>NC_092754.1:64394600-65079602 GCF_047496795.1 Chiloscyllium punctatum
AGCGAGGGAGTGAGGGTGGAAGTGGGTGGTCCTGCCATGAGTGTGAGTGGAGATGGGGAGGGGTTCATGCTGAGGGCTCCGGAGGGAGTCAGTCCACAGTGTTGTATCCATGCAGTGTTATTAGTGTGGGGGTGAAGTGGAGGGAGGAGGGGAGAGAGAGGGAGAGCCAGAGAGACAGAGACAGAGAGAGAAGGTGCAGCATGCGGCAGTGAGAGTGGTGGACCATGAGACTTGTTCGGGGTCGATGCTATAACAGACATACAGTGAGTGTGAGGGAGCAGAGAGAATACGGTGACCCTTATTCTGACAGAGCGGGGAAGGTTATTGATGTTTGTCCTGTTTTGCTGGACATGTCTTCAGACCGCAGATACTGTACTGATCTGGGTGGGGAGCTCAGACCATGCTCGGTGGGTCTGCTGGTGTCGCCCCCTTTGGGAAGGGAATCGTCCCCTCTGTACTAGCACATCCACCAGGCGCTCCGTGCCCCTGTTGACAAACCGTGGTGTAATTGTCCCTTATCTGCCATGCTCGGGGTAAACTGTGCAAGGCAGCTCCAAACTGAGAAAGCTCAATCGTGTGTCCATTGGGCTTTTAAAGATGACATCAGTGTCAGGGATCACGGAATATCCATGGGCATCTGGGTGATGGTGTGTACCTCCAGCCATGAAGGACTCCATTTACAAAGCTGTAGAACAAATGCTCATCCAAAAATCTACATCATCTGACCTCACACCAATATCCCTTTTTCCCATATTTCCTGGGAAGACAGGTTCATGTTACAGGATGTTATCGAAGTGTCTACATTGCAGCATTCTGAAACCTGGGAACACATCCTTCCATGATACTGTCTCTCAGTCTCCCCATCTCTGTCTATTTCCCAAACCCCGCCCATGTTGTGATATTTAAACTGATTCCCCCGCCACCTCTCTCTGGCAGTGATGTTCACACCCACAGCACGCCCTTGTCAGGGCAACACTGGAGACATGGAGCTGTAAATGGGTGGGAGCTGTACATCCTTTCACTTCCAGCATGGGCTGCAGGTTTCCCCACACTGGGCAGTGATCTAACACAGTGTTACTGACCATTACACTGGAGTGGCGTACACAGTCCTACATGCGGGGAGGGTAACTGCTCCTGGTTTACAGATCAATGCACTGGGGTGGTATACACAGTCCTACATGCTGGGAGGGTAATTGCTCCTGGGTTACAGAACAATGCACTGGGGTGGTGTAAACAGTCCTACATGCTGGGAGGGTAACTGCTCCTGGGTTGCAGGTCAATGTACTGGGGTGATGTACACAGCCCTACATGCTGGCAGGGTAACTTCTCCTGGTTTACAGATCAATGCACTGGGGTGGTGTAAACAGTCCTACATGCTGGGAGGGGAACTGCTCCTGGTTTACAGATCAATGCAGTGGGGCGGGGTACACAGTCCTACTCACTTGGAGGGTAACTGCTGCAGGTTTGCAAATTAATTCACGGGTGATCACTGCACAGATCGCTGAGCTGGTCAGACTATCTGTTTGAGGTTTATAGATACTGCAATGATGTGGTCTGTGCAGCTCCCCATGCTGGATGGATATTTGTTTCAGGTTCACACATTAGTGCGCTGCTGTGGTCTGCACAGCTCCCAGCGCTGGACAGATATCTAGTCCGAGGTTATAGATCAATGCCATGAACTGATTGGTGCAGTGTTCCACTCTGGCCAGATTGCTGCGTTGTATTGACCAGTGCAATGGATGAATCTAGACAGATTGCTGGGTTGTACTGAGCAGTACACTGGCCTGGTGTACACAGTGTTCTACGGTGAACAGATATCTCCTCTGGGTTTATAGTGTCTGGGCTGGTTCTGTGAGGTGGATTGAGAATGTGGTATATCTAACCATTTCAACTGATCTGGCAATGCCTTTAGTTCCCATTCCTGTGATTGGACCCTCCGTCTCTCACCCCATTAATGTTACAGTGTGCCGAGGCACAGAACACCATGTTGGTGGGGTGGGTAGGGGGGAAAGGTGATGGACAAGTCAAGGAGTTGGCCGGAACGTTCTGTCCCCGACATTCTATAACTGACATTCCCCGGAACGTTCTGTCCCCAACATTCTATACCTGACATTCTCCGGAACGTTCTGTCCCTGACATTGTCTGTGAACGGCCGGACGTCAGTGAATTGAACAAACGATAAGATCCCGAGGGAAGAGATCCCGTTCCAGGGAGAAGGAGACACTGTTCTGAAGGCCCCTCAGGCAGTTAAAGGGGTGAATACGTTTTCCCTGCATTTACATTTCTTCACGACACAGGATCGACCACAATTTAGATCAAAATACAGAAAATCCCAAATTCTGTTTGTCTTCAGGAAACTGGGAGAGAATCCTTCAGGACAGCAACGTTTCTACACTCTGTATTAGGAAATGGGAAGGCGTGACCTGTGTCTGCTCTCAAGTGATCGAGTGTGTGGGAGTGTTCTAGAAACCATCTGTCCTTATGGATGTGTCTGCGTGTTTGGGGAGGGAGGGTTTTTTGTGGTTTATGTCACATTTTTGTCAGTAATTCAGACCTTCCCATTGGTTGTTCCAGCTCCAATTATTTTAATAAATGCCTGAATAGAGGGACACATTTGGAAATCTCACTGGGTCCCCGATCAAACGGGTCCCTTTGCCTCCAGGCTGAGGGATAATGGGTTTGTTTTCCTTCCTCACAGTTAACGTAGTGACCATCTACGTCCTGCTTTATAAAGATTGTGGATTGTCTTCATGTGTCAGACGTTACCTGGGGGCCATGGCAGCGGCGGATCTCCTGGTCATTATCCTCGACCTGATCCTGAGACACATTCCCATTGTTTATCCAGGACAGTTTTATTTCCTGAGGGACTCCGTCCTCGTGTGTAATATCCACGCCGTCCTGGTTTATGCAGCCACTGATTGCTCTGTCTGGTTCACCGTCACTTTCACCTTTGATCGGTTTGTGGCCATTTGTTGCCAGAAGCTGAATAGTAAATATTGCAGTGAGAAAACGGCGGCTGTGGTTCTGGGAGCAGTGACTGTGCTGAGCTGTTTAAAGAACATTTTCTGGTATTTTATTCTCATGGCTCGGTATTCACTGGAGAATCGCCCCTGGTTTTGTGATGCAACACTCTATGTTCTAGTCTCCATTGTCTGGGTCACAATCGAGTTCCTCCACCACATTCTAACCCCGTGTGTCCCATTTCTCCTGATTCTGCTGCTCAATGTTCTCACCATCAGACACATTTTAGTGACCAGCAGAGCCCGTAGGAGACTCCGCGCTCACACCAATGGGGACGCTCAGTCTGACACTGAAATGAGAAACCGAAAAAAATCCATCATTTTACTGTTTGTGATCTCGGCCAATTTCATTCTGTTATGGTCAACGTTAATGCTGTATTCTATATGGGCCCGGATGTATAATACTGGGTATCAGTCTGTGTATCTCGATTGGTTTGTGCTGGAATTGGGCTTCATGCTGCAGCTCCTCAGTTGCTGCACAAACACCGCGATTTATGCCGTGACCCAGACTAAGTTCAGGCAGCAGCTGAAGAATCTGCTGAAATACCCCTTCACCCAAATCCATCCATCAATCAAAATCCCTCATTAATCAATCCATCCGGGATTTTCTCATTTCAGTTCAGTGCTTTAGCGATGGAGCAGCCTGTCGTTATGGTAACAGACTGAGGGTAGTGCTGGTTTGTCCATCCTTATCCCACAGGGGGGTTACAGGGACACATTTCAATGTTTCTCACAACTCAGGGGACAATGAGAAAAGGCACCATCCCACTGACTGTATCCATCACTTCCATTTGTAAACAATAAAAATGTTGATTAAAGCGTCTCGAGCAGCAGAGTGACCAATGTTTTTGTGTGTCTTTGTGTTGGAGAAGCTGAGCTGGAAAGAGACAGACTCAGCCCCAAGTCCTGGTCCTCAGGGAAGGGGAGGGCACCGGGCCCTGAGCTCAGGAGCTGGTTTTAACTGCCTCTGCACCCTTCCCACTCTAACCTGGCCTCCCCATTTCCTCTCCCCTACTCTTTCTCATCACTTCTCCCCCTCTCCCTCTCTTTCTGAACACTGTCTCTTTCTCACCACCTCTCCCTTTCATTCTCTCGTCCCCTCTCTGACACCCCTCAACCCCGATTTCTCCACCTGCCTCCACTCTTCCCTCTCCCCCTCACCCTTACTCTCTCTCTCCTGCCGTCTCCGTCTCCCTCCCGCAATTCTGTCTCTACCCCATTTTCCCCTCCTCCCATTTCCCACATCTCTCTATCATCGCACCCCACCCCCCACACGACCAACCTCCAGTCTCTGGGTTAGAGGGAGAGGGAAGGACCAGGGTGACAGAGTGTGTCAGAGAGAGAGGGAGGGACAGAAGGAAGAGAGATTCAGTCTGAGAGAAACGGAGGGAGGTGGGGAGAGAGAGACACCGAGGGAGGGGGATCGGGAGTGAGAGAACGGGGAGAGAGAGTGAAGGAGCAGAGAGAGAGCGCAGGGGGCAAGAGAGAGATAGGGTGAAGAAGGGGGAGAGAGAGAGAGACAGGGGAGAAGATAATGAGAGACAGAGGCAACAGAGAGAGAGAGGTGCGAGTGAGGGAACGAGTGAGAAAGGGGGCAAGTCTTAGAGAGAGAGGGAAATGGAGAGAGAAAGTGGAAGAGAGAGATGGGGAGGCAAGAGAGAGAGAAAAGGAGAGAGGGAAGAGAGAGAGAGAATCAGGTTGTGGTTCTGTTCGCCGAGCTGGGAATTTGTCTTGAAAACGTTTCGTCCCCTGTGTAGGTGACATCCTCAGTGCTTGGGAGCCTCCTGTGAAGCGCTTCTGTGCTGTTTCCTCCAGCATTTATAGTGGGCTGTCTCTGCCGCTTCCGGTTGTCAGTTCGAGCTCTCCACTGTCGTGGCCGGTATATTGGGCCCAGGTCGATGTGTTTGTTCATAGAGTCTGTGGATGAGTGCCATGCCTCTAGGAATTCCATGGCTGTTCTCTGTTTGGCTTGCCCTATAATGGTAGTGTTGTCCCAGTCGAATTCATGTTGCTTGCCGTCTGTGTGTGTGGCTACTAAGGATAGCTGGTCGTGTCGTTTCGTGGCTAGTTGGTGTTCGTGTATACGGATTGTTAACTGTCTTCCTGTTTGTACGATGTCGTGTTTTCTGCAGTCCTTGCATGGGACTTTGTACACTGCATTAAACTACTGGACTTGTGCCTCACAACACACTTCACATTCAATAACCAAATATACGAACAAATCAACGGAACACCCATGGGCTCACCGATCTCTGGACTCATAGCAGAAGCAGTAATGCAAAGGTTAGAACAAACAGTCTTACCACATATTCAACCCAAACTCTGGGTCAGATACGTGGATGACACCTTTGTAATAATTAAAAACATAGAAATAGAGAACACGCACCAGATCATCAACGCCACACTCACAGGAATCCGATTCACGAGAGAGGAAGAAAAGGACAACCAACTCCCATTCCTAGACGTGATGGTACAGAGAACACCGAACGAAGAATTCAACACAAAGGTTTACAAGAAATCCACACACACAGACCAAGTCCTAAACTATGAAAGCAACCACCCCAACACACACAAACGAAGTTGCATCAGGACACGATTCAAAAGGGCCACAACACACTGCAGCACACCAGAACTACAAAAAGAGGAAGAGGAACACCTATACAAAGTATTCGCCAAAAACGGATACCCTCGCAATTTCATCAACAGATGTCTAAGGGAGAGACAACGGAACGAGGACATGCCGCAACCCAAAGGACTAGCCACACTACCATACATCAGGAGCATTTTTGAACTGACAGCCAGACTACTGCGACCACAAGGACTCATAACAGCACACAAACCAACAGCCACGCTCAGATAACAACTCACCAGAACAAAGGACCTGATACCCAACATGAGCAAAACCAATGTAGTGTTCAAAATCCCATGTAAGGACTGCAAAAAACACTACATCGGACAAACAGGAAAACAGTTAACGATCCGTATACACGAACACCAACTCGCCACGAAACGACACGACCAGCTATCCTTAGTAGCCACACACACAGACGACAAGCAACATGTATTCGACTGGGACAACACTACCATTATAGGGCAAGCCAAACAGAGAACAGCCAGGGAATTCCTAGAGGCATGGCACTCATCCACAGACTGTATCAACAAACACATCAACCTGGACCCAATATACCGGCCACTACAGTGGACAGCTCGAACTGACAACCGGAAGCGCCAGAGACAGGCCACTATAAATGCCAGAGGAAACAGCACAGAAGCGCTTCACAGGAGGATCCCAAGCACTGAGGATGTCACCTAGACAGGGGACGAAACGTTTTCACGACAAATTCCCAGCTCGACGAACAGAACCACAATAACGAGCACCCGAGCTACAAATCTTCTACCAAACTTTGAACACCTACAAGAGAGAATGAGGGCTGAGAGAATGAGAGAGAGGCGGGGTGAGAGATAGAGGGAGGGGCAAAAAGCAGGAGGTCGAGAAGATTGAGGCGGCAAGAGAGAGAGGGTCGCGAAAGAGGGGGTAAAGAGAGAGAGAAGAGGGGATCGATAGAGAGAGGGGCAAGGAAGCAGGCGGAAGAGTGAGTGAGAGGGCGAGTGAGAGAGTTTGTGAGGGCGAGAGAGACTGGGCAAGAGAGAGTAAGAGTGGGTGAGAGAGCGATGAGTTGAGTGAGAGAGAAAAAAACGGGTTGAGAGAGACATAGAGGTGAGAGAGAGGGAGTGAGAAAGGGGAGGGCAAGACAGAGAGAAGGAGGGGCAAGGACAGAGCGGGGCGTGAGAAAGAAGAAGCGAGAGAGGGAGGCGTTAAGAGATGATAAAGAGAGATGGGTAAGAGAGATTGAGGGGCGAGAGAGGGAGAGGGAGCAAGAGAGGCAGAAGGAGCAAGAGAGAGAGAAATGGGGTTTGAGAGAGATGGAGGCAAAAGAGAGATAGAGCGGGTAAGAGAGAGGGCGCGAGGGAGAGAGAAAGGGGTCGAGAGAGAGAGCGCGAGGGCAAGAAAGAGAGCGAGGGCAAGAAAGAGAGTGAGGGTGCGAGAGAGAGAGGACGAGACAGCGAGTGTTGTGTTGGGAGAGAGTGAAGGCGAGAGAGACGAGAGAGAGAGAGAGGAAGGTCAGGAAGGAGAGGGCGCTACATGAGATGGGGTTTGACAGAAAGGGGATGGGAGAGAGAAAGGGTGACAGCGAGAGCGCAGGGGCAAGACACGGCGAGAAAGAAAGAGAGAGAGAGAGACAGAGTGAAAGAGAGGGAGAAAAGAAACGGAAGAGAGAGAATAAGGGGACCGAAGAGAGTCAGCGAGAGCACGGTAGAGAGAGAGAGAGTTAGGGGAGAGATAAAGAGACGGAGCGATGGTGAGACAGAGGATGTGAGAGAGAGAGATTGAGAGAGAGAGGCTGAGCGAGAGAAAGAGAGGAGCTGAGCAATACAGAGAGAGGGGACAAGAGAGTGAGGGGATTGTGGCAAGAGAAAGCAAGACAGTGGGCGACAACGAGAGAGAGAAGGGGAGAGAGAGAGAGATGAGGCGATAGTGACTTGAGAGAGAGAGAGAGTGAGCAAGGGGGAAGATGGGTCCCGAGAGAGAGAGAGAAAGTGAGAGAGAAAGAGAGAGAGATTGACAGAGGGAGAAAGAGATAGAGAGAGACAGATAGACAGAGGGACGAGATGGTGGGTAGAGAGCGACAGAGTGAGAGTGGCCGAGAGAGAGAGAATGTGCAGGGAGAGTGAATGAGCAGGGAGAGATAGGGTGAGGGGGAGAGATAGGGGCGCAAAAGAGAGGGGGCAGAGAGAGAGGTGGGCAAGACAGAGGGGGATGAGAGAGAGGGGGCGATAGAGAGCGGGGGCAAGGAATGGCAAAAGTGATGGGGGAGAAAGAGAGGGGGCAAAAGACGGGATGGGAAAAGAGAGGGATGCAAGAAAGGGGGGCGAAAGAGAGAGGGAATGAAAGAGAGAGTGGGCGAAAGGAGGGGAGAAAGTGGGTGTGGCGAAAGAGAGGGGGCGAAAGGAGGTGCAAAAGAGGGGTACGAAAGAGGGGGGAAAAAGGGGGGCGAAAGTGGGGGGCGAGTGAGAGAGAGAGAGTGAGGACGAGAGAGAGGGAGTTGAGAGAGAGGTAGAGAGGGTTGAGAGAGTGAGGGGAGCGAGGGGGTTCGAGAGAGAGAGGGCATGAGCGAGGGGGGTGAGAGAGGTGGGTGAGAGAGAGGGGGGCGAGAGAGTGAGGGGGAGAGAGAGGGGAAGAGAGAGAGGGGTGAGCGAGAGGGGGAGAAAGGGGGTTGAGGCAGGGGGTGATGTTGGATGGGGTTGTGGAGGGGGCAGTGTTGGACTGGGTTGGTGAGGGTGTGGTGTTGGATTGGGTTGGGGAGGGTGTGGTGTTGGACGGTGTTGGGGAAGGGGGCAGTGTTGGATTGGTTTGGGGAAGAGGATGGGATTGGACGGTTTTGGGGAGGGGGCGATGTTGGACGCGGTCGGGGGAAGGGAGCGGTGTTGGACGGGTTTGGGGGATGGGGTGGTGTTGGATGGGGTTGTGGGAGGGAGCGGTGTTGGACGGGGTTGGGGGAGGGGGCAGTGTTGGATATGTTTGAGGAAGAGGGCGGTGTTGGATGGGTTTGGAGGAGGGGGCGGTATTGGTCTGTGTTGTGGGAGGGGGCGGTGTTGGACGGGGTTGGGGGAGGGTGCAGTGTTGGACGGGGTAGGGGAGGTGTCAGTGTTGGACGGGGTTGGGGAGGGGACGTTGTTGGGGAGGGGGAGGAGTTGGATGGGGTTGGGGAGTGGATTCGTGGCAGGGTAGCAGTGTTGGATGGGAGCAGCGGGCATGGGTTTGGGTGTGGGGTGTGTTGCTGAGTGCAGGAGGTGGGTCTTATGTTGGATGGCGGTGAGGGTCAGGCTGTGGTGCGTGTGGATGGCGGTGAAAGTCAGGCTGGGGGCAGTGGATTGTCGTTGGTGAGGGTCACGCTGGGGGCGGTATGTGGACGGCAGTGAGGTTCAGGCTGGGGGTTGTGTGTGGACTGCAGTGAGGATCAGGTTGGGGGTGGTGTGTGGATGGCAGTGAGGGTCAAGCTGGTGCTGCTGTGTGGACGGTTGTGAGTGTAGGACTGGGGACGGTGTGTGCAAGGCAGTGAGTGTCAGGCTGCGGCAGTGTGTGGATGGCGGTGAGGGTCAGGCAGGTGGCGGTGTTGAATACTGAAGGTCAGGCTGGGTGCAGGTTTGGACGGTGGTGGGGTCAGGCTGGGGGCAGTGTGTGGAGGGGCAGTGAGGTTCATGCTGTGGGTGGTGTTGGACGGTGTTGAAGGTCATGTTGGGGGCGGTGTGTGAACGGTGGTGAGGGTCAGGCTGGGGGCGGTGTCCGGACGGCAGTGAGGGTCAAGCTGGGGCAGTGTGTGGACGGTGGTGAGGGTCAGGCTGGGGACGGTGTCTGACGGCAGTGAGGGTCAGGCTGTGGCAGTGTGTGGACGGTGGTGAGGGTCAGGCTGGGGACGGTGCATTGACGGCAGTGAGGGTCAGGCTGGGGGCGGTGTGTGGAAGCCAGTGAGGGTCAGGCTGGGAGAGGTGTTGAATGCTGGTGAGGGTCAGGCAGGTGGCGGTGTTTAATGCTGGTGAGGGTCAGGCCGGGTGCAGGTTTGGACGGTGGTGTGTTCAGGCTGGGGGCAGTGTGTGGAGGGGCAGTGAGATTCATGTTGTGGGTAGTGTTGGATGGCGTTGAAGGTCAGGATGGGGTCGTTGGGTGTACGGTGATGAGGGTCAGTTTGGGGATGGTGTTGTGCAGTGGTGGGGGTCAGGATGGAGGCGGTGAGTGGGCATCAGTGAGAGTCAGGCTGGGGCGGTATGTGGGCGGCCATGAGGTTCAGGCTGGGGGCAGTATGTGAGCAGCAGTGAGGGTTAGGATTGGCGCCGTATTGCACGGCAGTGAGGGTCAGGCTGGGGGCAGTGTGTGGGTGGCAGTGAGGGTTAGGGTTGGGGCGGTGTTGGACAGCAGTGAGGGTCAGGCTAGGGGCGGTGTGTGGATGGCAGTGAGGTTCATTCTGGGGGTGGTATGTGAACGGCGGTGAGGTTCATTCTGGGGGCGGTGTATGGATGGTGATGAGGGTCAGGCTGGGATGGTGTGTGGATAGCGGTGAGGGTCAGACTGGGGGTGGTGTGTGGATGGCAGTGAGGGTCAGGCTGAGGTGGTGCATCGACGGCGGTGAGAGTCATGCTGGGGGCGTGGTGTGGATGGTCGAGAGGTTCATTCTGGGTGCGGTGTGTGAACGGTGGTGAGGGTCAAGCTGGAGGCGTTGTGTGGATGGCAATGAGGTTCATTCTGGGGGCGGTGTGTGGACGGTGGTGAGGGTGAGGCTGGGGGCGGTATGTAGACAGCGGTGAGGGTCAGCTGTGGGTGGTGTCTCGATGATGGTGAGGGTTAGGCTAGGGGCGGTGTGCGGATAGCAGTGAGGGTCAACCTGGAGGCGGTGTGTGGATAGCAATGAGGTTCTTTCTGGGGGCGGTGTGTGGACAGCAGTAAGGGAGAGGCTGGGGGCGGTGTGTGGGCAGTGATAAGTTTCATGCTGGGGGCGGTGTGTGGAAGGCAGTGAGGTTCAGGCTTGGGGCAGAGTTGGATGGCGGTGAGGGTCAGGCTCAGGCTGGGGGCAGTGTGTGGACGGCGGTGCGGGTCAGGCTGAGGGTGGTATGTGAGCGGTGGTGAGGGTCAGGCTGGGGATGGCATTTAAAAGTGGTGAGGGTCAGGCTGGGGGCGGGGTCTGGACGGCAGTGAGGGTCAGGCTGGGGCAGTGTGTGGAAGGTGGTGAGGGTCAGGCTGCGGACGGTGCATTGACGGCAGTGAGGGTCAGGCTGGGGGCGGTGTGTGGAAGGCAGTGAGGGCCAGGCTGGGAGAGGTGTTGAATGCTGGTGAGGTTCAGGCAGGTGGCGGTGTTTAATGCTGGTGAGGGTCAGGCCGGGTGAAGGTTTGGACGGTGGTGTGTTCAGGCTGGGGGCAGTGTGTGGAGGGGCAGTGAGGTTCATGTTGTGGGTAGTGTTGGATGGCGTTGAAGGTCAGGATGGGGGCGTTGGGTGTACGGTGATGAGGGTCAGTTTGGGGATGGTGTTGTGCGGTGGTGGGGTTCAGGATGAAGGCAGTGAGTGGGCATCAGTGAGAATCAGGCTGGGGCGGTATGTGGGCGGCCGTGAGGTTCAGGCTGGGGGCAGTGTGTGGGCAGCAGTGAGAGTTAGGGTTGGGGCGGTGTTGGACGGCAGTGAGGGTCAGGCTGGGGGCAGTGTGTGGACGGTGGTGAGGGTCAGGATGGAGGTGGTGAGTGGGCGTTGGTGAGACAGTACGGCTGAGAGTGGTGTGTGGACGGCAGTGAGGGTCAGGCTGGGGGCAGTGTGTGGGTGGCAGTGAGGGTTAGGGTTGGGGCGGTGTTGGACAGCAGTGAGGGTCAGGCTGGGGGCGGTGTGTGGATGGCAGTGAGGTTCATTCTGGGGGTTGTATGTGAACGGCGGTGAGGTTCATTCTGGGGGCGGTGTGTGACGGCGGTGAGAGTCAGGCTGGGTGTGGTGTGTGGATGGCGGTGAGGGTCAGGCTGGGGGTGTTGTGTGGATGGCAGTGAGCATCAGGCTGGGGTGGTGCGTCGACGGCGGTGTGAGTCATGCTGGGGGCAGTGTGTGGATGGTCGTGAGGTTCATTCTGGGGGCGGTGTGTGGACGGTGGTGAGGGTCAAGCTGGAAGCAATGTGTGCATGGCAATGAGGTTCATCCTGGGGGCGGTGTGTGGACGGTGGTGAGGGTGAGGCTGGGGTGGTATGTAGACAGCAGTGAGGGTCAGCTGTGGGTGGTGTCTCGATGATGGTGAGGGTTAGACTGGGGGCGGTGTGTGGATGGCAGTGAGGGTCAAGCTGGAGGCGGTGTGTGGATGGCAATGAGGTTCTTTCTGGGGGCGGTGTGTGGACAGCAGTAAGGGAAAGGCTGGGGGCGGTGTGTGGGCAGTGATAAGTTTCATGCTGGGGGCGGTGTGTGGAAGGCAGTGAGGTTCAGGCTTGGGGCAGAGTTTGATGGCAGTGAGGGTCAGGCTGGGGGGAGTGTGTGGACGGCGGTGCGGGTCAGGCTGAGGGTGGTATGTGAGCTGTGGTGAGGGTCATGCTGGGGATGGTATTGAAAAGTGGTGAGGGTCAGGTTGGGGGCGGTGAGCGTCAGGCTGGAGGTGGTGAGGTTCATGCTGGGGCCGATGTTGTATGGTGGTGAGGATAAGGCGAAGGGCGGTGTTGGACGTCAGTGTGGGTCAGGCTAGGGCAGTTTTGGACGGTGTTTGGGTCAGGCTGGAGCATTGTGTGGACGGCGGTGAGGGTCATGCTGGGGTCGGTGTATGTGTGGTGGTGAGGGTCAGGCTGGGGATGGTGTTGAACAGTGATGAAGGTCAGGCTTGGGTCAGTGAGGGTCAAGCTGGGGTGGTGTATGGAGTGTGGTGAGTGTAAGGCTGGGTGCGGTGTGTGGGCGGTGGTGACTATCAGACTGGGACGGTGCGTGGGCGGTGGTTAGGGTCAGGCTGGAGATGGTGTTGAACGGTGGTGAAGGTCAGGTTTGGGGCAGTGAGGGTCAAGCTGGGGTGGTGGATGGACGGCGGTGAGTGTAAGGCTGGGTGCAGTGTGTGGGTGGTGGTGACGGTCAGACTGTTAACGATGTGTGGACGGCAGTAAGGGTCAGGCTGTGGGCGGTGTGTGGGTGGCAGTGAGGTTCATGCTGCGGCGGTGTGTGGATGGCAGTGAGTGACAGGCTGGGGGCAGTGTATTGTGGTGGTGAGGGTCAGGCTGGAGGTGGATTTGGATGGCGGTGAGTGTCAGGCTGGGGGCAGTGTATTGTGTTGGTGAGGGTCAGGCTGGAGGTGGATTTGGATGGCGGTGAGTGTCAGGCTGGGGGCGGTGTGCGGGTGGTGGTGACGGTCAGGATGGGGACGGTGTTGAACGGTGGCGAGGTCAGGTTTGGGACGGTGAGGGTCAGGCTGAAGGTGGTGAATGGATGGTGGTGAGGATCAGGCTGGGTGCAGTGTATGGGGGCGGTGGTGAGAGTCAGGATGGGGGAGAAGTATGGGCGGCAGTGAGGGTCAGGCTGGGGGTGGTGTGTGGTCGGTGGTGAGGGTCATGCTGGGGTTGGTGTGTGGTTGGTGGTGAGGGTCAGTCTGGGGGTGGTGTGTTGTTGGCGGTGAGGGTCCGGCTGGGCGCGGTGTGTGGGCAGCAGTGAGGTTCAGGCTGGGGGCGGTGTGTGGGCAGTGGAGAGGGTCAGGCTGGGGGTGGTGGTTAGTCGGCTGTGAGGGTCAGGTTGGGGGTGGGGTGCAAGCAGCATTTAGGTTCAGGCTGTGTGCGGTGTGTGGACGGCCATGGGGGTCAGACTGGGAGCAGATTGTGGACGACAGTGGGTGTCAGGCTGGGGGTGGTGTGTGGGTGGAGGGGAGGGTCACGCTGGGGGCGGTGTGTGGGCGGTGGTGAGGTTCAGGCTGGGACAGTGTGTGTTCGGAGGGGAGGGTCAGGCTAGGGGTGTTGTGTGGACAGAGGTCAGGGTCAGGCTGGGGGCGGTGTTGGATGGCACTGAGGGTCAATTTGGGGTCGGTGTGTGGGCAGTGGTGAGGGTCAGGCAGGGGCGGTATGTGGTTGGCAGTAGGGTCAGGCTGTGGGCGGTGTGGGGATTGCACTCTGGGTCAGGCTGTGAGCGATGTGCAGATGACAGTGAAGGACAGGCTGAGGATGGCGTGTGGACGGCGGTAGGTGTCAGACCTGTTGCAGTGCGTGGACGGCAGTGAGGGTCAGGTTGGTGGCAGTGTTCTACGGCGGTGGGGGTCAGGCTGAGGGAGGTTGGTGAATGGAAGTGGGTGTCAGGCTGGGCGTGGTGTGTGGATGGCGGTAAGTCAGGCTGTGGAAGGTGTGTTCGACGTCGGTGAGGGTCAGGCTGGGGGTGGTATGTGAGCAGTGGTGAGGGTCAAGCTGGGAACAGTTGGTGGATAGCAGTGAGGGTCAGGCTGGAGCGGTGTGTGGGCGGTGGTGACGGTCAGGTTGGGGGCAGTGTTGGTCAGCGGTGGGGGTCATGCTGGGGGCGTTGTGTGTTCGGAGGGGACGGTCAGGCTGGGGTTTGTGTGTGAATGACGGTGGGGGTCAGGCTCTGGGTGGAATGTGAATAGTGGTGAGGATCAGGCTGGGGGCGGAGTTGGAATGCAGTGAGGGTCAATTTAGGGATGGTGTGTGGACGGCGATGAAGGTCAGGCTGGTGACTGCGTGTGGGTGGTAATGAGGGTCAAGGTGGGGCGGCGTGTGGTTGGCGGAGAGGGTCAGGCTGGAGGTGGTGTGTGGATGGAGGTGGGTGTCAGGCTGGGGGCGGTTGGTGGATGGCGGTGAGGGTCATGCTGGGTAAGTGTGTGGATGGCAGTGAGGGGCAGTATGGGGGCGATGTGAAGATGGCAGTGAGGGTCAGGCTAGGGCCGGTCTGTGGATGGCAGTGAGGGGCAGGAAGGGGGCGATGTGAAGATGGCAGTGAGGGTCAGGCTGGGGCCGTTGTGTTAATGGCAGTGAGGGGCAGTATGGGGGTGGCATATTGACGGTGGTGAGGGTCAGGTTGGGTACAGTGTGTGTACGGCTGTGAGGGTCAGGCTGGGGGAAATGTGTGGAATGCAGTGAGGGTCAGGCTGGGGGTGGCGTGTGGACGGCAGTGAGGGCCAGGCTGGGGGCAATGTGAAGATGGCAGTGAGGGTCAGGCTGGCGCAATGTGTGGATGGCAGTGAAGGTCAGTCTGGGGTGGCGTGTCGACAGCAGTGAGGGTCAGGCTGGTGGCGATGTGTGGGTGGTGTGAGGGTCAGGCTGGTGGCGGTGTGTGGACGGTAGTGAGCGTCATTCTAGGGGTGATGTGTGGATGGCGATGGGGTTCAGGCAGGGGGCGGTTGGTGGATGAAAGTGAGGGTCAGGCTGTGGGTGGTGTGTCCGACGTTATTGAGGGTCAGCCTGGGGGTGGTGTGTATGTGGTGGTGTGGGTCAGGTTGGGGGCGATTGGTGGCCAGCAGTGCGAGTAAGGTTGGGGGCTGTGTGTTCAATGACCATATGGCAGGCTGGAGGTGGCATGTGGACGGCAGTGAGGGTCAGGCTGGGGCCGGTGTGTGGAATGCAGTGAGGGGCAGGCTGGGGGCAGTGTATGGACGGTGGTGAGGGTCAGGCTTGGGTCAGTGTTGGACGGCGGTGAGCTTCAGGCTGAGACGGTGTTTGGGCAGTAGTAAAGGTCAGTCAAGGGGCGGTTGTGGTCGGCGGTGACGGTCAGGCTGGGGGTGGTTTGTGGACAGCGGTCAGGATCAGGATGGGACAGTATTGGCCGGCGGTGAGGCTCAGACTTGTGGCAGTGTTGAACGGCGGTGGGGGTCAGGCTGGGGGTGGTTCCTGGATGATGGTGGGGGTGAGGCTGGGGGTGGTTGGTGGACGGACGTGAGGGTCAGGCTGTGGCTGGTGTGTTCGACGTCGATGAGGGTCAGGCTGGAGGTGGTGTATGGATGGTATTGAGGGTCAGGCTGGCTGCAGCCGGTGGACTGCAGGGAGGGTCAGGCTAGAGGCGCTGGGTTCAATGTCAATGAGGGTCAGGTTGGGGTTGGTGTGTGGGCGATGGCCAGTCTGGGGACGGTGTGTGGGCGATGGTGAGGGTCACGCTGTGGATGGTGTGGGGACGGTGGTGAGGGTCAGGCTGGGAGCGGTGTGTGGGTGGTAATGAGGGTCAGGCTGGGACAGTGTGTTGACGGTGGTTAGGGTCAGGCTGGGGGTGGTGTGTTGACAGTGGTGAGGGTGAGGCTGGGAGTGGTGTGTCGATGGCGGTGGGAGTCAGGCTGGGGCGGTGCGGGACAGCCGTGAGAGTCAGGCTGGGAGCATGTGAGGATAGCAGTGAGGGACAGGCTGGGGGCGGTGTGTGGACGGCAGTAGGGGTCAGGCTTGGTGTGGTGTGTGGACGGCAGTTATGGACAGGCTGGGGGCAGTGTTGGATGGCGGTAGAGGTCAGGCTGGGGGGCTATGTGGACGGCGGTGAGGGTCTGGTTTGTGGTACTGTTGGATGGTGGTGGGGGTGCGGCAGGGGGCGATGGGTGGACGGTGGTGGGGGTCAGCCTGGGGGCAGATGGTGGGTGGCAGTGAGGGTCAGACTGTGAGTGGTGTGTTCGACGTCGATGAGGGTCACGCTGGGGATGGTGCATGGTCGTCAGTGAGTGTCATGCTGGGGGTGGTGTGTGGACAGTGGTGAGGGTCAGGCTGGGGCGGCGTGCGGTCGGCAGTGATGGTCAGGCTGGTGGTGGCGTGTGGAGGGAGGTGGGTGTCAGATTGGGGGCAGGTGGTGGATGGAGTTGGTTGTCAGGCTGGGGGTAGTGTGTGGGCGGTCATGAGAGTCAGGCTGGGGGCAGTTGATGGCGGTATGTGGACAGTGGAGGGGTGCAGGCTGGGGGCAGCGTGTGGACATTGGTGAGGGTTAGGCAGGGTGCGGTATGTGGACGGCAGTGAGGTTCAGGATGGGGGCTGTGTGCGGACACGGCGAGGGTCAGGTTGGGTCAGTGTTGGACGGTGGTGAGCGTCAGGATTGGGCCAGTGTTGGATGGCGTTGAGGGTCAGTCTGGGGGTGGTGCATTGACAGTGGTGGAGCTCAGGTTTGGATTGGTGTGTGGACGGTGGGGAGCATCAAGCTGGGAGCGGTGTGTGGACAGCATTGATGGTCAGTTTGGGGACGATGTGTGGATGATGGTGAGGAGCAGGCTGGGGATGGCCTGTGGATTGCAGTGAGGGTCAGGCTGGGCGCAGTGTGTGGGCAGCGATGAGTTTCAGGATATGGGTGGTGTGTGTTCGCTGGTGAGGGTCATGCTGGCAGTGGTGCGTGGACGGCGGTGAGGGTCAGGTTATGGGTGGTATGTGGACGGCTGTGAGGATCAGGCAGGGACAGTGAGTGGGCGGTGGTGAGGGTCAGTCTGGGGGCAGTGTGTGGCAGTGGTGAGGGTAACACTGTGGGCGGTGTGTTGACAGCGGTGAGGGTCAGGCTGGGGGTGGTGTGTAGATGGCGGTGATGGTCAGGCTGAGGGCGTGTGAGGATACCAGTGAGGGACATGCTGGGGGTGGTGACGGCGGTAGGGGTCAGGCTTGGTGCGGTGTGTGGATGGCAGTGAGGGACAGGCTGGGGCGGTATTGGACGGCGGTGAGGGTCACGCTGTGGACGGTGTGTTTGACATTGATGAGGGTCAGGCTGGGTGCAGCTTGTGGACAGCAGTGAGGGTAAGGGTGGGTGCCGTGTGCGGACGGTGGTAAGGGTCATGCTGGGTCAGTGTTTGATGGCGTTGATGGTCAGGCGGCGGGCGGTGTGTGGAAGGTGGTGGAGTTCAGGCTATGAGTGTGTGTGGGCGGTGATGCGCATCAGGCTGGGAGCGATGTGTGGATGATTGTGAGGGTCAGGCGGTGGGTGGTGTGTGGACGGCAGTGTGCGTCAGGCTGGGTGCAGTGTGTGGGCAGCGATGAGGTTCAGGCTGGGGGCATTTGCCGGCGGTATGTGAAGGATGGAGGGGGTCAGGCTGGGAGCAGCGTGTGGACAGCAGTGAGGTTCAGGCTATGGGCAGTGTGTAGACAGCGGTGAGGGTCAGGCAGGGTGCATTGTGTGGAGGGCGGTGAGGGTCAGGTTTGGTCAGTGTTGGATAGCGAGAGGGTCAATCTGGGGGCGGTGTGTGGACGGCGGTGGAGTTCAGGCTGCGAGTGGTGTGTAGAAAGCGGTGAGTGTCAGGCAGAGTGCAGTGTGTGGACTGTTGTGAGCATCAGGCTGGGAGAGGTATGTGGACGGCATTGATGGACAGTCTGGAGACGGTGTGTGGATGATGGTGAGGATCAGGCTGGGGGTGGTGTGTTGACGGCAGTGAGGGTCAGGCTGGGCGCAGTGTGTGTGCAGCGATGAGTTTCAATATATGGATGGTGTGTGGTCAGCGGTGGAATCAGGCTGGGGGTGGTGTGTGGACGGCGGTGAGGGTCGGGTTATGGGTGGTATGTGGACGGTAGTGAGGTTCAAGTTTGGGGGGTGTGTGGACGGCGGGGAGGGTCAGTCCGGGACAATGTGTGGGCGGTGGTGAGAGTCAGTCTGGGGACAGTGTGGGGACAGTGGTGAGGGTCAGTCAGGGGGTCATGTGTGGATGGTGGTGAGGGTCTGGCTGGGGGCGATGCGTTGACAGCAGTGAAGGTCAGGCTGGGGGTGGTTTGTAGATCGCGGTGAGGGTCAGGCTGGGGACGCTGTGTAGATGGCGGTGAGGGTCAGACTGGGGCGGTGCTGGAAAACCATGAGAGTTAGGCTGGGTACAGAGTGTGGACGGCTGTGAGGGTCAGGCTGGGGGCATGTGAGGATAGCGGTGAGGGACAGGCTGCGGGCGGCATATGGACGACGGTTTGGGTCTGGCTTGGTGCGGTGTGTGGACGGCAGTGAGGGACAGGCTGCGGGCGGTGTTGGACAGCAGTAGGGGTCAGGCTGGGGGCAGTGTGTGGACAGCGGTGAGGGTCAGGTTTGTGGTAGTGTTTGACGGCGGTTGGAGTCAGGCTGGGGGCGATGGTTGGACGGTGGTGGCGGTCAGCCTGGGGACAGTTGGTGGACGGTGGTGAGGGTCAGGCTGTGAGCAGTGTGATCGACGTCGATGAGGGTAATGCTGGGAATGGTGCTTGGACATCAGTGCGTGTCAGGCTGGGTGTGGTGTGTGGATGATGTTGAGGGTCAGGCTGGCGGGATGTGTGGATGGTGGTGAGGGACAGGCTGGGGGCAGTTGGTGGACGGAGGTGATTATCAGGCTGGGGGCGGTGGTGGCCGGCGGTGAAGATCACACTGTGGATGGTGTGTTTGACGTCGATGAGGGTCAGACTGGGGGCAGCGTGTGTACAGCAGTGAGGGTCAGGACAAGGTGGTGTGTAGACAGCAGTGTGGGTCAAGACAGAGTGCAGTGTGTGGACAGCAGTGCGGGTAAGGGTGGGTGCGGTGTGCAGACGGCGGTGAGGGTCAGAATGTGGCAGTGCTGGAGGGCTGTGAGAGTTCGGCTAGGGACAGTGTGTGGACGGCTGTGAGGGTCAGGCTGGGGGCGTGTGTGGATGGCAGTGAGGGCCAGGCTGATGGCGGTGTTGGACGGCAGTCGGCATCAGGCTGGGGCGGTGATGGACGGCTGTTGGGGTCATGCTGGGGGCAGTGTGTGGACGGCGGTGAGGGTCCGGTTTGTTGTTGTGTTTGACTGCGGTTGGGGTCAGGCTGGGGGAGATGGGTGGATGGTGTTGTAGGTCAGCCTGGGTGGAGTTGGTGGACGGCAGTGAGGGTCAGGCTTTGAGCGGTGTGTTCGAGGTCGCTGAGGATCACGCTGGGGATGGTCCGTTTGACGTCGATGAGGGTCAAGCTGGGGGCAGGGTGTGGACAGTGGTGAGGGTCAGACTAGAGGCGGTGTTTAGACAGCGGTGAGGGTCAGGTAGTGTGCAGTGTATGGACAGCAGTGAGGGTCAGGGTGGGTGCGGTGTGCGGACGGCAGTGAGGGTCAGGCTGGGTCAGTGTTGAATGGCGTTGAGGGTCAGGCTGGGGACGGTGTGTGGATGGCGATGGAGTTCAGGCTGGGAGTCGTGTTTGGACGATGGTGAGCATCAGGGTGGGAGCGGTGTGTGGACGGCATTGAAGGTCAGTCAGGGGACGGTGTGTGGATGATGGTGAGGATCAGGCGGGGGCTGTTGTGTGGACGGTGGTGAGGGTCAGTCTGGGGACAGTGTGTTGACAGCGGTGAGGGTCAGTCTGGGGGCGTTGTGTGGGCAGTGGTGAGGGTCAGGGTGGTGGTCGTGTGTAGACTGTGGTGAGGGTCAGGCTGGGGGCATTGTTTTGACAGCGGTGGGGGTCAGGCTGGGGGTGGTGTTTAAATGGCGGTGAGGGTCAGGCTGGGGGCTGTGTGTAGATGGCGCTGAGTGTCAGACTGGGCCGGTGCTGGACGGCTGTGTGCGTCAGGCTGGGGGCGTGAGGATAGAAGTGAGGGACAGGCTGGGGGCGGAGTGTGGCCGGTGGTGCGCATCAGGCTGGGGTCGGTGTATGGATGGTGGTGAGGGTCAGGCGGGGGGTGGTGTGTGGACGGCAGTGAGGGTTAGGCTGGGCGCAGTGTGTGGGCAGCGATATGGTTCAGGCTATGGGTGGTATCTGAACGGCGGTGGAGCTCAGGCTGGGGGTGGTGTGTGGATGGTGGTGCGCATCAGGCTGGGAGTGGTGTGTGGATGATGGTGAGGGTCAGGCTAGGGGCGGTGTGTAGACAGCGGTGCGGGTCAGGCAGGGTGCATTGTGTGGACAGCAGTGAGGGTCAGGGTGGGTACGGTGTGCGGTCGGCGGTGGGGGTAATGCTGGTCAGTGTTGGATGGCGTGAGGGTCAGGCTGAGGGTGGTGTGTGGACGGCGGTGGAGTTCAGGCTGGGAGTGGTGTGTGGACGGAGTGAGCATCAGGATGGGAGAGGTGTGTGGATGGCATTGATGGACAGTCTGCGGACGGTGTGTGGATGATGGTGAGGATCAGGCTGGGCGCAGTGTGTGTGCAGCGATGACTTTCAGGATATGGGTGGTGTGTGGTCAGCGGTGAGGGTCAGGGTACGGGTGGTGTGTGGTTGGCAGTGAGGGTCAAGCTGGGGGTGGTGTGTGGGCGGCGGTCAGGGTCTGACTTGTGGCAGTGTTGGACGGCAGTGAAGGGTCAGGATGGGATTGGTTGGTGGACGGCGGTGGGTGTCAGGCTGTGTGCAGTTGGTGGTCGGCGGTGAGGGTCAGGCTGTGGGCGGTGTATTTGATGTCGATGAGGGTCAGGCAGCAGGTGGTGTGTGGACGGCTATGTGGGTCAGGCTGGGGCTGGTGTGTTTGTTGTCGATGAGGGTCAGGCAGGGTGCAGCGTGTGGACAGCAGTGAGGGTTAGGTTGGGTGCGGTGTGCGGACGGCGGGGATGGAACGACTGGGGGTGGTGTGTGGTAAGGGTCAGGCTGGGGGCAGTTGGTGGACGCAGGTGATTGTCAGGCTGGGGGCGGTGGTGGACGGCGGTGAGGGTCACGCTATGGATGGTATTTTTGACGTCGATGAGGGTCAGGCTGGGGGCAGCGTGTGGACAGCAGTGAGCATCAGAATAGGGGCGGTGTGTAGACAGCGGTGAGGGCCAGGCAGGGTGCAGTGTGTGGACAAGAGTGAGGGTCAGGGTGGGTGCGGTGTGAGGACGGTGGTGAGGGTCAGGCGGGGTCAGTGTTTGGTGGCGTTGAGGGTCAGGCTGGGGATGGTGTGTGGATGGCGATGGAGTTCAGGCTGGGAGTGGTGTGTGGACGATGGTGAGCATTAGGCTGGGAGCGGTGTGTGGACGGCATTGAAGGTCAGACGGGAAATGGTGTGTGGATGATAGTGATGATCAGGCGGGGGGTGGTGTGTGGGCGGTGGTGAGGGTCAGTCTGGGGACAGTGTGTGGACAGTGGTGAGGGCCCGTCTGGGGGCGGTGTGTGGACAGTGGTGAGGGTCAGGCTGGGGTGCTGTGTGGACGGTGGTGAGGGTCAGGCTGGGGGTGGTGTGTGGACGGCAGTGAAGGTCAGGCTGGGGGTGGTGTGTGGACGGTGGTGAGGGTCAGTCTGGGACAGTGTTTGTGCAGTGGTGAGGTTCACGCTGTGGATGGTGTGTGGACAGTGGTGAGGCTCAGGTTGGGGGCAGTGTGTTGACAGCAGTGAGAGTCAAGCTGGGGGTGGTATGTAGATCGCGGTGAGGGTCAGGCTGGGGTCGGTGTGAAGATGGCGGTGAGCGTCAGACTGGGCCGGTGCTGGATGGCACTGAGAGTTAGGTTGGGAACGGGGTGTGGACGGCTGTGAGGGTCAGGCTCGGGGTGTGTGAGGATAGCAGTGAGGGACAGGCTTGGTGTGGTGTGTGGACCGCAGTCAGGGACAGGCTGGGGGCAATTTTGGACAGCGGTAGGTGTCAGGCTGGGGGCGGTGTGTGAACGGCAGTGAGGGTCAGGCTTGGGTCAGTGTTGGATGGTGGTGAGCATCAGGCTGGGTCAGTGTTGGATGGCGTTGAGGGACAGGCTGGGGGTGGTGAGTGAACGATGGTGGGGTTCAGGCTGGGAGTGGTGTGTGGTTGATGGTGAGGGTCAGGCTTTAAGCAATGTGTGGACGGTGGGGAGCGTTGGTGAACGGAGGTGGGTGTCAGGCTGAGGGCAGTTGATGGACGTCAGTGAGGGTCAGGCTGGAATGGTGTGTGGACGGCGGTGAGGGTCAGGCTAGGGGCGGTGTGTGGGTGGCGGTGAGGGTCAGTCTGTGGGCGGCATGTGGATTGTGGTGAGATTAAGGCTGGGTTAGGTTTTGGATGGCATTGAGGGTCAGGCTGGGGGCGGTGTGTAGACGAAGATGAGGTTCTGGCTTCGGTCAGCATTGAATGGCGGTGAGCGTCAGGCTGGGGGCAATGTGTGGGTAGCGGTGTGGGTCAGGCTGGGGCTGGTGTGTGGACGGCGGAGAGTGTAAGTTTGGGGCGGTATTGGATGTCAGTGAGGGTCAGGCTTGTGGCAGTGTTGGGTGGTGGTGGGGGTCAGGCTGGGGGCACTTGGTGGACGGCGGTAGGGGTCAGGCTGGGGGTGTGTAAGGATGGTGCTGAGGGTCAGTCTTGTGGTGGTACGTTGTTGGCGGAGAGGGACAGGCTAGGGATGGTGTGTGGTGGCAGTGTTGGTCAGGTTGGGGCAGTATTGGACAGTGGTGAGGTTCAGGCTTGTGGCAGCGTTGGACGTCGGTGGGGGTCAGGCTGGGGGCAGTTGGTGGACGATGGTGAGGGTCAGGCTGTGGGAAATGTGTTCGACGTCGATGAAGATCAGGCTGGAGGTGATAGGTGGACTGTGCTGAGGGTCCGTCTGGGATGGCGTATGCTCAGAGTTGAGTGTCAGGCTGGGGGCAGTTGGTGAACGGAGGTGTGTGTCAGGCTGAGGGCAGTTGATGGACAGAGGTGACAGTCAGGCTGGGGGCAGTGTGTCTGACGTCAATGAGGGTCAGGCTGGAGTTGATGTGTGGACCGCGGAGCGGGTCAGGCTGGGAGCGTTGTGCGGACGGGGGTGCGGACTAGTCTGTGGACGGTGTGTGAACGGTGGTGAGGGGCAGTCTACAGATGGTGCGTGGGCGATGATGAGGGTCAGGCTGGAGACGGTGTGAGGAAGGTGGTGAGTATCAGGCTGGGGATAGTGTTGGACGGTGGTGTGAGACAGTCTGGTGGTGGTGTGTGGACGGTGGTGAGGGTCAGACAGAGACGGAGCTGGATGGCCGTGAAAGTCAGGCTGGTGATGGACGAAAGTGAGGGTCATGCTGGAGGCATGTGAGGATATCATTGAGAGACAGGCTGGGGTGGCGTGTGGATGTTGGTAGGGGTCATTCTTGGTACGGTGTGTGGACGGAAGTGAGGGACAGGTTGGGGCGGTGTTGGATGGTGCTAGGGATGAGGCTGGGGACGGCGTGTGGACAGCGGTCAGGGTCAGGTTTGTTGCAGTTTTGGTCGGTGGTGAGGGTAAGACTGAGCGGTGTGTTTGACGTATTGAGGGTCAGGCTGGGGGTGGTGTGTGGGTGATGGTGGGGGTCAGGCTGGAGAGGCATTGTGGGCGGTTCTGAGGGTCAGGCTGGGGGAGGTGTGTAGACTGTGTTGAATGTCACGCTGGGGGTGGTGTGTGGACGGTAGTGAGGGTCAGGCTGCGTGCGGTGTGTGGATGGCGGTGAGGATAAGGCTAGGGGCGGTGTGTGGGCGATGGTGAGGGTCAGGCTGTGGCCGGTGTGTGGGCTGTGGTGACGGTCAGGCTGGGGTAGTGTGCAGATTGTGGTGAGGGTCACGCTGGGGGCAGTGTGTTCAATGCCGATGAGGGTCAGCCGCCAGGTGGTGTGTGGTTGGCAGTGAGGGTCAGGCTGGGGGCCGTGTGTAAATGGCAGTGAGGGTCAGGCTGGGGATGGTGTGTGGATAGTGGTGAGGGGCATGCTGGGTGTGGTGTGTGGGCAGTGGTGAGGGGCAGGCTGGGGCTGGTGTGTGGATGGCATTGACGGTCAGGCTGGGAGTGGTGTGTGGGCTGTGGTGACGGTCAGGCTGGGGTGGTGCTGGATGGCGGTTAGAGCCAGGCTCAATATGGTGTGCGGACGGCAGAGAGGATCAGACTGGGAGTGGTGTGTGGATGGTGGTGAGGGTCAGGCTTGGGGCGGTGTGTTCAACGTCAATGAGCGTCAGGATGGGGGTGGTGTGTGGATGGCGGTAATGGTCAGGCTGGGGTGGTGCTGGACGGCGGTGAGAGTCAGACTGGGGGCAGGGTGTGGATGGTAGTGAAGGGTAGGATGGGGGCTTCACATCGACGGCGGTGAGGGTCAGGCTATGGGCGGTGTGTTCGATGTCGATGAGGTTCAGGCTGGAGGTGGTGTGTGGATGGTTGTGAGGGTCAGGCTGGGGCAGCATTTGGTCGGCGGTGAGGGTCAGGCTAGGAGCAGTGTGTAGACAGCGGTAAGGGACAGGCAGGGTGAGGTGTGTGGACAGCAGTGAGGGTCAGGCTTGGGTCAGTCTTGGATGGTTGTGAGGGTCAAGCTGGGGGCGGTGAGTGGACGATGGTGGGGTTCAGGCTGGGAGTGGTGTGTGGTTGATGGTGAGGGTCAGGCTTTGAGCAATGTGTGGACGGTGGTGAGCGTCAGGCTGGGTGCGGTGTGTGGGCGGTGGTGAGGGTCAGTCTGACGGCAGCATGTGGATTGTGGTGAGATTAAGGCTGGGTGTGGATTTTGGACGGCAGTGAGGGTCAGGCTGGGGGCGGTGTGTAGACGAAGATAAGGTTCTGGCTTGGGTCAGCGTTGTATGGTGGTGAGCGTCAGGCTGGGGGCAGTGTGTGGGTAGCGGTGAGGGTCAGGCTGGGGGTGGTGTTTGGACGGTGGAGAGTGTCAGGCTGGGGCGGTATTGGATGGCGGTGAGGGACAGGCTTGTGGCAGTGTTGAGTGGTAGTGGGAGTCAGGCTGGGAGCGGTTGATGGACTGCGGTAGGGGTCAGACTGGGTGGGTGTATGGATGGTGCTGAGGGTCAGTCTTGTGGTGGTACGTTGTTGGCGGAGAGGGACAGGCTAGGGATAGTGTGTGGTGGCAGTGCGGGTCAGGTTGGGGCGGTGTGTGGGTGGCGGTGATGGTCAGGCTGTGGGCGGCATGTGGATTCTGGTGAGATTAAGGCTGGGTGCGGTTTTTGGACGGCAGTGAGGGTCAGGCTGGGGGCGGTGTGTTGACGAAGATGAGGTTCTGGCTTGGGGCAGCGTTGTATGGTGGTGAGCATCAGGCTGGGGGCAGTGTGTGTGTAGCGGTGAGGGTCAGGCTGGGGTGGTGTGTGGATGGCTGAGAGTGTAAGACTGGGGCAGTATTGGATAACGGTGAGGGTCAGGCTTGTGGCAGTGTTGGGTGGTGGTGGGGGTCAGGCTGGGGGAGGTTGGTGGACGGCGGTAGGGGTCAGGCTGGGGGGGTGTATGGACGGTGCTGAGGGTCAGTCTTGTGGTGGTATGCTGTTGACGGAGAGGGACAGGCTAGGGATGGTGTGTGGTGGCAGTGCGGGTCAGGTTGCGACAGTATTGGACAGTGGTGCGGTTCAGGATTGTGGCAGAGTTGGACAGCGGTGGGGGTCAGGCTGGGGGTGGTTGGTGGATGATAGTGAGGGTCAGGCTGTGGGAAATGTGTTTGACGTCGATGAAGATCAGGCTGGAGGTGGTGGGTGGACGGTGGTGAGCGTCCCGTCTGGCACGGCGTGTGCTTGGAGTTGAGTGTCAGGCTGAGCACGGTTGGTGAAAGGAGGTGGGTGTCAGTCTGAGGGCAGTTGATGGACGGAGGTGAGGGTCAGGCTGGGGGCGGTGTGTCGGACGTCAGTGAGGGTCAGGCTGGAGTTGGTGTGTGGAGGGCAGAGCGGGTCAGGCTGGGAGCATTGTGTGGACGTCGGTGAGGGCCAGTCTGTGGACAGTGTGTGAACAGCGGTGAGGGTCAGTCTATGGATGGTGCATGGGCGATGATGAGGGTCAGGCTGGAGACCGTGTGAGTAAGGTAGTGAGGGTCACGCTGTGGGTGGTGTGTGTGTGGAGGTGAGGGTCAGGCTGGGGGTGGTGTGAGCATGGCAGAAAGGGACATTTTGGGTGTGGTGAGTGGTTGGCGGTGAGAGTTCAGCTGGTGGGCTTGTGTGGGCGGTGGTGAGGGTCAGGCTGGGGGCGGTGTATGGACGGTGGTGAGGTTCAGGCTGTGTGTAGTGTGTGGGCGGTGGTGAGGTGCAGGCTGGGGGTGATGTATGGATGGCGGTGAGGATAAGACTTGGCGCAGTGTGTGGGTGATATTGAGGATCAGGCTGGGGGCGGTGTGTGGGCTGTGGTGACGGTCAGACTGGGGTGGTGCTGGATGGGGGTAAGATTCAGGCTGGGGACGGTGTGTGGATGGCAGAGAGGATCAGACGGGGGATGTGGATGACGGTGAGGGTCAGGCTTGGGGCGGTGTTTTCGACGTCAATGAGCGTCAGACTGGGGGTGGTGTGAGGACGGCGGTGACGGTCAGGCTGCGGTGGTGCTGGACGGCGGTGAGAGTCAGACTGGGCAGTGTGTGGATGGCAGTGAGGGGCAGGATGCGGGCTTCACATCGACGGCGGTGAGTGTCAGGCTGTGGGTGGTGTGTTCGATGTCGATGAGGTTCAAGCTGGATGTGGTGTGTGGATGGTGGTGAGGGTTAGGCTGTGGCAGCATTTGGTCAGCGGTGAGGGTCAGGTTAGGAGCAGTGTGTAGACAGTGGTGAGGGTCAGGCAGGGTGCGGCAGTGTGTGTGGACGGCAGTGAGGGTATGGCTTGAGTCAGTGTTGGATGGTGGTGAGCATCAGGCTGTGTCAGTGTTGGATGGCGTTGAGGGTCAGATTGGGGGCGGTGAGTGGACGATGGTGGGGGTCAGGCTGGGCGCGGTGTGTGGGCGGTGGTGAGGGTCAGTCTGACGGCAGAATGTGGATTGTGTTGAGATTAAGGCTGGGTGTGGATTTTGGACGGCAGTGAGGGTCAGGCTGGGGGCGGTGTGTAGACGAAGATGAGGTTCTGGCTTGGGTCAGCGTTGTATGGTGGTGAGCGTCAGGCTGGGGGCAGTGTGTGGGTAGCGGTGAGGGTCCGGCTGGGGGTGGTGTTTGGACGGCGGAGAGTGTCAGGCTGGGGCGGTATTGGATGGCGGTGAGGGTAAGGGGTGTGGCAGTGTTGGGTGGTGGTGGGGGTCAGGCTGGGGTTGGGTGGTGGACGGCGGTGGGGGTCAGGCTGGGGGGGTGCGTGGATGGTGCTGAGGGTCAGTCTTGTGGTGGTACGTTGTTGGCAGAGAGGGACAGGCTAGGGATGGTGTGTGGTGGCAGTCCGGGTCAGGTTTGGGAGGTATTGGACAGTGATGAGTTTCAGGCTTGTGGCAGCTTTGGACGGTGGTGGGGTTCAGGCTGGGGGCGGTTGGTGGATGATAGTGAGGGTCAGGCTGTGGGAAATGTGTTTGACGTTGATGAAGATCAGACTGGACGTGTTGGGTGGACGGTGGTGAGCGTCCATCTGGGACGGCGTGTGCTCGGACTTGAGTGTCAGGCTGGGGGCGGTTGGTGAACGGAGGTGGGTGTCAGGCTGAAGGCAGTTGATGGACGGAGGTGAGGGTCAGGCTGGGGGCGGTGTGTTCGACGTCAATGAGGGTCAGGCTGGAGTTGGTGTGTGGACGGCAGAGCGGGTCAGGCTGGGAGCGTTGTGTGTACGGCGGTGAGGGCCAGTCTGTGGACGGTGTGTGAATGGCTGTGAGGGTCAGTCTATGGATGGTGCGTGGGCAATGATGAGGGTCAGGCTGGAGACGGTGTGAGGAAGGTGGTGAGGGTCACGTTGTGGGTGGTGTGTAGCCAGTGGTGATGGTCAGGCTGGGAGCAGTGTGTTGACGACGTTGAGTGTCAGGCTGAGGAAGGTGTTGGACGGCGGTGTGAGACAGTCTGGTGGTGGTGTGTGGACGGCGGTGAGGGTCAGAAAGAGACGGTGCTGGACGGCCGTGAGAGTCAGGCTGGGGATTGTGTGTGGACAGAAGTGAGGGTCAGGCTGGAGGTGTGTGTGGATAGCATTGAGAGACAGGCTGGGGTGGCGTGTGGATGTTGGTAGGGGTCAGGCTTGGTACGGCATGTGGACAGAAGTGAGATACAGGCTAGTGACGGTGTTGGATGGCAGTAGGGGTCCGTCTGGGGACGGCGTTTGGACAGCGGTGAGGGTCAGGTTTGTTGCAGTTTTGGTCGGTGGTGAGGGTCAGGCTGAGAGCGGTGTGTTCGACGTCGATGAGGGTCAGGCTGGGGAGGTGTGTAGACTGTGGTGAGGGTCAGGCTGGGGGTGGTGTGTGGATGGCAGTGAGGGTCAGGCTGGGTGTGGTGTGTGGGCGGTGGTGAGGGGCAGGCTGGGGCCGGTGTGTGGATGGCATTGAGGGTCAGGCTGGTGGTGGTGTGTGGACGGTGGTGAGGGTCAGGCTGAGTGTGGTGTGTAGACTGTGGTGAGTATCACGCTGGGGGTGGTGCGTGGATGGCAGTGAGGGTCAGGATGGGGGTGGTGTGTGGACAGTGGTGAGGGTCAGGCTGGGTGTGGTGTGTGGGCGGTGGTGAGGGGCAGGCTGGGGCCGGTGTGTGGATGGCATTGAGGGTCAGGCTGGGGGTGGTGAGTGGACTGGTGACGGTCAGGCTGGGGTGGTGCTGGATGGCGGTAAGAGTCAGGCTGGGGACGGTGTGTGGACGGCAGTGAGGATCAGACTGAGGGTGGTGTGTGGATGGCGGTGAGGGTCAGGCTTGGGGCGGTGTGTTCGACGTCAATGAGCATCAGGCTGGGGGTTATGTGTGGACGGCGGTGACGGTCAGGCTGGGGTGGTGGTGGACGGTGGTGAGTGTCAGGCTGGGGACGGTGTGTGGGTGGCAGTGAGGGTTAGGCTGGGGCGATGTGTGGATGGCAGTGAGAGTCAGGTTGGGGGCGACGTGTGGACAGCTGTGATGGTCATGCTTGGGGCGGAAGTTGGACGGTAGTGAGGGTCAGGCTTGGGGCGATGTTTGGACGTCAGTGAGGGTCAGGTTTGGGCCAGTGTTGCATGGCATTGAGGGTCAGGCTAGGGGCTGTGTGTAAATGGCGGTGAGGGCCAGTCTGTGGACGGTGTGTGAACGGCGGTGAGGGTCAGTCTATGCATGGTGCATGGGCGATGATGAGGGTCAGGCTGGAGACGGTGTGAGGTCGGTGGTGAGGGTCACGCTGTGGGTGGTGTGTAGCGGTGGTGAGGGTCAGGATGGGAGTGGTGTGTTGACGGTGGTGAGGGTCAGGCTGGGGATGGTGTGTGGATGGAAATGAGGGTCAGGCTGGAGGTGTGTGAGGATAGCATTGAGAGACAGGCTGGGGTGGCGTCTGGATGTTGGTAGGGGTCAGGCTTGGTACGGTGTGTGGAATGAAGTGAGGGACAGGCTAGGGACGGTGTTGCATGGCGGTAGGGGTCAGGATGGGGACGGCGTTTGGACAGCGGTGAGGGTCAGGTTTGTTGCAGTTTTGGTCCGTGGTGAGGGTCAGGCTGTGAGCGGTGTGTTCGACGTCAATGAGGGTCAGGCTAGGGGTGGTGAGTGGGTGATGGTGTGGGTCAGGCTGGAGAGGCAGTGTGGGCGGTGGTGTGGGTCAGGCTGGGGGAGGTGTGTAGACTGTGGTGGGGGTCACGCTGGGGGTGGTGTGTGGATGGTAGTGAGGGTCAGGCTGCGTGTGGTGTGTGGGCAGTGATGAGGGGCAGGCTAGGGGCGGTGTGTGGGCGATGGTGAGGGACAGGCTGTGGCTGGAGTGTGGGCTGTGGTGACGGTCAGGCTGGGGCAGTGTGTAGATTGTGGTGAGGGTCAGGCTGGGGGTGGTGTGCGGACAGTGGTGAGGGTCAGGCTGGATGTGGTGTGTGGGCAGTGATGAGGGGCAGGCTGGGGCCGGTGTGTGGATGGCATTGAGGGGCAGGCTGGGGGTGGTATGTGGACGGTGGTGAGGGTCAGGCTGAGTGTGGTGTGTAGACTGTGGTGAGGATCACGCTGGTGTGTGGAAGGCAGTGAGGCCCAGGGTGGCGGTGGTGTCCGGACAGTGGTAAGGGTCAGGCTAGGTGTGGTTTGTGGGTGGTGGTGAGGGGCAGGCTGGGGCCGGCGTGTGGATGGCATTGAGGGTCAGGCTGGTGGTGGTGTGTGGACGGTGGTGAGGGTCAGGCTGAGTGTGGTGTGTAGATTGTGGTGACGGTCAGGCTGAGTGTGGTGTGTAGACTGTAGTGAGGGTCAGGCTGGGGGTGGTGAGGGGACTGTGGTGACGATCAGGCTGGGGTGGTGAGTGGACTGTGGTGACGGTCAGGCTGGGGTGGTGCTGGATGGCGGTAAGAGTCAGGCTGGGGACGGTGTGTGGACAGCAGTGAGGATCAGACTGTGGGTGGTGTTTGGATGGCGGTGAGGGTCAGGCTTGGGGCTGTGTGTTCGACGTCAATGAGCGTCAGGCTGGGGGTGGTGTGTGGACGGCAGTGACGGTCAGGCTGGGGTAGAACTGGATGGCGGTGAGTGACAGGCTGGGGAAGGTGTGTGGTCGGCAGTGAGGATTCGGCTGGGCGATGTGTAGATGGCAGTGAGGGTCAAGCTGGGGGCGAAGTTTTGACGGTAGTGAGGGTCAGGGTGTGTGCAGTGTTGGATGGCATTGAGGGCCAAGCTTGGGTCGGTGTTTGGATGGCAGTGAGGGTCAGCTTTGGGCCAGTGTTGGATGGCATTTAGGGTCAGGCTAGGGGCAGTGTGTGGACAGCGGTGGGGTTCAGGCTGGGGACGATGGGTGGACGGTTGTGGGGGTCAGCCTGGGGGCAGTTGGTGGACAGCGGTGAGAGTCATTCTGTGAGTGGTGCGTTCGAGGTCGATGAGGGTCACGCTGTGGATGTCAGTGAGTGTCAGGCTTGGGTGGTGTGTTGACGGTGGTGAGGGTCAGGCTGGGGGTGGTATGTTGAGGGAGGTGGTTGTCAGGCTGGAGGCGGTCGTTCGTGGCGGTGAGGGTCACGCTATGGACGCTGTGTTTGACGTCGATGAAGGTCAGGCTGGGGGCAGCATGTGGATAGCGGTGAGGGTCATGCTGGGGAGGTGTGTAGACAGCGGTGAGGGTCAGGCAGGGTGCAGTGGGTGGACCGCAGTGAGGGTCAGGGTGGGTGCGGTGTGGGAACGGCGGTGAGAATCAGGCTGGGTCAGTGTTGGATGGCGTTGAGGGTCAGGCTAGCGGCGGTGTGTGGATGGCAGTGGAATTCAGGCTGGGATTGGTGTGTGGACGGTGGTGCTCATCAGGCTGGGAGAAATGTGTGGACGGCATTGATGGTCAGTCTGGGGACGGTGTGTGGATGATGGTGAGGGTCAGGCTGTGGGCGGTGTGTGGGCGTTGGTGAGGTTCAGGTTGTGGGTGGTGTGTGAGCGGTGGTGCGGGTCAGGCTGGGGGTGGTGTGGGGAGAGCGGTGAGGGTTAGGGTTAGGGTTGTTGGTGGTCAGCATTGAGGATCAGGCTGGTGGCGGCGTGTGGACGGTGTATGAAGTCAGGCTTGCTGCTGTTGGTGGACTGCAGTGAGGGTCAGGCTGGAGGCGCTGTATTTAACATCAATGAGGGTCTGTCTGGGGGCGATGTGTTGACAGCAATAGGTGTCGGGCTGGTGGCGGTGAGGTTCAGACTGGCGGTGGTGTTGGGAAGCGTTGGGGTCAGGCTGAGGGTGGTGTGTGGATGGTGGTGATGATCAGGTTGGGGTAGGTGTGTGAATGCCTGTGAGTGTCAGGCTGCGGGCTTTGTGTGGACGGTGGTGAGTGTCAGATTGGGGGTGGTGTGTGGATGGCTGTGAGGGACAGGCTGAGGGTGGTGTTCGATGGTGGTGTGGGTCAATTTGGGGTCAGTATGTGGGTGGCAGTGAAGGTCAAGCTGGCAGCGGTGAGGGTCAGGCAGGGAATGGTGTTGGACGGCTGTGTGGGACAGGCTGGTAGTGGTGTGCCGACCGCAGAGAGGGTTAGACTGGTGTAGTGCTGGACGGCTGTGAGATTCAGGCTGGGGACGGGGTGTGGATGGCAGTGAAGGACAGGCTGAGGACGGCGTGTGGAATGCTGTGAGGGTCAGGCTGGGAGTGGCGTGTGGACGGTGGTGACGGTCAGGCTTGGGGTGGTGTGTGTACGGCAGTGAGGGTCAGGCTGGGGGTAGTGTGTGGACAGTGGTGACGGTCAGGCTTGGGGTCGTGTGTGGTCGGTGGTGAGGGTCAGGCAAGGGGCGGTGTGTTAGTGGCAGTGCGGGACAGGCTTGTGCGGTATTGGACGGCGGTGAGGGTCAGGTTTGTGGCAGTGTTGGACGGCAGTGGGCGTCAGCCTGGGGGCAGTTGGTGGACAGCGATGAGAGTCAGGCTTTGAGTGGTGTGTTCGACGTCAATGAGGGTCAGTCTGGGGATGGTGCATGGGCGATTCTGGGGGTCAGGCTGGGAGAGCTGTGTGGGCGGTGGTCAGGGTCAGGCTGGGGGTGGTGTGTAGATGGCGGTGAAGGTCAGGCTGGGGGCATTGTGTTAATGGCGATGAGGGTCAGGCTGCAGGTGTTGTGTGGATGGCAGTGAGGGTCAGGCTGCAGGTGGTGTGTGGACGGCAGTGAGGGTCAGGCTGCAGGTGGTGTGTGGACGGCAGTGAGGGTCATGCTGTACGCAGTGTGTAGACGGTGGTGAGGGTCAGGCTGGGTGCGGTGTGTGGGCGGTGGTGAGTGTTAGCTAGGAACTGTGTGTGGGCTGTGGTAAGGGTCAGACTGGGTGGGGTGTGTGGGGCGGTGGTGTGGGTTATTCTGGGGGTGGTGTGTGGGCGATGGTGAGGGTCAGGCTAGTGGCAGTGTGTGAACGGTGGTGAGGGTCAGTCTGGGGCAGTGCTGGACGGTGGTGAGAGTCAGTCTGGGGACGGCATGTGGATGGCAGTGAGGGTCAGGATGGGGTTGTGTGCGGATGGCAGTGAAGGTCAGGGAAGGCGTGGTGTGTGGATGGTGGTGACAGTCAGGCTGTGGACAGCGTGTTTGACGTCATGACGGTAAGGCTGCTGGTGGTGTGTAAATGGTGGAGAGGGTCAGGATGTGGTCATTCTTGGACGGCAGTGAGGGTCAGGCTGGAGCCGGTGTGTTCGACGTCAATGAGGGTAAATCTGGGGACAGTGTGTGTAGGATGGTGAGGGTCAGGCTGGTAGCAGTGTGTGGACGGTGGTGAGGGTCAGGCTGGGGGTGGCGTGTGGGTGGAGGTGAGAGTCAGGCTGGGGGTGGTGTGTTCACGGAAGAAAGTTACATTTTGGGTGATGTGAGTGGGCGGCGGTGAGAGTTCAGCTGGCTGGCTGGTGTGGGCGGTAGTGAGGGTCAGGCTGGGAGGTGTGTGTGGACGGCGGTGAGGGTCAGGCTGGAGGCAGTGTGTGTAGGACGGTGAGGATCAGGCTGGGTGCGGTATGTGGACGAAGAGGACGGTCAGGCTGGGTGTGGTGTGTGGCCGGTGGTGAGGGTCAGGCTGCGTGCGGTGTGTGGGCAGAGGTGATGCTCAGGCTTGCTGCGGTGTATGGACGGCAGTGAGGTTCAGTCTGGGTGAAATGTGCAGATGGCAGTGAGGGTCCAGCTGGGGATGGCGTGTGGATGGCGGTGAGGGTCAGGCTGGGGGCGGTGTGTGGGTGGAGGTGAGGATCAAACTGGGGGCGATGTCTGGGCGGTGGTGAGGATCAGGCTGGGGGTGTTGTGTAGACAGTGATGAGTGTCAGGCTTGTGGCAGTGTGTGGACGGTGATGAGGGTAAGTATGGGCCAGTGCTGGACGGCGGTGAGTGTCAGTCTGGGGACGGTGCGTGGATGGCATTGAGGGTAGGCTGGAGGCGGTGTGCGGATGGCAGTGATGGTCAGGTTGTGGGTGGCTTGTGGACGGTGGTGAGGGTCAGGCTGGGTCCGGTGTTTGGACAGCAGTGAGGGGCAGGCTGGGGGCGGTGTGTGGACGTCAGTGAGGGTCAGGCTGGGTGCGGTGTGTGGGCAGTGGTGAGCGTCAGCTAGGGACGGTGTGTGGTCGGCAGTGAGAAGCAGGCTGGGGGTGGTGTGTGAGCGGTGGTGAGGGTCAGGCTAGGGTCATTGGTGGATGGCGGTGAGGGTCAGGCTGGGGGCGGTGTGTACGACGTTGATGAGGGTTACTCTGGGGTGGCGTCAGGCTGGCGTCATTGTGGATGGCGGTGAGGTTGAAGCTGGTGTCACTGTGTGGATGGCGGTGAAGGTCAGGCTTGGTGCAGTGTATGGGCAATGGTGAGGGTCAGGCTCGGTGCGGTGTGTGGTTGGCAGTGAGGGGCAGGCTGATGTGGTTTGTGGATGGCGGTGATGATAAGGCAAGTGACGGTGTCTGTGCGGCGGTGAGGGTCAGGCTGGGAAGGTGTTGAACGGTAGTGAGGGACAGGCTGGTGGCGGGGTGTGGACAGGCGGTGAGGGTCAGGCTGGGGCGGTATTGGGTGGTGATGAGGGTAAGGCTTGGATGCCGGTGGGATTCAGGCGGGGGCAGATGGTTGACGGCGGTGGGGTTCAGGCTGGGGGCAGTGTGCGGCTGGCAGTGAGCGTCAGGCTGAGGGCAGTGTGTGGGCAGCGGTGAGGGTCAGACTATAGGTGGTGTGAGGGCGATGGTGAGGGTCAGGCTGGGGATGGTGTGTGGATGGTAGAGAGGGTCAGGCTGGGGGCGATTCGTGGACGGAGGTGAGGGTCAGGCTGTGGGCGGTGTGTGGGCGATGTTGAGGGTCAGGCTGGGGATGGTGTGTGGATGGTGGTGAGGGTCAGGCTGGGGTCATTGTGGACGACAGTGAGGCTCCGGATTGGGGCGAGGTGTGGACGGCGATGAGAGTCAGGCTTGGGTTAGTGTTGGACATCCGAGAGCATCAGGCTGGGTGCGGCATGTGGGCGGAGGGGAGGGTCAGGTTGTGCGCGGTGTGTGTTGGGTGGTGAGGTTCAGGCTGGGGGCTGTGTTGGACGGCGGTGGGGTTCAGGCTGGGGGCGGAGTGTGTTTGGAGGAGAGGGTCTGGCTGTGTTTGGTGTTTGAAAGACGGTAGGGGTCAGGCTGCAGGTAATATATGGACGATGATGAGGGTCAGGCTGGAGTCATTGGTGGACAGCAGTGAGGGTCAGGCTGGGGGCAGTGTGTGGATGGTGGTGAGGGTCAGGCTGGGTGCAATGTGTGGGTGGTGGTGAGGTTTAAGCTGGGGGCGGTGTGTGGATGGCGGTGATGATAAGGCTAGGGGCTGTGTGTGGTTGGCGGTGAGGGTCAGGCTGGGGCGGTCTGTGGATGGCAGTGCGGGTCAGGCTGTGGGCGGTGTGTGGACAGCGGTGAGGGTCAGGCTGGGGCGCTGTGTAGCCGGTGGTGAGTGCCAGGCTGGGGATGGTGTGTGGACGGCGGTGAGGGTCAGACAGAGACGGTGCTGGACGGCAGTGAGAGTCAGGCTGGGGGCGTGTGAGGATAACAGTGAGAGACAGGCTGGGATGGCGTGTGGATGGTGGGAGGGGTCAGGCTTGGTACGGTGTGTGGACGGAAGTGAGGGACAGGCTAGGGGTGGTGTTGGGTGGTGGTAGTGGTCAGGCTGGGGACGGCGTGTGGACAGTGGTGAGGGTCAGGTTTGTTGCAGTTTTGGTCGGTGAGGGTCAGGCTGAGTGTGGTGTGTAGACTGTGGTGAGGGTCACGCTGGGAGTGGTGTGTGGACGGTAATGAGGGTCATGCTGGGTGTGATGTGTAGACTGTGGTGAATGTCAGGCTGGGGAGGTGGATGGTGGTGAAGGTCAGGCTGGGGCCGGTGTTTGGGTGTTGGTGAGGTGCAGACTGGGGGTGGTGTGTGGATGGCGGCGAGGAGAAGGCTAGGGGCTGTGTGTGGGTGATAGTGAGGGTCAGGCTGGGGGCGTTGTGTGGGTTGTGGTGACGGTCAGGCTGGGGTGGTGCTGGATGGAGGTAAGAGTCAGGCTGGGGACGGTGTGTGGATGGCAGTGAGGATCAGACTGGGGTGGTGTGTGGATGGCGGTGAGGGTCAGGCTTGGGGTGGTATGTTCAACGTCAATGAGCGTCAGGCTGGGGGTGGTGTGTGGACGGCGGTGAGGGTCAGGCTGGGAAGGTGTTGGACGGCTGTGAGGGACAGCGTGGTGGCGGTGTGTGGAAGGCGGTGAGGGTCAGGCTGGGTACGGTGTGTGGGTGGTTGTGAGAATCAGCTTGGGACGGTGTATAGCGGCAGTGTGGGGTAGGCTGGGTATGGTGTGTGGGCGGTGGTGAGGGGCAGGCTGGGGGTGGTGTGTGGATGGCGGTGAGGATAAGGCTTGGGACAGTGTGTGGGCGGCAGTGAGGGTCAGACTGGGAAGGTGTTGGATGGCGGTGAGGTACAGGCTGGGGCGGTGCTGGACGGTGGTGAGGGTTAGCCTTGTGGCAGTGTTGGACGGTGGTGGGGTTCAGGCTGGGGCAGTTAGTGGATGGCGGTGGGAGTGAGGCTGGTGGCAGTTGGTGCACGGCTGTTTGGGTCAGGCTGGGAGCAGTTCGTGGACAGCGGTGAGGGTCAGGCTGCAGGTGGTGTGTGTGCACGGTAATGAGTGTCAGGTTGGGGTTATTGGTGGACGGCGGTGAGGGTCAAGCTGGAGGCAGTGTGTTCGACCTCAATGAGGGTCAGTCTGGGGACAGTGTGTGGGTGATGGTGAGGGTCAGGCCAGGGTGTGTGTGGGGACAATGGTGATGGCCAGGCTGGGGGCGGTGTGTGGATGGTGGTGAGTGTCAGGCTGGTGATGGTGTGTTTGACATCAATGACAGTGAGGCTGGGGGTGGGGTGTGGGTGGCAGTGTGGGTCTGGCTGGAGCGGTATTGGGCGGCAGAGAGGGTTAGCATTGTGGCAGTGTTGGACAGTGGTGGGGTTCAGGCCGGGGCGGTTGGTGGAACGCGGTGGGGGTGAGGCTGGGGGCGGTTGTTGGACGGCGGTTAGGGTCAGGCAGTGTGTTTGATGTCAATGACGGTCAGGCTGGTGTTGGTGTGTGGACGGGGTGAGTGTCAGGCTGGGGTCATTGGTGGACGGCAGTGAGGGTCAGGCTGTGGGCAGTATGTTTGATGTCGATGATGGTCAGGCTGATGTTGGTGAATGGACGGTGGTGCGTGTCAGGGTGGGGTCATTGGTGGACCATGGTGAGGGTCAGGCTGGGAGCAGTCTGTGGACGGTCGTGAGTGTCAGGCAGGGGGCGGTGTTGGACGGCGGTGAAAGTCAGTTTTGTGGCAGTGTTGGATAGCAGTGGGGGTCAAGTTGGGGGCGGTTTGTGCACGGCGGTGATGGGTCAGGCTGGGGGCGGTTGGTGGGTGGCGGTGAGGATCAGGCTGCAGGTGCTGTTTCTGCATGGTGATGAGCGTCAGGCTGAGGTCACTGGTGGATGGCGGTGAGAGACAGGCTGGGGGAGGTGTGTGGATGGCAGTGAGGGTCAGTCTGGGGGCGGTGTGTGGACAACGGTGAGGGTCTAGCTAGTGGCGTTGTGTGCGCGGCGGTGGTGGTGAGGCTGGGGCGGTATTGGGTGGTGGTGAGGGTCAGGCTTATGGCAGTGTTGGACGGCGGTTAGGTTCAGGCCCAGGCAGTTGGTGGACAGCGGTGGGGGTGAGGCTGGGTATGTTTGTTGGATGGCGATGAGTGTCAGGCTGTGGGCAGTGTGTTTAATGTCGATGACGGTCAGGCTGGGGTTGGTGTGTGGACAGTGAAGTGTTTCAGCTTGGGGTCATTGGTGGAGAGCGGTGAGGGTCAGACTGGGGGCGGTGTGTGGATGGCAGTGAGGATCAGGCTGCGGGTAGCGTGTGGACGGCGGTGAGGGTCAGGCTGTATGCGGTGTTTGGACGGCAGTGAGGGTCAGGCTGGGGGCGCTGTGTGAACGGCGATGAGGGTCAGGCTGCGGGTGGTTTGTGGATGGTGCCGAGTGTCAGGCTGGGGTCATTGGTGGACGGCGGTGAGGGTCAGGCTGGGGACGGCGTGTGGATGGCAGTGAGGGTAAGGTTCATGGCGGTGTGTGGATGGCGGTGAGGGAAAGGCTGGGTGCAGTGTGTGGGTGGTGTTGAGGGTCACCTAAGGACGGTGTGTGGTCGGCAGTGAGATGCAACTGGGGGTGGTGTGTGGATGGAGGTGAGGATAAGGGTAGGGGCGGTGTGTGTGTGTCAGTGAGGGTCAGGCTGGGAAGGTGTTGGATGGTGATGAGTGACAGTCTGGTGGTGGTGTGTGGACGGTGGTAAGGGTCTGTTAGGGATGGTGTGTGGTCAGCAGTGAGGGGCAAACCGGGGGTGGTGTGTGGATGGAGGTGAGGATAAGGGTAGGTGCGGTGTGTAGGCGTTGGTGAGGGTCAGGCTGGGAAGGTGTTGGATGGTGGTGAGGGACAGGCTGGGGTGGTGCTGGACCACAGTGAGAGTCAGTCTGGGGACAGCGTGTGTATGGCAGTGAGGGTCAGGCTTGGGACGGTGTGCGGATGGCAGTGAGGTTCAGGCTGTGGACAGCATGTGGATGGCGGTGAGCGTCAGGCTGGGGGCGGCGTATGGGTGGCGGTGAAGGTCAGGCTTTAAGCAGTGTGTAGTCGACGGTGTGTGTCAGGCTGCGGGTGGTGTGTGAACAGTGGTGAGGGTCTTGCTCGGGGCGGTGTGTGCACGATGGTGAGTGTCATGCTGGGGCAGTATTGGGCGGCAGTGAGGGGCAGGCTTGTGGCACTGTTGGACGGCGGTGGGGTTCAGGCCCGGGCGGTTGGTGGACAGAGTTGGGGTTCTGGCTGGGGGCGGTTGGTGGACAGCGGTGAGGGTTAGGCTGAGGGTGGTGTGTGGTCGGCGTTGTGGGTCAGGCTGGGTTGGTGTGTTTGACATCGATGACGGTCAGTTTGGGGACGGTGTGTGGGCGGTGGTGAGGGTCAGGCTGGTGGAGGTGTGTGGACAGTGTTGAGGATCAGGCTGGGGTGAGTATGTGGACGGCGGTAAGGGAAAGGCTGGCGACAGTGTTGGACTATGGTGAGGGTCAGGCTGCTGGCGGTGTGTGGACCGTGGTGGGGGTCAGGATGAGGACAGAATGGACTGTGATGGGGATTAGGCTGGGCAGTGATTTCATGGAGGGGAGGGTCAGGCAGGGGGCGGTGTGTGAACGACGGTGGGGTTCAGGCTGAAGGCGGTCTGTGGACGGCAGTGAGAGTCAGGCAGGGGGCGGTATTGGACGGTGGTGAGGGTCAGATTTGTGGCAGAATTGGACGGCAGTGGGTGTCAGGCAGGGCACAGCTGGTGGACAGCGGTGAGGGTCAGGCTGTGTGCGGTGTTTGGACGGCAGTGAGGGTCAGGCTGGTGGCAGTGTGTGGACGGCGGTGAAGGTCAGGCTGGGCAGTGCTGAACGGCGTTGATAGTCAGTCTGGAGATGGCGTGTGGACGGCATTGAGGGGCAGGCTGTGGCCATGTGCAGATGACAGTGAGAGTCAGGCTGTGGGGGCGGTGTGTGGACAGCGGTGAGGGTCAGCCTGTGTGCGGTGTTTGGATAGCAGTGAGGGTCAGGCTGGGGGTGGTGTGTGGATGATGGCGAGGGTCAGGCTTGGGTCATTGGTGGACGGTGGTGAGGGTCAGACTGGGGTTAGTGTGTGGATGGCAATGAGGATAAGGATAGGGGCAGTGTGTGGACGGCTATGAGGGTCAGGCTGGGAAGGTGTTGGACGGCGGTGAGGGACAGGCTGGTGGTGGGGTGTGGGCGGTGTTGAGGGTCAGCTCGGGACGGTGTGTGGTCAGTGGTGAGGGGCAGGCTGGGGGTGGGGTGTGGATGGCAGTGAGTGTCAGGCTAGGGCTGGCGTGTGGACGGCAGTGAGGGTCAGATTGGGGGCAGTGTGCGGATGGTAGAGAGGGTCAGGTTGTGGGTGGCATTTGGACGGTGGTGAGCGTCAGGCTGGGGGCTGCGTGTGGGCGGTGGTGAGGGTCAGGCTTTAGGTGTCTGTGGTCAGCAAACGGGTCAGAATGGGGGCGGTGTGTGGACAGCGGTGACCTTCAGGTTAGGGGCGCTATTGGACTGAGGTGGGGCTGAGTCTGTGGGCGCTGTGTGTTCAGAGGGGACTGTCAGGCTGGGGTCAGTGAATGAACGATGGTGGGGGGCAGGCTGGGGGCAGTCTGTGGACGACAGTAAGGTTCGGGCAGGGGGCAGCATTAGATGGCGGTGAGTGTCACTTTTGCAGCAGTGTTGGACGGCAGTGGATGTCAGGCAGGGCGCGGTTGCTGGACAGCAGTGAGCGTAAGGCTGGGGCCGGTTGGTGGACGGCGGTGGTGGTCAGGCTGGTGTCAGTGTGTCTGATGTCAATGATGGTCAGTCTGCGGTTGTGTGTGGACGGTGGAGATGGTCAGGCTTGGATCATTGGTGGATGGCGGTGAGGGTCAGGCTGGGGGCGGTGTGAGGTCGGCAGTGAGGATCAGGCTTGTTGCAGTTTTGGTCGGTGGTGGGGTTCAGGCTGGGGACTGTTGGTGGACGGTGGTGAGGGTCAGGTTGGCGTTATTGGTGGTTAGCAGTGAGGGTCAGTCTCGGGGCAGTGTGTTTGACGTCAATGTGGGTCAGGCTGCGGGGGGTGTGGACGGTGGTGAGGGTCAGGCTGTGGGTGGTGCGTGGACGGCGGAGGGTTCAGGAAGGGGCAATGTGTGGACGGCAGTGAGCGTCAGGTGGGGTGCTGTGTTTGATGGTATTGTGGTTCAGACTGCGGGTGGTGTGTGGATGGTGGTGAGCGTCAAGCTGTGGATGGCGTGTGGAAGCTGGTGAGCATCAGGCTGTGGGCGGCGGGCGTGTGGAAGGTGGTGAGCGTCTGGCTGGGTGCGGTGTATGGGCGGAGAGGAGGGTCAGGCTGGGGGCGCTGTGTTGAGCTGCGGTGAGGGTCAGGCTAGGGGTGGTGTGTAGGCGGCGGTGAGGATCAGGCTGGGGTCGGTGTGTAGGCGGCGGTGAGGGTCAGGCTTGCTGCGGTGTGTGGACAATAATGAGGGTCAGTCTTGGTGCAGTGTGTGGACGGCAGTGAGGGTCAGTTTGGGTGCAGTGTCTGGATAGTAATGAGGGTCAGTCTGGGTGCGGTGTGTGGACGGCGATGATTGTCAGGCTGTGACCATTGTGTGGACGGTGGTGATGGTCAGGCTGCGGGGATCTGTGGACAATGGTGAGGGCCAGGCAGGCGGCGGTATTGGTCGGCGGTGAGGGTTAGTTTTGTGGCAGTGTTGGATGTCAGTGGGTGTTAGGCAGGGCGCGGTTGGTGGACGGCGGTGAGGGTCAGGCTGGGGCTGTATTGGGCGGCGGTGAGGGTCAGGTTGGAGCGTTATTGGACGGCGGTGAGGGTCAAGCTGCAGGTGGTGTGTGTGCACGGTGAAGAGGGTCAGGCTGGGGTCGGTATGTGGATGGCAGTGAGGGTCAGGATGTGAGCAGTGTGTGGATGGCAGTGAGGGTCAGGCTGGCAGCGGTGAGTGGATAGTGGTGATGTTCAGGCTGGGTGCGGTGTGTGGGCGGTGGTGAGGGTCAGGCTGGGGCAGTGCAGGATGGCGGTGAGAGTCAGTCTGGGGACAGCGTGTGGATGGCACTGAAGTTCAGGATCCAAATGGTGTGCGGATGACAGTGAGGGTCAGACTGTGGGCGGCGTGTGGATGGCGGTGAGCTTCAGGCTGTGGGCGGCGTGTGGACGGCAGTGAGCATCAGGCTGGGGGCGGTGTTTGGATGGTAGTGAGGGTCAGGCTAGCGGCGATTTGTGGATGGTGGTGAGGATCTGGCTGGTTGCGGTGTGTGGGCGGTGGTGAGGGTCAGCTAGGGATGGTGTTTAGTCGGCGGTAGGGGGCAGGCTGGGGGTGGTTTGTGGCTGGCAGTGAGGATAAAGTTAGGGGTGGTGTGTGGGCGGCGGTGTGGGTCAGGCTGGAAAGGTGTTGGACGGCGGTCAGGGACAGGCTGGTGGCGGTGTGTGGTCGGCGGTGAGGGCCAGGCTGGGACGGTGCTGGACAATGGTGAGAGTCAGCCTGGGTACGGTGTGTGGACGGCAGTGAAGGTCAGGCTGGAGGAGGTGTGCGGATGGCAGTGAGGGACAGGCTGGTGGCTGCGAATAGATGGCAGTGAGGGTCAGGAAGGTGCGATGTGTGGATAGCGGTGAGAGGCAGGCTGGGTGCAGTGCTGGAGGGCGGTGATAGTCCATCTGGGGAGAGCGTGTGAATGGCGATGTCAAGTCGGGGGCGCCGTGTGGGAGGCGGTGAGGGTCAGGCTGTGGGTGGTGTGTTTGACATCGATGGCGGTCAGGCTGGAGGCAGTGTGAGGGCAGTGGTGAGGGTCAGGCTGGGGACGGTGTGTGGGCAGCAGTGAGGGTCAGGCAGGGTTCAGCATGTGGATGGCAGTGAGGGTGAGGCTGGGTGCGGTGTGTGGATGGCGGTGAGGGACGTTTTGGGAGTGGTATGTGGGCTGTGGTGAGAGTTCGGCTGGGGACATGTGTGGGCAGTGGTAAGGGTCAGGCTGGGGTCGGTGTGTAGTTGGTGGTGAGGGTCAGGCTAGTGGTGGTTTGCAGTTGGCGGTGAGAGTCAGGCTGGGGCAGTGTGTGGACAGCAGTGAGGGTCAGTCTGGGTGCGGTGTGTGGACGGCAGTGAGGGTCAGTCTGGATGCGGTGTGTGCACGGTGAGGATCAGACTTATTGCAGTTTTGGTCGGTGGTGAGGTTCTGGCTGTAGACGGTTGGTGGACGGTGGTGAGGGTCAGGTAGGGGGCAGTGTGTTTGACGTCAATGAGGGTCAGGCTGGGGGTGGTGTGTGGACGGTGGTGAGCGTCAGGCTGTGGGTGGCGTGTGGACAGCGGTGAGCATCAGGCTGGGTGTGATATATGGGTGGAGAGGAGGGTCAGGCTGGGGACGGTGTGTAGGCGGTGGTGAGGGTCAGGCTGGGGGCAGTGTGTTGGCAGCGGTGAGGGTCTTGCTTGCTGCGGTGTGTGGACGGCAGTGAGGGTCAGTCTGGGTGCGGTGTGCGGATGGCAGTGAGGGTCAGTCTGGGTGCGTTGTGTGGTCAGCAATGATTGTCAGGCTGGGGGCGGTGTGTGTGCAGTGGTGACGGTCAGGATTGCTGCGGTGTGTGGACGGCAATGAGGGGCAGTCTGGAAGTGGTATGTGGTCGGCGGTGAGGGTCCAGCGTGTTCCGGTTTTGGACGGTAGTGGGGGTCAGGCTGGGGGAGGTTGATGGACAGTGGTGGGGGTCAAGCTGGGGGCAGTTGGTGGATGGTGGTGAGGTTCAGGCTGGACACGGTGTGTTCGAAGAAGATGAGGGAGAGTCTGGTGGTTGGGTATTGGTGGTGGTGAGGGTCAGGCTAGAGGTGGTGTGATAATGGCTGAGATGGTCAGGCTGGAGGTGGTGTGTTGATGGTGGTGAGGGTCAAGTGGGGGCAGTGAGGTGACTGCGGTGAGGGTCATTCTTGGGGCAGTGAATGGGCGGCGGTGAGGGTCAGGCTGCGCGTGCTGTGTGGATGGTGTAGAGAGTCAGGCTGGGGGCAGTATGTGGGCAGAGGGGAGGGTGAGGACTGTGGCAGTGTGTGGGCGGCGGTGCGGTTCAGGCTGGGGGTGATGTTGGACGGCAGTGTGGGTCAGTCTGGAGGCGGAGTGTGGATGGCAGTGAGGATCAGGCTGGGGGCGGCGTGTGGACGGCGGTGAGGTTCAGGCTTGGTGCCTTGTGTGGTCAGCAGTGAGGGTCAGGCTGGGGGTGGTGTGTGGACGACAATGAGGGCAGGCATGGGTCTGTGTTGGACAGCAGTGAGCATCAGGCTGTGCCCGGAGTGTGGGCAGTGGTGAAGGTCAGGCTGGGGATTGTGTGAGGAACGCACCGAGGATAAGGCTAGGGGTGGTGTGTGGGCGGTGGAGAGGGTCAGGCTGGGTGTGGTTTGAGGACAGCGGTGAGGATAAGGCTAGGGGCGGTGTGTGGGTGCCAGTGAGGGTAAGACTGGGGCAGTAATGGAGGGCAGTGAGGGTCAGGCTTGTTGCAGTGTTGGATGGCGGTGAGGGTCAGAATTGGGACGGTTGGGAACGGCGGTGGGGGCCAGGCTGGGGCGGTTGGTGGATAACATGAGGGTCAGGCTGGGGTTGGTGCTTACAGCGTCGATGAGGGTCAGACTTGCAGTGGTGTGTGGATGGTGGTGAGGGTCAGGCTGGGGTTATTCATGGACGGCAGTGAGCGTCAGGCTGGGGGCGGTGTGTGGTCGGTGGTGAAGATCAGGCTGGGAGCGGTGTGTGGACAGCAGTGGGAGTAAGGCTGGGGAAGGTGCGTGGATGGCGATGGGTGTCAGTCTTGGGATAGTGTATGGACTGCGATGAGGGTCACTCTGGGGATGGTGTGTCAGCGATGGTGAAGGTCAGGCTGGGGTTGGTGGTGAGGGTCAGGATGGGGGTGGTGTGTGTCAGGAGGTGGCGGTATGGACGGTGGTGAGGGTCGGATTTGTGGCAGTGTTGGACGGTGGTGCAGGTTAGGCTGGGGGAGATTGGTAGACGACAGTGGGAGTCAAGCCACGGGCAGTTTGTGGACGGCGGTGAGGTACAGGCTGGGGCAGTTGGTTGATGGCGGTGATTGTCAGTCTGGGGACAGTGTGTGGGCGAGGGTGACTGTCAGGCTGGAGGCGGTGGTGAGGGTCAGGATAGAGGTGATGTGTGTGGGCGGCGGTGAGGGACAGGCTTGATGCAGTGTTGGATGGATGTGCTTGTCAGGCTGGGGGAGGTTGGTGGACGGCGGTGGGGGTTAAGCTGGGGGCGGTTGGTGGAGGGGGTGAAGGTCAGATTGGGGGCAGTTTATTTGAAGTCGGTGAGGAACAGGCTGGTGGTGATGTGTTGGTGGTGGTTAGGGTCAGGCTGGAGGTGGTGTATAGATAGCTGTGAGGGTCAGGCTGGGGGCAGTGTGTGGACGGCAGTGAGGGTCATTCTCAGGGCAGTGCATACGTGGCGGTGAGGGTCAGGCTGGGGGCGTTGTGTACGAGGTGGTGAGGGTCAGGCTGGACGTGGCATGTGGATGATGTAGAGCGACAGGCTGGGGGCGGTGTGTGGACGGAGGGGAGGATGAGTCCTGGGGCGGTGTGTGGGCGGTGGTGAGGTTCAGGCTGGGGGTGATGTTGGATGGTGGTGTGGTTCAAGCAGGGGGCGGAGTGTGTTCAGAGCGGAGGGTCAGGTTGTGGTTGGGGTGAGAACGATGGTGGGGGTCAGGCTTGGGGTGGTGTGTGGATAGTGGTGAGGGTTAGGCTGGGGGCGGTGAGCTGACAGCGGTGACGGTCAGGCAGGGGGCGGTGTTGGATGGCGGTGACAGTCAATTTGTTGTCGGTGTGTGGTAGGTGGTGAGGGTCAGGCTGGGGGCTGCATTTGGACGTCAGTCAGGGTCAGGTTGGGGGCGCGGTGTTCGACGTCAATGAGGATCAGTCTGGGGATGGTGTGTGGGTGGTGTTGAGGGTCAGGCTGGTGGCAGTGTGTGGGCGGTGGTGAGGATCAGTCTGGGTACGTTGTGTGGATGGCAGGGAGGGACAGGCTGTGGGCGGTGTGTGGATGGCAGTGAGGGTTAGGGCTGGGGGCGGTGTGTGGATGGCATGAGGGTTCGGCTGGGGGTGGTGTGTTGTCTGCAGTGAGTGACAGGCTGGGTGTGGTGTGTGGACGGCAGTGAGGGTCAGGCTTGTGGCGGAGTGTGGAAGTCAATGAGGGTCAGGCTTGTGTCAGTCTTGCACGGTGGTGAGCATCAGGCTGGGGGCGGTTTGTGGACGGTGGTGAGTGTCAGGCTGGGAGCGGTACATGGACAGCAGTGGGGGTCAAGGTGTGGATGGTGTGTGGGAGATGGTGAGGGTCAGGCTGGGGCGTTGGTGAGGGTCAGGATGGAGGTGGTGAGGGTCAGGCTTGCGGAAGTGTTGAACGGTGGTGCGGGTCAAGCGGGGGAGGTTGGTGGACGACAGTGTGGGTCAAGCTGGGAGCAGATGGTGGATGGCGGTGAGGGTCAGGCTGGGCACAGTTGGTGGACAGCGTTGACTGTGAGGCTCGGGTCTGTGTGTTCGAAGTCGATGAGGGTCAAGCTGGGGGTGGTGTGTGAATGGTGGTGAGGGTCTGGCTGGAGGTGGTGTGTGGACGGTGGTGAACATCAGGCTGGGAGTGGTGTGTGGATGGCAGAGAGGGTCAGTCTGAGGACGGTGCATGGGCGAGGGTGAAGGTCAGGCTGTAGGCGGTGGTGAGGGTCAGGATGGGGGCGGTGTGTGGGCGGTGGTGAGGGCCAGGCTTGTTGCAGTGTTGTACGGATGTGCGGGTCTGGCTGGGGGAGGTTGGTGGATGGCGGTGGGGGTCAAGCTGGGGCCGGTTGCTGTACGGCAGTGATGGTCAGGCTGGGGGCAGTGTTTTGATGGTAGTGAGGGTCAGGCTGGAGGTGGTGTGTTGATGGTTGTGAGGGTCAGGCTGGGGGCAGTGTGTGGACAGTGGTGAGGTTCATTCTGAGGGTATTGCATGGGCGGCGGTGAGGGTCAGGCTGGGGACGTTGTGTGGTAGGTGGTGAGGATCAGGCTGTGTGCTACTTTTGGACGTCAGTCAGAGTCAGGCTGGGGGGTGTTCGACGTCAATGAGGGTCAGTGTGGTGATGGTGTGTGGGCGGTGGTGACGGTCAGTCTGGGGTGGTGCTTGGGTGGTGGTGAGGGTCAGGCTGGGGGCGGTGGTGAGGCTCAGGCTGGGGATGGTGTGTGGGTGATGTTGAGGGTCAGGCTGGGGGTGATGTTGGACTGTGGTGTTGTTCAGGCTGGAGGCAGAGTGTGGATGGCAGTGAGGATCAGGCTGGGGCAGCGAATGGATGGCAGTGAAGATCAGGATGGGGGCGGCGTGTGGACGGCGGTGAGGGTCAGGCTTGGTGCGGTGTGTGTTCGGCAGTGAGGGTCAGGCTGGGGTGGTGTGTGGACGACGATGAGGGCCAGGCATGGGTCAGTGTTGGACAGCGGTGAGCATCAGGCTGTGGCCGGAGTATGGGCAGTTGTAAAGGTCAGGCTCGGGTTTGTGTGAGGATCGCACCGAGGATAAGGCTATGGGCAGTGTGTGGACGGCGGAGCGAGTCAGGCTGGGTGTGGTTTGAGGACAGCGGTGAAGATAAGGCTAGGGGCGGTGCGTGGGCGGCGGTGGGGGTCAGGCTGGGGCGGTTGGTGGGTGGCATGCGGATCAGGATGGGGGTGGTGTGCACGGCGCCGATGAGGGTCAGGCGTGCAGTGGTGTGTGGTGGTGAGGGTCAGGCTGGGGTCCTTCATGGACAGCAGTGAGTGTCAGGCTTGGTGCGGTGTCTGGACGGCCGTGAGGGACAGGCTGTGGGCGGTGTGTGGATGGTGAAGAGGGTCAAGCTTGAGTCAGTGTTGGACGGCCGAGAGCGACAGGCTAGGTGCGATGTGTGGGCAGAGGGGAGGGTCAGACTGATGGCGGTGTATGGGGGAGGGGAGGGTCAGGCTGGGGGCAGTGTGCGGGTGGCGGTGAGGTTCAGGCTGTGGGCTGTGTAGGACGGCAGTGGGCTTCAGGCTGGGGGCGGAGTGTTTTTGGAAGTGAGGGTCAGGCTTTGTTCAGTGTGTGAACGACGGTGGGGATCAGGCTGGGGACGGTGCGTGAATTGTGGTGAGGGTGTGGCTGGAGTCAGTGTGTGTACGATGGTGTACGGTAAGGTTGAGGGTTTTGTGTGGATGGCCGTGAGGTTCAGGCTAGGGGCGGTGTGTGGATGACAGTCAGTGTCAGGCTGGGGGTAGTGTGTGCACTGTGGTGAGGGTCAGCGATGTGTGGGTGGCATTGACGGTCAGGCTGCGGGCGGTGTGTGGGCAGTGGTGAGGGTCAGCCTTGGGGTGGTGTGTACGGCAGTGAGTGTCAGGCTGGTGGCAGTGTGTAGATGGTAGTGAGGGTCGTTCTGGGGGTGGTGTGTGGATCGCAGTGAGGGTCAAGCTAGAGGTGGTGTGTAGACGGCACTGAGGGCCAGGCTGTGGATTGTGTGTGGACAGAGGCTAAGGTCAGCCTTGGGGTGGTGTGTGGATGGTAGTGAGGGTCATTCTGGGGGTGGTGCGTTGGCGGCTGAGGGGATCAGGCTGGAGATGCTGTGAGAGTGGCGGTGAAGGTCTGGCTGGGGCGGTGTGTGGACGGCGGTGAGGATCAGGTAGTTGGTGGTGTGTGGACGGTAGTGAGTGTCATTCTGGGGCGGTGTGGGCGGCAGTGATGGTTCGGCTGGGGGCGGTGTGTGGGCGGTGGTGTGGGTCAGCTTGGGGGTGGTGTGTGGCCGGTGGAGATTTTCAGGCTGGGTGTGATGTGTGGGAGGTGGTGACGTTCAGGCTGGGGGCGTTGTTGGGTGGTGTTGGGTGTCAGGCAGGGAGTCATGTATGTTCAGACGGGATGGTCAGGATCAGGTCGATGTGTGAATGATGGTGAGGGTCAGGCTGGGGCGGTGTGTGGACAGCAGTGAGGGACAGTCTGGTGACGGTGTTGGACGAAGGTGAGAGATAGACTGGTGGTGGTGTGTGGACGGCAGTGAGGGTCAGGCTGGGGGCGGTGTGCAGATGGCAGTGAGGGTCAGGCTGGGGGCGGTGTGCGGATAGCAGTGAGGGCCAGGCTTGGGTGAGTGTTAGACGGCGGTGAGCTTGAGGTTGGTTGTGGTTGGTGGTCGGAGGTGAGGGTCAGGCTGGGGGCGGTGTGCAGATGGCAGTATGGGTCATGCTGAGGGCGGTGCATGGACATCGGTGAGGCACAGGTTGGTGGTAGTGTGTGGACGGCGGTGAGGGTCAGACTCGGGACGGTGTTGGACAGCAGTGATGGCCAGGATGGTGGCGGAGTGTGCACGGTGGTGAGGGTCACGCTGGGGAGTAGCTGGATGGCGGTGAGAGTCAGGCTGGGGACGGTGGGTGGATGGCAGTGAGGGACAGGCTTGGTCTGTGTGTGGACAGTGGTGAGGGTCAGGCTGGGGGTGGTGTGTGAACGTCTGTGAGGATAAGGCTCGGGTCGGTGTGTGGGCGGCACTGAGGGTCAGCCTAGTGCGGTATTGGACGGCAGTGAGGACCAGGATTGTGTCATTGTTGGACAGTGGTGGGGGTCAGGCCGGGGGCGGTTGTTGGTCGGCGGTGGAGATCAGGCTGGGGTGTTTGGGTGATGGCGGTGAGGGTCAGGCTGTGGGTGGTGTGTTCGACGTCAATGAGAGTCAGGCTGGGGAGTGTGTGGATGGTGGCGCGGGTCAGGCTGGAGTCATTGTTGGACAGCAGTGAGGGTCAGGCTGTAGATGGTATGTGTGTGGTGGTGCAGGTGTGTGATCTCTGTGAGGGTCTTGCTGGGGATGGTGTGTGGACGGCAGTGAGGATAAGGCTGGGGCGGTGTGTGGACGGTGGTGAGTCAGGCTTGTGGCAGTGTTGTACGGCGGTGGGGTTCAGGCTGGGGGCAGTTGGTGGACAGCGATGGGGTCAGGATGAGGGCGGTTGGTGGTTGGTGGGGAAGGTCAGGCTGGGGGCGGTGTGTAGACGGCGGTGAAGATCAGGCTGGGGGTGTTGTTTGGGCGGCGGTGAAAGTTAGGTTGGGGCCGGTGTGTGGAGAGCTTTGATGGGCAGGCTGGTGGCTGTGTGTGGATGGCGGTGAGGGTCAGGCTGGGGGTGGCATGCGGATGGCAGTTCGGGTAAGGTGGGGGGCGGTGGTGGCCGGCAGTGAGGGATAGGCTTGGGACAGTGTTGGATGGCGGTGAGGGTCAGGCTGGGGCGCAGCTGGACGGCAGTGAGAGTTAGGCTGGGGACGGTGTGTGGATGGCAGTGAAGATCAGGCTGGGTCAGTGTGCGGATGGAAGTGAAGGACAGGCTGGGGGCTCAGTGTGAACGGTGGTGAGGGTCACGCTGGGGGTAGTGTGTGAATGGCTGCGACGATAAGGCTAGGGTCAGTGTGTGGGTGGCAGTGAGGGTCAGGCTGGGGCCGTATTGGACGGCGGTGACGATCAGGCTTGTGGCAGTGTTGGACTGTGGTGGGGGTCAGGCTGTGATTGGTTGGTGGATGGCGGTGGGGGTCAGGTGGGGCGTGGTGTGTTGCCGGCAGTGAGCGATAGGCTCGGGACTGTGTTGGACTGTGGTAAAGGTCAGGTTGTTGGTGGAGTGTGGACGGCGGTGAGGGTCAGGCTGGGGCATAGGTGGACGGTGGTGAGAGTCAGGCTGGGGACAGTGTAAGTGTTGGCAGTGAGGGTCAGGCTGGGGGCGGCGGGTGGCCACCGGTGAGGGACAGGCTTGGGATGGTGTTGGATGGCACTGAGGGTCAGGCTGGGTCAGTGTGTGGATGGCAATTAGGGACAGGCTGGGGTCTGTGTCTGGGAGGTGGCGAGGGTCAGAATGGGGGTGGAGTGTGAACAGCTGTGATGATAAGGCTAGGGCCAGTGTGAGGGCGTCACTAAGGGTCAGGCTGTTGGCGTTTTTGGATGGCGGTGAGGGTCAGGCTGGAGACGGTGTGTGGGTGGCAGTGAGTGTGAGAATGGCGACAGTCTGTGGGCAGTGCTGAGGGTCAGCCTTGGGGTGGTGTGTGGACGGCAGTGAGGGACAGGCTAGTGACGGTGTGTGGATGGTGGTGAGGGTAAGGCTGGGGGCGATGTGTGGATGGCAGTGAGGGTCATTCTGGGGGCAGTGTATGGGTGGCGGTGAGGGTCAGGCTGCGGTGGTGTGTGGACAGTGGAGAGTGTCAGACTGAGGGCGGTGTGTAGACAGCGGTGAGGGTCAGTCTGGGTGTGGTGAGTGGACGGTGGTGGGGTTCAGGCTGGTGTGGTATTGGTCTGCGGTGAGGGTCAGGCTTGTGGCAGTGTTGAACTGTGGTGGGGGTCAGGCTGTGATTGGTTGGTGGATGGCGGTGGGGGTCAGGTGGGGGGGCGGTATTTGGCCGACAGTGAGGGATAGGATCGGGATGGTGTTGGACTGCGGTAAGGGCCAGGTTGCTGGCGTAGTGTGGACGACAGTGAGGGTCAGGCTGGGGCATAGCTGAATGGCGGTGAGAGTCAGACTGGGGACGGTGTGTGTGCGGCAGTGAGTTGAAGAATGGGCACGGTGTGTGGGCAGTGCTGAGGGTCAGCCTTGGGGTGGTGTGTGGACGGCGGTGAGGGACAGGCTGATGACTGTGTGCGGGTGTTGGTGAGGGTAAGGCTGGGGGCGATGTGTGGACGGTAGTGATGGTCATTCAGGGGGCAGTGTGTGGGTGGCGGTGAGGGTCAGGCTGCGGGTGGTGTTCGGACGGTGGAGAGTGTCAGGTTAGGGGCGGTGTGTAGACAGCGGTGAGGGTCAGTCTGGGTGTGGTGTGTGGACGGTGGTGGGATTCAAGCTGGGGTAGTGTGTGGGTGGCGGTGAGGTTCAGGCTGGGGCGGTGTTGGGTGGCGTTGGGTGTCGGACAGGAGGTGGTGTATGTTCGGAGGGATGGTCAGGTTGAGGTCAATGCGTGAATGATGGTGGGGGTCAGTTTGGGGGCGGTGTGTGGACGGTGGTGAAGGACAGGCTAGTGATGGTGTGTGGAGGGAGGTGAGGGTCAGGCTAGGGGTGTTTTGTGGATGGCTGTGAGTGTCAGGCAAGGGACAGTGTGTGGACAGTGGTGAGGGTGAGGCCGGTGACGGTGTTGGACGGCAGTGAGGGTCAGGCTGGGGGCGATGTGTGGATGGCATTGAGGGACAGTCTGGGGACGGTGTGTGGACGGTGGTGAGGGTGAGGCTGGGGGCAGTATGTAGACAGCGGTGAGGGTAAGGCTGGGGGTGGTGTGTAGACGGCGGTGAGGGTCAAGTTAGGGGCGGTTGGTGAACGGTGGTGAGGGTGAGGCTGGGGGGCGGTAATTAGACAGCAGTGAGGATCAGGCTGGGGGTGGTGTGTTGATGGCGGTGAGTGTTAGGTTGGGGGCGGAGTGTAGATGGAGGTGTGGGTCAGGCTGCATGCGGTGTGTGGACCTCGGTGGGGATCAGGTTGGGTGCAGACAGTTGAGGGCAGTGGTGGTCTGGCTGTGGGCGGTGTGTGGATGCTGGTGAGGTTCAGACTGGGGGTAGTGTGAGGATGGCGGTGAGGGTCAGGATGGGGGCGGTGTTGGATTGTGGTGAGGGTCAATTTGGGGTCAGTGTGTGGGTGATGGTGAGAGTCAGGCATGGAGGCGGCAGTGAGGGTCAGGCTCAGGGTGGCCTGTGGATGGTGGTGAGGTTCAGGCTGGGCGTGGTGTTGGATGGTGGTGAGGGCCAATTTGGGGTCGGTGTGTGGAAGTTGGTGAGGGTCAGGCTGTGGCAGTGTTTGGATGGCAGTGAGGGAAAGGCTGGGTACGGTGTGTGCACTGCAGTGAGGGTCAGGCTGGTTCGGTGTGTGCACGGCAGCGAGGGTGAGGCTGGGCGGTATTGGACGGTGGTGAGGGTCAGGCTTGTGGCAGTGTTGGACTGTGGTAGGGGTCAAGCTGTGATTGGTTGGTGGATGGCGGTGGGGTCAGGATGGGGTGGATGTTTGACGACGGTGAGGGTCCGCCTGGGGTGGTGTGTGGATGGCAGGAATGGTCAGGCTGGACACGGTGTGTGGGTGGTGGTGAGGGTCAGGTTGGGGGGCGGTGTATGGGCAGTGGTGCGGGTCAGACTTGGGGTGGTGTGTGGATGGCAGTGAGGGTCAGGCTAGTGACGATGTGTGAACGGAGGTGATGGTCAGTCTGGGAGTGGTGTGTGGACGGCTGTGAGGGTCAGGTTGGGAGCGGTGTGTGGACTTTGGTGAGAGAGATGCTGGTGACGGTGTTGGACGGCGGTGAGGGACAGGCTGGTGGCGGTAAGTGGGCAACAGTCAGGTTCTGACTGGGGCGGTGCTGGATGGTGGTGAGAGTCAGCATGGGGATGGTATGTGGATGGCAGTGAGGATCAGGCTGGGGGCGGTGTGTGGATGGCAGTGAGGGCCAGGCTGGGTGCGATGTGTGGACAGCAGCGAGGGTCAGGCTGGGGGTGGTGTGTGGTCGGCGGTGAGGGATAGGCTGGAGGTGGCGTATGAACGACGATGAGGGTCAGGCAGTGTGTGGATGGCGGTGAGGTCAGGCATGTGTCAGTGTTGGATGGCGGTGAGCGTCATTTTGGGGGCGGTGTGTGGGCGATGGTGAGGGTCAGGCACAGGATGTTGTGTTTTCTCGTTGAGGGTCATGCTGTGGGTGGTGTATGGATGGCAGCGAGGATAAATCTAGGGGCGCTCTGTGGGCGGCCGTGAGCCTCAGGCTTGTGACAGTGTTGGACGGTGGTGAGCGTCACGCTGGGGGCGTTGTGTGGACTGTGGTGAGAGTCAGGCTGGGGATTGTTTATGGGTGGCTGTGAGGTTCAGGCTGGGGGCGATGTTTGGTGGTGGTGGGTGTCAGGCTGGGGGTGGGTTTGGGTGGCGGTGGTTGTCAGGCAAGGATTGGTGTGTGTTCGGAGGGGAGGATCAGGCTGATGTCGGCGTGTGAACGACGGTGACGGTCAGGCTGTGGGCGGTGAGTGGATGGTGGCGAGGGTCAAGCTGGGGGCGGTGTGTGTGCGCGTGAGGCTAGGAGTGGTGTGTGGATGATGTTGAGGTATATGCTGGGGGCGGTGTGTGGATGGTTGTGAGGGTGAGGCTGGGGGCGGTATGTAGACAGAGGTGAGGGTCAGGCTGGGGGTGGTGTGTGTACGGCAGTGAGGGTAAGGCTGGGGGCAGTGTGTGTACGGCAGTGAGGGTCAGGCTGGGGGCTGTGTGTGTACGACGGTGCGCGTGAGGCTGGGAGCGGTGTGTGGATGGTGGTTAGGTTCAGGCTGGGGGCGGTGTTGTGGACGGTTGTGAGGGTGAGGCTGGGGGCGGTACGTAGACAGTGATGGGTGTCAGGCTGGGGGTGGTGTGTGTACGGCAGTGAGGGTCAGGCTGGGGGCAGTTGGTGGATGGTGGTGAGGGTAAGGCTGGGGGCTGTATGTAGACAGCGGTGAGGGTCAGGCTGGGGTTGTGTGCAGATGGCAGTGAGGGTCAGGCTGGGTGTGGTGTGGGGACATCGGTGGGGATCAGGTTGGGTGCAGAGAGTGGACGGTGGTTGTAGTCAGGCTGTGGGCGGTGTGTGGATAGTGGTGAGGTTCAGGCTGGTGGCGGTATGTGGATGGCAGTGAGGGACAGGCTGGGGGCTGTGTGTGGATAGCGATGAGGGTCAGGCTGGGGGTGGTGTGTGAATGGCTGTGATGATAAGGCTAGGGTCAGTGTGTGGGCAGCAGTAAGGGTCAGGCTGGGGCGATATTGGACGGCAGTGAGGGTTAGGCTTGTGGCACTGTTGAACTGTGGTGGGGGTCAGGCTGGGGTCGGTTGGTTGACGACAGTGAGGGTCAGGCTGGGGGTGGTGTGTGGACGGTGGTGATGGTCAGGCTGCGATTCATTGTTGAACGGCAGTGATTGTCAGGATGGAGACGGTGTGTGGGTGGTGGTGAGGGTCAGGCTGGGGGTGGTGGGTGGATTATGGTAAGGGTCCTGATGGAGGTGGTGTGTGAACAATTGTGAGGATAAGGCAAGGGTCGGTGTGTGGGAGGCAGTGAGGGTCAGACTAGGGAGGTATTGGACTGCAGTGAGGGTCAGGCTTGTGGCAGTTTTGGACAGTGGTGGGGGTCAGGCTGGGGGCGGTTGGTGGAGGGTGCTGTGGGTCAGGCTGTGTGTGGTGTGTTCGACGTCGATGTGGGTCAGGCTGGGCAATGTGTGGACAGTGGTGAGGATCAGGCTGGGGTCATTGTTGAACGGCAGTGAGGGTCAGGCTGGAGACGGTGTGTGGGTGACAGTGAGGGTCAGGCTGGGGTTGGTGTGTGGGTGTTGGTGAGGGTCAGCCTCGGGATTTTGTGTTTCTCGGTGAGGGTCATGCTGGGGATGGTGTGTGGACGGCAGTGAGGATAAGGCTAGGGACGGTGTGTGGGGGTGGTGAGGGTTAGGCTTGTGGCAGTGTTGGACAGTGGTGGAGGTCAGGCTGGGGGTGGTTGGTGGACAGCGGTGGGGTCAGGCTCGTGGCCGTTGGTGGACGGTGGTAAGGGTCAGGCTGGGGGTGGCTTGTGGGCAGCGGTGAGGTTCAGGGTGTGGGTGATTTTGGGTGGCGTTGGCTGTCAGGCAGGGGGTGGTGTTTGTTTGGAGGGGACGGTCAGGTTGTGGTCGATGCATGGATGGCGATGAGGGACAGACTGGTGATGGTGTGTGGACGGCGGTGAGGGTCAGGCTCGGGGCGGTGTGTGGACGGCTGTGAGGGTCAGGTTGGGAGCGTTGTGTGGGCGATGGTGAGGGTCAGGCTCGGGGTGTTGTGTGTTCTCAGTGAGGGTCATGCTGTGGGTGGTGTGTGGATGGCAGTGAGGATGAAGTTTGGGGCGGATTGTGGGTGGCCGTGAGCCTCAGGCTTGTGGCTGTGTTGGATGGCAGTGAGCGTCAGGCTGAGGGCGTTGTGTGGACTGTGGTGGGGGTAAGGCTGGGGATGGTGTATGGGTGGCTGTGAGGTTCAGGCTGGGGGCGGTGTTGGGTGGTGGTGGCTGTCAGGCAGGGATTGGTGTGTATTTGGAAGGGAGGATCAGGCTGGGGTTGGCGTGTGAACGACGGTGAGGGTCAGGCTGCGGGCGGTGAGTGGATGGTGGTGAGGGTCTGGCGGGGGCGGTGTGTGTACGACGGTGCGCATGAGGCTGGGAGCAGTGTGTGGATGGTGGTGAGGTTCATGCTGTGGGCGGTGTGTGGACGTTTTTGAGGGTGAGGCTGGGGCGGTATTTGGACAGCGGTGAGGGTCAGGCTGGGGGTGGTGTGTGGAGGCAGAGAGGGTCAGGCTGGGGGTGGTTGGTGGACGGTGGTGAGGGTGAGGTTGGGGGCAGTATGTAGACAGCGGTGAGGGTCAGGCTGGTGGTTGTGTGGAGATGGCAGTGAGGGACTGGCTGGGTGAGGTGTGGGAACATCTGCGGAGATCAGGTTGGACGCAGAGAGTGGACGGCGGTTGTGGTCCGGCTGGGGGTGGTGTGGGGATGGTGGTAAGATTCAGGCAGGGGGCGTTGTGTGGATGGCAGTGAGGGACAGGCTGGGCGCTTTGTGTGGATGGCAGTGAGGGTCAGACTTGTGGCAGTGTTGGATAGTGGTGTGGTCTGGCTGGGGGCGGTTGTTGGATGGTGGTGCGGGTCAGGCTGGGGCAGTTGGTAGCCTACAGTGAGGGTCAGGCTGGGGGTTGTTTTGTGGACGGTGGTGAGGGTCAGGCTGGGGTCATTGATGGACGGCAGTGGGGGTCAGGCTGTAGACGGTGTGTGGATGGTGGTGAGGGTCAGGCTGGGGGTGGTGTATGGGCAGTGGTGACGGTCTGCCTTGGGGTGGTGTGTGGATGGCGGTAAGGGTCAGGCTGGAGTTGGTGTGTGAACATCTGTGAGGATAAGGCTAGGGTCGGTCTGTGGGCGGCAGTGAGGGTCAGGCATGGGTGGTATTGGATGGCACTGAGGGTCAGGCTTGTGGCATTGTTGGAGAGTGGTGTGTGTCAGGCTGGGGGCGGTTGGTTGACGGTGCTGAGGGTCAGGCTGTGTGTGGTGTGTTCGACGTCGGTGAGGGTCAGGCTGGGCAATGTGTGGACAGTGGTGAGGGTCAGGCTGGGGTAATTGTTGGACGGCAGTGAGGGTTAGGCTGGAGACAGTGTGTGGGTGGCAGTGAGGGTCAGGGTGGGGTTGGTGTTTGGGTGGTAGTGAGGGTCAGGCTTGGGATTTTGTGCGTCTCGGTGAGGGATGGTGTGTGCATGGCAGAGAGGGTAAGGCTCAGGATGGTGTGTGGGGGCGGTGAGGGTCAGGCTTGTGGTAGTGTTGGACAGTGGTGGAGGTCAGGCTGGGGGCGGTTGCTGGACAGCGGTGGGGTCAGGCCCGTGGCGGTTGCTGGACGGTGGTAAAGGTCAGGCTGGGGGCGTTGTGTAGACAGTGGTGAGAGTCAGGCTGGGGGTAGCTTGTGGGCAGCGGTGAGGTTCAGGCTCGGAGCGAGATTGGGTGGCGTTGGGTGTCAGGAAGGGGGTGGTGTTTGTTTGGAGGGGACGGTCAGGTGAGGTCGACGCGTGAATGACGGTGGGGGTACGGCTGGAGGCGGTATGGGGACGGCGGTGAGGGACAGGCTGGGGGCGGTGTGTGGACGTCAGTGAGGGTCAGGCTTTTGGCGGTGTGTCGTTGGTAGTGAGGGACAAGCTGGTGATGGTGTTGGATGGCGGTGAGGGACAGGCTGGGAGAGGGGTGGGGACGGCGGTGATGGATAGGCTGGTGGCGGTGTATGGACGTCAGTTAGGGTCAGGCTGGGGGGTGTACTGGACGGCAGTGAGAGTCAGCCTGGGGTCGGTATGTGGATGGCAGTGAGGGTCAGGCTCTGAGCGTTGTGTGGATGGCAGTGAGGGACAGGCTGGGTCGGTGTGAGGACGGCAGTGAGGGTCAGGTTGGGTGCGGTGTGTGGACGACAGTGAGGATGAATCTCGGGGCAGTGTGTGGGCGGCCATGAGCCTCAGGCTTGTGGCAGTGTTGGACGGCGGTGAGCGTTAGGCTGAGGGCGTTGTGTGTACTGTGGTGAGGGTCAGGCTGGGGATGGTGTATGCGTGGCGGTGGGTGTCAGGCAGGGATTGGTGTTTATTCGGAGGGCAAGATCAGGCTAGTGTCGGCGTGTGAACGATGGTGAGGGTCAGGCTGCGGGCGGTGAGTGGATAGTGGTGAGGGTCTGGCTGGGGGCAGTGTGTGTACGACGGTGCGCGTGAGGCTGGAAGTGGTGTGTGGATGGTGGTGAGGTTCAGGCCGGGGGCGGTGTGTGGATGGTGGTGAGGGTGAGGCTGGGGGCGGTATGTAGACAGATGTGAGGGTCAGGCTGGTGGTGGTGTGTGGACGGTGGTGAGGGTCAGGCTGGGGGTGGTGTGTGGATGGCAGTGAGGATAAGGCTAGGGATGGTGTGTGGGTGGCGGTGAGGGTCAGGATTGTGGCAATGTTGGACGGTGGTGCGGTCAGGCTGGGGGCGGTTGGTAGACAGTGGTGGGGTCAGGTTGGGTGCGGTTGGTAGACAGTGGTGCGGGTCAGGCTGGGAGTGGTGTGTGGGCGGTGGTGAGATTCAGGCTAGGGCGGTTTTCAGTGTCAGGCAGGGGGTGGTATGTGTTCGGAGGGGATGGTCAGGCTGAGGTCAATGCGTGAATGACGGTGGGGGTCAGGCTGGGGGTGGCGTGTGGAGAGCAGGGAGGGTCAGGCTGGGGGTGGTGTGTGGACAGATATGAAGGTCAGGCTGTGGGTGGTGGGTGGATAGCGGTGAAGGACAGGGTGGTGATGGTGTGTGGATAGCAGTGAGGGCCATGCTGGGGTGCTGCTGGATGGCGGTGAGAGTCAGCAAGGGGATGGTGGGTGGATGGCAGTGTGGGTCAGTCTGGTGCAGTGTGCAGATGACAGTGAGGGACAGGCTGGGGGTGGCGCGTGGATGGCAGTGAGGGTCAGGCTAGATGCGGTATGTGGATGGCAGTGAGGGTCAGGCTGGGGGCGGTGTGTGGACGGCGGTGAGGGATAGGCTGGAGGCAGTGTGTGGACGGCGGTGGAGGTCAGATTTGGTCAGTGTTGGACAGTGGTGAGCGTCAGGCTGGGGGCGGTGTGTGGGCTGTGGGGTGTTGTGTGTTCTCGGTAAGGGTCATGCTGTGGGTGGTGTGTGGACAGCAGTGAGGATAAAGCTAGGGGCAGTGTGTGGGAGGTTGTGAGGGTCAGGCGTATGGCAGTGTTGGACGGCGGTGGTGTCAGGCTGGGAGCGGTCAGTGGACGCGGTGTGGGTCAAGCTGGGGTCGGCGTGTGCACAGAAGTGACAGTCAGGCTGTGGGCAGTGTGTGGATGGCGGTGAGTATCAGGCTGGGGGTGGTGTTGGGTGGTGGTGGGTGTCAGGCTGGGGGCGATGTTGGGTGGCGGTGCGTGTCAGGTAGGGGTTGGTGTGTGTTCGGAGGGAGGATCAGGTGATTTTGGTGTGTGTACTATGGTGAGGGTCAGACTGGGGGCGGTTGGTGATTGGCGGTTGGGGTTAGGCTGTAGACGATGTGTGGACAGTGTTGAGGGTCAGGCTCAGGGTGGTGTGTGGACGGTGGAGAGTGTCAGTCGGGGCGCGGTGTGTCAACAGCGGTGAGCGTCAGGCTGAGTGTGGTGTATAGACAGTGGTGGGGTTCACGCTGGAGCAGTGTACATGTGGCAGTGAGGGTCAGGCTGGAGACGGTGTGTGGGTGGTGGCGAGGGTCAGGCGGTGGGCGGTTTGTGGGCAGTAGTGAGGGTCAGCCTTAGGGTAGTGCGTGGACAGCAGTGTGGATAAGGCTGGTGGCAGTGTGTGAACGGTGGTGAGGGTCAGGTTCGGGACAGTGTGTGGGCGGCAGTGAGGGTCAGGCTGTGGCAGTATTGGACAGCAGTGGGGGTCAGGCTGGGGCAGTTGGTGTACAGCAGTGAGTCTGGCTGGAGGTGGTTAGTGGACGGTGGTGTGCGTCAGGCTGGGGCGGTGTGGGACTGCGGTGAGGGTCAGACTGGTGGCGGTGTGTGGATGCTGGTGAGGGTCAGGCTAGTTGTGGTGTGAGGGTTGCAGTGAGAGTCAGGCTGTGGCAGTGTTGGACGGCGGTCGGGGACAGTCTGGGGGCAGTTGGAGTACAGCGGTGGCGTCAGGCTGGGGATGGTTGGTGGATGGTGGTGTGGGTCAGGTTGGCCCGGTGCTGGATGGCAGTGAGGGTCAGGCTGGTGGCGCTGTGTGGACGGCGGTGAGGGTCAGGCTGGTGCGGTGCGGGATGGCGGTGAGAGTCAGATTGGGGACGGTTTGTGGATGGCAGTGAGGGTCAGGCTGGGGGCGGGGTGCGGATGGCAGTGAGGGACCAGCTAGTGGCGGTGTGTGGACGGGGATGAGGGTTAGACTGGGATTGGCATGTGCCCGGCGGTGATGGACAGGCTTGTTATGTTGTTGGATGGCAGTGAGGCTCAGGCTGGGTTGGTGTGTGGATGGCAGTGAGGGACAGGCTGGGGGCTGTGTGTGGATGATGGTGATGGTCAGGCTGGGGGTTGACTGTGAATGGCTGTGAGGATAAGGCTAGGGCCAGTGTGTGGGTGGCAGTGAGGGTCATGCTGGGGCATTATTGGACGGTGGAGAGGGTCAGGCTGGGCGTGGCGTGTGGATGATGGAGAGTTTCAGGCTTGAGGGCGCTGTGTAGACAGCGGTGAGGGTCAGGCTGGGTGTGGTGTGTGGACTGCAGTGGGGTTCAGGCTGGGGGAGGTATGTGGGTGGCTGTGAGGGTCAGGCTGGAGATGGTGTGTGGGTGGCGGTGAGGGTCAGGCTGTGTGCAGTGTGTGGGCAGTGGTGAGGGACAGGCTAGGGGTGGTCTATGGTCGGGGGTGAGTGTCAGGCTGTGGTAGTGTTGGACGGCAATGGAGGTCAGGCTGGGGGTGGTTGGTGGACAGCGGTGGGATCAGGCTGTGGGAGTTTGGTGGACGGTGGTGTGCGTCAGGCTAGGGCGGTGCGGGTCGGCGGTGAGGGACAGGCTGGTGGCGGTGTGTGGATGGTAGTGAGGGTTATGCTGGGACGGTGCCGGACGGTGGTGAGAGTCAGGTTGGGGACAGTTTGTGGATGGCAGTGACGGTCAGGCTGGGGGCGGTGTGCGGATGGCAGTGAGCAACAGGTTGGTGGCGGCGTGTGGACGGTGGTGAGTGTCAGGTTGGCGGTGTGTGGATGGCAGTGTGGGTCAGGCTGCGGTGAGGGACAGTTTTGGGATGGAGTTGGACGGCAGTGAGAGTTAGGCTGGGACGGTGTGTGGATGGCAGTTAGGGACAGGCTGGGGACTGTGTGTGGATGGAGGTGAGGGTCAGGCTGGGGGTGGACTGTGAACGGCTGTGAGGATAAGTCTAGGGCCAGTATGTGGGCGGCAATGAGAGTCAGGCTGGGGCGGTATTAGATAGCAGTGAGGGTCAGGCTGGGGTGTTATTGGACGGTGATGAGGGTCAAGCTAGGGCGTTATTGGATGACAGTAGGATCAGGAGGTGGGTGGTTGGTTGACAGCAGTGAGGGTCAGGCTGGAGGCGGTGTGCTGATGGCAGTGAGTTTCAGGCTTGGGACGGTGTGTGGGCAGTTCTGAGGGTCAGCCTTGGGGTGGTGTGTGGACGGTGGTGAGGGTCAGGCTGGTGGTGGTGTGTGGACGGTGGAGAGTGTCAGGCTGGGGGCGGTGTGTAGACAGCGGTGAGGGTAAGTCTGGGTGCGGTGTGTGGACGGCAGTGGGGTTCAGGCTGGGGGGGGTGTGGGCGGCGGTGATGGACAGGCTGGTGACAGTTTGTGTGGTGGTGAGGGTCAGACTGGGGGTGGTGTGTGGATGAGTGGAAGGGTCAGGCTGTGGGTGGTGCGTGGATGGTGCTGAGGGAGAGGCTGCTGACACAGTTGGACGGCAGTGAGGTACAGGCTGGTGGTGGTGTGTTGATGGCAGTGAGGGTCAGGCTTGGGCGGTGCTGGACAGCGGTGAGAGTGAGGCTGGGTGCAGTGTATGGACGGCAGTGAGGGTCAGGCTGAGGGTGGTGTGTGGACGACAGTGAGGATAAAGGTAGAGGCGTTGTGTGGGCGGTTGTGAGGGTCAGGCTCGTGGCAGTGTTGGACGGCAGTGGTGTCAGGCTGGGGGCGGTCGGTGAACAACGGTGAGGGGCAGGCTGGTGTTGGCGTGTACACAGTAATGAAGGTCAGGCTGGGGGTGGTGTGTAGATGGTGTGAAGGGTCAGGCTGGGGCGGTGTGTGAACAGCGTTATTGTCAGGCTGGGGGCGGTGTCTGGACGATGGTTAGGGTCATTCTGGGGCGGTGTGTGGGTGACGGTGAGCGTCAGGCTGTGGGCGGTAGGTAATAGGCGGTGAGCTTCAGGCTTGGGGTGTTGTGTGGACTGCGGTGAGGGTCAGGCTGGGGATGGAGTGTGGGTGTCTGTGAGTTTCAGGCTGGGGGTGGTGTTGGGTGGCAGTGGGTGTCAGGCTCGGTGCGGTGTGTGGATGACGGTGGGGTTCAGGCTGGGGATGGTGTGTGGGCGGTGGTGAGTTTCAGGCTGGGGGCGGTGTTGGGTGGCATTGGGTGTCAGGCAGGGGGTGGTGTGTGTTTCGAGGGGACGGTCAGGTTGTGGTCAATGCGTGAATGACAGTGGGGGGTCAGGCTGGTGATGGTGTGTGGATGGCTGTGAGGGTCAGGCTGTAGGTGTGTGGACAGTGGTGAGGGACAGGCTGGTGACGGTGTTGGATGGTAGTGAGGGACAGGCTGGTGGCGCTGTGTTGACGGCAGTGTGGGTCAGGCTGGGCAGTGTGCGGATGGCATTGAGGGTAAGACTGGGGGCGATGTGTGGATGGCAGTGAGGAACAGGCTTTGGGCAGCGTGTGGACGGCAGTGAGGGTCAGGCAGGGTGCGGTGTGTGGATGGCAGTGAGGTTCAGGCTGGGGGCGGTGTTTCGACGGCGGTGAGGGAAAGGCTGGAGGTGGCATGTGGACGGCGGTGAGGGTCAGGCTTGGGTCAGTGTTGGACGGTGGTGTGTGTCAGGCTGGGGGTGGCGTGTGGGCGGTGGTGAGGGTCTGGCTCGGGGTGTTGTGTGTTCTCGGTGAGGGTCATGCTGTGGGTGGTGTGTGGGGCCACAGCATGAGGATAATGCTATGGGCGTTGTGTGGGTGGCCGTGAGGGTCAGGCTTGTGATAGTGTTGGACGACGGTGGTGTCAGGCTGGGGGCGGTTGGTGGACAGCGGAGAGGGTCAGGCTGGTGTCGCCATGTACAAGGCAGTGAAGGTCAGGCTGGGGGTGGTGTCTAGATGGCGTTGAGGGTCAGGCTGGGGGCAGTGTGTGAATGGCGTTGAGTGTCAGGCTGCGAACAGTGTCTGGGTGGTGGTGAGGGTCATTCTGGGGGCAGTGTGTGGGCGGCAGTGAGGATCAGGCTGAGGGCGGTATGTAGATGGCAGTGAGCATCAGTCTGGGGGCGTTGTGTGGACTGCGGTGAGGGTCAGGCTCGTGGTGGTGTGTGGTTGGCTGTGAGGTTTAGTGTAGGGGCGGTGTTGGGTGGCAGTGGGTGTCAGGTTGGGGGCGGTGTTGTATGACGGAGGGTTTCAGGCAGGCGTTGGTGTGTGTTCGGAAGGGAGAATCAGGCAGCTGTCGGCGTGTGAATGATGGTGGGGGTCAGGCTGCGGGCGGTGAGTGGTTGGTAGTGAGGGTCAGGCTGGGGGCGGTGTGTGTACGATGGTGCGTGTCAGGCTGGGGGTGCTGTGTGGACAGTGGTCAGGTTCAGGCTGGGGGCAGTGTGTGGACGGCGGTGAGGGTCAGGCTGGGGGCGGTTGGTGGACGGTGGTGAGGTTGAGGCTGGGGGCGGTTTGTAGACAGCGGTGAGGGTCAGGCTGGGGGTGTTGCATTGATGGCAGTGAGGGTTAGGCTCGGGGTGGTGTGTGAACGGCAGTGGGGATCTGGCTGGTTGTGGTGTAAGAACGGCGGTGGGGATCAGGTTTGGCGCAGAGAGTGGACAGCGGTGGTGTTCAGGCTGGGGGTGGTGTATGGATGGTGGTGAGGTTCAGGCTAGGGTGGTGTTGGATGGCGTTGAGGGTCAATTTGGGGTCAGTGTGTGGGAGGTGGTGAAGGTCAGGCTGGGGGCGGTGTGTTCGGCATCAATGTGGTCAGCCTGGAGATGGTGTGTCAGTGAAGTTGAGGGTCCGCTGGGGTCAGTGTTTGGGCGGTGATGAGGGTCAGGCTGGTAGTGGTGTGTGGACGGTGGTGATGGTCAGACTGGGGGCGGTGTGTGTACGGTGGAGAGTGCTAGGTTAGGGGCAATGTGTAGACAGCCGTGAGGGTGTGGTTGGGTGCCGCGTGTGGACGGCAGTGGGGTTCAGGCTGGGAGCAGTGTGCAGGCGGCAAAGAGGGTCATGCTGGAGTCGGTGTGTGGGTGGCAGTGAGGGTCAGGCTGGTGGCAGTGTGTGGACGGTGGTGAGGGTCAGGCTAGGAGTGGTGTACGGGCGGCAGTGTGGGTCAGGCTGTGGCACTGTTGTACGACGGTGGTGGTCAGGCGGGAGGCGGTTGGTGGACAGCGGTGGAGTCAGGCTGGGGCGATTGGTGGACGGTGGTGTGGGTCAGGCTGGAGAGGTGCGAGATGTTGGTGAGGGACAGGCTGATGGCAGTGTGCGGATGCCAGCGAGGGTCAGGCCGGGGGCGGTGTGTAGACGGCGATGAGGGTCAGGCTGGGGGCAGTGTGTAGATGTCGGTGAGTGTCAGGCTGTGTGTGGCGTGTGAACGGCAGTGAGGGTCAGGCAGGCGCCGGTGTGTGGCCAGCGATGACACACCGTGACACTCTCTGACAGACTGTGACACACTCTGATTCGATCTTAGACACACTGTGACACTCTCTTAGACACATTGTGACACTCTCTGACTCTCTGATACACCCCGAAACACAATGTGACACTTTCTGACAGACTGTGGCACTCCCTGACACACTGTGACACTCTCTGACCGACTGTGACACACTCTGACACATAGTGAAATTCTCTGTGACACTGTGACACTCTTTAAGACACGCTGTGACACTCTGACTATCTCTGAGTCACACTATGATTCTCTCTAACAGACTATGACACACTATGACATTCTCAGACTTTCTCTGACACTCTCTGAGACATATTGTGGCACTGTCTGAGAGACTGTGACACACAATGACACACTCTGACCCTCTCTGAGACAGACTGTGACACTCTCAGACGCTCTCTGACACTCTCTGAGACATACTTTGACACTCTCTGACTCTCTCTGACACTTCCCGAAACACAATGTGACACTCTCTGACAGACTGTGGCACTCCTTGACACACAGTGACACTCTCTCATTCTCTGAGACACTCTGAGACATACTTTGACACTCTCTGACTCTCTGAGACACATTGTGGCACAATGTGACACTCTCTGACAGTCTCTGAGAAAAACTGTGCTCCATCAATACCTCAGAAAGTGCTCCCTCAGTACATCAGAATGTGCTCCATCAATACCTCAGAAAGTGCTCCCTCAGTACCTCAGAAATTGCTTCCTCAATAACTCAGATAGTTCTCCCTCAGTACGTCAATAAGCCTCAGTACCTCAGAATGTGCTCCCTCAGTACCTCAGATTGTTCACCCTCAGTACCTCACATAGTACTCCCTCAATTTCTCAACAAGTGCTCCCTCCGTACCTCAAAAAGTCCTCCCTCAGTACCTCAGACAGTGCTCACGAATACATCAGAAAGTGCTTCCTCAGTACCTCAGAAAGTGCTCACTCAGTACCTCAGAAAGTGCACCCTCAATACCTCAGAAAGTGCTCCCTCAGTACATCAGAATGTGCTCCCTCAGTACCTCAGAAAGGGCTCCCACAATACCTCAGAAAGTGCTCACTCAGTACCTCAGAATGTGCTCCCTCAATACCTCAGAAAGTGCACCCTCAGTACCTCAGAATGTGCTCTCTCAGTACCTCAGAAAGTGCTTCCTCAGTACCTCAGGAAGTGCTCCCTCAGTATCTCAGAAATTACTCTCTCAATACTTCAGACAGTGCTCTCTCAGTACCTCAGAAAGTGCGATCTCAGGACGTCAGAAGGTGCTCTCTCAAAACCTCAGAAATTGCTCCCTCAGTACGTAAGACAGTGCTTCCTCAATACCTCAAAGTACTCCCTCAGTACCTCAGGAATTGCTCCCACAGTACATCAGAAAGTACTCCCTCAATACCTTAGACAGTGCTTTCTTAGTACCTCAGAAAGTGCTCCCTCAGTACCTGAGACATTGATCCCTCAATAACTCAGATAGTTCTCCCTCAGTACCACAGAAAGTGCTCCGTCAATATCTCAGAAAATGCTCCATCAGAACGTCAGAAAGTGCTCCCTCAATACCTCAGATATTTCTCCCTCAGTACTTCAGAAAGAGCTCCCTCTGTACGTCAGAAAGTTCTCCCTCAATACCACAGAAAGCGCTCCCTTAGTACCTCAAACAGTGCTCCCCAATACCTCAGAAAGTGCTCACTCAAAAGCTCAGAAAGTGCTCCCTCAGTACCTCAGAAGGTGCTCCCTCAATACCTCAGAAAGTGCTACATCCGTACCACAAAATGTCCTCCCTCAGTACCTCAGACAGTGCTCGCTAATACGTCAGAAAATGCTTCATCAGTACCTCAGAAAGTACTCCCTCAAAACCTCAGAACGGGCTCCCTCAGTACCTCAGAAAGTGCTCTCTCAGTAGCTCAGGACGTGCTCCCTCAATACATTAGAAAGTGCCCCCTCAGTACCTCAGACAATGCTCCCCAATACCTCAGAAAGTGTTCCCTCAATATCTCAGAAAGTGTTCCCTCAGTACCTCAGACAATGCTCCCTGATTACCTCAGAAAATGCCCCCTCAATACCTCAGACATAGCTCCCTCAATACCTCAGGAAGGGCTTCCTCAGTTCCTCAGAAAGTGCTCCCTAAGTACCTTAGAAAGTGCTCCCTCAATACCTCAGAAAGAGCTCCCTCAGTAACTCAGGAAGTGCAGCCTCAGTACCTCAGAAAGTACTCTCTCAATACCTCAGACAGTGCTCTCACAGTACCTCAGACAGTGCTCTCTCTGTACCTCAGAAAGTGCTTTCTCAATACCTCAGAAAGTACTCCCTCCGTACCTCAGAAAGTGCGCCTTCAATAGCTCAGACAGTGCTCCCTCAATACCTCAGAAAGTGGTCTTTCAGTACCTCAGATAGTGCTCCCTCAGTACCTCAGGAAGTGCTCACTCAGTACGTCAGAAGGTACTCCCTCCGTACCTTAGACAGTGCTCTCTTAGTACCTCAGAAAGTGCACCCCCAGTACCCCAGAAATTGCTCCCTCAATAACTCAGATAGTTCTCCCTCAGTACCTCAATAAGTGCTCCCTCAATATCTCAGAAAATGCTCTATCAGTACCTCAGAAAGTGCTCCCTCAGTTCCTCAGAGAGTGCTCGCTCAATACATCAGAAAGTGCTCCCTCAATAGCTCAGATGATTCAACCCCAATACCTCAGAAAGTGCTCCCTCAATACCTCAGATATTTCTCACTCAGTACCTCAGAAAGTTCCCCCTCAGTAACTCAGAAAGTACTCTCTCAACACCTCAGAAAAGGCTCCCTCAGTACCTCAAACATTTCTACCCAATACCTCAGAAAATTCTCCCTCAAAAGCTCAGAATGCGCTCCCTCAGTACCTCAGAAAGTACTCCCTCAATACCTCAAAAAGTGTTCCCTCCGTACCTCAAAAAGTCCTCCCTCAGTACCTCAGAAAGTGCTCACTAATACGTCAGGAAGTGCTTCCTCAGTACCTCAGAAGGTGCTCCCTCAATACCTCAGAGTGCTCCCTCAATACCTCAGAATGTGCTCTCTCAGTACCTCAGAAAGTTCTCGCTCAACACCTCAGAAATTTCTACCTCAGTAACTCAGAATGTACTCCCTCAGTACATCAGAAAGAGGTCCCTCAATACCTCAGAAAGTGATCTTCCAATACCTCAGAAAGTGCTCCCTCGTTACCACAGAAAATGCTCCCTCTGTCGCTCAGAAAGTGCTCCCTCAATACCTCAGAAAGTGCTGCCTCAGTACCTCAGATAGTTCTCCGTCAATACCTCAAAAGGTGCTCCCTCCCAACCTCAAAAAGTCCTCCCTCCGTACCTCAAAATGTCCTCCCTCAGTACCTCAGACAGTACTCACTAATACGTCAGAATGTGCTCCCACAATACCTCAGAAAGTGCACGTTCAATACTTCAGAAAGTGCTCTCTCAGTATCTCAGAAAGTGCTCCCTCAATACCTCAGAAAGTGATCTCTCAGTACCTCAGAAAGTGCTCTCTTAGTAACTCAGAATGTTCTCCCTCAATACCTCAGAAAGTGCTGCCTCAGTACCTCAGACAGTACTCCCCAATTTATCAGAAATTGCTCCCTCAGTACCTCAGACAGTGCTTCCTCAATACCTCAGAATGTGCTCCCTCAATACCTCATAAAGTGCACGCTCAATACTTCAGAAAGTGCTCTCTCAGTATCTCATAAAGTGCTCCCTCAATACCTCAGAAAGTGATCTCTCAGTACCTCAGAAAGTGCTCTCTTAGTACCTCAGAATGTTCTCCCTCAATACCTCAGAAAGTGCTGCCTCAGTACCTCAGACAGTACTTCCTCAATACCTCAGAAAGTGCTGTCTCAGTACCTCAGAAAGCGCTCCCTCAGTACCTCAGAAAGTGTTCCCTCAGTCCCTCAAAGAGTGCTTCCTCAATACCTCAGAAAGTGCTCCCTCGGTACCTCAAAGAGTGCTTCCTCAATACCTCAGAAAGTGCTCCCTCAGTACCTCCGATAGTTCTCCGTCAATACCGCAAAAAGTGCTCCCTCCATACCTCAAAATGTCCTCCCTCAGTACCTCAGACAGTACTCACTAATACGTCAGAAAGTGCTCCCTCAATACCTCAGAAAATGCACGCACAATACTTCAGAAAGTGCTCTCTGAGTACCTCAGACGGTGCTCCCTCAATACCTCAAAAAGTGCTCCTTCAGTATGTCAGAAAGTGCTCAATAATACGTCAGAAAGTGCTTCCTCAGTACCTCAAAGAGTGCTTCCTCAATACCTCAGAAAGTGCTCCCTCAGTACCTCCGATAGTTCTCCGTCAATACCGCAAAAAGTGCTCCCTCCATACCTCAAAATGTCCTCCCTCAGTACCTCAGACAGTACTCACTAATACGTCAGAAAGTGCTCCCTCAATACCTCAGAAAGTGCACGCACAATACTTCAGAAAGTGTTCTCTTAGTACCTCAGATGGTGCTCCCTCAATACCACAAAAAGTGCTCCCTCAGTATGTCAGAAAGTGCTCAATAATACGTCATAAAGTGCTTCCTCAGTATCTCAGAAAGTGCTCCCTCAATACCTCAGAACGGGCTCCCTCAGTACCTCAGAAAGTGCTCCCTCAGAACCTCAGAAAGTGCTCCCTCAATACCTCAGAACGGGCTCCCTCAGTACCTCAGAAAGTACTCTCTCAATACCTCAGACAGTGCTCTCTCAGTACCTTAGGCAGAGCTCTCTGAGTACCTCAGAAAGTGCTCCTTCAATAGCTCAGACAGTGCTCCCTCAATACCTAAGAAAGTGCTCTTTCAGTAACTCAGAAAGTGCTCTCTTAGTACCTCAGAATGTTCTCCCTCAATACCTCAGAAGGTGCTGCCTCAGTACCTCAGACAGTACTCCCCAATTTATCAGAAAGTGCTGCCTCAGTACCTCAGAAAGTGCTCCCCAATACCGCGGAAAGTGCTCCCTCAATATCTCAGAAAGTGTTCCCTCAGTCCCTCAAAGAGTGCTTCCTCAATACCTCAGAAAGTGCTCCCTCAGTACCTCTGATAGTTCTCCGTCAATACCTCAAAAAGTGCTCTGTCCGTACCACAAAAAGTCCTCCCTCCGTACCTCGAAATGTCCTCCCTCAGTACCTCAGACAGTACTCACTAATACGTCAGAAAGTGCTCCCTCAATACCTCAGAAATTGCACGCTCAATACTTCAGAAAGTGCTCTCTCAGTATCTCAGAAAGTGCTCCCTCAACACCTCAGAAAGTGATCTCTCAGTACCTCAGAAAGTGCTCTCTTAGTACCTCAGAATGTTCTCCCTCAATACCTCAGAAGGTGCTGCCTCAGTACCTCAGACAGTACTCCCCAATTTATCAGAAAGTGCTGCCTCAGTACCTCAGAAAGTGCTCCCCAATACCTCGGAAAGTGCTCCCTCAATATCTCAGAAAGTGTTCCTTCAGTCCCTCAAAGAATGCTTCCTCAATACCTCAGAAAGTGCTCGCTCAGTACCTCCGATAGTTCTCTGTCAATACCTCAAAAAGTGCTCCCTCCGTACCTCAAAATGTCCTCCCTCAGTACCTCAGACAGTACTCACTAATACGTCAGAAAGTGCTCCCTCAATACCTCAGAAAGTGCATGCTCAATACTTCAGAATTCGCTCTCTCAGTATCTCAGAAAGTGCTCCCTCAATACCTCAGAAAGCGATCTCTCAGTACCTCAGAAAGTGCTCACTCTGGCGCTCAGAAAGTGCTCCCTCAATACCTCAGAAAGTGCTGCCTCAGTTCCTCAGACAGTACTCCCCAATTTATCAGAAAGTGCAGCCTCAGTACCTCAGAAAGTGCTCCCCAATACCTCGGAAAGTGCTCCCTCAATATCTCAGAAAGTGTTCCCTCAGTCCCTCAAAGAGTGCTTTCTCAATACCTCAGAATGTGCTCCCTCAGTACCTCTGATAGTTCTCCGTCAATACCTCAAAAGGTGCTCCGTCCGTACCACAAAAAGTCCTCCCTCCATACCTCAAAATGTCCTCCCTCAGTACCTCAGACAGTACTCACTAATACGTCAGAAAGTGCTCCGTCAATACCTCAGAAATTGCACGCTCAATACTTCAGAAAGTGCTCTCTCAGTATCTCAGAAAGTGCTCCCTCAATACCTCAGAAAGTGATCTCTCAGTACCTCAGAAAGTGCTCTCTTAGTACATCAGAATGTTCTCCCTCAATACCTCAGAAAGTGCTGCCTCAGTACCTCAGACAATACTCCGCAATTTATCAGAAAGTGCTGCCTCAGTACCTCAGAAAGTGCTTCCTCAATACCTCAGAAAGTGCTCTCTCAGTACCTAAGAAAGCGCTCCCTCAGTACCTCAGAAAGTTCTCCCCAATACCTCAGAAAGTGCTCCCTCAATATCTCAGAAAGTGTTCCCTCAGTCCCTCAAAGAGTGCTTCCTCAATACCTCAGAAAGTGCTCGCTCAGTACCTCCGATAGTTCTCCGTCAATACCTCAAAAAGTGCTCCCTCCGTACCTCAAAATGTCCTCCCTCAGTACCTCAGACAGTACTCACTAATACGTCAGAAAGTGCTCCCTCAATACCTCAGAAAGTGCATGCTCGATACTTCAGAAAGCGGTCTCTCAGTATCTCAGAAAGTGCTCCCTCAATACCTCAGAAAATGATCTCTCAGTACCTCAGAAAGTGCTCACTCAGGCGCTCAGAAAGTGCTCCCTCAATACCTCAGAATGTGCTGCCTCAGTTCCTCAGACAGTGCTCCCCAATTTATCAGAAAGTGCTGCCTCAGTACCTCAGAAAGTGCTCCCTCAATACCTCAGAAATTGCTCCCTCAGTACCTCAGACAGTACTTCCTCAATACCTCAGAAAGTGATCTCTCAGTACCTCAGAAAGCGCTCCCTCAGTACCTCACAAAGTTTTCCCTCAATACCTCAGAAAGTGCTCCCTCAATACCTAAGGAAGTGCTGCCTCAGTACCTCAGAAAGTACTCCCTCCGTACCTCAGAAAATGCTCCTTCAATAGATCAGACTGTGCTCCCTCAATACCTAAGAAAGTGCTCTTCCAGTACCTCAGAAAGTGCCCCCTCAGTACCTCAGGAAGTGCTCCCTCAGTACATCAGAAAATACTCCCTCAATACCTTAGACAGTGCTCTCTTAGTACCTCAGAAAGTGCTCCCTCAATAACTCAGATAGTTCTCCCTCAGTACCTCAGAAAGTGCTCTCTCAATATTTCAGAAAATGCTCCCTCAGTACTTCAGAAAGTGCTCCCTCAGTTCCTCAGAGGGAGCTGCCTCAATACCTCAGAACGTGCTCGCTCTATACCTCAGATGATTCTCCCCCAATATCCCAGAACGTGCTCCCTCAATACCTCAGAAAGTGATCCCTCAATACCTCAGAAAGTGCTCCCTCAGTAACTCAGGAAGTGCTGCCTCAATACCTCAGATATTTCTCCCTCAGTACTTCAGAAAGAGCTCCCTCGTTACGTCAGAAAGTTCTCCCTCAATACCACAGAAAGCGCTCCCTTAGTACCTCAAACAGTGCTCCCCAATACCTCAGAAAATGCTCACTCAAAAGCTCAGAAAGTGCTCCCTCAGTACCTCAGAAGGTGCTCCCTCAATACCTCAGAAAGTGCTACATCCGTACCACAAAATGTCCTCCCTCAGTACCTCAGACAGTGCTCGCTAATACGTCAGAAAATGCTTCATCAGTACCTCAGAAAGTACTCCCTCAAAACCTCAGAACGGGCTCCCTCAGTACCTCAGAAAGTGCTCTCTCAGTAGCTCAGGAAGTGCTCCCTCAATACATTAGAAAGTGCCCCCTCAGTACCTCAGACAATGCTCCCCAATACCTCAGAAAGTGTTCCCTCAATATCTCAGAAAGTGTTCCCTCAGTACCTCAGACAATGCTCCCTCATTACCTCAGAAAATGCCCCCTCAATACCTCAGACATAGCTCCCTCAATACCTCAGGAAGGGCTTCCTCAGTTCCTCAGAAAGTGCTCCCTAAGTACCTTAGAAAGTGCTCCCTCAATACCTCAGAAAGAGCTCCCTCAGTAACTCAGGAAGTGCAGCCTCAGTACCTCAGAAAGTACTCTCTCAATATCTCAGACAGTGCTCTCACAGTACCTCAGACAGTGCTCTCTCTGTACCTCAGAAAGTGCTTTCTCAATACCTCAGAAAGTACTCCCTCCGTACCTCAGAAAGTGCGCCTTCAATAGCTCAGACAGTGCTCCCTCAATACCTCAGAAAGTGGTCTTTCAGTACCTCAGATAGTGCTCCCTCAGTACCTCAGGAAGTGCTCACTCAGTACGTCAGAAGGTACTCCCTCCGTACCTTAGACAGTGCTCTCTTAGTACCTCAGAAAGTGCACCCCCAGTACCCCAGAAATTGCTCCCTCAATAACTCAGATAGTTCTCCCTCAGTACCTCAATAAGTGCTCCCTCAATATCTCAGAAAATGCTCTATCAGTACCTCAGAAAGTGCTCCCTCAGTTCCTCAGAGAGTGCTCGCTCAATACATCAGAAAGTGCTCCCTCAATAGCTCAGATGATTCAACCCCAATACCTCAGAAAGTGCTCCCTCAATACCTCAGATATTTCTCACTCAGTACCTCAGAAAGTTCCCCCTCAGTAACTCAGAAAGTACTCTCTCAACACCTCAGAAAAGGCTCCCTCAGTACCTCAAACATTTCTACCCAATACCTCAGAAAATTCTCCCTCAAAAGCTCAGAATGCGCTCCCTCAGTACCTCAGAAAGTACTCCCTCAATACCTCAAAAAGTGTTCCCTCCGTACCTCAAAAAGTCCTCCCTCAGTACCTCAGAAAGTGCTCACTAATACGTCAGGAAGTGCTTCCTCAGTACCTCAGAAGGTGCTCCCTCAATACCTCAGAGTGCTCCCTCAATACCTCAGAATGTGCTCTCTCAGTACCTCAGAAAGTTCTCGCTCAACACCTCAGAAATTTCTACCTCAGTAACTCAGAATGTACTCCCTCAGTACATCAGAAAGAGGTCCCTCAATACCTCAGAAAGTGATCTTCCAATACCTCAGAAAGTGCTCCCTCGTTACCACAGAAAATGCTCCCTCTGTCGCTCAGAAAGTGCTCCCTCAATACCTCAGAAAGTGCTGCCTCAGTACCTCAGATAGTTCTCCGTCAATACCTCAAAAGTTGCTCCCTCCCAACCTCAAAAAGTCCTCCCTAAGTACTTCAAAATGTCCTCCCTCAGTACCTCAGACAGTACTCACTAATACGTCAGAATGTGCTCCCACAATACCTCAGAAAGTGCACGCTCAATACTTCAGAAAGTGCTCTCTCAGTATCTCAGAAAGTGCTCCCTCAATACCTCAGAAAGTGATCTCTCAGTACCTCAGAAAGTGCTCTCTTAGTACCTCAGAATGTTCTCCCTCAATACCTCAGAAAGTGCTGCCTCAGTACCTCAGACAGTACTCCCCAATTTATCAGAAATTGCTCCCTCAGTACCTCAGACAGTGCTTCCTCAATACCTCAGAATGTGCTCCCTCAATACCTCATAAAGTGCACGCTCAATACTTCAGAAAGTGCTCTCTCAGTATCTCATAAAGTGCTCCCTCAATACCTCAGAAAGTGATCTCTCAGTACCTCAGAAAGTGCTCTCTTAGTACCTCAGAATGTTCTCCCTCAATACCTCAGAAAGTGCTGCCTCAGTACCTCAGACAGTACTTCCTCAATACCTCAGAAAGTGCTGTCTCAGTACCTCAGAAAGCGCTCCCTCAGTACCTCAGAAAGTGTTCCCTCAGTCCCTCAAAGAGTGCTCCCTCAATACCTCAGAAAGTGGTCTTTCAGTACCTCAGATAGTGCTCCCTCAGTACCTCAGGAAGTGCTCACTCAGTACGTCAGAAGGTACTCCCTCCGTACCTTAGACAGTGCTCTCTTAGTACCTCAGAAAGTGCACCCCCAGTACCCCAGAAATTGCTCCCTCAATAACTCAGATAGTTCTCCCTCAGTACCTCAATAAGTGCTCCCTCAATATCTCAGAAAATGCTCTATCAGTACCTCAGAAAGTGCTCCCTCAGTTCCTCAGAGAGTGCTCGCTCAATACATCAGAAAGTGCTCCCTCAATAGCTCAGATGATTCAACCCCAATACCTCAGAAAGTGCTCCCTCAATACCTCAGATATTTCTCACTCAGTACCTCAGAAAGTTCCCCCTCAGTAACTCAGAAAGTACTCTCTCAACACCTCAGATAAGGCTCCCTCAGTACCTCAAACATTTCTACCCAATACCTCAGAAAATTCTCCCTCAAAAGCTCAGAATGCGCTCCCTCAGTACCTCAGAAAGTACTCCCTCAATACCTCAAAAAGTGTTCCCTCCGTACCTCAAAAAGTCCTCCCTCAGTACCTCAGAAAGTGCTCACTAATACGTCAGGAAGTGCTTCCTCAGTACCTCAGAAGGTGCTCCCTCAATACCTCAGAGTGCTCCCTCAATACCTCAGAATGTGCTCTCTCAGTACCTCAGAAAGTTCTCGCTCAACACCTCAGAAATTTCTACCTCAGTAACTCAGAATGTACTCCCTCAGTACATCAGAAAGAGGTCCCTCAATACCTCAGAAAGTGATCTTCCAATACCTCAGAAAGTGCTCCCTCGTTACCACAGAAAATGCTCCCTCTGTCGCTCAGAAAGTGCTCCCTCAATACCTCAGAAAGTGCTGCCTCAGTACCTCAGATAGTTCTCCGTCAATACCTCAAAAGTTGCTCCCTCCCAACCTCAAAAAGTCCTCCCTAAGTACTTCAAAATGTCCTCCCTCAGTACCTCAGACAGTACTCACTAATACGTCAGAATGTGCTCCCACACTACCTCAGAAAGTGCACGCTCAATACTTCAGAAAGTGCTCTCTCAGTATCTCAGAAAGTGCTCCCTCAATACCTCAGAAAGTGATCTCTCAGTACCTCAGAAAGTGCTCTCTTAGTACCTCAGAATGTTCTCCCTCAATACCTCAGAAAGTGCTGCCTCAGTACCTCAGACAGTACTCCCCAATTTATCAGAAATTGCTCCCTCAGTACCTCAGACAGTGCTTCCTCAATACCTCAGAATGTGCTCCCTCAATACCTCATAAAGTGCACGCTCAATACTTCAGAAAGTGCTCTCTCAGTATCTCATAAAGTGCTCCCTCAATACCTCAGAAAGTGATCTCTCAGTACCTCAGAAAGTGCTCTCTTAGTACCTCAGAATGTTCTCCCTCAATACCTCAGAAAGTGCTGCCTCAGTACCTCAGACAGTACTTCCTCAATACCTCAGAAAGTGCTGTCTCAGTACCTCAGAAAGGGCTCCCTCAGTACCTCAGAAAGTGTTCCCTCAGTCCCTCAAAGAGTGCTTCCTCAATACCTCAGAAAGTGCTCCCTTGGTACCTCAAAGAGTGCTTCCTCAATACCTCAGAAAGTGCTCCCTCAGTACCTCCGATAGTTCTCCGTCAATACCGTTAAACGTGCTCCCTCCATACCTCAAAATGTCCTCCCTCAGTACCTCAGACAGTACTCACTAATACGTCAGAAAGTGCTCCCTCAATACCTCAGAAAGTGCACGCACAATACTTCAGAAAGTGCTCTCTGAGTACCTCAGACGGTGCTCCCTCAATACCTCAAAAAGTGCTCCTTCAGTATGTCAGAAAGTGCTCAATAATACGTCAGAAAGTGCTTCCTCAGTACCTCAAAGAGTGCTTCCTCAATACCTCAGAAAGTGCTCCCTCAGTACCTCCGATACTTCTCCGTCAATACCGCAAAAAGTGCTCCCTCCATACCTCAAAATGTCCTCCCTCAGTACCTCAGACAGTACTCACTAATACGTCAGAAAGTGCTCCCTCAATACCTCAGAAAGTGCACGCACAATACTTCAGAAAGTGCTCTCTTAGTACCTCAGACGGTGCTCCCTCAATACCTCAAAAAGTGCTCCCTCAGTATGTCAGAAAGTGCTCAATAATACGTCAGAAAGTGCTTCCTCAGTATCTCAGAAAATGCTCCCTCAATACCTCAGAACGGGCTCCCTCAGTACCTCAGAAAGTGCTCCCTCAGAACCTCAGAAAGTGCTCCCTCAATACCTCAGAACGGGCTCCCTCAGTACCTCAGAAAGTACTCTCTCAATACCTCAGACAGTGCTCTCTCAGTACCTTAGGCAGAGCTCTCTGAGTACCTCAGAAAGTGCTCCTTCAATAGCTCAGACAGTGCTCCCTCAATACCTAAGAAAGTGCTCTTTCAGTAACTCAGAAAGTGCTCTCTTAGTACCTCAGAATGTTCTCCCTCAATACCTCAGAAGGTGCTGCCTCAGTACCTCAGACAGTACTCCCCAATTTATCAGAAAGTGCTGCCTCAGTACCTCAGAAAGTTCTCCCCAATACCTCAGAAAGTGCTCCCTCAATATCTCAGAAAGTGTTCCCTCAGTCCCTCAAAGAGTGCTTCCTCAATACCTCAGAAAGTGCTCACTCAGTACCTCCGATAGTTCTCCGTCAATACCTCAAAAAGTGCTCCGTCCGTACCACAAAAAGTCCTCCCTCCATACCTCAAAATGTCCTCCCTCAGTACCTCAGACAGTACTCACTAATACGTCAGAAAGTGCTCCCTCAATACCTCAGAAATTGCACGCTCAATACTTCAGAAAGTGCTCTCTCAGTATCTCAGAAAGTGCTCCCTCAATACCTCAGAAAGTGATCTCTCAGTACCTCAGAAAGTGCTCTCTTAGTACCTCAGAATGTTCTCCCTCAATACCTCAGAAGGTGCTGCCTCAGTACCTCAGACAGTACTCCCCAATTTATCAGAAAGTGCTGCCTCAGTACCTCAGTAAGTGCTCCCCAATACCTCGGAAAGTGCTCCCTCAATATCTCAGAAAGTGTTCCTTCAGTCCCTCAAAGAATGCTTCCTCAATACCTCAGAAAGTGCTCGATCAGTACCTCCGATAGTTCTCCGTCAATACCTCAAAAAGTGCTCACTCCGTACCTCAAAATGTCCTCCCTCAGTACCTCAGACAGTACTCACTATTACGTCAGAAAGTGCTCCCTCAATACCTCAGAAAGTGCATGCTCAATACTTCAGAATTCGCTCTCTCAGTATCTCAGAAAGTGCTCCCTCAATACCTCAGAAAGTGATCTCTCAGTAGCTCAGAAAGTGCTCACTCAGGCGATCAGAAAGTGCTCCCTCAATACCTCAGAAAGTGCTGCCTCAGTTCCTCAGACAGTACTCCCCAATTTATCAGAAAGTGCAGCCTCAGTACCTCAGAAAGTGCTCCCCAATACCTCGGAAAGTGCTCCCTCAATATCTCAGAAAATGTTCCCTCAGTCCCTCAAAGAGTGCTTTCTCAATACCTCAGAATGTGCTCCCTCAGTACCTCTGATAGTTCTCCGTCAATACCTCAAAAGGTGCTCCGTCCGTACCACAAAACGTCCTCCCTCCATACCTCAAAATGTCCTCCCTCAGTACCTCAGACAGTACTCACTAATACGTCAGAAAGTGCTCCCTCAATACCTCAGAAATTGCACGCTCAATACTTCAGAAAGTGCTCTCTCAGTATCTCAGAAAGTGCTCCCTCAATACCTCAGAAAGTGATCTCTCAGTACCTCAGAAAGTGCTCTCTTAGTACATCAGAATGATCTCCCTCAATACCTCAGAAAGTGCTGCCTCAGTACCTCAGACAATACTCCGCAATTTATCAGAAAGTGCTGCCTCAGTACCTCAGAAAGTGCTTCCTCAATACCTCAGAAAGTGCTCTCTCAGTACCTAAGAAAGCGCTCCCTCAGTACCTCAGAAAGTTCTCCCCAATACCTCAGAAAGTGCTCCCTCAATATCTCAGAAAGTGTTCCCTCAGTCCCTCAAAGAGTGCTTCCTCAATACCTCAGAAAGTGCTCGCTCAGTACCCCCGATAGTTCTCCGTCAATACCTCAAAAAGTGCTCCCTCCGTACCTCAAAATGTCCTCCCTCAGTACCTCAGACAGTACTCACTAATACGTCAGAAAGTGCTCCCTCAATACCTCAGAAAGTGCATGCTCAATACTTCAGAAAGCGCTCTCTCAGTATCTCAGAAAGTGCTCCCTCAATACCTCAGAAAGTGATCTCTCAGTACCTCAGAAAGTGCTCACTCAGGCGCTCAGAAAGTGCTCACTCAATACCTCAGAATGTGCTGCCTCAGTTCCTCAGACAGTGCTCCCCAATTTATCAGAAAGTGCTGCCTCAGTACCTCAGAAAGTGCTCCCTCAATACCTCAGAAATTGCTCCCTCAGTACCTCAGACAGTACTTCCTCAATACCTCAGAAAGTGCTCTCTCAGTACCTCAGAAAGCGCTCCCTCAGTACCTCACAAAGTTTTCCCTCAATACCTCAGAAAGTGCTCCCTCAGTACCTAAGTAAGTGCTGCCTCAGTACCTCAGAAAGTACTCCCTCCGTACCTCAGAAAATGCTCCTTCAATAGATCAGACTGTGCTCCCTCAATACCTAAGAATGTGCTCTTCCAGTACCTCAGAAAGTGCCCCCTCAGTACCTCAGGAAGTGCTCCCTCAGTACATCAGAAAATACTCCCTCAATACCTTAGACAGTGCTCTCTTAGTACCTCAGAAAGTGCTCCCTCAATAACTCAGATAGTTCTCCCTCAGTACCTCAGAAAGTGCTCTCTCAATATTTCAGAAAATGCTCCCTCAGTACTTCAGAAAGTGCTCCCTCAGTTCCTCAGAGGGAGCTGCCTCAATACCTCAGAACGTGCTCGCTCTATGCCTCAGATGATTCTCACCCAATATCCCAGAACGTGCTCTCTCAATACCTCAGAAAGTGATCCCTCAATACCTCAGAAAGTGCTCCCTCAATACCTCAGAAAGTACTCTCTCAATACCTAAGAAAGTGCTCTCTCAGTGCCTTTGGCACAGCTCTCTGAGTACCTCAGAAAGTGCTTTCTGAGTACCTCAGAAAGTACTCCCTCCGTACCTAAGAAAGTGCTCCTTCAATAGCTCAGGCAGTGCTCCCTCAATACCTAAGAAAGTGCTCTTTCAGTAACGCAGAAAGTGCTCTCTTAGTACCTCAGAATGTTCTCCCTCAATACCTCAGAAGGTGCTGCCTCAGTACCTCAGACAGTACTCCCCAATTTATCAGAAAGTGCAGCCTCAGTACCTCAGAAAGTGCTCCCCAATACCTCGGAAAGTGCTCCCTCAATATCTCAGAAAGTGTTCCCTCAGTCCCTCAAAGAGTGCTTCCTCAATACCTCAGAAAGTGCTCCCTCAGTACCTCCGATAGTTCTCCGTAAATACCTCAAAAAGTGCTCCGTCCGTACCACAAAAAGTCCTCCCTCCGTACCTCAAAATGTCCTCCCTCAGTACCTCAGACAGTACTCACTAATACGTCAGAAAGAGCTCCCTCAATACCTCAGAAAGTGCACGCTCAATACTTCAGACAGTGCTCTCTCAGTATCTCAGAAAGTGCTCCCTCAATCCTCAGAAAGTGATCTCTCAGTACCTCAGAAAGTGCTCTCTTAGTACCTCAGAATGTTCTCCCTCAATACCTCAGTAAATGCTGCCTCAGTACCTCAGACAGTACTCCCCAATTTATCAGAAAGTGCAGCCTCAGTACCTCAGAAAGTGCTTCCCCAATACCTCGGAATGTGCTCCCTCAATATCTCAGAAAGTGTTCCCTCAGTCCCTCAAAGAGTGCTTCCTCAATACCTCAGAACGTGCTCCCTCAGTACCTCTGATATTTCTCCGTCAATACCTCAAAAGGTGCTCCGTCCGTACCACAAAAAGTCCGCCCTCCATACCTCAAAATGTCCTCCCTCAGTACCTCAGACAGTACTCCCCAATTTATCAGAAAGTGCTGCCTCAGTACCTCAGAAAGTGCTCCCTCAATACCTCAGAAAGTGATCTTCCAATACCTCAGAAAGTGCTCCCTCGTTACCACAGAAAATGCTCCCACAGTCGCTCAGAAAGTGCTCCCTCAATACCTCAGAAAGTGCTGCCTCAGTACCTCAGATAGTTCTCCGTCAATACCTCAAAAAGTGCTCCCTACGTACCTCAAAAAGTGCTCCCTCCGTACCTCAAAATGTCCTCGCTCAGTACCTCAGACAGTACTCACTAATACGTCAGAAAGTGCTGCCTCAGTACCTCAGACAGTGCTCCTCAATACTTCAGAAAGTGTTCCCCCAGTCCCTCAAAGAGTGCTTCCTCAATACCTCAGAAAGTGCTATCTCAGTACCTCCGATAGTTCTCCGTCAATACCTCAAAAAGTGCTCCGTCCGTACCACAAAAAGTCCTCCCTCGGTACCTCAAAATGTCCTCCCTCAGTACCTCAGACAGTACTCCTCAATACCTCAGAAAGTGCACGCTCAATACTTCAGAAAGTGTTCCCCCAGTCCCTCAAAGAGTGCTTCCTCAATACCTCAGAAAGTGATTCCACAGTACCTCCGCTAGTTCTCCATCAATACCTCAAAAAGTGCTCCGTCCATACCACAAAAAGTCCTCCCTCCGTACCTCAAAATGTCCTCCCTCAATACCTCAGAAAGTGCACGCTAAATACTTCAGAAAGTGATCTCTCAGGACCTCAGAAAGTGCTCTCTTAGTACCTCAGAATGTTCTCCCTCAATACCTCAGAAAGTGCTGCCTCAGTACCTCAGAAAGCGCTCCCTCAGTACCTCAGAAATTTCTCCCCAATACCTCAGAAAGTGCTCCGTCAATATCTCAGAAAGTGTTCCCTCAGTCCCTCAAAGAGTGCTTCCTCAATACCTCAGAAACTGCTCCCTCAGTACCTCCAATAGTTCTCCGTCAATCCCGCAAAAAGTGCTCCCTCCATAACTCAAAATGTCCTCCCTCAGTACCTCAGACAGTACTCACTAATACGTCAGAACGTGCTCCCTCAATACCTCAGAAAGTGCACGTTCAATACTTCAGAAAGTGCTCTCTCAGTATCTCAGAAAGGGCTCCCTCAATACCTCAGAAAGTGATCTCTCAGTACCTCAGAAAGTGCTCCCTTAGTACCTCAGAATGTTCTCCCTCAATACCTCAGAAAGTGCTGCCTCAGTGACTCAGACAGTACTCCCCAATTTATCAGAAAGTGCTGCCTCAGAACCTCAGAAAGTGCTCCCTCAATACCTCAGAAATTGCTCCCTCAGTACCTCAGACAGTGCTTCTTCAATACCTCAGAAAGTGCTCTCTCAGTACCTCAGAAAGCGCTCCCTCAGTACTCAGAAAGTTCTCCCTCAATACCTAAGAAAGTGCTCCCTCAGTACCTAAGGAAGTGCTGCCTCAGTACCTCAGAAAGTACTCCCTCCGTACCTCAGAAAGTGCTCCTTCAATAGCTCAGACAGTGCTCCCTCAATACCTGAGAAAGTGCTCTTTCAGTAACTCAGAAAGTGCTCTCTTTGTACCTCAGAATGTTCTACCTCAATACCTCAGAAGGTGCTGCCTCAGTACCTCAGACAGTACTCCCCAATTTATCAGAAAGTGCTGCCTCAGTACCTCAGAAAGTGCTCCCCAATACCTCGGAAAGTGCTCCCTCAATATCTCAGAAAGTGTTCCCTCAGTCCCTCAAAGAGTGCTTCCTCAATACCTCAGAAAGTGCTCCTCAGTACCTCTGATAGTTCTCCGTCAATACCTCAAAAGTGCTCCGTCCGTACCACAAAAAGTCCTCCCTCCGTACCTCAAAATCTCCTCCCTCAGGACCTCAGACAGTACTCACTAATACGTCAGAAAGTGCTCCCTCAATACCTCAGAAAGTGCACGCTCAATACTTCAGAAAGTGCTCTCTCAGTATCTCAGAAAGTGCTCCCTCAATACCTCAGAAAGTGATCTCTCAGTACCTCAGAAAGTGCTCCCTTAGTACCTCAGAATGTTCTCCCTCAATACCTCAGAAAGTGCTGCCTCAGTACCTCAGACAGTACTCCCCAATTTATCAGAAAGTGCTGCCTCAGAACCTCAGAAAGTGCTCCCTCAATACCTCAGAATTTGCTCCCTCAGTACCTCAGACAGTGCTTCCTCAATACCTCAGAAAGTGCACTCTCAGTACCTCAGAAAGCGCTCCCTCAGTACTCAGAAAGTTCTCCCTCAATACCTAAGAAAGTGCTCCCTCAGTACCTAAGGAAGTGCTGCCTCAGTACCTCAGAAAGTACTCTCTCAATACCTCAGAAAGTGCTCCCTCAGTACCTCCGATAGTTCTCCGTCAATACCTCAAAAAGTGCTCCCTCCGTACCTCAAAATGTCCTCCCTCAGTACCTCAGACAGTACTCACTAATACGTCAGAAAGTGTTCCCTTAGTACCTCATAAAGTGCTCCCTCAGGACCTCAGACATTGCTCCCTCAATAACTCAGATAGTTCTCCCTCAGTACCTCAGAAATTGGTCTCTCAATATTTCAGAAAATGGTCTCTTAGTACCTCAGAAAGTGCTCCCTCAGTACCTCAGGAAGTGCTCCCTCAGTACATCAGAAAGTATTCCCTCAATACCTTAGACAGTGCTCTCTTAGTACCTCAGAAAGTGCTCCCTCAGGACCTCAGACATTGCTCCCTCAATAACTCAGATAGTTCTCCCTCAGTACCTCAGAAAGTGCTCTCTCAATATTTCAGGAAATGCTCCCTCAGTACCTCAGAAAGTGCTCCCTCAGTTCCTCAGAGAGAGCTGCCTCAATACCTCAGAACGTGCTCGCTCTATACCTCAGATGATTCTCCCCCAATATCTCAGAACGTGCTCCCTCAATACCTCTGAAATTTCTCCCTCAGTACCTCATAAAGTGCTGCCTCAGTACATCAGAATGTACTCTCTCATTACCTCTGAAAGTGCTCCCTCAATACCTCAGAATGTGATATCAGTACCTCAAACAGTGCTCCCCAATACCTTAGAAAGTGCTCCCTCAAAAGCTCAGAAAGTGCTCCCTCAGTACCTCAGACGGTGCTCCTTCAATACCTCAAAAAGTGCTCCCTCAGTATGTCAGAAAGTGCTCAATAATACGTCAGAAAGTGCTTTCTCAGTACCTCAGAAAGTGCTCCCTGAACACCTCAGAACGGGCTCCCTCAGTACCTCAGAAAGTGCTCTCTCAGTACCTCAGAAAGTGCTCCCTCAATAACTCAGACAGTGCTCTCTCAGTACCTTAGGCAGAGCTCTCTGAGTACCCTCAGAAAGTGCTTTCTGAGTACCTCAGAAAGTACTCCCTCCGTACCTCAGAAAGTGCTCCTTCAATAGCTCAGACAGTGCTCCCTCAATACCTATGAAAGTGCTCTTTCAGTAACTCAGAAAGTGCTCTCTTAGTACCTCAGAATGTTCTCCCACAATACCTCAGAACGTGCTGCCTCAGTAGCTCAGACAGTCCTCCCCAATTTATCAGAAAGTGCAGCCTCAGTACCTCAGAAAGTGCTCCCCAATACCTCGGAAAGTGCTCCCTCAATATCTCAGAAAGTGTTCCCTCAGTCCCTCAAAGAGTGCTTCCTCAATACCTCAGAAAGTGCTCCCTCAGTACCTCCGATAGTTCTCCGTCAATACCTCAAAAAGTGCTCCGTCCGTACCACAAAAAGTCCTCCCTCCGTACCTCAAAATATCCTCCCTCAGTACCTCAGACAGTACTCACTAATACGTCAGAAAGTGCTCCCTCAATACCTCAGAAATTGCACGCTCAATACTTCAGAAAGTGCTCTCTCAGTATCTCAGAAAGTGCTCCCTCAATACCTCAGAAAGTGATCTCTCAGTACCTCAGAAAGTGCTCTCTTAGTACATCAGAATGTTCTCCCTCAATACCTCAGAAGGTGCTGCCTCAGTACCTCAGACAGTACTCCCCAATTTATCAGAAAGTGCAGCCTCAGTACCTCAGAAAGTGCTCCCCAATACCTCGGAAAGTGCTCCCTCAATAACTCTGAAAGTGTTCCCTCAGTCCCTCAAAGAGTGCTTTCTCAATACCTCAGAATGTGCTCCCTCAGTACCTCTGATAGTTCTCCGTCAATACCTCAAAAGGTGCTCCGTCCGTACCACAAAACGTCCTCCCTCCATACCTCAAAATGTCCTCCCTCAGTACCTCAGACAGTACTCTCTAATACGTCAGAAAGTGCTCCCTCAATACCTCAGAAAGTGCATGCTCAATACTTCAGAAAGTGCTCTCTCAGTATCTCAGAAAGTGCTCCCTCAATAACTCAGAAAGTGATCTCTCAGTACCTCAGAAAGTGCTCTCTTAGTACATCAGAATGTTCTCCCTCAATACCTCAGAAAGTGCAGCCTCAGTACCTCAGACAGTACTCCGCAATTTATCAGAAAGTGCTGCCTCAGTACCTCAGAAAGTGCTTCCTCAATACCTCAGAAAGTGCTCTCTCAGTACCTAAGAAAACGCTCCCTCAGTACCTCAGAAAGTTCTCCCCAATACCTCAGAAAGTGCTCACTCAATATCTCAGAAAGTGTTCCCTCAGTCCCTCAAAGAGTGCTTCCTCAATACCTCAGAAAGTGCTCGCTCAGTACCTCCGATAGTTCTCCATCAATACCTCAAAAAGTGCTCCCTCCGTACTTCAAAATGTCCTCCCTCAGTACCTCAGACAGTACTCTCTAATACGTCAGAAAGTGCTCCCTCAATACCTCAGAAAGAGCATGCTCAATACTTCAGAAAGCGCTCTCTCAGTATCTCAGAAAGTGCTCCCTCAATACCTCAGAAAGTGATCTCTCAGTACCTCAGAAAGTGCTCACTCAGGCGCTCAGAAAGTGCTCCCTCAATACCTCAGAAAGTGCTGCCTCAGTACCTCAGACAGTACTCCCCAATTTACTAGAAAGTGCTGCCTCAGTACCTCAGAAAGTGCTCCCTCAATACCTCAGAAATTGCTCCCTCAGTACCTCAGACAGTACTTCCTCAATACCTCAGAAAGTGCTCTCTCAGTACCTCAGAAAGCGCTCCCTCAGTACCTCACAAAGTTCTCCCTCAATACCTCAGAAAGTGCTCCCTCAGTACCTAAGGAAGTGCTGCCTCAGTATCTCAGAAAGTACTCCCTCCGTACCTCAGAAAATGCTCCTTCCATAGATCAGACTGTGCTCCCTCAATACCTAAGAAAGTGCTCTTCCAGTACCTCAGAAAGTGCCCCATCAGTACCTCAGGAAGTGCTCCCTCAGTACATCAGAAAATACTCCCTCAATACCTTAGACAGAGCTCTCTTAGTACCTCAGAAAGTGCTCCCCCAATAATTCAGATAGTTCTCCCTCAGTACCTCAGAAAGTGCTCTCTCAATATTTCAGAAAATGCTCCCTCAGTACTTCAGAAAGTGCTCCCTCAGTTCCTCAGAGGGAGCTGCCTCAATACCTCAGAACGTGTTCGCTCTATACCTCAGATGATTCCCCCCCAACATCCCAGAACGTGCTCCCTCAATACCTCAGAAAGTGCTCCCTCAATACCTCAGAAAGTGCTCCCTCAGTAACTCAGGAAGTGCTGCCTCGGTACCTCAGAAAGTACTCTCTCAATACCTCAGACAGTGCTCTCTCAGTACCTTAGGCAGAGGTCTCTGAGTACCTCAGTAAAGTGCTTTCTGAGTACCTCAGAAAGTACTCCCTCCGTACCTCAGAAAGTGCTCCTTCAATAGCTCAGACAGTGCTCCCTCAATACCTAATAAAGTGCTCTTTCAGTAACTCAGAAAGTGCTCTCTTAGTACCTCAGAATGTTCTCCCTCAATACCTCAGAAGGTGCTGCCTCAGTACCCCAGACAGTACTCCCCAATTTATCAGAAAGTGCTGCCTCAGTACCTCAGAAAGTGCTCCCCAATAACTCGGAAAGTGCTCCCTCAATATCTCAGAAAGTGTTCCCTCAGTCCCTCAAAGAGTGCTTCCTCAATACCTCAGAAAGTGCTCCCTCAGTACCTCTGATAGTTCTCCGTCAATACCTCAAAAAGGGCTCCGTCCGTACCACAAAACGTCCTCCCTCCATACCTCAAAATGTCCTCCCTCAGTACCTCAGACAGTACTCACTAATACGTCAGAAAGTGCTCCCTCAATACCTCAGAAAGTGCACGCTCAATACTTCAGAAAGTGCTCTCTCAGTATCTCAAAAAGTGCTCCCTCAATACCTCAGAAAGTGATCTCTCAGTACCTCAGAAAGTGCTCACTCAGGCGCTCAGAAAGTGCTCCCTCAATACCTCAGAAAGTTCTCCCTCAGTACCTCTGATATTTCTCCGTCAATACCTCAAAAGGCGCTCCGTCCGTACCACAAAAAGTCCGCCCTCCATACCTAAAAATGTCCTCCCTCAGTACCTCAGACAGTACTCCCCAATTTATCAGAAAGTGCTGCCTCAGTACCTCAGAACGTGCTCCCTCAATACCTCAGAAATTGCTCCCTCAGTACCTCAGACAGTACTTCTCAATACCTCAGAAAGTGCTCTCTCAGTACCTCAGAAAGCGCTCCCTCAGTACCTCACAAAGTTCTCCCTCAATACCTCAGAATGTGCTCCCTCAGTACCTAAGGAAGTGCTGTCTCAGTACCTCAGAAAGTACTCCCTCCGTACCTTAGAAAATGCTCCTTCAATAGATCAGACTGTGCTCCCTCAATACCTAAGAAAGTGCTCTTCCAGTACCTCAGAAAGTGCCCCCTCAGTACCTCAGGAAGTGCTCCCTCAGTACATCAGAAAGTACTCCCTCAATACCTCTGAAAGTGCTCTCTTAGTACCTCAGAAAGTGCTCCCTCAATAACTCAGATAGTTCTCCCTCAGTACCTCAGAAAGTGCTCTCTCAATATTTCAGAAAATGCTCCCTCAGTACTTCAGAAAGTGCTCCCTCAGTTCCTCAGAGGGAGCTGCCTCAATACCTCAGAACGTGCTCGCTCTATACCTCAGATGATTCTCCCCCAATATCTTAGAACGTGCTCCCTCAATACCTCAGAAATTTCTCCCTCAGTACCTCATAAAGTGCTGCCTCAGTACATCAGAAAGTACTCCCTCATTACCTGTGAAAGTGCTCCCTCAATACCTCAGAAAGTGATCTTCAGTACCTCAAACAGTGCTCCCCAATACCACAGAAAGTGCCGCCTCAGTACATCAGAAAGTACTCCCTCATTATCTCTGAAAGTGCTCCCTCAATACCTCAGAAAGTGATCTTCAGTACCTCAAACAGTGCTCCCCAATACCTCAGAAAGTGCTCCCTCAAAAGCTCAGAAAGTGCTCCCTCAGTACCTCAAACAGTGCTCCCCAATACCTCAGAAAGTGCTCCCTCAATACCTCAAAAAGTGCTCCCTCAGTATGTCAGGAAGTGCTCAATAATACGTCAGAAAGTGCTTCCTCAGTACCTCAGAAAGTGCTCCCTCAATACATCAGAACGGGCTCCCTCAGTACCTCAGAAAGTGCTCTCTCAGTACCTCAGAAAGTGCTCCCTCAATAACTCAGAAAGTTCTACCTAAGTACCGCAGAAAGTACTCCCTCAGTACCTCAGAAGGTGCTCCCTCAATACCTCATAACGTGATCTCTCAGTAACTCAGAATGTGCTCCCTTGTTACCTCAGAAAGTGCTCCTCAGTCCCTCAGAAAGTGCTCCCTCAATACCTCAGAAAGTGCTCCCTCAGTACCTCAGACAGAGCTCCCTCAGTACCTCAGAAAGTGCTCCCTCAATACCTCAGAAAGTGCTTCCTCAGTAACTCAGGAAGTGCTGCCTCAGTACCTCAGAAAGTACTCTCTCAATACCTCAGACAGTGCTCTCTCAGTACCTTAGGCAGAGCTCTCTGAGTACCTCAGAAAGTGCTTTCTGAGTACGTCAGAAAATACTCCCTCCGTACCTCAGAAAGTGCTCCTTCAATAGCTCAGACAGTGCTCCCTCAATACCTAAGAAAGTGCTCTTTCAGTAACTCAGAAAGTGCTCGCTCAGTACCTCAGGAATTGCTCCCTCAGTATGTCAGAAAGTACTCCCTCAATACCTTAGACAGAGCTCTCTTAGTACCTCAGAAAGTGCTCCCTCAGTACCTCAGAAATTGCTCCCTCAATAACTCAGATAGTTCTCCCTCAGTACGTCAATAAGCGCTCCCTCAATATCTCAGAAAATGCTCTCTCAGAACCACAGAAAGTGCTCCCTCACATCCTCAGAGAGTGCACCCTCAATACCTCAGAAAGTGCTCCCTCTATACCTCAGATGATTCTCCCCAATACCTCAGAAAGTGCTCCCTCAATACCTCAGATATTTCTCCCTCACTACCTCAGAAAGTGCTCTCTGAATACCTCAGAAAGCGCTCCCTGAGAATCTCAAACAGTTCTTCCGAATACCTCAGAAAATGCTCCCTCAAAAGCTCAGAAAGTGCCCCCTCAGTACCGCAGAAAGTACTCCCTGAATACCTCAAAAAGTGCTCCCTCCGTACCACAAAACGTCCTCCCTCCGTACCTCAAAATGTCCTCCCTCAGTACCTCAGACAGTACTCACTAATACGTCAGAAAGTGCCCCCTCAATACCTCAGAAAGTGCACGCTCAATACTTCAGAAAGTGCTCTCTCAGTATCTCAGAAAGTGCTCCCTCGATACCTCAGAAAGTGATCTCTCAGTACCTCAGAAAGTGCTCTCTTCGTACCTCAGAATGTTCTCCATCAATACCTCAGAAAGTGCTGCCTCAGTACCTCAGACAGTACTCCCCAATTTATCAGAAAGTGCTGCCTCAGTACCTCAGAAAGTGCTTACTCAATACCTCAGAAATTGCTCCCTCAGTACCTCAGACAGTACTTCCTCAATACCTCAGAAAGTGCTCTCTCAGTACCTCAGAAAGCGCTCCCTCAGTACCTCACAAAGTTCTCCCTCAATACCTCAGAAAGTGCTCCCTCAGTACCTAAGGAAGTGCTGTCTCAGTACCTCAGAAAGTACTCCCTCCGTACCTCAGAAAATGCTCCTTCAATAGATCAGACTGTGCTCCCTCAATACCTAAGAAAGTGCTCTTCCAGTACCTCAGAAAGTGCCCCCTCAGTACCTCAGGAAGTGCTCCCTCAGTACATCAGAAAGTACTCCCTCAATACCTCTGAAAGTGCTCTCTTAGTACCTCAGAAAGTGCTCCCCCAATAACTCAGATATTTCTCCCTCAGTACCTCAGAAAGTGCTCTCTCAATATTTCAGAAAATGCTCCCTCAGTACTTCAGAAAGTGCTCCCTCAGTTCCTCAGAGGGAGCTGCCTCAATACCTCAGAACGTGCTCGCTCTATACCTCAGATGATTCTCCCCCAATATCTTAGAACGTGCTCCCTCAATACCTCAGAAATTTCTCCCTCAGTACCTCATAAAGTGCTGCCTCAGTACATCAGAAAGTACTCCCTCATTACCTGTGAAAGTGCTCCCTCAATACCTCAGAAAGTGATCTTCAGTACCTCAAACAGTGCTCCCCAATACCACAGAAAGTGCTGCCTCAGTACATCAGAAAGTACTCCCTCATTATCTCTGAAAGTGCTCCCTCAATACCTCAGAAAGTGATCTTCAGTACCTCAAACAGTGCTCCCCAATACCTCAGAAAGTGCTCCCTCAATACCTCAAAAAGTGCTCCCTCAGTATGTCAGAAAGTGCTCAATAAAACGTCAGAAAGTGCTTCCTCAGTACCTCAGAAAGTGCTCCCTCAATACATCAGAATGGGCTCCCTCAGTACCTCAGAAAGTGCTCTCTCAGTACCTCAGAAAGTGCTCCCTCAATAACTCAGAAAGTTCTACCTAAGTACCGCAGAAAGTACTCCCTCTGTACCTCAGAAGGTGCTCCCTCAATACCTCATAAAGTGATCTCAGTAACTCAGAATGTGCTCCCTTGTTACCTCAGAAAGTGCTCCTCAGTCCCTCAGAAAGTGCTCCCTCAATACCTCAGAAAGTGCTCCCTCAGTACCTCAGACAGAGCTCCCTCAGTACCTCAGAAAGTGCTCCCTCAATACCTCAGAAAGTGCTCCCTCAGTAACTCAGGAAGTGCTGCCTCAGTACCTCAGAAAGTACTCTCTCAATACCTCAGACAGTGCTCTCTCAGTACCTTAGGCAGAGCTCTCTGAGTACCTCAGAAAGTGCTTTCTGAGTACCTCAGAAAATACTCCCTCCGTACCTCAGAAAGTGCTCCTTCAATAGCTCAGACAGTGCTCCCTCAATACCTAAGAAAGTGCTCTTTCAGTAACTCAGAAAGTGCTCGCTCAGTACCTCAGGAATTGCTCCCTCAGTATGTCAGAAAGTACTCCCTCAATACCTTAGACAGAGCTCTCTTAGTACCTCAGAAAGTGCTCCCTCAGTACCTCAGAAATTGCTCCCTCAATAACTCAGATAGTTCTCCCTCAGTACGTCAATAAGCGCTCCCTCAATATCTCAGAAAATGCTCTCTCAGAACCACAGAAAGTGCTCCCTCACTTCCTCAGAGAGTGCACCCTCAATACCTCAGAAAGTGCTCCCTCTATACCTCAGATGATTCTCCCCCAATACCTCAGAAAGTGCTCCCTCAATACCTCAGATATTTCTCCCTCACTACTTCAGAAAGTGCTCTCTGAATACCTCAGAAAGCGCTCCCTGAGAATCTCAAACAGTTCTTCCGAATACCTCAGAAAATGCTCCCTCAAAAGCTCAGAAAGTGCCCCCTCAGTACCGCAGAAAGTACTCCCTGAATACCTCAAAAAGTGCTCCCTCCGTACCACAAAACGTCCTCCCTCCGTACCTCAAAATGTCCTCCCTCAGTACCTCAGACAGTACTCACTAATACGTCAGAAAGTGCTCCCTCAATACCTCAGAAAGTGCACGCTCAATACTTCAGAAAGTGCTCTCTCAGTATCTCAGAAAGTGCTCCCTCAATACCTCAGAAAGTGATCTCTCAGTACCTCAGAAAGTGCTCTCTTAGTACCTCAGAATGTTCTCCCTCAATACCTCAGAAAGTGCTGCCTCAGTACCTCAGACAGTACTCCCCAATTTATCAGAAAGTGCTGCCTCAGTACCTCAGAAAGTGCTCCCCAATACCTCGGGAAGTGCTCCCTCAATATCTCAGAAACAGTTCCCTCAGTCCCTCAAAGAGTGCTTCCTCAATACCTCAGAAAGTGCTCCCTCAGTACCTCTGATATTTCTCCGTCAATCCCTCAAAAGGTGCTCCGTCCGTACCACAAAAAGTCCGCCCTCCATACCTCAAAATGTCCTCCCTCAGTACCTCAGACAGTACTCCCCAATTTATCAGAAAGTGCTGCCTCAGTACCTCAGAAAGTGCTCCCTCAATACCTCAGAAATTGCTCCCTCAGTACCTCAGACAGTACTTCCTCAATACCTCAGAAAGTGCTCTCTCAGTACCTCAGAAAGCGCTCCCTCAGTACCTCACAAAGTTCTCCCTCAATACCTCAGAAAGTGCTCCCTCAGTACCTAAGGAAGTGCTGTCTCAGTACCACAGAAAGTACTCCCTCCGTACCTCAGAAAATGCTCCTTCAATAGATCAGACTGTGCTCCCTCAATACCTAAGAAAGTGCTCTTCCAGTACCTCAGAAAGTGCCCCCTCAGTACCTCAGGAAGTGCTCCCTCAGTACATCAGAAAGTACTCCCTCAATACCTCTGAAAGTGCTCTCTTAGTACCTCAGAAAGTGCTCCCTCAATAACTCAGATAGTTCTCCCTCAGTACCTCAGAAAGTGCTCTCTCAATATTTCAGAAAATGCTCCCTCAGTACTTCAGAAAGTGCTCCCTCAGTTCCTCAGAGGGAGCTGCCTCAATACCTCAGAACGTGCTCGCTCTATACCTCAGATGATTCTCCCCCAATATCTCAGAACGTGCTCTCTCAATACCTCAGAAATTTCTCCCTCAGTACATCATAAAGTGCTGCCTCAGTACATCAGAAAGTACTCCCTCATTACCTGTGAAAGTGCTCCCTCAATACCTCAGAAAGTGATCTTCAGTACCTCAAACAGTGCTCCCCAATACCACAGAAAGTGCTGCCTCAGTACATCAGAAAGTACTCCCTCATTATCTCTGAAAGTGCTCCCTCAATACCTCAGAAAGTGATCTTCAGTACCTCAAACAGTGCTCCCCAATACCTCAGAAAGTGCTCCCTCAAAAGCTCAGAAAGTGCTCCCTCAGTACCTCAGACGGTGCTCCCCAATACCTCAGAAAGTGCTGCCTCAGTACATCAGAAAGTACTCCCTCATTATCTCTGAAAGTGCTCCCTCAATACCTCAGAAAGTGATCTTCAGTACCTCAAACAGTGCTCCCCAATACCTCAGAAAGTGCTCCCTCAATACCTCAAAAAGTGCTCCCTCAGTATGTCAGAAAGTGCTCAATAATACGTCAGAAAGTGCTTCCTCAGTACCTCAGACAGTACTCCCCAATTTATCAGAAAGTGCTGCCTCAGTACCTCAGAAAGTGCTCCCTCAATACCTCAGAAATTGCTCCCTCAGTACCTCAGACAGTACTTCCTCAATACCTCAGAAAGTGCTCTCTCAGTACCTCAGAAAGCGCTCCCTCAGTACCTCACAAAGTTCTCCCTCAATACCTCAGAAAGTGCTCCCTCAGTACCTAAGGAAGTGCTGTCTCAGTACCACAGAAAGTACTCCCTCCGTACCTCAGAAAATGCTCCTTCAATAGATCAGACTGTGCTCCCTCAATACCTAAGAAAGTGCTCTTCCAGTACCTCAGAAAGTGCCCCCTCAGTACCTCAGGAAGTGCTCCCTCAGTACATCAGAAAGTACTCCCTCAATACCTCTGAAAGTGCTCTCTTAGTACCTCAGAAAGCGCTCCCTCAATAACTCAGATAGTTCTCCCTCAGTACCTCAGAAAGTGCTCTCTCAATATTTCAGAAAATGCTCCCTCAGTACTTCAGAAAGTGCTCCCTCAGTTCCTCAGAGGGAGCTGCCTCTATACCTCAGAACTTGCTCGCTCTATACCTCAGATGATTCTCCCCCAATATCTCAGAACGTGCTCTCTCAATACCTCAGAAATTTCTCCCTCAGTACATCATAAAGTGCTGCCTCAGTACATCAGAAAGTACTCCCTCATTACCTGTGAAAGTGCTCCCTCAATACCTCAGAAAGTGATCTTCAGTACCTCAAACAGTGCTCCCCAATACCACAGAAAGTGCTGCCTCAGTACATCAGAAAGTACTCCCTCATTATCTCTGAAAGTGCTCCCTCAATACCTCAGAAAGTGATCTTCAGTACCTCAAACAGTGCTCCCCAATACCTCAGAAAGTGCTCCCTCAATACCTCAAAAAGTGCTCCCTCAGTATGTCAGAAAGTGCTCAATAATACGTCAGAAAGTGCTTCCTCAGTACCTCAGAAAGTGCTCCCTCAATACATCAGAACGGGCTCCCTCAGTACCTCAGAAAGTGCTCTCTCAGTACCTCAGAAGGTGCTCCCTCAATACCTCATAAAGTGATCTCTCAGTAACTCAGAATGTGCTCCCTTGTTACCTCAGAAAGTGCTCCTCAGTCCCTCAGAAAGTGCTCCTTCAATACCTCAGAAAGTGCTCCCTCAGTACCTCAGACAGAGCTCCCTCAGTACCTCAGAAAGTGCTCCCTCAATACCTCAGAAAGTGCTCCCTCAGTAACTCAGGAAGTGCTGCCTCAGTACCTCAGAAAGTACTCTCTCAATACCTCAGACAGTGCTCTCTCAGTACCTTAGGCAGAGCTCACTGAGTACCTCAGAAAGTGCTTTCTGAGTACCTCAGAAAATACTCCCTCCGTACCTCAGAAAGTGCTCCTTCAATAGCTCAGACAGTGCTCCCTCAATACCTAAGAAAGTGCTCTTTCAGTAACTCAGAAAGTGCTCGCTCAGTACCTCAGGAAGTGCTCCCTCAGTATGTCAGAAAGTACTCCCTCAATACCTTAGACAGAGCTCTCTTAGTACCTCAGAAAGTGCTCCCTCAGTACCTCAGAAATTGCTCCCTCAATAACTCAGATAGTTCTCACTCAGTACGTCAATAAGCGCTCCCTCAATATCTCAGAAAATGCTCTCTCAGAACCACAGAAAGTGCTCCCTCACTTCCTCAGAGAGTGCACCCTCAATACCTCAGAAAGTGCTCCCTCTATACCTCAGATGATTCTCCCCCAATACCTCAGAATGTGCTGCCTCACTACCTCAGATATTTCTCCCTCACTACCTCAGAAAGTGCTCTCTGAATACCTCAGAAAGCGCTCCCTCAGAATCTCAAACAGTTCTTCCGAATACCTCAGAAAATGCTCCCTCAAAAGCTCAGAAAGTGCTCCCTCAGTACCGCAGAATGTACTCCCTGAATACCTCAAAAAGTGCCCCCTCCATACCTCAAAAGATCCGCCCTCAGTACCTCAGAAAGTGCTCACTAATACGTCAGAAATTGCTTCCTCAGTACCTCAGAAATTGCTCCCTCAATACCTCAGAAAGTGCTCCCTCAGTACCTCAGAATGTTCTCTCACCGTACCTCAGAACGTGCTCCCTCAATACCTCAGAAATCTCTACCTCACTACCTCAGAAAGTACTCCCTCAGTACCTCAGAAATTACTCCCTCAATACCTCAGAAAGTGATCTCTCAGTACATCATAAAGTGCTCCCACAATACCTCAGAAAGTGCTGCTGCAGTCCCTCAGAAAGTGCTCCCACAATACCTCAGAAAGTGCTCCCTCAATATCTCAGAATGTGTTCCCTCAGTCCCTCAAAGAGTGCTTCCTCAATACCTCAGAAAGTGCTCCCTCACTACCTCAGATAGTTCTCCCTCAGTACCTCAGATAGTACTCCCTCAATACCTCAAAAAGTGCTCTCTCCGTACCTCAAAAAGTCCTCCCTCAGTACCTCACACAGTGCTCACGAATACATCAGAAAGTGCTTCCTCAGTACCTCAGAAAGTGCTCCCTCAATACCTCAGAAAGTGCACCCTCAATACGTCAGAAAGTGCTCCCTCAGTACATCAGAATGTGCTCCCTCAGTACCTCAGAAAGTGCTCCGTCAATACCTCAGAAAGTGCACCCTCAATACCTCAGAAAATGCCCCCTCAATACCTCAGAATGTGCTCTCTCAGTACCTCAGAAAGTGCTTCCTCAATACCTCAGAAAGTGCTCCCTCAATACCTCAGAAATTACTCTCACAATACTTCAGACTGTGCTCTCTCAGTACCTCAGAAAGTGCTCTCTCAGGACCTCAGAAAGTACTCTCTCAAAACCTCAGAAATTGCTCCCTCAGTCCGTCAGACAGTGCTTCCTCAATACCTCAGAAATTACTCCCTCAGTACCTCAGGAAGTGCTCCCTCAGTACCTCAGACATTGCTCCCTCAATAACTCAGATAGTTCTCCCTCAGTACCTCAGAAAGTGCTCCGTCAATATCTCAGAAAATGCTCCCTCAGTTCCTCAGAAAGTGCTCCCTCAATATCTCAGATATTTCTCCCTCAGTACTTCAGAAAGAGCTGACTCAGTACGTCAGAAAGTACTCCCTCAATACCACAGAAAGCGCTCCCTCAGTACCTCAAACAGTGCTCCCCAATACCTCAGAAAGTGATACCTCAATACCTCAGAAAGTGCTCCCTCAGTACCTCAGACAGTGCTTCCTCAATTCCTCAGTTAGTGCTTCCTCAGTACCTCAGAAAGTGCTCCCTCAGTTCCTCAGAAAGAGATCCCTCAGTAACTCAGGAAGTGCTGCCTCAGGAAGTGCTGCCTCAGTACGTCAGAAAGTACTCTCTCAATACCTCAGAGTGCTCCCTCAGTACCTCAGAAAGTGCTCACTAATACGTCAGGAAGTGCTTCCTCAGTACCTCAGAAGGTGCTCTCTCAATACCACAGAGTGCTCCCTCAGTACCTCAGAATGTGCTCTCTCAGTACCTCAGAAAGTGCTCCCTCAATACCTCAGAAATTTCGACCACAGTACCTCAGAAAGTACTCCCTCAGTACCTCAGAAAGTGCTCCCTCAATACCTCAGAAAGTGATCTCCCAGTACCTCAGAAAGTGCTCCCTCGTTACCACCGAAAGTGCTCCCTCAGGCGCTCAGACAGTGCTCCCTCAATACCTCAGAAAGTGATGCCTCAGTACCTCAGACAGTGCTCCCCAATAACTCAGAAAGTGCTTCCTCAATACCTCAGAATGTCCTCCCTCAGTACCTCAGATAGTTCTCCGTCAATACCTCAAAAAGTGCTCCCTCCGTACCACAAAAAGTCCTCACTCCGTACCTCAAAATGTCCTCCCTGAGGACCTCAGACAGTACTCACTAATACATCAGAAAGTGCTTCCTCAGTACCTTAGAAAGTGCTCCCTCAATACCTCAGAAAGTGCACACTCAATGCTTCAGAAAGTGCTCTCTCAGTTTCTCAGAAAGTGCTCCCTCAATACCTCAGTAAGTGATCTCTCAGTTCCTCAGAAAGTGCTCTCTTAGTACATCAGAATGTTCTCCCTCAATACCTCAGAAAGTGCTGCCTCAGTACATCAGACAGTACTCCACAATTTATCAGAAAGTGCTGCCTCAGTACCTCAGAAAGTGCTTCCTCAATACCTCAGAAAGTGCTCTCTCAGTACCTAAGAAAGCGCTCCCTCAGTACCTCAGAAAGGTCTCCCCAATACCTCAGAAAGTGCTCCCTCAATATCTCAGAAAGTGTTCCCTCAGTCCTTCAAAGAGTGCTTCCTCAATACCTCAGAAAGTGCTCGCTCAGTACCTCCGATAGCTCTCCGTCAATACCTCAAAAAATGCTCCCTCCGTACCTCAAAATGTCCTCCCTCAGTACCTCAGACAGTACTCACTAATACGTCAGAAAGTGCTCCCTCAATACCTCAGAAAGTGCATGCTCAATACTTCAGAAAGCGCTCTCTCAGTATCTCAGAAAGTGCTCCCTCAATACCTCAGAAAGTGATCTCTCAGTACCTCAGAATTTGCTCACTCATGCGCTCAGAAAGTGCTACCTCAATACCTCAGAAAGTGCTGCCTCAGTACATCAGACAGTACTCTCCAATTTATCAGAAAGTGCTGCCTCAGTACCTCAGAAAGTGCTCCCTCAATACCTCAGAAATTGCTCCCTCAGTACCTCAGACAGTACTTCCTCAATACCTCAGAGAGTGCTCTCTCAGTAACTCAGAAAGCGCTCCCTCAGTACCTCATAAAGTTCTCCCTCAATACCTCAGAAAGTGCTCCCTCAGTACCTAAGGAAGTGCTGCCTCAGTACCTCAGAAAGTACTCCCTCCGCACCTCAGAAAATGCTCCTTCAATAGATCAGACTGTGCTCCCTCAATACCTAAGAAAGTGCTCTTCCAGTACCTCAGAAAGTGCCCCCTCAGTACCTCAGGAAGTGCTCCCTCAGTACATTAGAAAGTACTCCCTCAATACCTTAGACAGTGCTCTCTTAAAACCTCAGAAAGTGCTCCCTCAATAACTCAGATAGTTCTCCCTCAGTACCTCAGAAAGTGCTCTCTCAATATTTCAGAAAATGCTCCCTCAGTACTTCAGAAAATGCACCCTCAGTTCCTCAGAGGGAGCTGCCTCAATACCTCAGAACGTGCTCGCTCTATACCTCAGATGATTCTCCCCCAATATCCCTGAAAGTGCTCCCTCAATACCTCAGAAAGTGCTCCCTCAGTACCTCAGAAAGTGCTCCCTCAGTAACTCAGGAAGTGCTGCCACGGTACCTCAGAAAGTACTCTCTCAATACCTCAGACAGTGCTCTCTCAGTACCTTAGGCAGAGCTCTCTGAGTACCTCAGAAAGTGCTTTCTGAGTATCTCAGAAAATACTCCCTCCGTACCTCAGAATGTGCTCCTTCAATAGCTCAGACAGTGCTCCCGCAATACCTAAGAAAGTGCTCTTTCAGTAACTCAGAAAATGCTCTCTTAGTACCACAGAATGTTCTCCCTCAATACCTCAGAAGGTGCTGCCTCAGTACCTCAGACAGTACTCCCCAATTTATCAGAAAGTGCTGCCTCAGCACCTCAGAAAGTGCTCCCCAATACCTCGGAAAGTGCTCCCTCAATATCTTAGAAAGTGTTCCCTCAGTCCCTCAAAGAGTGCTTCCTCAATACCTCGGAAAGTGCTCCCTCAGTACCTCCGATAGCTCTCCGTCAATACCTCAAAAAGTGCTCCGTCCGTACCACAAAAAGTCCTCCCTCCGTACCTCAAAATGTCCTCCCTCAGTACCTCAGACAGTACTCACTAATACGTCAGAAAGTGCTCCCTCAATACCTCAGAAAGTGCACGCTCAATACTTCAGAAAGTGCTCTCTCAGTATCTCAGAAAGTGCTCCCTCAATACCTCAGAAAGTGATCTCTCAGTACCTCAGAAAGTGCTCTCTTAGTACCTCAGAATGTTCTCCCTCAATACCTCAGAAGGTGCTGCCTCAGTACCTCAGACAGTACTCCCCAATTTATCAGAAAGTGCTGCCTCAGTACCTCAGAAAGTGCACCCCAATACCTCGGAAAGTGCTCCCTCAATATCTCAGAAAGTGTTCCCTCAGTCCCTCAAAGACTGCTTCCTCAATACCTCAGAAAGTGCTCCCTCAGTACCTCTGATAGTTCTCCGTCAATACCTCAAAAGTTGCTCCGTCCGTACCACAAAAAGTCCGACCTCCATACCTCAAAATGTCCTCCCTCAGTACCTCAGACAGTACTCACAAATACGTCAGAAAGTGCTCCCTCAATACCTCAGAAAGTGCATGCTCAATACTTCAGAAAGTGATCTCTCAGTACCTCAGAAAGTGCTCTCTTAGTACATCAGAATGTTCTCCCTCAATACCTCAGAAAGTGCTGCCTCAGTACCTCAGACAGTACTCCCCAATTTATCAGAAAGTGCTGCCTCAGTTCCTCAGAAAGTGCTTCCTCAATACCTCAGAAAGTGCTCTCTCAGTACCTAAGAATGCGCTCCCTCAGTACCTCAGAAAGTTCTCCCCAATACCTCAGAAAGTGCTCCCTCAATATCTCAGAAAGTGTTCCCTCAGTCCCTCAAAGAGTACTTCCTCAATACCTCAGAAAGTGCTCGCTCAGTACCTCCAATAGTTCTCCGTCAATACCTCAAAAGGTGCTCCCTCCGTACCTCAAAATGTCCTACCTCAGTACCTCAGACAATACTCACTAATACGTCAGAAAGTGCTCCCTCAATACCTCAGAAAGTGCATGCTCAATACTTCAGAAAACGCTCACTCAGTATCTCAGAAAGTGCTCCCTCAATACCTCAGAAAGTGATCTCTCAGTACCTCAGAAAGTGCTCACTCAGGCGCTCAGAAAGTGCTCCCTCAATACCTCAGAAAGTGCTGCCTCAGTACCTCAGACAGTACTCCCCAATTTATCAGAAAGTGCTGCCTCAGTACCTCAGAAAGTGCTCCCTAAATACCTCAGAAATTGCTCCCTCAGTACCTCAGACAGTACTTCCTCAATACCTCAGAAAGTGCTCTCTCAGTACCTCAGAAAGCGCTCTCTCAATACCTCACAAAGTTCTCCCTCAATACCTCAGAAAGTGCTCCCTCAGTACCTAAGGAAGTGCTGCCTCAGTACATCAGAAAGTACTCCCTCCGTACCTCAGAAAATGCTCCTTCAATAGATCAGAATGTGCTCCCTCAATACCTAAGAAAGTGCTCTTCCAGTACCTCAGAAAGTTCCCCCTCAGTACATCAGAATGTACTCCCTCAATACCTTAGTCAGTGCTCTCTTAGTACCTCAGAAAGTGCTCCCTCAATAACTCAGATAGTTCTCCCTCAGTACCTCAGAAAGTGCTCTCTCAATATTTCAGAAAATGCTCCCTCAGTACTTCAGAAAGTGCTCCCTCAGTTCCTCAGAGGGAGCTGCCTCTATACCTCAGAACGTGCTCGCTCTATACCTCAGATGATTCTCCCCAATATCTCAGAACGTGCTCCCTCAATACCTCAGAAATTTCTCCCTCAGTACCTCAGAAAGTGCTGCCTCAGTACATCAGAAAGTACTCCCTCATTACCTCTGAAAGTGCTCCCTCAAGACCTCAGAAAGTGATCTTCAGTACCTCAAACAGTGCTCCCCAATACCTCAGAAAGTGCTCCCTCAAAAGCTCAGAAAGTGCTCCCTCAGTAGCTCAGACGGTACTCCCTCAATACCTCAAAAAGTGCTCCCTCTGTATGTCAGAAAGTGCTCAATAATATGTCAGAAATTGCTTCCTCAGTACCTCAGAAAGTGCTCCCTCAATACATCAGAACGGGCTCCCTCAGTACCTCAGAAAGTGCTCTCTCAGTACCTCAGAAGGTGCTCCCTCAATACCTCATAAAGTGATCTCTCAGTAAATCAGAATGTGCTCCCTTGTTACCTCAGAAAGTGCTCCTCAGTCCCTCAGAAGGTGCTCCCTCAATACCTCAGAAAGTGCTCCCACAGTACCTCAGACAGAGCTCCCTCAGTACCTCAGAAAGTGCACCCTCAATACCTCAGAAAGTGCTCCCTCAGTAACTCAGGAAGTGCTGCCTCAGTATCTCAGAACGTACTCTCTCAATACCTCAGACAGTGCTCTCTCAGTACCTCAGGCAGAGCTCTCTGAGTACCTCAGAAAGTACTCCCTCCGTACCTCAGAAAGTGCTCCTTCAACAGCTCAGAAAGTGCTCCCTCAATACATCAGAACGGGCTCCCTCAGTACCTCAGAAAGTGCTCTCTCAGTACCTCAGAAAGTGCTCCCTCAATAACTCAGAAATTTCTACCTAAGTACCGCAGAAAGTACTCCCTCAGTACCTCAGAAGGTGCTCCCTCAATACCTCATAAAGTGATCTCTCAGTAACTCAGAATGTGCTCCCTTGTTACCTCAGAAAGTGATCCTCAGTCCCTCAGAAAGTGCTCCCTCAATACCTCAGAAAGTGCTCCCTCAGTACCTCAGACAGAGCTCCCTCAGTACCTCAGAAAGTGCTCCCTCAATACCTCAGAAAGTGCTCCCTCAGTAACTCAGGAAGTGCTGCCTCAGTACCTCAGAAAGTACTCTCTCAATACCTCAGACAGTGCTCTCTCAGTACCTTAGGCAGAGCTCTCTGAGTACCTCAGAAAGTGCTTTCTGAGTACCTCAGAAAGTACACCCTCCGTACCTCAGAAAGAGCTCCTTCAATAGCTCAGACAGTGCTCCCTCAATACCTAAGAAAGTGCTCTTTCAGTAACTCAGAAAGTGCTCGCTCAGTACCTCAGGAAGTGCTCCCTCAATATGTCAGAATGTACTCCCTCAATACCTTAGACAGAGCTCTCTTAGTACCTCAGAAAATGCTCCCTCAGTACCTCAGAAATTGCTCCCTCAATAACTCAGATAGTTCTCCCTCAGTACGTCAATAAGTGCTCCCTCAATACCTCAGAAAGTGCTCCCTCTATACCTCAGATGATTCTCCCCCAATACCTCAGAAAGTGCTCCCTCAAAACCTCAGATATTTCTCCCTCACGACCTCAGAAAGTGCTCTCTGAATACCTCAGAAAGCGCTCCCTCAGTATCTCAAACAGTTCTTCCGAATACCTCAGAAAATGCTCCCTCAAAAGCTCAGAAAGTGCTCCCTCAGTACCGCAGAAAGTACTCCCTGAATACCTCAAAAAGTGCTCCCTCCGTACCTCAAAAGATCCTCCCTCAGTACCTCAGAGAGTGCTCACTAATACGTCAGAAAGTGCTTCCTCAGTACCTCAGAAATTGCTCCCTCAATACCTCAGAAAGTGCTCCCTCAGCACCTCAGAATATTTTCTCACCGTACCTCAGAACGTGCTCCCTCAATACCTCAGAAATTTCTACCTCACTACATCAGAAAGTACTCCCTCAGTACCTCAGAAATTACTCCCTCAATACCTCAGAAAGTGATCTCTCAGTACATCAGAAAGTGCTCCCACAATACCTCAGAAAGTGCTGCTGCAGTCCCTCAGAGAGTGCTCCCACAATACCTCAGAAAGTGCTCCCTCAATATCTCAAAAAGTGTTCCCTCAGTCCCTCAAAGAGTGCTTCCTCAATCCCTCAGAAAGTGCTCCCTCAGTATCTCAGATAGTACTCCCTCAATACCTCAAAAAGTGCTCTCTCCGTACCTCAAAAAGTCCTCCCTCTGTACCTCACACAGTGCTCACGAATACATCAGAAAGTGCTTCCTCAGTACATCAGAAAGTGCTCCCTCAATACCTCAGAAAGTGCACCCTCAATACCTCAGAAAGTGCTCCCTCAGTACATCAGAATGTGCTCCCTCAGTACCTCAGAAAGTGCTCCCTCAATACCACAGATCGTGCACCCTCAATACCTCAGAAAGTGCACCCTCAATACCTCAGAATGTGCTCTCTCAGTACCTCAGAAAGTGCTTCCTCAATACCTCAGAAAGTGCTCCCTCAATACCTCAGAAATTACTCTCACAATACTTCAGACTGTGCTCTCTCAGTACCTCAGAAAGTGCTCTCTCAGGACCTCAGAAAGTACTCTCTCAAAACCTCAGAAATTGCTCCCTCAGTCCGTCAGACAGTGCTTCCTCAATACCTCAGAAATTACTCCCTCAGTACCTCAGGAAGTGCTCCCTCAGTACATCAGAAAGAACTTCCTCAATGCCTTAGACAGTGCTCTCTTCGTACCTCAGAAAGTGCTCCCTCAGTACCTCAGACATTGCTCCCTCAATAACTCAGATAGTTCTCCCTCAGTACCTCAGAAAGTGCTCCGTCAATATCTCAGAAAATGCTCCCTCAGTTCCTCAGAAAGTGCTCCCTCAATATCTCAGATATTTCTCCCTCAGTACTTCAGAAAGAGCTGACTCAGTACGTCAGAAAGTACTCCCTCAATACCACAGAAAGCGCTCCCTCAGTACCTCAAACAGTGCTCCCCAATACCTCAAAAAGTGCTCCCTCCGTACCACAAAATGTCCTCCCTCAGTTCCTCAGACAGTGCTCACTAATACGTCAGAAAATGCTTCATCAGTACCTCAGAAAGTACTCCCTGAATACCTCAGAACGGGCTCCCTCAGTACCTCAGAAAGTGCTCTCTCAGTACCTCAGGAAGTGCTCCCTCAATACCTGAGAAAGTGCCCCCTCAGTACCTCAGTCAGTGCTCCCCAATACCTCAGAAAGTGTTCCCTCAATATCTCAGAAAGTGTTCCCTCAGTACCTCAGACAGTGCTCTCTCAAGACCTCAGAATATGCTCCCTCAGTTCCTCAGAAAGAGATCCCCCAGTAACTCAGGAAGTGCTGCCTCAGGAAGTGCTGCCTCAGTACGTCAGAAAGTACTCTCTCAATACCTCAGAGTGCTCCCTCAGTACCTCAGAAAGTGCTCACTAATACGTCAGGAAGTGCTTCCTCCGTACCTCAGAAGGTGCTCCCTCAATACCTCAGAGTGCTCCCTCAGTACCTCAGAATGTGCTCTCTCATTACCTCAGAAAGTGCTCCCTCAATACCTCAGAAATTTCGACCACAGTACCTCAGAAATTACTCCCTCAGTACCTCAGAAAGTGCTCCCTCAATACCTCAGAAAGTGATCTCCCAGTACCTCAGAAAGTGCTCCCCCGTTACCACAGAAAGTGCTCCCTCAGGCGCTCAGACAGTGCTCCCTCAATACCTCAGAAAGTGCTGCCTCAGTACCTCAGACAGTGCTCCCCAATAACTCAGAAAGTGCTTCCTCAATACCTCAGAAAGTCGTCCCTCAGTACCTCAGATAGTTCTCCGTCAATACCTCAAAAAGTGCTCCCTCCGTACCACAAAAAGTCCTCCCTCCGTACCTCAAAATGTCCTCCCTCAGTACCTCAGACAGTACTCACTAATCCGTCAGAAAGTGCTTCCTCAGTACCTTAGAAAGTGCTCCCTCAATACCTCAGAAAGTGCACGCTCAAAACTTCAGAAAGTGCTCTCTCAGTATCTCAGAAAGTGCTCCCTCAATACCTCAGAAAGTGATCTCTCAGTACCTCAGAAAGTGCTCTCTTAGTACATCAGAATGTTCTCCCTCAATACCTCAGAAAGTGCTGCCTCAGTTCCTCAGACAGTACTCCGTAATTTATCAGAAAGTGCTGCCTCAGAACCTCAGAAAGTGCTTCCTCAATACCTCAGAAAGTGCTCTCTCAGTACTTCAGAAAGTGCTCTCCCAGGACCTCAGAAAGTGAAACCTCAATACCTCAGAAAGTGCTCCCTCAGTACCTCAGACAGTGCTTCCTCAATTCCTCAGTTAGTGCTTCCTCAGTACCTCAGAAAGTGCTCCATCAGTTCCTCAGAAAGAGATCCCTCAGTAACTCAGGAAGTGCTGCCTCAGGAAGTGCTGCCTCAGTACGTCAGAAAGTACTCTCTCAATACCTCAGAGTGCTCCCTCAGTACCTCAGAAAGTGCTCACTAATACGTCATGAAGTGCTTCCTCCGTACCTCAGAAGGTGCTCCCTCAATACCTCAGAGTACTCCCTCAGTACCTCATAATGTGCTCTCTCAGTACCTCAGAAAGTGCTCCCTCAATACCTCAGAAATTTCGACCTCAGTACCTCAGAAAGTGCCCCCTCAATACCTCAGAAAGTGATCTCCCAGTACCTCAGAAAGTGCTCACTCGTTACCACAGAAAGTGCTCCCTCAGGCGCTCAGACAGTGCTCCCTCAATACCTCAGAAAGTGCACGCTCAATACTTCAGAAAGTGCTGCCTCAGTACCTCAGACAGTGCTCCGCAATAACTCAGAAAGTGGTCCCTCAATATCTCAGAATGTGTTCCCTCAGTCCCTCAAAGAGTGCTTCCTCAATACCTCAGAAAGTGCTCCCTCAGTACCTCCGATAGTTCTCCGTCAATACCTCAAAAAGTGCTCCGTCCGTTCCACAAAAAGTCCTCCCTCGGTACCTCAAAATGTCCTCCCTCAGTACCTCAGACAGTACTCACTAATACGTCAGAAAGTGCTCCCTCAATAACTCAGAAAGTGATCTCCGAGTACCTCAGAAAGTGCTACTCTTTACCACAGAAAGTGCTCCCTCAGTCGCTCAGAAAGTGCTCCCTCAATACCTCAGAAAGTGCTTCCTCAGTACCTCAGAATGTGCTCCCTCAACACCTCAGAAAGTGCTCCATCAGTACCTCAGAAAGTGCTCCTTCAGTATCTCAGGACGTGCTGCCTCAGTACCTCAGAAAGCGCTCCCTCAGTACCTCAGACAGTGCTCTCTCAGGACCTCAGAAAGTGCTTCCTCAATATCTCAGATAGTGTTCCCTCATTCCCTCAAAGGGTGCTTCCTCAATACCTCAGAAAGTGCTCCCTCAGTACCTCAGATAGTTCTCCCTCATTACCTCAGATTGTACTCCCTCACTACCTCACAAAGTGCTCCCTCCGTACCTCAAAAAGTCCTTCCACAGTACCTCAGACAGTGCTCACGAATACATCAGAAAGTGCTCCCTCAATACCTCAGAAAGTGCACCCTCAATACCTCAGAAAGTGCTCCCTCAGTACCTCAGAATGTGCTCCTTCAGTACCTCAGAAAGAGCACCCTCAATACCTCATAAAGTGCTCACTCAGTACCTCAGTGTGTGCTCTCTCAGTACCTCAGAAATTGCTTCCTCAATACCTCAGAAAGTGCTCCCTCAGTACCTCAGAAATTACTCTCTCAATACTTCAGACAGTGCTCTCTCAGTACCTCAGAAAGTGCTCTCTCAATACCTCAGAAAGCGCTCCCTCAGTACCTCAAAAAGTTCTCCTCAAGACCTCACAAAGTGCTCCCTCCGTACCTGGAAAAGTCCTCCCACAGTACCTCAGACAGTGCTCACGAATACATCAGAAAGTGCTCCCTCAATACCTTAGAAAGTGCACCCTCAATACCTCAGAAGGTGCTCCCTCAGTACATCAGAGTGTGCTCTCTCAGTACCTCAGAAGTGCTCTCTCAGGAACTCAGAAAGTACTCCCACAGTAACTCAGAAAGTGCTCCCTCAATACCTCAGAAAGCGCTCCCTCAGTACCTCAAACAGTTCTCCCCAGTACCTCAGAAAATGCTCCCTCAAAAGCTCAGAAAGCGCTCCCTCAGTCCCTCAGAAAGTAGACCCTCAATACCTCAAAAAGTGCTCCCTCCGTACCTCAAAAAGTCCTCCCTCAGTAACTCAGAAAGTGCTCACTAATACGTCAGAAAGTGCTTCCTCAGTACCTCAGAAGGTGCTCCCTCAATACCTTAGAAAGTGCTCCCTCAGTACCTCAGAAAGTGCTCCTTCAATACCTCAGAAATTTCTACCTCAGTTCCTTAGAAAGTACTCCCTCTGTAACTCAGAAAGTGCTCCCTCAATACCTCAGAATGTGATCTCCCAGTACCTCAGAAAGTGCTCCCTCGTTACCACAGAAAGTGCTCCCTCAGTCGCTCAGAAATTGCTCCCTCAATACCTCAGAAAGTGCTTCCTCAGTACCTCAGAATGTGCTCCCTCAACACCTCAGAAAGTGCTCCCTCAGTACCTCAGAAAGTGCTCCCTCAGTACCTAAGACAGTGCTCTCTCAGTACCTCAGAAAGTTCTCTCTGAGTACCTCATAAAGTGCTTTCTCAAAACCTCAGAAAGTACTCCCTCCGTACCTCAGAAAGTGTTCCCTCAATACCTCATACAGTGCTCCCTCAATACCTAAGAAAGTGCTCTTTCAGAACCTCAGATAGTGCTCCCTCAGTACCTCAGGAAGTGCTCCCTCAGTACGTCAGGAAGAACTCCCTCAATACCTTAGACAGTGCTCTCTTAGTACCTCAGAAAGTGCTCCCTCAGTACCTCAGAAATTGCTCCCTCAATAACTCAGATAGTTCTCCCTCAGTACCTCAATAAGTGCTCCCTCAATATCTCAGAAAATGCTCTCTTAGTACCTCAGAAAGTGCTCCCTCAGTTCCTCAGAGAGTGCTCCTCCAATAACTTAGAAAGTGCTCCCTCAATACCTAAGATGATTCTCACCCAATACCTCAGAAAGTGCTCTCTCAATACCTCAGATATTTCTCCCACAGTACCTCAGAAAGTATTGCCTCAGTACCACAGAAAGTGCTCTCTCAACACCCCAGAAAGCGCTCCCTCAGTACCTCAAACAGTTCTCCCCAATACCTCAGAAAATGCTCCCTCAAAAGCTCAGAAAGTGCTCCCTCAGTAACTCAGAAAGTACTCCCTCAATACCTCAAAAAGTGCTCCCTACATACCTCGAAAGGTCCTCCCTCAGTGCATCAGAATGTGCTCACTGATACGTCAGAAAGTGCTCCTTCAGTACCTCAGAATGTGCTCTCGCAGTCCCTCAGAAAGTGCTCGGTCAATACCTCATAAAGTACTCCCTCATTACCTCAGAAAGTGCTCCCTCAATACCTCAGAAAGTGATCTCTCAGTAACTCAGAAAGTGCTCCCTCGTTACCACAGAAAGTGCTCCCTCAGCCGCTCAGAAAGTGGTCCCTCAATCGCTCAGAAAGTGCTGCCTCAGTACCTCAGACAGTGCTCCCCAATTCCTCAGAAAGTGCTCCCTCAACATCTCGGACAGTGTTTTCTCACTCCCTCAAAGAGTGCTTCCTCAGTCCCTCAGAAAGCGCTCCCTCAGTACCTCAGATAGTACTCCCTCAATACCTCAGACAGTGCTCCCTCAATACCTCAGAAAGTGCTGCCTCAGTACCTCAGAAAGTTCTCTCTCAGTACCTCAGAAATTGCTTCCTCAATACCTCAGACAGTGCTTCCTCAATACCTCAGAAAGTGCTCCTCAGTACCTCAGAAAGTGCTCCCTCAATACCTCAGAAGTTGCTCCCTCAGTACCTCAGGAAGTGCTGCCTCAGTACCTCAGAATGTACTCTCTCAATACCTCAGATAGTGCTCTCTCAGCACCTCAGAAAGTACTCTCTCAGTTCCTCAGAAAGTGCTCCCTCAATACCTCAGAAAGTGATCTCTCAGTCCCTCAGAAAGTGCTCCCACAATACCTCAGAAAGTGATCTCCCAGTACCTCAGAAAGTGCTCCCTCAGGCGCTCAGACAGTGCTCCCTCAATACCTCAGAAAGTGCACGCTCAATACTTCAGAAAGTGCTGCCTCAGTACCTCAGACAGTGCTCCGCAATAACTCAGAAAGTGGTCCCTCAATATCTCAGAATGTGTTCCCTCAGTCCCTCAAAGAGTGCTTCCTCAATACCTCAGAAAGTGCTCCCTCAGTACCTCCGATAGTTCTCCGTCAATACCTCAAAAAGTGCTCCGTCCGTTCCACAAAAAGTCCTCCCTCGGTACCTCAAAATGTCCTCCCTCAGTACCTCAGACAGTACTCACTAATACGTCAGAAAGTGCTCCCTCAATAACTCAGAAAGTGATCTCCGAGTACCTCAGAAAGTGCTACTCTTTACCACAGAAAGTGATCCCTCAGTCGCTCAGAAAGTGCTCCCACAATACCTCAGAAAGTGCTTCCTCAGTACCTCAGAATGTGCTCCCTCAACACCTCAGAAAGTGCTCCATCAGTACCTCAGAAAGTGCTCCTTCAGTATCTCAGGACGTGCTGCCTCAGTACCTCAGAAAGCGCTCCCTCAGTACCTCAGACAGTGCTCTCTCAGGACCTCAGAAAGTGCTTCCTCAATATCTCAGATTGTGTTCCCTCATTCCCTCAAAGAGTGCTCTCTCAGTACCTCAGAAAGTGCTCTCTCAATACCTCAGAAAGCGCTCCCTCAGTACCTCAAAAAGTTCTCCTCAAGACCTCACAAAGTGCTCCCTCCGTACCTGGAAAAGTCCTCCCACAGTACCTCAGACAGTGCTCAGGAATACATCAGAAAGTGCTCCCTCAATACCTTAGAAAGTGCACCCTCAATACCTCAGAAGGTGCTCCCTCAGTACATCAGAGTGTGCTCTCTCAGTACCTCAGAAGTGCTCTCTCTGGAACTCAGAAAGTACTCCCACAGTAACTCAGAAAGTGCTCCCTCAATACCTCAGAAAGCGCTCCCTCAGTACCTCAAACAGTTCTCCACAGTACCTCAGAAAATGCTCCCTCAAAAGCTCAGAAAGCGCTCCCTCAGTCCCTCAGAAAGTTGACCCTCAATACCTCAAAAAGTGCTCCCTCCGTACCTCAAAAAGACCTCCCTCAGTAACTCAGAAAGTGCTCACTAATACGTCAGAAAGTGCTTCCTCAGTACCTCAGAAGGTGCTCCCTCAATACCTTAGAAAGTGCTCCCTCTGTACCTCAGAAAGTGATCTCCCAATACCTCAGAAAGTGCTCCCTCGTTACCACAGAAAGTGCTCCCTCAGTCGCTCAGAAATTGCTCCCTCAATACCTCAGAAAGTGCTTCCTCAGTACCTCAGAATGTGATCCCTCAACACCTCAGAAAGTGCTCCCTCAGTACCTCAGAAAGTGCTCCCTCAGTACCTAAGACAGTGCTCTCTCAGTACCTCAGACAGTTCTCTCTGAGTACCTCATAAAGTGCTTTCTCAAAACCTCAGAAAGTACTCCCTCCGTACCTCAGAAAGTGTTCCCTCAATACCTCATACAGTGCTCCCTCAATACCTAAGAAAGTGCTCTTTCAGAACCTCAGATAGTGCTCCCTCAGTACCTCAGGAAGTGCTCCCTCAGTACGTCAGGAAGTACTCCCTCAATACCTTAGACAGTGCTCTCTTAGTACCTCAGAAAGTGCTCCCTCAGTACCTCAGAAATTGCTCCCTCAATAACTCAGATAGTTCTCCCTCAGTACCTCAATAAGTGCTCCCTCAATATCTCAGAAAATGCTCTCTTAGTACCTCAGAAAGTGCTCCCTCAGTTCCTCAGAGAGTGCTCCTCCAATAACTTAGAAAGTGCTCCCTCAATACCTAAGATGATTCTCACCCAATACCTCAGAAAGTGCTCTCTCAATACCTCAGATATTTCCCCCTCAGTACCTCAGAAAGTACTGCCTCAGTACCACAGAAAGTGCTCTCTCAACACCTCAGAAAGCGCTCCCTCAGTACCTCAAACAGTTCTCCCCAATACCTCAGAAAATGCTCCCTCAAAAGCTCAGAAAGTGCTCCCTCAATACCTCAAAAAGTGCTCCCTACATACCTCGAAAGGTCCTCCCTCAGTGCATCAGAATGTGCTCACTGATACGTCAGAAAGTACTTCCTCAGTACCTCAGAAGGTGCTCCCTCAATACCTCAGAATGTGCTCTCGCAGTCCCTCAGAAAGTGCTCGGTCAATACCTCATAAAGTACTCCCTCATTACCTCAGAAAGTGCTCCCTCAATACCTCAGAAACTGATCTCTCAGTAACTCAGAAAGTGCTCCCTCGTTACCACAGAAAGTGCTCCCTCAGTCGCTCAGAAAGTGGTCCCTCAATCGCTCAGACAGTGCTCCCCAATACCTCAGAAAGTGCTCCCTCAACATCTCGGACAGTGTTTTCTCACTCCCTCAAAGAGTGCTTCCTCAGTCCCTCAGAAAGCGCTCCCTCAGTACCTCAGATAGTACTCCCTCAATACCTCAGACAGTGCACCCTCAATACCTCAGAAAGTGCTCTCTCAGTACCTCAGATAGTGCTCCCTCAGTTCCTCAGAGAGTGCTACCCCAATAACTCAGAAAGTGCTCCCTCAATACCTCAGATGATTCTCACCCAATACCTCAGAACGTGCACCCTCAGTACCTCAGAATGTGCACCCTCAGTACCTCAGAATGTGCTCCCTCAATACCTCAGAAAGTGCTCTCTCAGTACCTCAGAATGTGCTCTCTCGTTACCTTAGAAAGTGCTTCCTCAGTTTCTCAGGACCTCAGAAATTGATACCTCAATACCTCAGAAAGTGCTGCCTCAGTACCTCAGACAGTGCTTCCTCAATTCCTCAGAAAGTGCTCCCTCAGTACCTCAGAAAGTGCTCCCTCAATACCTCAGAAAGTGCTCTCTCAGTACCTCAGAAAGTTCTCTCTCAGTACCTCAGAAATTCCTTCCTCAATACCTCAGACAGTGCTTCCTCAATACCTCAGAAAGTGCTCTCTCAGTACTCAGAAAGTGCTCCTCAGTACCTCAGAAAGTGCTCCCTCAATACCTCAGAATGTGCTCCTTCAGTACCTCAGAAAGTGCTTCCTCAATACCTCAGAAAGTGCTCCCTCAGTACCTCACAAATTACTCTCTCAATACTTCAGACAGTGCTCTCTCAGTACCTCAGAAAGTGCTCTCTCAGGACCTCAGAAAGTGCTCTCTCAAAACCTCAGAAATTGCTCCCTCAGTACGTCAAACAGTGCTTCCACAATACCTCAGAGAGTACTCCCTCAGTAACTCAGGATGTGCTCCCTCAGTACCTCAGACATTGCTCCCTCAATAACTCAGATAGTTCTCCCGCAGTACCTCAGAAAGTGCTCCGTCTATATCTCAGAAAATGCTCCCTCAGTACCTCAGAAAGTGCTCCCTCAATACCTCAGATATTTCTCCCTCAGTACATCAGAAAGAGCTCCCTCAGTACGTCAGAAAGTACTCCCTGAATACCACAGCAAGCGTTCCCTCAGTACCTCAAACAGTGCTCCCCAATACCTCAGAAAGTGCTCCCTCAAAAGCTCAGAAAGTGCTCCCTCAGTACCTCAGAAGGTGCTCCCTCAATACCTCAAAAAGTGCTCCCTCCGTACCTCAAAATGTCCTCCTTCATTTCCTCAGACAGTGCTCACTAATACGTCAGAAAATGCTGCATCAGTACCTCAGAAAGTACTCCCTATATACTTCAGACCGGGCTCCCTCAGTACCTCAAAAGTTGCTCTCTCAGTACCTCAGATATTTCTCCCTCAATACCACAGAAGGCGCTCCCTCAGTACCTCAAACAGTACTCCCCAATACCTCAGAAATTGCTCCCTCAATACCTAAGAAAGTGACCGCTCAGTACCTCAGACAGTACTCTCTCAATACCTCAGAAAATGCTCCCTCAGTACCTCAGAAAATGGTCCCCAATACCTCAGAAAGTGTACCCTCAATATCTCAGAAAGTGTTCCCTCAATACCTCAGACAGTGCTCTCTCAATACCTCAGAAAATGCTCCCTCAGTACCTCAGAAAATGCTCCCGCAACACCTCAGAAATTGCTCCCTCACTACCTCACAAAGTGCTCACGCAGTACCTCAGAATGTGCTCTCTCAGTACCTCAGAAAGAGCTTCCTCAATACCTCAGAAAGTGCTCCCTCAGTACCTCACAAATTACTCTCTCAATACTTCAGACAGTGCTCTCTCAGTACCTCAGAAAGTGCTCTCTCAGGACCTCAGAAAGTGCTCTCTCAAAACCTCAGAAATTGCTCCCTCAGTACGTCAGACAGTGCTTCCTCAATACCTCAGAAAGTACTCCCTCAGTACCTCAGGTTGTGCTCCCTCAGTACCTCAGACATTGCTCCCTCAATAACTCAGATAGTTCTCCCTCAGTACCTCAGAAAGTGCTCCGTCTATATCTCAGAAAATGCTCCCTCAGTACCTCAGAAAGTGCTCCCACAATACCTCAGATATTTCTCCCTCAGTACATCAGAAAGAGCTCCCTCAGTACGTCAGAAAGTACTCCCTGAATACCACAGCAAGCGCTCCCTCAGTACCTCAAACAGTGCTCCCCAATACCTCAGAAAGTACTCCCTCAAAAGCTCAGAAAGTGCTCCCTCAGTACCTCAGAAGGTGCTCCCTCAATACCTCACATCGTGCTCCCTCCGTACCTCAAAATGTCCTCCCTCAGTTCCTCAGACAGTGCTCACTAATGCGTCAGAAAATGCTGCATCAGTACCTCAGAAAGTACTCCCTCAATACTTCAGAACGGGCTCACTCAGTACCTGAAAAAGTGCTCTCTCAGTACCTCAGATATTTCTCCCTCAATACCACAGAAGGCGCTCCCTCAGTACCTCAAACAGTACTCCCCAATACCTCAGAAATTGCTCCCTCAATACCCAAGAAAGTGCCCCCTCAGTACCTCAGACAGTGCTCTCTCAATACCTCAGAAAATGCTCCTTCAGTACCTCAGAAAATGCTCCCCAATACCTCAGAAAGTGTTCCCTCAATATCTCAGAAAGTGTTCCCTCAATATCTCAGACAGTGCTCTCTCAATACCTCGGAAAATGCTCCCTCAGTACCTCAGAAAATGCTCCCTCAATACCTCAGAAATTGCTCCCTCAATACCTCAGGAAGTGCTCTCTCAGTACTTCAGAAAGTGCTGTCTCAGGACCTCAGAAAGTGATACCTCAATACCTCAGAAAGTGCTGCCTCAGTACCTCAGACAGTGCTTCCTCAATTCCTCAGAAAGTGCTCCCTCAGTACCGCAGAAAGTGCTCCCTCAGTTCCTCAGAAAGTGCTCCCTCAGTAACTCAGGAAGTGGTGCCTCAGTACCTCAGAAAGTATTCTCTCAATACGTCAGACAGTGCTTTCTCAGTACCTCAGACAGTGCTCCCTCAGTTCCTCAGAAAGTGCTCCCTCAGTAACTCAGGAAGTGCTGCCTCAGTACCTCAGAAAGTATTCTCTCAATACCTCAGACAGTGCTTTCTCAGTACCTCAGACAGTGCTCTTTCAGTACCTCAGATATTACTCCCTCAGTACCTCAGGAAGTGCTCACTCAGTACCTCAGAAATTGCTCCCTCAATAACTCAGATAGTTCTCCCTCAGTACCTCAATAAGTGCTCCCTCAATATCTCAGAAAATGCTCTATCAGTACCTCAGAAAGTGTTCCCTAAGTTCCTCAGAGAGTGCTCCCTCAATACCTCAGAAAGTGCTCCCTCAATAGATCAGTTGATTCTCCAACAATACCTCAGAAAGTGCTCCCTCAATACCTCAGATATTTCTCCCTCAGTACCTCAGAAAGTACTCCCTCAGTAACTCAGAAAGTGCTCTCTCAATACCTCAGAATGCGCTCCCTCAGTACCTCAAACAGTTCTCCCCAATACCTCAGAAAATGCTCCCTCAAAAGCTCAGGAAGTGCTCCCTCAGTCCCTCAGAAAGTACTCCCTCAATACCTCAGAAAGTGCCCCCTCAGAACATCAGAAAGTGCTCCCTCTGTAACTCAGGAAGTGCTACCTCAGTACCTCAGAAGGTACTCTCTCAATACCTCAGACAGTGCTCTCTCAGTACCTTAGACAGACCTCTCTGAGTACATCAGAAAGTGCAATTTCAATACCTCAGAAAGTACTCCCTCCATACCTCAGAAAGAGCTCCTTCAATAGCTCATACAGTGCTCCCTCAATACCTAAGAAAGTGCTCTTTCAGTACCTCAGATAGTGCTCCCTCAGTACCTCAGGAAGTGCTCCCTCAGTACGTCAGAAAGTACTCCCTCAAAACCTTAGACAGTGCTGTCTTCGTACCTCAGAAAGTGCACCCTCAGTACCTCAGAAATTGCTCCCTCAATAACTCAGATAGATCTCCCTCAGTACCTCAATAAGTGCTCCCTCAATATCTCAAAAAATGTTCTGTTAGTACCTCAGAAATTTCTCCCTCAGTTCCTCAGAGAGTGCTCGCTCAATACCTCAGATGATTCTCCCACAATAACTCAGAAAGTGCTCCCTCAATACCTCAGTTATTTCTCCCTCAGTACCTCAGAAAGTACTCCCTCAGTACCTCAGAAAGTGTTCTCTCAATACCTCAGAAAGCGCTCCCTCAGTACCTCAAACAGTTCTCCCCAATACCTCAGAAAATGCTCTCTCAAAAGCTCAGAAAGTGCTCCCTCAGTACCTCAGAAAATACTCCCTCAATACCTCAAAAAGTACTCCCGCCATACTCAAAAAGTCCTCCCTCAGTACCTCAGAAAGTGCTCGCTAATACGTCAGAAAGTGCTTCCTCAGTACCTCAGAAGGTGCTCCCTCAACACCTCAGAAAGTGCTCCTTCAGTACCTCTGCAAATGCTGCCTCAGTACCTCAGACAGTGCTCCCCAATACCTCAGAAAGTGCTCCCTCAATATCTAAGAAAGTGCTCCCTCAGTCCCTCAAAGAGTGCTTCCTCAATACCTCAGAAAGTGCTCCCTCAGTACCTCAGATAGTTCTCCCTCAGTACCTCAGATTGTACTCCCTCAATACCTCAAAAAGTGCACCCTCCGTATCAAAACGTCCTCCCTCTGTACCTCAGAAAATGCTCACTAATACGTCACAAAGTGCTTCCTCAGTACCTCAGAAGGTGCTCCCTCAACACCTCAGAAAGTGCTCCCTCAGTTCCTCAGAAGGTGCTCCTTCAGTACCTCAGAAAGTACTCTCTCAATACCTCAGACAGTGCTTTCTCAGGACCTCAGAAAGTTCTCTCTGAGTACCTCAGAAAGTGATTTCTGAGTACCTCAGAAAGTACTCCCTCCGTACCTCAGAAAGTGCTCCTTCAATAGCTCAGACAGTGCTCCCTCAATACCTAAGAAAGTGCTCTTTCAGTACCACAGATAGTGCTCCCTCAGTACCTCAGGAAGTGCTCCCTCAGTACGTCAGAAAGTGCTCCCTCAATACCTCAGAAAGCACTCCCTCAGTACCTCAAACCGTTCTCCACAATACCTCAGAAAATGCTCCCTCAAAAGCTCAGAAAGCGCTCCCTCAGTACCTCAGAAAGTACTCCCTCAACACCTCAAAAAGTGCTCCCTCCGTACCTCAAAAAGTCCTCCCTCAGTACCTCAGAAAGTGCTCACTAATACGTCAGAAAGTGCTTCCTCAGTACCTCAGAAGGTGCTCCCTCAACACCTCAGAAAGTGCTCCCTCAGTACCTCAGAAAGTGCTCCTTCAGTAACTCAGGAAGTGCTGCCTCAGTACCTCAGAAAGTACTCTCTCAATACCTCAGAAAGTGCTCCCTCAGTACCTCAGATAGTTTTCCCTCAGTACCTCAGATTGTACTCCCTCAATACCTCAAAAAGTGCTCCCTCCGTATCAAAAAGTCCTCCCTCTGTACCTCAGAAAATGCTCACTAATACGTCAGAAACTGCTCCCTCAGTTCCTCAGAAAGTGCTCCCAACAATACTTCAGAAAGTGCTCACGCAGTACCTCAGAATGTGCTCTCTCAGTACCTCAGAAAGTGCTTCCTCAATACCTCAGAAAGTGCTCCCTCAGTACCTCACAAATTACTCTCTCAATACTTCAGACAGTGCTCTCTCAGTACCTCAGAAAGTGCTCTCTCAGGACCTCAGAAAGTGCTCTCTCAAAACCTCAGAAATTGCTCCCTCAGTACGTCAGACAGTGCTTCCACAATACCTCAGAAAGTACTCCCTCAGTAACTCAGGATGTGCTCCCTCAGTACCTCAGACATTGCTCCCTCAATAACCCAGATAGTTCTCCCGCAGTACCTCAGAAAGTGCTCCGTCTATATCTCAGAAAATGCTCCCTCAGTACCTCAGAAAGTGCTCCCTCAATACCTCAGATATTTCTCCCTCAGTACATCAGAAAGAGCTCCCTCAGTACGTCAGAAAGTACTCCCTGAATACCACAGCAAGCGCTCCCTCAGTACCTCAAACAGTGCTCCCCAATACCTCAGAAAGTGCTCCCTCAAAAGCTCAGAAAGTGCTCCCTCAGTACCTCAGAAGGTGCTCCCTCAATACCTCAAAAAGTGCTCCCTCCGTACCTCAAAATGTCCTCCCTCATTTCCTCAGACAGTGCTCACTAATACGTCAGAAAATGCTGCATCAGTACCTCAGAAAGTACTCCCTATATACTTCAGAACGGACTCCCTCAGTACCTCAAAAATTGCTCTCTCAGTACCTCAGATATTTCTCCCTCAATACCACAGAAGGCGCTCCCTCAGTACCTCAAACAGTACTCCCCAATACCTCAGAAATTGCTCCCTCAATACCTAAGAAAGTGACCGCTCAGTACCTCAGACAGTGCTCTCTCAATACCTCAGAAAATGCTCCCTCAGTACCTCAGAAAATGGTCCCCAATACCTCAGAAAGTGTACCCTCAATATCTCAGAAAGTGTTCCCTCAATACCTCAGACAGTGCTCTCTCAATACCTCAGAAAATGCTCCCTCAGTACCTCAGAAAATGCTCCCTCACTACCTCATAAAGTGCTCACTCAGTACCTCAGAATGTGCTCTCTCAGTACCTCAGAAAGTGCTTCCTCAATACCTCAGATAGTGCTCCCTCAGTACCTCACAAATTACTCTCTCAATACTTCAGACAGTGCTCTCTCAGTACCTCAGAAAGTGCTCTCTCAGGACCTCAGAAAGTGCTCTCTCAAAACCTCAGAAATTGCTCCCTCAGTACGTCAGACAGTGCTTCCTCAATACCTCAGAAAGTACTCCCTCAGTACCTCAGGTTGTGCTCCCTCAGTACCTCAGACATTGCTCCCTCAATAACTCAGATAGTGCTCCCTCAGTACCTCAGAAAGTGCTCCGTCCATATCTCAGAAAATGCTCCCTCAGTACCTCAGAAAGTGCTCCCACAATACCTCAGATATTTCTCCCTCAGTACATCAGAAAGAGCTCCCTCAGTACGTCAGAAAGTACTCCCTGAATACCACAGCAAGCGCTCCCTCAGTACCTCAAACAGTGCTCCCCAATACCTCAGAAAGTACTCCTTCAAAAGCTCAGAAAGTGCTCCCTCAGTACCTCAGAAGGTGCTCCCTCAATACCTCACATCGTGCTCCCTCCGTACCTCAAAATGTCCTCCCTCAGTTCCTCAGACAGTGCTCACTAATGCGTCAGAAAATGCTGCATCAGTACCTCAGAAAGTACTCCCTCAATACTTCAGAACGGGCTCACTCAGTACCTGAAAAAGTGCTCTCTCAGTACCTCAGATATTTCTCCCTCAATACCACAGAAGGCGCTCCCTCAGTACCTCAAACAGTACTCCCCAATACCTCAGAAATTGCTCCCTCAATACCCAAGAAAGTGCCCCCTCAGTACCTCAGACAGTGCTCTCTCAATACCTCAGAAAATGCTCCTTCAGTACCTCAGAAAATGCTCCCCAATACCTCAGAAAGTGTTCCCTCAATATCTCAGAAAGTGTTCCCTCAATATCTCCGACAGTGCTCTCTCAATACCTCGGAAAATGCTCCCTCAGTACCTCAGAAAATGCTCCCTCAATACCTCAGAAATTGCTCCCTCAATACCTCAGGAAGTGCTCTCTCAGTACTTCAGAAAGTGCTGTCTCAGGACCTCAGAAAGTGATACCTCAATACCTCAGAAAGTGCTGCCTCAGTACCTCAGACAGTGCTTCCTCAATTCCTCAGAAAGTGCTCCCTCAGTACCGCAGAAAGTGCTCCCTCAGTTCCTCAGAAAGTGCTCCCTCAGTAACTCAGGAAGTGGTGCCTCAGTACCTCAGAAAGTATTCTCTCAATACGTCAGACAGTGCTTTCTCAGTACCTCAGACAGTGCTCCCTCAGTTCCTCAGAAAGTGCTCCCTCAGTAACTCAGGAAGTGCTGCCTCAGTACCTCAGAAAGTATTCTCTCAATACCTCAGACAGTGCTTTCTCAGTACCTCAGACAGTGCTCTTTCAGTACCTCAGATATTACTCCCTCAGTACCTCAGGAAGTGCTCACTCAGTACCTCAGAAATTGCTCCATCAATAACTCAGATAGTTCTCCCTCAGTACCTCAATAAGTGCTCCCTCAATATCTCAGAAAATGCTCTATCAGTACCTCAGAAAGTGTTCCCTAAGTTCCTCAGAGAGTGCTCCCTCAATACCTCAGAAAGTGCTCCCTCAATAGATCAGTTGATTCTCCAACAATACCTCAGAAAGTGCTCCCTCAATACCTCAGATATTTCTCCCTCAGTACCTCAGAAAGTACTCCCTCAGTAACTCAGAAAGTGCTCTCTCAATACCTCAGAAAGCGCTTCCTCAGTACCTCAAACAGTTCTCCCCAATACCTCAGAAAATGCTCCATCAAAAGCTCAGGAAGTGCTCCCTCAGTCCCTCAGAAAGTACTCCCTCAATTCCTCAGAAAGTGCCCCCTCAGAACATCAGAAAGTGCTCCCTCTGTAACTCAGGAAGTGCTACCTCAGTACCTCAGAAGGTACTCTCTCAATACCTCAGACAGTGCTCTCTCAGTACCTTAGACAGACCTCTCTGAGTACATCAGAAAGTGCATTCTCAATACCTCAGAAAGTACTCCCTCCATACCTCAGAAAGAGCTCCTTCAATAGCTCATACAGTGCTCCCTCAATACCTAAGAAAGTGCTCTTTCAGTACCTCAGATAGTGCTCCCTCAGTACCTCAGGAAGTGCTCCCTCAGTACGTCAGAAAGTACTCCCTCAATACCTTAGACAGTGCTGTCTTCGTACCTCAGAAAGTGCACCCTCAGTACCTCAGAAATTGCTCCCTCAATAACTCAGATAGATCTCCCTCAGTACCTCAATAAGTGCTCCCTCAATATCTCAGAAAATGTTCTGTTAGTACCTCAGAAATTTCTCCCTCAGTTCCTCAGAGAGTGCTCGCTCAATACCTCAGATGATTCTCCCACAATAACTCAGAAAGTGCTCCCTCAATACCTCAGTTATTTCTCCCTCAGTACCTCAGAAAGTACTCCCTCAGTACCTCAGAAAGTGTTCTCTCAATACCTCAGAAAGCGCTCCCTCAGTACCTCAAACAGTTCTCCCCAATACCTCAGAAAATGCTCTCTCAAAAGCTCAGAAAGTGCTCCCTCAGTACCTCAGAAAATACTCCCTCAATACCTCAAAAAGTACTCCTGCCATACTCAAAAAGTCCTCCCTCAGTACCTCAGAAAGTGCTCGCTAATACGTCAGAAAGTGCTTCCTCAGTACCTCAGAAGGTGCTCCCTCAACACCTCAGAAAGTGCTCCTTCAGTACCTCTGCAAATGCGGCCTCAGTACCTCAGACAGTGCTCCCCAATACCTCAGAAAGTGCTCCCTCAATATCTAAGAAAGTGTTCCCTCAGTCCCTCAAAGAGTGCTTCCTCAATACCTCAGAAAGTGCTCCCTCAGTACCTCAGATAGTTCTCCCTCAGTACCTCAGATTGTACTCCCTCAATACCTCAAAAAGTGCTCCCTCCGTATCAAAACGTCCTCCCTCTGTACCTCAGAAAATGCTCACTAATACGTCACAAAGTGCTTCCTCAGTACCTCAGAAGGTGCTCCCTCAACACCTCAGAAAGTGCTCCCTCAGTTCCTCAGAAGGTGCTCCTTCAGTACCTCAGAAAGTACTCTCTCAATACCTCAGACAGTGCTTTCTCAGAACCTCAGAAAGTTCTCTCTGAGTACCTCAGAAAGTGATTTCTGAGAACCTCAGAAAGTACTCCCTCAATACCTCAGAAAGTGCTCCTTCAATAGCTCAGACAGTGCTCCCTCAATACCTAAGAAAGTGCTCTTTCAGTACCACAGATAGTGCTCCCTCAGTACCTCAGGAAGTGCTCCCTCAGTACGTCAGAAAGTGCTCCCTCAATACCTCAGAAAGCACTCCCTCAGTACCTCAAACCGTTCTCCACAATACCTCAGAAAATGCTCCCTCAAAAGCTCAGAAAGCGCTCCCTCAGTACCTCAGAAAGTACTCCCTCAACACCTCAAAAAGTGCTCCCTCCGTACCTCAAAAAGTCCTCCCTCAGTACCTCAGAAAGTGCTCACTAATACGTCAGAAAGTGCTTCCTCAGTACCTCAGAAGGTGCTCCCTCAACACCTCAGAAAGTGCTCCCTCAGTACCTCAGAAAGTGCTCCTTCAGTAACTCAGGAAGTGCTGCCTCAGTACCTCAGAAAGTACTCTCTCAATACCTCAGAAAGTGCTCCCTCAGTACCTCAGATAGTTTTCCCTCAGTACCTCAGATTGTACTCCCTCAATACCTCAAAAAGTGCTCCCTCCGTATCAAAAAGTCCTCCCTCTGTACCTCAGAAAATGCTCACTAATACGTCAGAAAGTGCTCCCTCAGTTCCTCAGAAAGTGCTCCTTCAGTACCTCAGAATGTGCTCTCTCAGTCACTCAGAAAGTGCCCCGTCAATACCTCAGAAAGTACTCCCTCAATACCTCAGAAAGTGATCTCTCAGTACCTCAGAAAGTGATCTCTCAGTATATCAGAAAGTGCTCCCTCGTTACCACAGGAAGTTCTCCCTCAGTCGCTCAGAAAGTGCTCCCTCAATACCTCAGAAAGTGCTGCCTCAGTACCTCAGACAGTGCTCCCCAATACCTCAGAAAGTGCTCCCTCAACATCTCAGAAAGTGTTTCCTCACTCCCTCAAAGAGTGCTTCCACAATACCTCAGAAAGTGCTCCCTGAGTACCTCAGATAGTCCTCCCTCAATACCTCAGACAGTGCTCACTAATACGTCATAAAGTGCACCCACAATACTTCAGAAAGTGCTCCCTCAAGACCTCACAAAGTGCTCTCTCAGTACCTCAGAATGTGCTCCCTCCTTACCTCAGAAAGTGCTTCCTCAGTCCCTCAGAAAGTGCTCCCTCAATACCTCCGAAAGTGCTGCCTCAGTACCTCAGACAGTACTCCCCAATACCTCAGAAAGTGCTCCCTCAGTACCTCAGAAAGTGCTCTCTCAGTACGTCAGAAATTGCTCCCTCAATACCTTAGAAATTTCTACCTCAGTACCTCAGAAAGTACTCTCTCAGTATCTCAGAATGTGCTCCCTCAATACCTCAGAAAGTGATCTCTCAGTACCTCAGAAAGTGCTCACTCATAACCTTAGAATGTGCTCCTCAGTCCCTCAGAAAGTGCTCCCTCAATACCTCAGAAAGTGCTCTCTCAGTACCTCAGAAAATGCTCCCTCAGTACCTCAGATAGTGCTTCCTCAATACCTCAGAAAGTGCTCCCTCAGTACCTGAGAAAGTGCTCTCTCAGGAACTCAGAAAGTGCTCCCTCAACACCTCAGAAAGTGCTCCCTCAGTACCTCAGACAGTGCTTCCTCAATACCTCAGAAAGTGCTCCCTCAGAACATCAGAAAGTGCTCCCTCTGTAACTCAGGAAGTGCTGCCTCAGTACCTCAGAAAGTACTCTCTCAATACCTCAGACAATGCTCTCTCAAGAATTCACCCTCAGTACCTCAGAAAGTGCTCACTAATACGTCAGAAAGTGCTTCCTCAGTACCCCAGAATGTGCTCTCTTAGTCCCTCAGAAAGTGCTCCGTCAATACCTCAGAAAGTACTCCCTCAGTACCTGACAAAGTGCTCCCTCAATACCTCAGAAAGTGATCTCTCAGTACGTCAGAAAGTGCTCCCTCGTTACCACAGAAAGTGCTCCCTCAGTCGCTCAGAAAGTGCTCCCTCAATACCTCAGAAAGTGCTGCCTGAGTAACCTCAGACAGTGCTCCCCAAAAGCTCAGAAAGTGCTCCCTCAACATCTCAGAAAGTGTTTCCTCACTCCCTCAAAGAGTGCTTCCTCAATACCTCAGAAAGTGCTCCCTCAGTACCTCAGATAGTACTCCCCCAATACCTCAGACAGTGCTCACTAATACGTCAGAAAGTGCTTCCTCAGTACCTCAGAAAGTGCTTCCTCAGTACCTCAGAAAGTGCTCCATCAATACCTCAGAAAGTGCTCTCTCAGTACCTCAGAAAATGCTCCCTCAATACCTCAGAAATTGCTCCCTCAATACCTCAGAAAGCGCTCCCTCAGTACCTCAGATAGTGCTCCCTCAATACCTCAGAAAGTGCTCCCTCAGTACCTGAGAAAGTGCTCTCTCAGGAACTCAGAAAGTGCTCCCTCAACACCTCAGAAAGTGCTCCCTCAGTACCTCAGACAGTGCTTCCTCAATAACTCAGAAAGTGCTCCCTCAGAACCTCAGAAAGTGCTCCCTCTGTAACTCAGGAAGTGCTGCCTCAGTACCTCAGAAAGTACTCTCTCAATACCTCAGACAGTGCTCTCTCAGTACCTTAGACAGACTTCTCTGAGTACATCAGAAAGTGCATTCTCAATACCTCAGAAAGTACTCCCTCCATACCTCAGAATGAGCTCCTTCAATAGCTCATACTGTGCTCCCTCAATACCTAAGAAAGTGCTCTTTCAGTACCTCAGATAGTGCTCCCTCAGTACCTCAGGAAGTGCTCCCTCAGTACGTCAGAAAGTACTCCCTCAATACCTTAGACAGTGCTGTTTCGTACCTCAGAAAGTGCACCCTCAGTACCTCAGAAATTGCTCCCTCAATAACTCAGATAGATCTCCCTCAGTACCTCAATAAGTGCTCCCTCAATATCTCAGAAAATGTTCTGTCAGTACCTCAGAAAGTTCTCCCTCAGTTCCTCAGAGAGTGCTCGCTCAATACCTCAGATGATTCTCCCACAATACCTCAGAAAGTGCTCCCTCAATACCTCAGTTGTTTCTCCCTCAGTACCTCAGAAAGTACTCCCTCAGTACCTCAGAAAGTGTTCTCTCAATACCTCAGAAAGCGCTCCCTCAGTACCTCAAACAGTTCTCCCCAATACCTCAGAAAATGCTCTCTCAAAAGCTCAGAAAGTGCTCCCTCAGTACCTCAGAAAATACTCCCTCAATACCTCAAAAAGTACTCCCGCCATACTCAAAAGGTCCTCCCTCAGTACCTCAGAACGTGCTCGCTAATACGTCAGAAAGTGCTTCCTCAATACCTCAGAAGGTGCTGCTTCAGTACCTCAAATAGTTCTCCCTCAGTACCTCAGATTGTACTCCCTCAATACCTCAAAAAGTGCTTCCTCCGTATCAAAATGTCCTCCCTCTGTACCTCAGAAAATGCTCACTAATACGTCAGAAAGTGCTTCCTCAGTCCCTCAGAAGGTGCTCCTTCAGTACCTCAGAAAGTACTCTCTCAATACCTCAGACAGTGCTTTCTCAGTACCTCAGAGTGTTCTCTCTGAGTACCTCAGAAAGTGCTTTCTGAGTACCTCAGAAAGTACTCCCTCCGTACCTCAGAAAGTGCTCCTTCAATAGCTCAGACACTGCTCCCTCAATACCTAAGAAAGTGCTCTTTCAGTACCTCAGGTAGTGCTCCCTCAGTACCTCAGGAAGTTCTCCCTCAGTACGTCAGAATAGACTCCCTCAATACCTTAGACAGTGCTCTCTCAGTACCTCAGAAAGTTATCTCTTAGTACCTCAGAATATGCTCCCTCAATACCTAAGCAAGTGCTCCCTCAGTTCCTCAGAGAGTGCTGCCTCAATACCTCAGAAAGTGTTCCCTCTATATCTCAGATGATTCTCTCCCAATACCTCAGAATGTGCAACCTCAATACCTCAGATATTTCTCCCTCAGTACCTCAGAATGTGCTCCCTCAGTACGTCAGAAAGTACTCCCTCAGTACCTCAGAAAGTGCTCCCTCAATACCACAGAAAGAGCTTCCTCAGTACCTCAAAAAGTGATCCCCAATATCTCAGAAAGTGATCCCTCAGAAGCTCAGAATGTGCTCCCTCAGTACCTCAGAAGGTGCTCTCTCAATACCTCAAAAACTGCTCCCTCTGTACCTCAAAAAGTCCTCCCACAGTACCTCAGTCAGTGTTCACTAATACGTCAGAAAGTACTTCCTCAGTACCTCAGAAAGTGCTCCCTCAATACCTCAAAAAGTGCTCCCTCAATACCTCAGAAAGCGCTCCCTCAATACCTCAAACAGTTCTCCCCAATACCGGAGAAAATGCTCCCTCAAAAGCTCAGACAGTGCTCCCTCAGTACCTCAGAAAGTACTCCCTCAATACCTCAAAAATTGCTCCCTCCATACCTCAAAAATTCCTCCCTCAGTACCTCAGACAGTGCTCACTAATATGTCAGAAAGTGCTTCCTCAGTACCTCAGAAAGTGCTATCTCAGAACCTCAGAAAATGCTGCCTCAATACCTCAGAAATTTCTACCTCACTACATCAGAAAGTACTCCCTCAGTACCTCAGAAAGTGCTCCCTCAATACCTCAGAAAATGATCTCTCAGTACCTCAGAAAGTGCTCCCTCGTTTCCTCAGAAAGTGCTCCCTCAGTCCCACAGAAAGTGCTCTCTCAGTACCTCAGAAAGTGCTCCCTCTATACCTTAGATGATTCTCCCCCAGTACCTCAGAAAGAGCTTCCTCAGTACCTCAGACAGTGCTCACTAACACATCAGAAAGTGCTTCCTCAGTACTCAGAAATTACTCCCTCAATACCTCAGAAAGTGCACCCTCCATACATCAGAATGTGGTCCCTCAATACCTCAGAAAGTGCTCCCTCAATATCTCAGAAAGTGATCTCTCAGTAACTCAGAAAGTGCTGCCTCAGTACCTCAGAAAGTGCTCCCCAATACCTCGGAAAGTGCTCCCTCAATATCTCAGAAAGTGTTCCCTCAGTCCCTCAAAGAGTGCTTCCTCAATACCTCAGAATGTGCTCACTAAATAGCTCAGATAGTTCTCCCTCAGTACATCAGATAATGCACCCTCAAATCCTCAGACAGTGCTTCCTCAATACCTCAGAAAGTGCTCCCTCAGTACCTCAGACAGTGCTCCCTAATACCTCAGAATGTGCTCCCTCAGTACCTCAGAAAGTGCTCTCTCAGTACGTCAGAAATTGCTCCCTCAATACCTTAGAAATTTCTACCTCAGTACCTCAGAAATTGCTCCCACAATACCTCAGAAATTCCTACCTCAGTACCTCAGAAAGGATCCCGCAATACCTCAAAACGTCCTCCCACCGTACCTCAGACAGTGCTCACTAATACGTCAGAAAGTGCTTCCTCAGTACCTCAGAAAGTGATCTCTCAGTACCTCAGAAATTGCTCCCTCGTTACCTCAGAGAGTGCTCCCTCAGTCCCTCAGAAAGTGCTCCCTCAATACCTCAGTAAGTGCTGCTTCAGTACCTCAGACAGTACTCCCCAATACCTCAGAAAGTGCTCCCTCAATATCTCAGAATTTGCTCCCTCAGTACCTCAGAATGTGCTCCCTCAATACTCAGAATATGCTTCCTCAGTACCTCAGAAAGTGCTCCCTCAATACTCAGAATGGGCTCCCAAACTACCTCAGAAAGTGCTTCCTCATTACCTCAGGAAGTGCTCCCTCAATACCTCAGAAAGTGCTCTCTTCGTACCTCAGAAAGTGCTCGCTCAATACCTCAGAAAGGTCTACCTCAGTACCTCAGGATTTGCTCTCTCAGTACCTCAGAAAGTGCTCCCTCAAGACCTCACAAAGTGCTCTCTCAGTACCTCAGAATGTGCTCCCTCCTTACCTCAGAAAGTGCTTCCTCAGTCCCTCAGAAAGTGCTCCCTCAATACCTCAGAAAGTGCTGCCTCAGTAACTCAGACAGTACTCCCCAATACCTCAGAAAGTGCTCCCTCAGTACCTCAGAAAGTGCTCTCTCAGTACGTCAGAAATTGCTCCCTCAATACCTTAGAAATTTCTACCTCAGTACCTCAGAAAGTTCTCCCTCAGTACCTCAGAATGTGCTCCCTCAATACCTCAGAAAGTGATCTCTCAGTACCTCAGAAAGTGCTCACTCATAACCTTAGAATGTGCTCGTCAGTCCCTCAGAAAGTGCTCCCTCAATACCTCAGAAAGTGCTCTCTCAGTACCTCAGAAAATGCTCCCTCAATACCTCAGAAATTGCTCCCTCAATACCTCAGAAAGCGCTCCCTCAGTACCTCAGATAGTGCTCCCTCAATACCTCAGAAAGTGCTCCCTCAGTACCTGAGAAAGTGCTCTCTCAGGAACTCAGAAAGTGCTCCCTCAACACCTCAGAAAGTGCTCCCTCAGTACCTCAGACAGTGCTTCCTCAATAACTCAGAAAGTGCTCCCTCAGAACCTCAGAAAGTGCTCCCTCTGTAACTCAGGAAGTGCTGCCTCAGTACCTCAGAAAGTACTCTCTCAATACCTCAGACAGTGCTCTCTCAGTACCTTAGACAGACTTCTCTGAGTACATCAGAAAGTGCATTCTCAATACCTCAGAAAGTACTCCCTCCATACCTCAGAATGAGCTCCTTCAATAGCTCATACTGTGCTCCCTCAATACCTAAGAAAGTGCTCTTTCAGTACCTCAGATAGTGCTCCCTCAGTACCTCAGGAAGTGCTCCCTCAGTACGTCAGAAAGTACTCCCTCAATACCTTAGACAGTGCTGTTTCGTACCTCAGAAAGTGCACCCTCAGTACCTCAGAAATTGCTCCCTCAATAACTCAGATAGATCTCCCTCAGTACCTCAATAAGTGCTCCCTCAATATCTCAGAAAATGTTCTGTCAGTACCTCAGAAAGTTCTCCCTCAGTTCCTCAGAGAGTGCTCGCTCAATACCTCAGATGATTCTCCCACAATACCTCAGAAAGTGCTCCCTCAATACCTCAGTTGTTTCTCCCTCAGTACCTCAGAAAGTACTCCCTCAGTACCTCAGAAAGTGTTCTCTCAATACCTCAGAAAGCGCTCCCTCAGTACCTCAAACAGTTCTCCCCAATACCTCAGAAAATGCTCTCTCAAAAGCTCAGAAAGTGCTCCCTCAGTACCTCAGAAAATACTCCCTCAATACCTCAAAAAGTACTCCCGCCATACTCAAAAAGTCCTCCCTCAGTACCTCAGAACGTGCTCGCTAATACGTCAGAAAGTGCTTCCTCAATACCTCAGAAGGTGCTGCTTCAGTACCTCAAATAGTTCTCCCTCAGTACCTCAGATTGTACTCCCTCAATACCTCAAAAAGTGCTTCCTCCGTATCAAAATGTCCTCCCTCTGTACCTCAGAAAATGCTCACTAATACGTCAGAAAGTGCTTCCTCAGTCCCTCAGAAGGTGCTCCTTCAGTACCTCAGAAAGTACTCTCTCAATACCTCAGACAGTGCTTTCTCAGTACCTCAGAGTGTTCTCTCTGAGTACCTCAGAAAGTGCTTTCTGAGTACCTCAGAAAGTACTCCCTCCGTACCTCAGAAAGTGCTCCTTCAATAGCTCAGACACTGCTCCCTCAATACCTAAGAAAGTGCTCTTTCAGTACCTCAGGTAGTGCTCCCTCAGTACCTCAGGAAGTTCTCCCTCAGTACGTCAGAATAGACTCCCTCAATACCTTAGACAGTGCTCTCTCAGTACCTCAGAAAGTTATCTCTTAGTACCTCAGAATATGCTCCCTCAATACCTAAGCAAGTGCTCCCTCAGTTCCTCAGAGAGTGCTGCCTCAATACCTCAGAAAGTGTTCCCTCTATATCTCAGATGATTCTCTCCCAATACCTCAGAATGTGCAACCTCAATACCTCAGATATTTCTCCCTCAGTACCTCAGAATGTGCTCCCTCAGTACGTCAGAAAGTACTCCCTCAGTACCTCAGAAAGTGCTCCCTCAATACCACAGAAAGAGCTTCCTCAGTACCTCAAAAAGTGATCCCCAATATCTCAGAAAGTGATCCCTCAGAAGCTCAGAATGTGCTCCCTCAGTACCTCAGAAGGTGCTCTCTCAATACCTCAAAAACTGCTCCCTCTGTACCTCAAAAAGTCCTCCCACAGTACCTCAGTCAGTGTTCACTAATACGTCAGAAAGTACTTCCTCAGTACCTCAGAAAGTGCTCCCTCAATACCTCAAAAAGTGCTCCCTCAATACCTCAGAAAGCGCTCCCTCAATACCTCAAACAGTTCTCCCCAATACCGGAGAAAATGCTCCCTCAAAAGCTCAGACAGTGCTCCCTCAGTACCTCAGAAAGTACTCCCTCAATACCTCAAAAATTGCTCCCTCCATACCTCAAAAATTCCTCCCTCAGTACCTCAGACAGTGCTCACTAATATGTCAGAAAGTGCTTCCTCAGTACCTCAGAAAGTGCTATCTCAGAACCTCAGAAAATGCTGCCTCAATACCTCAGAAATTTCTACCTCACTACATCAGAAAGTACTCCCTCAGTACCTCAGAAAGTGCTCCCTCAATACCTCAGAAAATGATCTCTCAGTACCTCAGAAAGTGCTCCCTCGTTTCCTCAGAAAGTGCTCCCTCAGTCCCACAGAAAGTGCTCTCTCAGTACCTCAGAAAGTGCTCCCTCTATACCTTAGATGATTCTCCCCCAGTACCTCAGAAAGAGCTTCCTCAGTACCTCAGACAGTGCTCACTAACACATCAGAAAGTGCTTCCTCAGTACTCAGAAATTACTCCCTCAATACCTCAGAAAGTGCACCCTCCATACATCAGAATGTGGTCCCTCAATACCTCAGAAAGTGCTCCCTCAATATCTCAGAAAGTGATCTCTCAGTAACTCAGAAAGTGCTGCCTCAGTACCTCAGAAAGTGCTCCCCAATACCTCGGAAAGTGCTCCCTCAATATCTCAGAAAGTGTTCCCTCAGTCCCTCAAAGAGTGCTTCCTCAATACCTCAGAATGTGCTCACTAAATAGCTCAGATAGTTCTCCCTCAGTACATCAGATAATGCACCCTCAAATCCTCAGACAGTGCTTCCTCAATACCTCAGAAAGTGCTCCCTCAGTACCTCAGACAGTGCTCCCTAATACCTCAGAATGTGCTCCCTCAGTACCTCAGAAAGTGCTCTCTCAGTACGTCAGAAATTGCTCCCTCAATACCTTAGAAATTTCTACCTCAGTACCTCAGAAATTGCTCCCACAATACCTCAGAAATTCCTACCTCAGTACCTCAGAAAGGATCCCGCAATACCTCAAAACGTCCTCCCACCGTACCTCAGACAGTGCTCACTAATACGTCAGAAAGTGCTTCCTCAGTACCTCAGAAAGTGATCTCTCAGTACCTCAGAAATTGCTCCCTCGTTACCTCAGAGAGTGCTCCCTCAGTCCCTCAGAAAGTGCTCCCTCAATACCTCAGTAAGTGCTGCTTCAGTACCTCAGACAGTACTCCCCAATACCTCAGAAAGTGCTCCCTCAATATCTCAGAATTTGCTCCCTCAGTACCTCAGAATGTGCTCCCTCAATACTCAGAATATGCTTCCTCAGTACCTCAGAAAGTGCTCCCTCAATACTCAGAATGGGCTCCCAAACTACCTCAGAAAGTGCTTCCTCATTACCTCAGGAAGTGCTCCCTCAATACCTCAGAAAGTGCTCTCTTCGTACCTCAGAAAGTGCTCGCTCAATACCTCAGAAAGGTCTACCTCAGTACCTCAGAAAGTGCTCCCTCATTACCTAAGAAGGTTGTACCTCAGTACCTCCGAATGTACACTCTCAATGCCTCAGAAAGTGCTCCCTCAGTACCTCAAACAGTTCTCCCCAATACCTCAGAAAATGCTCCCTCAAAAGCTCAGAAATTGCTCCCTCATTACCTCAGAAGCTGCTCCCTCAATACCTCAGAAAGTGCTTTCTCAGTACCTCAGAATGTGCTCTTTCAGTACCACAGAAAGTGCTCCCTCAATACCTCAGAAATGTCCTCCCTCAGTACCTCGGACAGTGCTCACTATGACGTTAGAAAGTGCTTCCTCAGTACCTCAGAATGTGCTCCCTCAATACCTCAGAATGTGCTCTCTCAGTACCTCAGAAAGTGCTGCCTCAATACCTCAGAACTGTCTACCCCAGTACCTCAGAAAGTAATCTCTCCGTACCTCAAACAATTCTCCCCAATACCTCAGAAAGTGCTCCCTCAGTACCTCAGATAGTGCTTCCTCAAAACCTCAGAATGTGCTCCCTCAGTACCTCAGAAATTTCTACCTTAGTATCTCAAAAAGTACTCGCTCAGTACCTCAGAAAGTGCTCCCTCAATACGTCAAAAAGTGATCTCTCAGTACCTCAGAAAGTGGTCCCTCGTTACCTCAGAAAGTGTTCCCTCAGTCCCTCAAAGACTGCTTCCTCAATGCCTCAGAAAGTGCTCCCTCAGTACCTCAGATAGTTCTCCCTCAGTACCTCAGATATTATTCCCTGAGTACCTCAAAGATTGCTCCCTCCCTACCTCAAAAATGCCTCCCTCAGTACCTCAGACAGTGCTCACTAATACGTCAGAAAGTGCTTACTCGGTACCTCAGAAAGTGCTCCCTCAATACCTCAGACATTTCTACCTCACTACCTCAGAAAGTACTCCCTGAGTACCTCAGAAAGTGCTCCCTCAATACCTCAGAAAGTGATCTCTCAGTACCTCAGAAAGTGCTCGCTCGTTACCTCAGAAAGTGCTCCCTCAGTCCCACAGAAAGTGCCCCCTCAATACCTCAGAAAGTGCTGCCTCAGTACCTCAGACAGTCCTCCCCATTACCTCAGAAAGTGCTCCCCCAATATCTCAGCAAGTGTTCCCTCAGTACCTCAAAGAGTGCTTCCTCAATACCTCAGAATGTGCTCACTAAATAGCTCAGATAGTTCTCCCACAGTACCTCAAATAATGCTCCCTCAAATCCTCAGATACTGCTCCCTCAATACCTCAGACTGTGCTTCCTCAATACCTCAGAAAGTGCTCACTCAATACCTCAGAAGGTGCTCCCTCAGTACCTCAGAAATTGCTCCCTCAATACCTCAGATTGTACTCCCTGAATACTTCAGAAAGTGCTTCTTATTCCCTCAGAACGTGCTCCCACAATACCTCAGAAAGTGCTCTCTTAGTACCTCAGAAAGTGCTTGTTCAAGACATCAGAAAGTTCTACCCCAATACCTCAGAAAGTGCTCCCTCAATACCTAAGAAGGTTCTACCTCAGTACCTCAGAAAGCGCTCCCTCATTTCCTAACAAAGGGCTCTCTCTCCTCCTCAGAAAGTGCTCCCTCTACACCTCAGATGATTCTCCCCCAATACCTCAGAAAGTGCACCCTCAATATCTCAGATATTACTCCCTCAGTACCTCAGAAAGTACTCCTTCAGTAGCTCAGAAAGTGCTCTCTCAATACCTCAGAAAGCGCTCCCTCAGTACCTCAAACAGTGCTCCCTCAATATCTTAGATAGTGCTCTTTCAGTACCTCAGATAGTGCTCCCTCAGTACCTCAGGAAGTGCTCACTCAGTACGTCAGAAACTACTCCCTCAATACCTTAGACAGTGCTCTCTTAGTACCTCAGAAAGTGCACCCTCAGTACCTCAGAAATTGCTCCCTCAATAACTCAGATAGTTCTCCCTCAATACCTCAATAAGTGCTCCCTCAATATCTCAGAAAATGCTCTCTCAGTATCGCAGAAAGTGCTCCCTCAGTTCCTCAGAGAGTGCTCCCTCAATACCTCAGAAAGTGCTCCCTCAATACCTCAGTTGATTCTCCCCCAATACCTCAGAAGGTGCTCTCTCAATACCTCAGATATTTCTCCCTCAGTACCTCAGAAAGTAATCCCTCAGTACCTTAGAAAGTGCTCTCTCAATACCTCAGAAAGCGCTCCCTCAGTACCTCAAACAATTCTCCCCAATACCTCAGAAAATGCTCCCTCAATAGCTCAGAAAGTGCTCCCTCAATACCTCAGAAAGTTCTACCTCACTACCTCCGAAAGTACTTCCTGAGTACCTCAGAAAGTGCTCCCTCAATGCCTCAGAAAGTGATCTCTCAGTACCTCAGAAAGTGCTCCCTCGTTACCTCAGAAAGTGCTGCCTCAGTACCTCAGACAGTACTCCCCAATACTTCAGAAAGTGCTCCCTCAATATCTCAGAAAGTGTTCCCTCAGTCCCTCAAAGAGTGCTTCCTCAATACCTCAGAATGTGCTCACTAAATAGCTCAGACAGTTCTCCCTCAGTACCTCAAATAATGCTCCCTCAAATCCTCAGAGAGTGCTCCCTAAATACCTCAGACAGTGCTTCCTCAATACCTCAGAAAGTGCTCCCTCAATACCTCAGAAGGTGCTCCCTCAGTACCTCAGAAATTGCTCCTTCAATACTCAGAATGTGCTCCCTCAGTACCTCAGAAAATGCTCTCTCAATACCTCAGATTGTACTCCCTGAATACTTCAGAAAGTGCTCCATCATTTCCTCAGAAAGTGCTCTCTCAGTTCCTCAGAAAGTGCTCCCTCTATACCTCAGATGATTCTCCCCAATACCTCAGAAAGTGCTCCCTCAATACCTCAGAAAGCGCTTCCTCAATACCTCAGAAAGCGCTCCCTCAGTACCTCAAACAGTGCTCCCCAAATATCTTAGAAAGTGATCTTTCAGTACCTCAGATAGTGCTCCCTCAGTACCTCAGGAAGTACTCCTTCAGTACGTCAAAAAGTACTCCCTCAGGACATTATACAGTGCTCCCTCAGTACCTCAGAAATTGCTTCCTCAGGAACTCAGATAGTTCTCCCTCAATACCTCAATAAGTGCTCCCTCAATATCTCAGAAAATGCTCTCTCAGTACCGCAGAAAGTGCTCCCTCAGTTCCTCAGAGAGTGCTCCCTCAATACCTCAGAAAGTGCTCCCTCAATACCTCAGATGATTCTCCCCAATACCTCAGAAAGTGCTCCCTCAATACCTCAGATATTTCTCTCTCAGTCCCTCAGAAAGTAATCCCACAATTACTCAGAAAGTGCTCTCTCAATACCTCAGTAAGCGCTCCCTCAGTACCTCAGAAAGGACTCCCTCAATACCTCAAAAAGTTCTCCATCCGTGCCTCAAAAAGTCCTCCATCAGTACCTCAGATAGTGCTCACTAATACGTCAGAAAGTGCTTCCTCAGTACCTCAGAAAGTGCTCCCTCAATACCTCAGAAAGTGATCCCTCAGTACCTCCGAATGTGCTCTCTCAGTACCTCAGAAAGTGCTCCCTCAATACCTCAGAAATTTCTACCTCAGTACCTCAGAAAGTACTCCCTCGGTACGTCAGAAAGTGCTCCCTCAGTCCCTCAGAAAGTGCTCCCTCAATACCTCAGAAAGTTCTGCCTCAGTACCTCAGACAGTGCTCCCCAATACCTCAGAAAGTGCTCCCTCAATATCTTAGAAAATGTTCCCTCAGTCCCTCAAAGAGTGCTTCCTCAATACCTCAGAAAGTGCTCCCTCAGTACCTCAGATAGTTCTCCCTCAGTACCTCAGATAGTACTCCCTGAATACCTCAGTATGTGCTCACTACATAGCTCAGATAGTTCTCACTCAGTACCTCAGATAATGCTCCCTGAAATCCTCAGATAGTTCTCCCTCAACACCTCAGACAGTGCTTCCTCAATACCTCAGAAAGTGCTCCCTCAGTACCTCAGAAAATGCTCCCTCAATACATCACATACTACTCCCTGAATACGTCAGAAATTGCTTCCTCAGTACCTCAGAAAGTGCTCCCTCAACACCTCAGAAAGTGCTTCCTCAATAACTCAGGAAGTACTCTCTCAATACCCCAGAAAGTGCTGCCACAGTACCTCAGACAGTACTTCCCAATACCTCAGAAAGTGCTCCCTCAATATCTCAGAAGGTGTTCCCTCAGGACCTCAAATAGTGCTTCCTCAATACCTCAGAATGTGCTCACTAAATAGCTCAGATAGTTCTCCCTCAGTACCTCAAATAACGCTCCCTCAAATCCTCATATAGTGCTCCCCCATACCTCAGACAGTGCTTCCTCAATACCTCAGAAAGTGCTCCCTCAATACCTCAGAAGGTGCTCCCTCAGTACCTCAGAAATTGCTCCCTCAATACTCAGAATGGGCTCCCTCAGTACCTCAGAAAATGCTCCCTCAATACCTCAGATTGTACTCCCTGAATACTTCAGAAAGTGCTTCCTCATTACCTCAGAATGTGCTCCCTCAATACCTCAGAAAGTGCTCTCTTAGTACCTCAGAAAGTGCTCGCTCAATATCTCATAAAGTTCTACCTCAGTACCTCAGAAAGTGCTCCCTCAATACCTAAGAATGTTCTCCCTCAGTACCTCAAAGAGTGCTCACTCATTTCCTCACAAAGTGCTCTCTCAGTTCCTCAGAAAGTGCTACCTCTATACCTCAGATGATTCTCCCCCAATACCTCAGAAAGTGCTTCTGCAATACCTCAGATATTTCTCCCCCAGTACCTCAGAAAGTACTCCCTCAGTACCTCAGAAAGTGCTCTCTCAATACCTCAAAAAGCACTCCCTCAGTACCTCAATCAGTGCTCCCTCAATATCTTAGAAAGTGCACTTTCAGTACCTCAGATAGTGCTTCCTCAGTACCTCAGGAAGTGCTCCCTCAGTACGTCAGAAAGTGCTCCCTCAATACCTTCGACAGTGCATCTTAGTACCTCAGAGATTGCTCCCTCAGTACATCAGAAATTGCTCCCTCAAGAACTCAGATAGTTCTCCCTCAATACCTCAATAAGTGCTCCCTCAATATCTCAGAAAGTGCTCCCTCAATAGCTCAGATAATTCTCCCCAATACCTCAGAAAATGCTCTCTCAATACCTCAGATATTTCTCTCTCAGTCCCTCAGAAAGTACTCCCTCAGTACCTCAGAAAGTGCTCCCTCAATATCTCAGAAAGTGATCTCTCAGTACCTCAGAAAGTGCTCCCTCGTTACCTCAGAATGTGCTCCCTCAGTCCCTCAGAAAGTGCTCCCTCAGTACCTCAGAAAGTGCTGCCTCATTACCTCAGACAGTGATCCCCAATACCTCAGAACGTGCTCCCTCAATATCTCAGAAAATGTTCCCTCAGTCCCTCAAAGAGTGCTTTCTCAATACCTCAGATGGTTCTCCCTCAGTACCTCAGATAGTACTCGCTGAATACCTCAGAATGTGCTCACTAAATAGCTCAGATAGTTCTCCCTCAGTACCACAGATAATGCTCCCTCAAATCCTCAGATAGTGCTCCCTCAATACCTCAGACAGTGCTTCCTCAATACCTCAGAAAGTGCTCCCTCAGTACCTCAGACAGTACTCCGCAATACCTCAGAAAGTGCTCCATCAATATCTCAGAAAGTGTTCCCTCAGTCCCTCAAAGAATGCTTCCTCAATACCTCAGAATGTGCTCACTAAATAGCTCGGACAGTTCTCCCTCAGTACCTCAAATAATGCTCCCTCAAATCCTCAGATAGTGCTCCCTCAATACCTCAGACAGTGCTTCCTCAATACCTCAGAAAGTGCTCCCTCAATACCTCAGAAGGTGCTCCCTCAGTACCTCAGAAATTGCTCCCTCAATACTCAGAATATGCTCCCTCAGTACTTCAGAAAATGCTCCCTCAATACCTCAGATTGTACTCCCTGAATACTTCTGAAAGTGCTTCCTCATTACCTCAGAATGTGCTCCCTCAATACGTCAGAAAGTGCTCTCTTAGTACCTTAGAAAGTGCTCGCTCAATATCCCAGAAAGTTCTACCTCAGTACCTCAGAAAGTGCTCCCTCAATACCTAAAAAGGTTCTACCTCAGTACCTCAGGAAGTGCTCCCTCATTTCCTCACAAAGTGCTCTCTCAGTTCCTCAGAAAGTGCTCCCTCTATACCTCAGGTGATTCTCCTCCAATACCTCAGAAAGTGCTCCCTCAATACCTCCGATATTTCTCCCTTAGTACCTCAGAAAGTACTCCCTCAGTACATCAGAAAGTGCGCTCTCAATACCACAGAAAGGGCTCCCTCAATACCTCAAACAGTGCTCCCCCAATATCTTAGAAAGTGCTCTTTCAATACCTCAGATAGTGCTCCCTCAGTACCTCAGGAAGTGCTCCCTCAGTACCTCAAAAAGGACTCCCTCAATACCTTAGACAGTGCTCTCTTAGTACCTCAGAAAGTGCTCCCTCAGGACCTCAGAAATTGCTCCCCTATTAACTCAGATAGTTCTCCCTCAATAACTCAATAAGTGCTCCCTCAATATCTCAAAGAATGCTCTCTCAGTACCTCAGAAAGTGCTCCCTCAGTTCCTCAGAAAGTGCTCCCTCAATACCTCAGATGATTCTCCCCAATACCTCAGAAAGTGCTCCCTCAATACCTCAGATATTTCTCACTCAGTCCCTCAGAAAGTACTCTCTCAGTACCTCAGAAAGTGCTCTCTGAATACCTCAGAAAGCGCTCCCTCAGTACCTCAAACAGTTCTCCCCAATACCTCAGAAAATGCTCCCTCAAAAGCTCAGAAAGTGCTCCCTCAGTACCTCAGAAAGTACTCCCACAATAACTCAAAAAGTGCTCCCTCCGTACCTCAACAATTCCTCCCAAAGTACCTCAGATAGTGCTCACTAATACGTCAGAAAGTGCTTCGTCAGTACCTCAGAAAGTGCTCCCTCAATACCTCAGAAATTTCACCCTCAGTACCTCAGAATGTGCTCTCTCAGTTCCTCAGAAAGTGCTCCCTCAATACCTCAGACATTTCTATCTCACTAGCTCAGAAAGTACTCCCTCGGTACCTCAGAACGTGCTCCCTCAATATCTCAGAAAATGTTCCCTCAGTCCCTCAAAGAGTGCTTCCTCAATACCTCAGAAAGTGCTCCCTCAGTACCTCAGATAGTTCTCCCTCAGTACCTCAGATAGTACTCACTGAATACCTCAGAATGTGCTCACTACATAGCTCAGATAGTTCTCCCTCAGTACCTCAGAAATATGCTCCCTCAAATCCTCAGATAGTGCTCCCTCAATACCTCAGAAAGTGCTCCCTCAATACTCAGAAAGTGCTCCCTCAGTACCTCAGAAAGTGCTCCCTCAATACTCAGAATGTGCTCCCTAGTACCTCAGAAAGTGCTCCCTAGAAACCTCAGATTGTACTCCCTGAATTCTTCAGAAAGTGCTTCCTCATTACCACAGAAAGTGCTCCCTCAATACCTCAGAAAGTGCTCTCTTAGCACATCAGAAAGTGCTCGCTCAATGCCTCAGAAAGTTCTACCTCAGTACCTCAGAATGTGCTCCCTCAATACCTAAGTAGGTTCTACCTCAGTACCTCAGAATGTGCTCCCTCATTTCCTCAGAAAGTGCCCCCTCAGTACCTCAGATAGTTCTCCCTCAGAACCTCAGGTATTTGTCCCTCAATTACTCAGATAGTGCTCCCTCAGTACCACAGAAAGTGCTCCCTCAGTACCTCAGAAAGTGCTCCCTCAATAACTCAGATAGTGCTCTCTCAGTACCTCAGAAAGTGCTCCCTCAATACCTCGGAATGTGCTCTCTCAGAACCTCAGAAAGTGCTCCCTCAATATCTCAGAAAGTGCTCCCTCAATACCCATAAATTTCTCCTCCAGTACCTCAGAAAGTGCTCACTCAATACCTCAGAAAGTGCTCCCTCAGTAACTCAGACAGTGCTGCCAAAGACCTCAGAAAGTGCTCCCTCTATACCTCAGAAAGTGCTCTCTCAGTACCTCAGACAGTGCTCTCTAATACCTCAGAAAATGCTCTCTCAATACTCAGACATTGCTCCCCAATACCTCAGAAAGTGCTCCCTCAGTACCTCAAAGAATGCTCCCTCAATACCTCAGAAAGTGCTCCCTCAGTACCTCAGAAACTGCTCCATCAATACCTCAGAAAGTGCTCCCTCAGTACCTCAGAACGTGCTCCCTCAATAACTCAGAATGTGCTCTCTCAGAACCTCAGAAAGTGCTCCCTCAATATCTAAGAAAGTGCTCCCTCAATACCCATAAATTTCTCCCCAGTACCTCAGAAAGTGCTCACTCAATACCTCAGAAAGTGCTCCCTCAGTAACACAGACAGTGCTCCCAAAGACCTCAGAAGGTGCTCCCTCTATACCTCAGAAAGTGCTCCCTCAGTATCTCAGACAGTGCTCTCTAATACCTCAGAAAGTGCTCTCTCAATACTCAGAATGTGCTCCCTCAGTACCTCAGAAAATGCTCCCTCAATACCTCACATACTACTCCCTGAATACGTCAGAAATTGCTTCCTCAGTACCTCAGAAAGTGCTCCCTCAACACCTCAGAAAGTGCTTCCTCAATAACTCAGGAAGTACTCTCTCAATACCTTAGACAGTGTTCTCTTAGTACCTCAGAAAGTGCTCCCTCAGTACCTCATAAATTGCTCCCTCAAGAACTCAGATAGTTCTCCCCCAATACCTCAATAAGTGCTCCCTCAATATCTCAGAAAATGCTCTCTCAGTACCTCAGAAAGTGTACCTTTAATTCCTCAGAGAGTGCTCCCTCAATACCTCAGAAAGTGCTTCCTCAATACCTCAGATATTTGTCACTCAGTCCCTCAGAAAGTACTCCCTCAGTACCTCAGAAAGTTCTCTCTCAATACCACAGAAAGCGCTCCCTCAGTACCTCAAACAGTTCTCCCCAATACCTCAGAAAATGCTCCCTCAAAATCTCAGAAAGTGCTCCCTCAGTACCTCAGAAAGTACTCCCTCAATACTACAAAAAGGGCTCCCTCCGTACCTCAAAAGTCCTCCCTCAGTACCTCAGACAGTGCTCACTCAATACCTCAGAAAGTGCTCCCTCAGTAACTCAGACAGTGCTGCCAAAGACCTCAGAAAGTGCTCCCTCTATACCTCAGAAAGTGCTCTCTCAGTACCTCAGACAGTGCTCTCTAATACCTCAGAAAATGCTCTCTCAATACTCAGACATTGCTCCCCAATACCTCAGAAAGTGCTCCCTCAGTACCTCAAAGAATGCTCCCTCAATACCTCAGAAAGTGCTCCCTCAGTACCTCAGAAACTGCTCCATCAATACCTCAGAAAGTGCTCCCTCAGTACCTCAGAAAGTGCTCCCTCAATAACTCAGAAAGTGCTCCCGCAGTACCTCAGAACGTGCTCCCTCAATAACTCAGAATGTGCTCTCTCAGAACCTCAGAAAGTGCTCCCTCAATATCTAAGAAAGTGCTCCCTCAATACCCATAAATTTCTCCCCAGTACCTCAGAAAGTGCTCACTCAATACCTCAGAAAGTGCTCCCTCAGTAACACAGACAGTGCTCCCAAAGACCTCAGAAGGTGCTCCCTCTATACCTCAGAAAGTGCTCCCTCAGTATCTCAGACAGTGCTCTCTAATACCTCAGAAAGTGCTCTCTCAATACTCAGAATGTGCTCCCTCAGTACCTCAGAAAATGCTCCCTCAATACCTCACATACTACTCCCTGAATACATCAGAAATTGCTTCCTCAGTACCTCAGAAAGTGCTCCCTCAACACCTCAGAAAGTGCTTCCTCAATAACTCAGGAAGTACTCTCTCAATACCTTAGACAGTGTTCTCTTAGTACCTCAGAAAGTGCTCCCTCAGTACCTCATAAATTGCTCCCTCAAGAACTCAGATAGTTCTCCCCCAATACCTCAATAAGTGCTCCCTCAATATCTCAGAAAATGCTCTCTCAGTACCTCAGAAAGTGCTCCTTCAGTTCCTCAGAGAGTGCTCCCTCAATACCTCAGAAAGTGCTTCCTCAATACCTCAGATGATTCTCCCCCAATACCTCAGAAAGTGCTCCCTCAATACCTCAGATATTTGTCACTCAGTCCCTCAGAAAGTACTCCCTCAGTACCTCAGAAAGTGCTCTCTCAATACCACAGAAAGCGTTCCCTCAGTACCTCAAACAGTTCTCCCCAATACCTCAGAAAATGCTCCCTCAAAATCTCAGAAAGTGCTCCCTCAGTACCTCAGAAAGTACTCCCTCAATACCTCAAAAAGTGCTCCCTCCGTACCTCAAAAAGTCCTCCCTCAGTACCTCAGACAGTGCTCACTAATACGTCAGAAAGAGCTTCCTCAGTACCTCAGAAGGTGCTCCCTCAATACCTCAGAAAGTGCTCCATCAATATCTCAGAAAGTGCTCCCTCAGTACCTCAGAAGGTGCTCCCTCAATACCTCAGATGGTTCTCCCTCTGTACGTCATAAAGTGCTCAGTCAATACCTCAGGTAGTGCTCCCTCAATGCCTCAGAAAGTGCTCCCTCAATTCCTCAGATAGTCTCCCTCAGTACCTCAGACTGTGCTCCCCAATACTTCAAAAAGTGCTCCCTCAATACCTCAGAAAGTGCTCCCTCAGTACTTCAAATTGTGCTCCCTCAGTACCTCAGGAAGTGCTCCCTCAGTACGTCAGAAACTACTCCCTCAATACCTCAGAACGTGCTCAATCAGTACCTCAGAATGTGCTCCCTCAATACCTCAGAAAGTGCTCCCTCAGTACCTCAGATAGTTCTCCCTCAGAACCTCAGACAGTGCTCCCCAATACCTCAGAAAGTGCTCCCTCAATACCTCAGAAAGTGCTCCCTCAGAACCTCAAAGAATGCTCCCTCAATACCTCAGAAAGTGCTCCCTCAGTACCTCAGAAACTGCTCCCTCAATACCTCAGAAAGTGCTCCCTCAGTACCTCAGAAAGTGCTCCCTCAATAACTCAGAAAGTGCTCCCTCAGTACCTCAGAATGTGCTCCCACAATACCTCAGAAAGTGCTCCCTCAGTACCTCAGATAGTTCTCCCTCAGAACCTCAGACAGTGCTCCCCAATACCTCAGAAAGTGCTCCCTCAATACCTCAGAAAGTGCTCCCTCAGAACCTCAAAGAATGCTCCCTCAATACCTCAGAAAGTGCTCCCTCAGTACCTCAGAAACTGCTCCCTCAATACCTCAGAAAGTGCTCCCTCAGTACCTCAGAAAGTGCTCCCTCAATAACTCAGAAAGTGCTCCCTCAGTACCTTAGAATGTGCTCCCACAATACCTCAGAATGTGCTCTCTCAGTACCTCAGAAAGTGCTCCCTCAATATCTCAGAAAGTGCTACCTCAATACCCATAAATTTCTCCCCCAGTACCTCAGAAAGTGCTCACTCAATACCTCAGAAAGTTCTCCCTCAGTAACTCAGACAGTGCTCCCAAAGAGCTCAGAAAGTGCTCCCTCTATACCTCAGAAAGTGCTCTCTCAGTACCTCAGACAGTGCTCTCTAATACCTCAGAAAGTGCTCTCTCAATACTCAGAAAGTGCTCCCTCAGTACCTCCGAAAGTGCTCCCTCAATACCTCAGAAAGTCCTTCCTCAATAACTCAGGAAGTGCTCCCTCAATACCGAAGAAAGCATCACTTTATTGTGTTTATCCCCTCAGATTGCATTCAACCCCCTTCAGACTGTAGGGACTCTCATCCACCCCTGTCCAAGATTGGAGCCCAGGTCCCCAGAACATTACTTGTCTCTCTGGATTAATTTTAAAATTCCTACAGTGTAGAAGCAAGCCATTCCATCCATTGGCTCCACACTGACTGTCTGAACAGCATCGCACCCAGACTCACATCCTCTTCTCTATTCCTGTAATGCTGCATTTCCCATGGCATCTTTGGACTGTGGGAGGAAACTGGAGCACCTGGAGGAAACCGGCACAGATACAGAGAGAATGTGTAAACTCCACACAGACAGTCATCGGGAGTTAGAATCAAACCACTGAGACACTGTGCTGTCCTCTCTCCCTGGATGTCATGTCATCTAACCTTTTACTCAGCAATCTCCCATGTGAAACCTTCTCATCTGTCTCCTTGGTCATCCCTTCAAAAGCTCTATCAAGTTGGACATATCATTTCCACAAACAAAGCCAAGCTGACTATCCCTAATCAATTCTTTCTTTTCCAACTGCATGTAAATTGTCTCTCAGAATGCCCTCCAACAGCTTACCCACCACTGCCATCAGGCTCACAGCTCCATAGTTCAATGGCTGTTCCTTGCAGCCTTACTTCAATAATGGTACATCATTCATCACCCTCCAGTCTTCAGGCACCTCACCCGTTGCCACTGATTGGTCCATCTGACAAGGCCATCTACATCCTTCTGTAATCTAAGGCTATCATCCTCAGTATTTATCACCCAACCAAACTTCACAACATTCATGAACCCAATGATTAACCCTCCACCATTCAAACCTAATTCTTTTCTATCAACCACATCAGCAAGACCACAACAGTGAGACATGAACAGACAGAGATTTCTAGTTGGGCCATCAGTGTCTGCTTCCTGCCACTCAGCATTCTGTGCCAAATTCCTTGGATCTTGAGTTTTTATGTTCACTATCAGTTTCCAGTATGGATCCTGATAAAAGCCTTACTAACCTCCAAGCAGACGACAGGAAAGGATTGCCCTTATTTAGACACCTGGTCACCTCCTTAAAAAGTGCAATCCCATTGGTCAGACCCGAGCTCCCCTTCACACAACCATTCTGACTGTTCTTCATGAACTCCAGTCTCTTTAAATGCTGATTAATTCTATCTCCCAAAATTGCTTCCAACAGACGCCCCACCCACGATATTAGCCTGAATGGCCTGTAGCTGCCTGGTATATCCCACGCTCCTTCTTGAATAACAGTACCACATGGTTAGTCCAGCGACACCTCTCCTGTGGCCAGAGGGGATTTGAAAATGTTTGCAAGTATACCTGCTACTTCCTCCATCACCTCATTCGGTAAACTGAGATACATTTCCACCATCTTTGGAGATTTATTGGGTTGTAAGAAGGCCAGACCACTCAGAATCATCTCTCTCTTTATATATGCTAAGCACAGAGCATCTTCACGATTTCATATCAACCCTGTCCCAATGAGCACTGACAAAATGCATCCATTCACTGTAGCCTCTGGGTCCATGCACAAATTTTCACTGTGTTCCACAACCTACTCTTTCTCTCATTATCAATTCACCCTTAATGTCACTGTAAGGTACTTTCAGATTTTTATTTCCTCTCTTAGCACTCCTCTCTCCCAGGCAATTAGCCTGCAATATGATTTGGAGGAGTGCGGATTAGCATTGGGAAGCACAGAAATAAGGAACACCTGACTGTGCTGAGTGTGGGGCAGTGGGATTCATTTGGGATGAGCAGACGGAAGCTGAGGAATAAATCTCAGCCCTACAGCATGAAAATATCCCTTTGAGCTGGCAGGTCAGTCACACGAAACGAAAACTTGATCCCTGGGAAAATGAGGGTGGTAATCAAATGAAGACGGTCTGTTTGAACACAGTCTCTGGAATCTGGACGTGGGAATCATTGCTGAGCAGGGTATGTAGGATGCAGAGGCAGAAATGTACTGAACAATTTCAGATATTCCTCGTAGACCACAAGACATGGGAGCAGAAATTAGGCCATTCAGCCCATCTGATAGTGTGGCACTCACTCAGTACTGACTCTCTTACAATGCAGGTATCCCCGAGACTGATGCGCTGACAGTGCAGCGCTACCTCAGCCATGATCCTCTGACAGTGCAGTGCTCCCTCAGTACTGATCTTCTCACAGTGCAGCACTGCCCCCAGATTGACCCCCTGACATTGCAGCAATCCCCTATTACGGTCCCCCTGATAGTGCAGCACTCCCTCAGTAGTATCCTCTCACAGTGCAGAAATCCCTCAGTAATGACCCTCTAACAGTGCAGCATTTCCACAGTACTGACCCTCCGACAGTACGGCACTCCCGCAGTGATGACTCTGACAGTGCAGCCCTCCATCAAACTGACCCTCTGGCAGTCCAGCACTCCCTCAGAACTGACCCTCTGACAGTGTGACACTCCCTCAGTACTGACCCTCTCACAGTTTAGCACTCCCTCAGTACTGACCCTCTCACAGTGTAGCAATCTCTGAGTACTGACCCTCTCACAGTGCAGCACTCCCTCAGTACTGACTCTCTGACAGTGCAGCACTCCCTCAGTACTGACTCTCTGACAGTGCAGCACTCTCTCTGTACTGACTCTCTGACAGTGCAGCACTCTCTCTGTACTGATCCTCTGAAATAGCACTCACTCAGAACTGACACTCTCACTGTGTAGCGCTCCCTCAGTACTGAACTTTTGATCATGCACGCTCCCTCCGTTCTGACCCTCTGACAGTGTAGTGCTCATTCAGTACTGACCCTCGGATGGTGCAGTGCTCTCAGAGTACAGAGCCTCAGACAGTGCGGCATTCCCTCTGGACTGAACCTCTGACAGTGTGGTGCTCCCTCAGTACTGAACCCTTTGATAGTGTAGTACTCCTCAGAAATGGCCCTCTGGTCATGCAGCAGTTCCTCACTGCTGACTGTCTGACAGTGCGGTGATCCTTCAGTACTCACCCTCTGGTAATGCAGCAGTCCCTCAGTACTGAACCTCTGATAGCACAGTGATCCCTCCGTACTGAACCTCTGACAGTGCGGCACTCCCTCAGTATCAACGCTCACACAGTGCAGAACTTCGTCAGTACTGACCATCTGACAGTGTGGCAGTGCCCCCATACCGACCGTGTGACAGTGTGGTACACCCACAGTCCTGACCCTCTGTCAGTGCAGCTCTTTGACAGTGCAGCGCTCCTTTAGTTCTGACATTCTTACAGTGTAGCGCTCCCTCAGTACTGACTCTTTGACAGTGCAGCACTCACTCAGTACTGATCCTCTGACAGTGCAGCGCTCCCTCAGTACTGACCCTATGACAGTGCAGCACTCCCTCAGAACTGACCCTCTCACAGTGCAGCACTTACTCAGTACTGACCCTCTCACAGTGCAGCACTCCCTCATTACTGACACTCTGACAGTGCAGCACTCTCTCGGTACTGACCTTCTCACAGTGCAGCACTTACTCAGCACTGACTCTCTGACAGTGCAGCACTCCCTCATTGTTGACCTTCCGACAGTGCAGCACTCCCTCAGGACTGACCCTCTCACAGTGCAGCACTTCCTCAGTAGTGACCCTCTGACAGTGCAGCACTCCCTCAGTACTGACCATCTGACAGTGCAACACTCCCTCATTACTGACCCTCTGACAGTGAAGCACTCTCTCAGTACTGACCCTCTGACAGTGCAGCACTCCCTCAGTATTGACCCTCTGACAGTGCAGCACTCCCTCAGTGTTGACCTTCCGACAGTGCAGAACTCCCTCAGTACTGACCCTCTGACAGTACTGCACTCCCTCAGTACTGACCCTCTGACAGTGCAGCACTCCCTCAGTGTTGACCCTCCAACAGTGCAGCACTCCCTCAGTACTGACCCTCTGACAGTGCAGCACTCCCTCAGCACTGACCCTCTGATGGTGCAGTGCTCTCTAAGTGCAGATCCTCTGATAGTGAGGCTTGATGGCTGGACTGAATGACTCTCTGACAGTGTGGTGTTCTCTCAGTACTGACTCTCTGACAGTGCAGCACTCCCTCAGTGTTGACCTTCCGACAGTGCAGAACTCCATCAGTCCTGACCCTCTGACAGTACAGCACTCCCTCAGTATTGACCTTCTGACAGTGCAGCATTCCCTCAGTACTGACCTTCTGACAGTGCAGCACTCCCTCAGTACTGACCCTCTCACAGTGCAGCACTTCCTCAGTACTGACACTCTGACAGTGCAGCACTCCCTCAGTACTGACCCTCTGACAGTGCCGCACTCCCTCAGTACTGACGCTCCCACAGTGCAGAACTTCCTCAGTACTGACCATCTGACAGTGTGGCACTGCCCCCATACCGACCGTGTGACAGTTTGGTACACCCTCAGTCCTGACCCTCTGACAGTGCAGCTCTTTGACAGTGCAGCGCTCCTTTAGTTCTGACATTCTTACAGTGCAGCGCTCCCTCAGTACTGACTCTTTGACAGTGCAGCACTCACTCAGTACTGATCCTCTGACAGTGCAGCGCTCCCTCAGTACTGACCCTCTGATAGTGCAGCACTCCCTCAGTACTGACCCTCTGACAGTGCAGCACTCCCTCAGCACTGACCCTCTGATGGTGCAGTGCTCTCTAAGTGCAGATCCTCTGATAGTGAGGCTTGCTGGCTGGACTGAATGACTCTCTGACAGTGTGGTGTTCTCTCAGTACTGACTCTCTGACAGTGCAGCACTCCCTCAGTGTTGACCTTCCGACAGTGCAGAACTCCATCAGTCCTGACCCTCTGACAGTACAGCACTCCCTCAGTATTGACCTTCTGACAGTGCAGCATTCCCTCAGTACTGACCTTCTGACAGTGCAGCACTCCCTCAGTACTGACCCTCTCACAGTGCAGCACTTCCTCAGTACTGACACTCTGACAGTGCAGCACTCCCTCAGTACTGACCCTCTGACAGTGCGGCACTCCCTCAGTACTGACGCTCCCACAGTGCAGAACTTCCTCAGTACTGACCATCTGACAGTGTGGCACTGCCCCCATACCGACCGTGTGACAGTTTGGTACACCCTCAGTCCTGACCCTCTGACAGTGCAGCTCTTTGACAGTGCAGCGCTCCTTTAGTTCTGACATTCTTACAGTGCAGCACTCCCTCAGTACTGACTCTTTGACAGTGCAGCACTCACTCAGTACTGACCCTCTGACAGAGGAGGTGCAGTGGAGGTTTACCAGGATGTTGCCCGGTATGGTACGAAGATCGTATGAAGAAAGGCTGAGGCACTTGGGGCTGTTCTCATTGGAGAAAAGAAGGTTTAGGGGAGATTTGATAGAGGTGTACAAGATGATTAGGGGTTTAGATAGGGTTGACAGTGAGAACCTTTTATCGTGTATGGGGTCAGCTGTTACTAGGGGACACAGCTTTAAATTAAGGGGATGTTGGTATAGGACAGATGTTAGGGGTAGATTCTTTACTCAGCGGGTTGTGAGTTCATGGAATGCCCTGCCTGTATCAGTGGTGGACTCTCCCTCTTTATGGTCATTTAAGCGGGCATTGGATAGGCATATGGAGGTTATTGGGCTAGTGTAGGTTCGGTAGGCTTCAGTCAGCGCAACATCGAGGGCCGAAGGGCCTGTACTGCGCTGTATTTTTCTATGTTCTATGTTCTATGTTCTATGACCCTCTGACAGTGCAGCACTCCCTCAGTACTGACTCTCTGACAGTGCAGCACTCCCTCAGTACTGACCCTCTGACAGTGCAACACACCCTCAGTACTGACCCTCTGACAGTGCCGCACTCCCTCAGTACTGACCCTCTGACAGTGCAACACTCCGTCAGTACTGACCATCTGATAGTGCAACACTCCCTCATTACTGACCCTCTGACAGTGCAGCACTCCCTCAGTGTTGACCTTCCGACAGTGCAGAACTCCCTCATTACTGACTCTCTGACAGTGCAGCACTCCCTCAGTGTTGACCTTCCGACAGTGCAGAACTCCCTCAGTACTGACCCTCTGACAGTACTGAACTCCCTCAGTACTGACCCTCTGGTAGTGCAGCACTCCCTCAGTGGTGACTGTCCAACAGTGCAGCACTCCCTCAGTACTGACCCTCTGACAGTGCAGCACTCCCTCAGTACTGACCCTCTGACAGTGCAACACACCCTCAGTACTGACCCTCTGACAGTGCCGCACTCCCTCAGTACTGACCCTCTGACAGTGCTGCACTCCCTCAGTACTGACCCTCTGACAGTGCCGCACTCCCTCAGTACTGACCCTCTGACAGTGCAGCACTCCCTCAGTACAGACCCTCTGACAGTGCAGCACTCCCTCAGCACTGACCCTCTGATGGTGCAGTGCTCTCTAAGTGCAGATCCTCTGATAGTGAGGCTTGATGGCTGGACTGAATGACTCTCTGACAGTGTGGTGTTCTCTCAGTACTGACTCTCTGACAGTGCAGCACTCCCTCAGTGTTGACCTTCCGACAGTGCAGAACTCCATCAGTCCTGACCCTCTGACAGTACAGCACTCCCTCAGTATTGACCTTCTGACAGTGCAGCATTCCCTCAGTACTGACCTTCTGACAGTGCAGCACTCCCTCAGTACTGACCCTCTCACAGTGCAGCACTTCCTCAGTACTGACTCTCTGACAGTGCAGCACTCCCTCAGTACTGACCCTCTGACAGTGCCGCACTCCCTCAGTACTGACGCTCCCACAGTGCAGAACTTCCTCAGTACTGACCATCTGACAGTGTGGCACTGCCCCCATACCGACCGTGTGACAGTTTGGTACACCCTCAGTCCTGACCCTCTGACAGTGCAGCTCTTTGACAGTGCAGCGCTCCTTTAGTTCTGACATTCTTACAGTGCAGCGCTCCCTCAGTACTGACTCTTTGACAGTGCAGCACTCACTCAGTACTGATCCTCTGACAGTGCAGCGCTCCCTCAGTACTGACCCTCTGATAGTGCAGCACTCCCTCAGTACTGACCCTCTGACAGTGCAGCACTCCCTCAGCACTGACCCTCTGATGGTGCAGTGCTCTCTAAGTGCAGATCCTCTGATAGTGAGGCTTGCTGGCTGGACTGAATGACTCTCTGACAGTGTGGTGTTCTCTCAGTACTGACTCTCTGACAGTGCAGCACTCCCTCAGTGTTGACCTTCCGACAGTGCAGAACTCCATCAGTCCTGACCCTCTGACAGTACAGCACTCCCTCAGTATTGACCTTCTGACAGTGCAGCATTCCCTCAGTACTGACCTTCTGACAGTGCAGCACTCCCTCAGTACTGACCCTCTCACAGTGCAGCACTTCCTCAGTACTGACACTCTGACAGTGCAGCACTCCCTCAGTACTGACCCTCTGACAGTGCGGCACTCCCTCAGTACTGACGCTCCCACAGTGCAGAACTTCCTCAGTACTGACCATCTGACAGTGTGGCACTGCCCCCATACCGACCGTGTGACAGTTTGGTACACCCTCAGTCCTGACCCTCTGACAGTGCAGCTCTTTGACAGTGCAGCGCTCCTTTAGTTCTGACATTCTTACAGTGCAGCACTCCCTCAGTACTGACTCTTTGACAGTGCAGCACTCACTCAGTACTGACCCTCTGACAGAGGAGGTGCAGTGGAGGTTTACCAGGATGTTGCCCGGTATGGTACGAAGATCGTATGAAGAAAGGCTGAGGCACTTGGGGCTGTTCTCATTGGAGAAAAGAAGGTTTAGGGGAGATTTGATAGAGGTGTACAAGATGATTAGGGGTTTAGATAGGGTTGACAGTGAGAACCTTTTATCGTGTATGGGGTCAGCTGTTACTAGGGGACACAGCTTTAAATTAAGGGGATGTTGGTATAGGACAGATGTTAGGGGTAGATTCTTTACTCAGCGGGTTGTGAGTTCATGGAATGCCCTGCCTGTATCAGTGGTGGACTCTCCCTCTTTATGGTCATTTAAGCGGGCATTGGATAGGCATATGGAGGTTATTGGGCTAGTGTAGGTTCGGTAGGCTTCAGTCAGCGCAACATCGAGGGCCGAAGGGCCTGTACTGCGCTGTATTTTTCTATGTTCTATGTTCTATGTTCTATGACCCTCTGACAGTGCAGCACTCCCTCAGTACTGACTCTCTGACAGTGCAGCACTCCCTCAGTACTGACCCTCTGACAGTACTGAACTCCCTCAGTACTGACCCTCTGGCAGTGCAGCACTCCCTCAGTGGTGACCCTCCAACAGTGCAGCACTCCCTCAGTACTGACCCTCTGACAGTGCAGCACTCCCTCAGTACTGACCCTCTGACAGTGCAACACACCCTCAGTACTGACCCTCTGACAGTGCCGCACTCCCTCATTACTGACCCTCTGACAGTGCAGCACTCCCTCAGTGTTGACCTTCTGACAGTGCAGAACTCCCTCATTATTGACTCTCTGACAGTGCAGCGCTCACTCAGTGTTGACCTTCCGACAGTGCAGAACTCCCTCAGTACTCCCTCTCTCTCTCGCCACCCCCCTCCATTTCTCTCTCGCAACTGTCTGTCTCTCCCTCGCCTGCTCCCTGTCTCTCTCTCGCCCCTACCTCTCTCGCCCTTCCCTCTCGTTCAGTCGCCCACTCCCTTTCTCTCTCGCCCTCTTTCTCGCCCCCCTCTCTCTCGCCCCCTCTTTCTCTCTCTCGCCCCCCTCCCACTCTCTCTCCCGCCCCCTCCATCTCTCTCTAACCCACCCTCTCATTCTCGCCCCCTCTCTCTCTCTCACCCCCCAACTTTCTCTCTCGCCGCCCCCCCTCTCACACACTCCCTCTCTCTCTCGCCTCACTCCCTCTCTCTCTCGCCCCCTCCCTCTCTCTTGCCCCCTCCTTCCCCCTCTCTCGCCCACTTCCCTCTCTCTCGCCCCCTCTCTCGTCACCTCACTCTCCCTCTCTCTCTTTCGCCCCCTCCCTCTCGCTCACCCCCCCCCTCTTTCTCACCCCCACTCTCTCTCTCTCACCCCCAACTTTCTCTCTCGCCCCACCCCCTCTCTCTCCCTCGCCCCTCCCCCTCTCTCTCTCTCACACCCTCCCTCTCTCTCTCGTACCCTCCCTCTCTCTCTCTCGCCCCCCTCACTCTCTCTCTCGCCCCCTCCACCCACTCTCTGTCGCCCCCTCCATCACTCTCTCAACCACCCTCTCATTCTCGCCGCCTCTCTCTCTCTCACCCCCTCCCTCTCTCTCTCGTACCCTCCCTCTCTCTCTCTCACCCCCCTCCCTCTCTCTCTCTCTTTCTTTCGCACCATCCCTCCCTTTCTCTCTCGCACTCCTCTCTCTCTCGGTCTCTCGTCCCCTCCCTCTCTCTCTCACCCTCCTTCTCACCCCTCCTCTCTCTTGCCCCCCTCCCTCTCTCGCGCCCCCTCTCTCTCTTGCCCCCTGCTCCTCTCTCTCGCCACCTCCCACTCTCTCTAGCCCCTCCCACTGTCTCTCTCACCCCCTCACTCTCACTCTCTCTCACCCCCTCCCTCTATCTCAATCCCTCCCTTTTCTGTCTCTTGGCCCGATTATCTCCCTCTCGCCCCCTCCCTCTCTCTCTAGCCCCCTCCTTCTCTCTCTCTCGCCCGTCCCTCTCTCTTTCAAACCCTCCCTCTCTCACTTGCCCCCTCCCTCTCTCTATTGCCCCATCCCTCTCTCTCTCTCTCTCTCGCACCCCTCCCTCTCTCTCTCTCAGAAACGTCCCTCTCACTCTCTGGTCCCCTCCCTCTCTCTTTCGACCCCTCCCTCTCTCTTGCCCCCTCCCTCTCTCTCTTACCCTCTCCCTCTCTCTCTCGCCTCCTCCGACTCTATCACTCTCTCTCTCTCGCACCCCTCCCTCTCTTTCTCTATCGCAACCCTCCCTCCCTCCTTCTCACCTCCACTCTCTCTCTCTCACCTCCACTCTCTCTCTCGCACCCCTCCCTCTCTCTCTCGCAGCCCCTACCACTCTCTCTCGCTCCCTCCATCTCTCTCTCACCCCCACTCCCATTCTCGCCCCCCTCTCTCTCCACACACCTTTCTCTCTCGCTCCATCCCCCTCTCTCTCTCACCCCCTCCATCTCTCTCTCTCTTTCGCACACACCCCTCCCTTTCTCTCTCGCACCCCTCCCTGTTTCTCTCGTCCCCTCCCTCTCTCTCTCATCCCCTTCTCTCCCCCTCCTCTCTCTCGCCCCCTCCCTCTCTCTCTCTTTCTCACTGCCCCTCCCTTTCTCTCTTGCACCCCTCTCTCACTCTCTCTCGTCCCCTCCCTCTCTCTCTCACACCCCGCTCACCCCTCCTCTCTCTCGGCCCCCTCCCTTTCTCTCTCGCACCCCTCCCTCTCTCTCTCATCCCCTCCTTCTCTCTATCACACCCCCTCTCTCGCTTCTCCTCTCTCTCGCCCGCCTCCCTCTCTCTCTCGCTCCTCTCCCTCTCTCTCTCGCCCTCTCCCCCTCTCTCTCACCCACTCTCTCAATCTCTCCCCTCTCTCTCTCACACCCCACCTTTCTCTCTCGCTCCATCCCCCTCTCTCGCCCCCTCCCTCTCTCTCTCTTTCTCACTCCCCCTCCCTTTCTCTCTCGCACCCCACCCTCTCTCCCTCTTGTCCCCTCCCTCTTTCTCTCAACTCCCGCTCACCCCTCCTCTCTCTCGACCCCCTCCCTCTCCATCTCTCACCCCCTTCCCTCTCTCTCTCGCCCCCTCCCTCTCTCTTCCTCTCTCTCACCACCCTCCCTTTCTCTCTCGCACCCCTCCCTCTCTCTCTCGTCCCCTCCCTCTCTCTCTCGTCCCCTCCCTCTCTCTCTCACCCCCCTCTCTCGCCCCTCCTCTCTCTCCCCCCTCTCTCTCGCCCCCCGTCCCTCTCTCTCGCCACCTCCCTCTTTCTCTCGCCCCTCTCCCTTTCTCTCTCGCCCCCGCCCTCTCTCTCTCTCGCTCTCTCCCTCTCTCTCTCGCACCCCTCCCTCTCTCTCTCTCACACCCCTCGCTCTCTCTAGCCCCCTCCCTCTCTCTCTGCCTCGCCCCATCCCTCTCTCTCTCGCCCCCTCCCTCTCTCTTTCGGCCCCTCCCTCTCTCTCTTGCCCCCTCCCTCTCTCGCCCCCCTCCCTCTCACTCTCTCTCTCACTCTCGCAACCCTCCCTCTCTCTCTCACCTCCACGATAGCTCTCTCACCTCCACTCTCTCTCTCTCACCCCTCCTTCTCTCACTTGCACCCCTCCCTCTTTCTCGCTCCGCCATCCCTCTCTCTCACCCCCTCCCTCTCTCTTTCGACGCCTCCCTCTCTCTCTTGCTCCCTCCCTCTCTCTCTCACCCCTCCCTCTCTCTCCCGCACCCTTCTCTCTCTCTCTCTATCCCACTCCCTCTCTCTCTCTCTCTAGCCCACTCCCTCTCTCTCTTGCCCCCTCCCTCTCTCTCTTGCCACCCTCCCTCTCTCTCTCGCCCCCCCCCTCTCTCTCTCTCGCCCTGTCCCTCTCTCTCTCACTCTCTCCATCTCTCTCTCACCCTCTCCTTCTCTCTCTCACCCCCATCAGGCTTGACACCCTCTCTCTCGCCATCCCCCTCCATTTCTCTCTCGCACCTATTCCTCTCTCTTCCCCCATCTCCATCTCTCTCTCTTGCCCCTTCCCTCTCTCTCTCTCTCGCCCCCCTCGCGCTCTCGCCCCCCTCTCTCTAGCCCTCTCTCTCTCGCCCACCCTCTCTCACCCCCCTCCCTCTCTCTCTCGCTCCCTCCCTCTCGCTCTCTCCCCCCTCTCTCTAGCCTTCTCTCTCCCCCTCCCCCTCTCTCTCGCCTCCTCCGTCTCTCTCTCTCTCGCCCCCTCCTTCTCTCTCTCTCAACCCCTCCTTCCCTCTCTCTCGCCACTTCTCTCACTCCCACCCCTCCTCCCTCTCTCTCTCTCACCTCTCCCTCTCTCACTTGCACCCCTCCCTCTGTCTCTCTCCCCATCCCCCTCTCTTTCACCCCTCCCTCTCTCACTTTCAACCCTCCCTCTTTCTCTCCCTCATCCCCCTCTCTCTCGCACACCTCCCTCTCTCTCGAACCCTCCCTCTCTCTAGTTAGCCCCCTCCCTCTCTCTCTTGCCCCTCTCTCTCTCTTGCCCCGTCCCTCACTCTCTTGCCACCTCCCTTTCTCTCTAGCCCCCTCCCTCTCTCTCTCGCCCTCTCCACCTCTCTGTCACACCCCCCTCAGTCTCGACACCCCCTCTCTCTCACCACCCCCCCTCTATTTCTCTCTCGCACCTGTCTCTCTCTCTCTCTCGCGCCCCCTCCCTCTCTCTCTCGCGCCCCCTCCCTCTCTCGTTCCCCCCTCACTCTCTCGCCCCTCCCTCTCTCTCTCGCCCTCTCTCTCTCGACCCCTCTCTCTCCCCCTGTCTCTCTCTCACCCCCTCCCTCTCTTTCTACCCCCTCCCTCTCTCTTGCCCCCTCCTTCTCTCTCTCTCAACCCCTCCTTCCCTCTCTCTCGCCACTTCTCTCACTCCCACCCCCCTCCCTCTCTCTCTCTCACCTCTCCCTCTCTCACTTGCACCCCTCCCTCTGTCTCTCTCCCCATCCCCCTCTCTTTCACCCCTCCCTCTCTCACTTTCAACCCTCCCTCTTTCTCTCCCTCATCCCCCTCTCTCTCGCACACCTCCCTCTCTCTCTCTAACCCTCCCTCTCTCTAGTTAGCCCCCTCCCTCTCTCTCTTGCCCCTCTCTCTCTTGCCCCGTCCCTCACTCTCTTGCCCTCTCCCTTTCTCTCTAGCCCCTCCCTCTCTCTCTCGCCCTCTCCACCTCTCTGTCACTCCCCCCTCAGTCTCGACCCCCCCTCTCTCTCACCACCCCCCTCTATTTCTCTCTCGCACCTGTCTCTCTCTCTCTCGCGCCCCCTCCCTCTCTCTCTCGCGCCCCCTCCCTCTCTCGTTCCCCCCTCTCACTCTCTCGCCCCTCCCTCTCTCTCTCGCCCTCTCTCTCTCGACCCCTCTCTCTCCCCCTGTCTCTCTCTCACCCCCTCCCTCTCTTTCTACCCCCTCCCTCTCTCTTGCCCCCTCCCCTCTCTCTCTCAACCACTCCCTCTCTCTTTTAACCCCTCCCTTTCTCTGTCTCGCACCCTCGCTTTCTCTCTTGCACCCCTCCCTGTCTCTCTCGCACCTCTCCCTCTCTCTCGCCCCCATCCTCTCTTTCTCTCGACCCCTCCCTCTCTCTCTCTCGACCCCTCCCTCTCTCTCTTGCCCCCTCGCTCACTCTCTTGCCCCCTCCCTCTCACTCTCGCCCTCTCTGTCTCGCACACCTCCCTCTCTCTGTCTAACCCCCCTCCTTCCCTCTCTCTCTCATCACTCCCTCTCTCACTTGCACCCCTCACACTGTCTCTCTCTCCATCCCTCTCTCTCTCACACCCCGCCCACTCTCTCTAGCCTCCTCCCTCTCTCTCTGTAGCTCCCTCCCTCTCTCCCTTACCCCTCTCTCTCTCGCCACCCTCCCTGTCTCTCTCGACCCCCTCCCTCTCTCTCTCTTGCCCTCTCCATCTCTCTCTCGCCCTCTCCATCTCTCTCTCTCCCCCCTCAGTCTTGACCCCTCTCTCGCCACCCCCTTCCATTTCTCTCTCGCACCTGTCCCTCTGTCTCTCACCTTCTCTCTCTTGCCCTCTCCATCTCTCTCTCGCCCTCTCCATCTCTCTCTCTCCCCCCTCAGTCTGGACCCCTCTCTCGCCACCCCCTTCCATTTCTCTCTCGTACCTGTCCCTCTGTCTCTCACCCTCTCTCTCTCGCCCTCCCTCTCTCTCAACCCCTCCCTCTCTCTTTCGGCCCATGTCTCTCCCTCACGCACCCCCTCCCTCTCCCTTTCGCCACCCCTCCCTCTCTCTCTCACCCCCCTCTCTCGCCCCCCTCTCTCAAGCCAACCTTGCCCCCGCTCCCTCGCCCGCGCCCCGTCTCTCTCTCTCGCCGCCTTCCCTCTCTCTCTTGCCACCTCCCTCTCTCTCTCTCACCCCCCACCCTCTCTCTCACGTCCTCTCCCTCTCTCTTGCCCCTCTCTCTCACATACCTCCCTGTCTTTCTCCCACTCCTCCCTCTCTCTCTCCTCCACTCACTCTCTCTCGACCCCCTCCCTCTCTCTCTCTCTCACCCCATCCGTCTCCCTCTCTCGCCCCTCCCTCTCCCTCTCGCACCCCCTCCCTCTCTCTCTCTCACCCCATCCCTCTCTCTCTCAACCCCTCCCTGTCTCTCTTGGCCTGTCTCTCACTCTCTCGACCCCCTCCGTCTCTCTCTCTCGCCCCCTCCGTCTCCCTCTCACCCCCTCCCTCTCTCTCTCGCCCCCTCCCTGTCTCTCGTCCCACTCCCTCTCTCTCTCGCCCCCCTCCCTCTCTCTCTCCACCTCCCTCTCTCTCATGCCTCCCTCCCTCTCTCGCTCACCCCTCTCTCTCTCTCACCACTCCCTCTCTCTCCGCCTCCTTCTCTCTCGTCTCCCCCTCCCTGTCTCTCTCACCCCTCCCTCCCTCTCTTGCCCCCCTCCCTCTCTCTCTCGCCCCCTCCATCTCTCTCTCGCCCCTCTCTCTCATTCCCCTCCCTCTTGCTCTCTCTCGCCCCATCCCTCTCTCTCTCACCCCCTCCCTCTCTCTCTCTCTCGCACCCTCCCACTCTCTCTCGCCCACATCCCTCTCCCTCTCGCCCCCTCCCTCTCCCTCTGGCCCCCTCCCTCTCTCTCTCAACCCCACCTTCTCTCTCTCGGCCCGTCTCTCTCCCTCTCGGCCCCCTCGCGCTCGCTCTCTCTCTCTCTCTTCCCCCTCTCCCCCCTATTTCTCTTGCCCCTCCCTCTCTCTCTCGCCCCCTCCCTCTCTCTCACGCCCTGCTCCCTTCCTCTGTCTCGCCCCCTCCATTTCTCTGTCACCCGCTCGCTCTCTCTCTTGCTCGCCCCCTCCCCCCTCTCGCCCTTGCCTCTCTCTCTCGCCCCCTCCCTCTCGCTCTCGCGCCCTCCCTCTCCCACTCACCCCGCCCCCTCTCTCTCATCCTACTTCCACTCTCTCTCACCCCCTCCCTCTCTATCGCCCACACCTCTCTCCCTCTCTCGCTCCCTCCCTCTGTGTCTCTCGTCCCTTCCCTCTCTCACCCCCCCTTACTCACCCGCACCCTCCCTCTCTCTCGCCCCTCCCTCCCTCTCTCTCACCCCTCCCTCTCTCTCTCCCGTCCACCTCCTTCTCTATCCCCACTCCATCTCTCACTCCCCATCCCTCTCTCTCCCTCTCACCCCATCTCTCTCTCGCCATCTCCCCCCTCACTCTCTTGCCCTTCTCCCTCTCACTCGCACCTCCCTCTCTCTGTCTCTATCTCTCTTTCTCGTCCGCTCCCTCTCTCTCTCTCACCCCCCTGCCTCTCTCTCTCGCCACTCTCCCTCTCTCACTCGCCCCCACTGCCTCTCTCTCGCACCCCCCTCTCTCACACACCTCTCCCTCTCTCTCTCTCTCCCACCCTCACTCTCTCTCTTACCTCCACTCTCTCTCTCGTTGCCCTCCCTCTCTCTCTCTCGCCCCCTCCCTCTCCCTCTCTCACGCCCTCCCTCTCTCTCTCTCACCCCATCCCTCTCTCTCTCAACCCCTCCCTCTCTCTCTTGGCCCGTCTCTCACCCTCTCAACCCCCTCCCTCTCTCTCTCTCGCCCCCTCCGTCTCTCTCTCGCCTCCTCCCTCTCTCTCTCGCCCCCTCCCTGTCTCTCGTCCCCCTCCCTCTCTCTCTCGCCCCCCTCCCTCTCTCTCTCCCCCCCCTCTCTCTTGCCTCCCTCCCTCTCTCGCTCACCCCTCTCTCTCTCTCACCCCTCCCTCTCTCTCTCCCCCTCCTTCTCTCTCTCCTCCCCCTCCCTGTCTCTCTCACCCCTCCCTCTCTCTCTTGCCTCCCTCCCTCTCTCTCTCGCCCCCCTCCATCTCTCTCTCGCCCCTCTCTCTCATTCCCCTCCCTCTCGCTCTCTCTTGCCCCCTCCCTCTCTCTCTCTCGCCCCCTCCCTCTCTCTCTCTCGCCACCTCCCTCTCTCTCTCTCACCCCATCCCTCTCTCTCTCAACCCCTCCCTCTCCCTCTCTCGTCCCCTCCCCCTCCGTCTCCTGCCCCCTCGCTCTCGCTCTCTTGCCCCCTCCCTCTCTCTCTCGCCCCCCTGCCACCCCCAGTCTCACTCGTCCCCCTCCCTCTCTCTCGCCCCCTCTCTCTCTCACACACCCCTCCCTCTCTCTCACCTCCACTCTCTCTCTCGCCCCCTCCCTCTTTTCCCTCTCGCCCCCTCCCCCTCCATCACTCGCCCCATCTCTCTCTCTCACCCCCTCCCTCTCATTTGCCCACGCCCTCCCTCTTTATCTCCCCCCCCCCTACATCTCTCTTGCCCCCTCCATCTCTCTCTCGCCCCACTCCCTCTCTCTCGCCCCCTCCTTCTCTCTCTCTCTCTCTCACCACCTCCCTCTCTCTCTCTCGGCCCGTCTCTCTCCCTCTCGCCCCCCTCCCTCTGTCTCTCTCTCTCTCGCCCCTTCCCTCTCTGTCTCGCCCCCTCCCTCTCTCTGTCTCGCCCCACTCTCTCTCTCTCTCGCCCCTTCCCCCTCCATTTCTCGCCCCCTCGCTCTCTTGCCCCCTCCCTCTCTCTCTTGCCCCCTCCCTCTCTCTCGCCCCCTCCCTCTCTCTCTCACCCCTCCCTCTCTCTCTCTCTCCAACCATCCCTCTCTCTCACCTCCACTCTCTCTCTCGCCCCCTCCATCGCTCGCCCCCTCCCTCTCACTCACCAACGCCCTCCCTCTTTCTCTCGCCCCCTCCCTACATCTCTCATGCCCCCTCCCTCTCTCTCTCGGCCCTTCTCTCTCCCTCTCGCCCTCCTCCCGCTATCTCTCTCTCGCCCCACTCCCTCTCTCTCGTCCCCTCCTTCTCTCTCTCTCTCACCTCCTCCCTCTATTTCTCGGCCCGTGTCTCTCCCTCCCGCCCCCCTCCCTCTCTCCGTCTCGCCCCCTCTCTCTCTCACCCCCTCCCTCTCTCTCTCGCCCCTCCCTCTCTCTCGCCCCCCTCCTTCTCTCTGTCGTCCCCTCCCTCTCTCTCGCCCCCTCCCTCTCTCTCTCGCCCCCCTCCCTCTCTCGCTCGCCCCCCTCTCTCTCTCACACCCCTCCCTCTCTCTCTCCCCCACCCCTCCCTCTCTCTCTCCCCCTCTCTCTCGCCTGCCTCTCCCTGTCTCTCTCACCCCCTCCCTCTCTCTCTCTTGATCCTCCATCTCTCTCTCGCCCCCTCTCTCTCATTCTTTTCCCTCTCGCTCTCTCTCGCAACTCTCCCTCTCTGTCTCCCTCACCTCCACTCTCTGTCTCGACCCTCTCTCTCTCCCGCCGCCCTCCCTCTCTCTCTCTCTCGCCCCCTCCCTCTCTGTTTCTCGCCCCCTCCCTCTCTCTCTATCCTCTTCCCTCTCTCTCTCGCCCCTCCCTCTCCCTCTCACTATCTTGCCACCTCCCTCTCTCTCTCACCCAATCCCTCTCTCTCTCAACACCTCCCTCTCTCTCGGCCCCTCCCTCTCTCTCTCTCGCCCCCTCCCCCTCCATCTCTTGCCCCCTCGCTCTCGCTCTCTTGCCCCCTCCCTCTCTCTCTCGCCCTCTCCCTCTCTCTCTCGCCCCCTGCCTTTCTTTCTTTCGCCACCCCCCTCTCTCACTCGTCCCCCTCCCTCTCTCTCGCCGCCTCCCTCTCTCACACCCCTCCCTCTCTGTCTCCACCCTCCCTCCCTCTCACCTCCACTCTCTCTCTCGCCCCTCCCTCTTTTCCCTCTCGTCCCCTCCCCCTCCGTCTCTTGCCCCATGTCTCTCTCTCTCTCACCGCCTCCCTCTCACTCGCCCACGCCCTCCCTCTTTCTCTTGGCCCTTCCCTACATCTCTCTTGCCCCCTCCATCTCTCTCTCCCCACTCCCTCTCTCTCGCCCCCTCCTTCTCTCTCTCTCTCACCTACTCCCTCTCTCTCTCGGCCCGTCTCTCTCTCTCTCTCTCTCGCCCCTCCCTCCCTCACACTCTCGCCCCCTCCCTGCCTCTCGCTCGCACCCTCCCTCTCTCTCTCAACCCCACCCTCCCTCTCTCGGCCCGTCTCTCTCCCTCTCGTCCCCCTCGCTCTCTCTCTCTCTCGCTGTCCCCCTCTCTCTCGCGCCCTCCCTCCCTCTCTCTCTCGCCCCCTCTCGCTGTCTCTCTCGCCCCCTCCCTCTCTCTCTCTCACCCCTCTCTCTCTGTCTCATGCCCCCTCCCTCTCTCTCTCTCACCCCATTCCCTCTGTCTCTCGCCCCTTCTCTCACTCTCACCCCCTCCCTGTCACTCTCTCGCCCCCTCCCTCTGTCTCTCGCCCACTCCATCTCTCTCTTGCCCCACTCTCCCTCTCTCCCCTTCCCACTCTCTCTCACCCCCTCCCTCACTCTCTCACCCCCTCTCTCTCTCTCGGCCCGTCTTTCTCAATCTCGCCACCCTCCCTCTGTCTCTCGCCACTCCCTTCCTCTCTCTCTTGCCCCCCTCCCTCTCTCTCTCGCCCCCTCCATCTCTCTCTCGACCACCATCCCTCTCCCTCTCTCTCTCGCACCCCACACTCTCTCTCTCACCTCCACTCTCTATCTCGACTCTCACTCTCTCTCTCGCCCCCTCAACCTCCGTCTCTCGCCCCCCTCTCTCATCCCCTCCCTCTCGCCACCTCGCCCCCTCCGTCTCTCCATCGTTCCCTCCCCCTCTCTCTCTCACCCCCTCCCTCTCTCTCTCTCGCCCCACGCCCTCTCTTTCTCGCCCCCCTCCCTCTCTCTCGTGACCCCCCTCTCTCACACCCCACCCTCGCTCTCTCTCCCATCCATCCCTCTCGCTCTCATGTCCACTCACTCTCTCGACCCCATCTCTCTCGCCCCCCCTCCCTCTCTCTCTCGCCACATTCCTCTCCCTATTTCGCCCCCTCCCTCTCTCTCTCTCTCACCCCATCCCTCTCTCTTTCAACCCCACCCTCTCTCTCTCAGCCAGTCTCTCCCCGTCGCCCCCGTCGCGCTCTCTCTCTCTCTCCCCCTCTCCCCCTCTCTGGCTTACCCCTCACCTCTCTCTCTCTCTCGCCTCCCTCCCTCTCTTTCTCGCCCCCTCTCTCTCGCTCTCTCTCCCCCTACCTCTCCCTCGCGCCCCCTTTCCACTCTCTCTCGCCCCCTTTCTCTTTCTCTCACACCTCCCTCTCTCTCTCTCTCTTGCTCCCCCTCTATTCTGCCACTCTCCCTCTCTCTCTTGCCCCCTCCCACTCTCTCTTGCCTACCTCCCCCTCTCTGTCGCCCCCCCTCTCTCTCTCTCTCTTGCCCCCCTCCTTCTCTCTCTCGCCCCCACTCTCTCACCCCTCCCTCTCTCTCTCTCTCTTGCTCCCCCTCTATTTTGCCACTCACCCTCTCTCTTGCCCCCTCCCTCTCTCTCACCCCCTCCCTCTCTCTCTCGCCCCCTCCCTTTCCCTCTCAGCCCCATCCCTCTCTCTCTCGCCCCCGCCCACTCTCTCTCACCTACCTCCCCCTCTCTGTCGCCCCCATCCCGCTCTCTCTCTCTTGCTCCCCCTCCTTCTCTCTCTCGCCCCACTCTCTCACCCTCTCCCTCTCTCTCGCCCCCTCCCCCTCTCTCTCGCCCCCTCCCTCTCTCTCTCTCGCTTCCACCCTTTCTCTCTCGCCCCCTCCCTACATCTCTCTCTCCCCCTCCCTCTCTCTCTCGCCCCTCCCTACATCTCTCTCGCCCCCTCACTCTCTGTCTCGCCACCTCCGTACATCTCTCTCACACCCTCCCTCTCTCTCTTGCCCCTCTCCCTCTCTCACTCACCCACCCCCTCCCCCTCTCTCTCGCTCCCTCCCTACATCTCTCTCGCCCCCTCCATCTCTCTCTCGCCCTCACAGTCTCTCTCTCTCTCTCTCTCTCTCTCTCCATCCCTCTCTCTCACCCACTCCCTCTCCCTCTTAAACCCTCCCTCTCTCTCTCGGCCCATATCTCTCCCTCTACTCCCCCTCCCTCTATCTCTTGCCCCCCTCACTCTCTCTCTCCCCCCTCCAACTCTCTCTCGCCCCCTATCTCTCTCATCCCCCTCCCTCTCTCTCTCTGTCTCTCTCTCGCTCCCTCCCTCTCTCTCTCTCACCCCATTCCCTCTGTCTCTCACACCTTCTCTCACTCTCGTCCCCTCCCTCTCACTCTCTCACCCCCCCTCCCTCTCTCTCTCGACCCCTCCCTCTCTCTCTCGCCCCCTCCATCTGTTTCTCGCCCCATCCCCCTCCCTCTCTCTCTCTCACCCCCTCCGTCTCACTCTCTCGCCCCCTCCCTCTCTCCATCCTCCCCTCCCCCCCTCTCGCCTCCCCCTCTCCCCTCCTCTCTCTCTCGCCCCTTCCCTCTTTTGGTCTTGCACCACGCCCTCACTCTCTCGCCCCCCCTCTCTCTCGCGCCCCCTATCTCTCACACCCACCCTCTCTCTCTCTCCCACTACTCCCTCTCTCTTTCACGTCATCTAACTATCTCGACCCCCTCTCTTTCTCGCCGCACCCCCCTCTCTCTCTCTCTCGCACCCCTCCCTCTCTCACTCTCTCGAACCTCCCTCTCCCTATCTCGCCCCCTCCCTCTCTCTCTCTCTCACCCCTTCCCTCTCTCTCTGAACCCCACCCTCTCTGTCTCGGCCCGTCTCTCTCCCCCTTGCCCACCTGGCGCTCTCTCTCTCTCTCTCCACGCTCTCCCCCTCTCTCTCTTGCCCCCTCCCTCTCTCTCTTGCCCAACCCCTCCCCCGTTGCCCCCTGCCTCTCTGTCTCACCCCACACCCTCTCTCTCTCGCCCCCTCCCTCTTTCTCGCCCACCCCTCCCTCTCTCTCGCCTACCTCTCCCTCTCTCTCTCGCCCCCTCCCTCTTTCACTCTCATCCCTTCCCTCTCTCTCTCACCCCCCCTCACTCGCCCGCCCCCTCCCTGTCTCTCTTCCCACCTCCCTCTCCCTATCTCGCCCCCTCCCTCTCTCTCTCTCACCCCATCCCTCTTTCTCTCAACCCCACCCTCTCTCTCGGCCCGTCTCTCTCCCTCTCATCACCCACGCTCTCTCTCTCTCTCTATCTCTCTTGCCCCCCTCGATCTCTCTCTCTCTCCCCCCTCCCCCCTGCCCCCCCCTCTCTCGACCCCTCCCTCTCTCTCGCCCCCTCCCTCTCTGTCTCTCACGCCATTCCCTCTGTCTCGAGCCCCTTCTCTCACTCTCGCCCCTCCCACTCACTCTCCCCCCTCTCACTCTCGCCCCCTCCATTTCTCTCTCACCCCTCCCTCTTTCTCTCTTGGCCGCCCATCCCCCTCTCATTCCCCTCCCTCTCTCTCACGCCACCTTCCTCTCTCTCACCCCTCCATCTTTCTCTCTCTTGCCCCCTCCCTCCCTCTCTCTCGCCCCACTCCCTCTCTCTCTCACTCCCTCCATCTCTCTAGCCCCCTCCCTCTCTCCTTTGCCCTCTCCCTCTCTCTCAAACCCCCACCCTCTCTATCTGGCCTCCCTCCCTCTCTCTCTCTGTCTCGGCCCCTCCCACTATCTCTCTCGTCCCCCTCCCTCTCTCTCACGCCCCCTTCCTCTCTCTCACGCCCTCCATCTCTCTCTCACCCCCTCCATCTCTCTCACGCCCTGCTTCCTTGCTCTCCCTCGCCCCCTCCATTTCTCTCTCACCTCTTCCCTCTCTCTTTCCTGGCCCCATCCCCCTCTCGCCCCCTGCCTCTCTTTCTCGACCAACTCCCACTCTCTCTCCCCCTCCCTCTCTCTCTCACCCCCTCTCTCTCTCGCCCCCTCCCACTCTCTCTCTCTCCCCCTTTCTCTTACCTTCACCCCTTCCTCTCTCTCTCACCCCCTCCCTATATCTCTCGAACCCCCTCCCTCTCTCCCTCGCCGCCCCTCACTCACCCCCTCCTCTCCCTCTCTCGCTCCCCTCGCTCTCTCTCTCGCGCCCCTTTCTTTCTCTCTTCCCCTCCCTCTCTCTCAGCCCCTCTATCTCCCTCTCTCACTCCTCTCCCTCTCTCTCTCGCCCCGCCCTCTCTCTCTTGGCCCTCTCTCTCTTGCCCCCACCCTCTCTCTCTTGCACCCCCCACGCATCCCTCCCTGTCCCCCTCTCACCCCCTCCCTCTCCCTCTCTCTCGCTCCCCTTCCCCCCTCTCTCTCCTGCCCCACTCTCTCGCCTCTCTCCCTCTCCCCCTCACGTCCCCTCCCACTCTCTCTCGCCCACATCCCTCTCCCTCTCGCCCCCTCCCTCTCCCTCTGGCCCCCTCCCTCTCTCTCTCAACCCCACCCTCTCTCTCTCGGCCCGTCTCTCTCCCTCTCGGCCTCGTCGCGCTCTCTCTCTCTCTCTCTTCCCCCTCTCCCCCTATTTCTCTTGCCCATCCCTCTCTCTCTCGCCCCCTCCCTCTCTCTCACGCCCTGCTCCCTTCCTCTGTCTCGCCCCCTCCATTTCTCTGTCACCCGCTCTCTCTCTCTCTTGCCCGCCCCCTCCCCCCTCTCGCCCTTGCCTCTCTCTCTCGCCCCCTCCCTCTCGCTCTTGCGCCCTCCCTCTCCCACTCACCCCCTCCCTCTCTCTCATCCTACTTCCCTCTCTCTCTCGCCCCCTCCCTCTCTCTCACGCCCTGCTCCCTTCCTCTGTCTCGCCCCCTCCATTTCTCTGTCACCCGCTCTCTCTCTCTCTCTTGCCCGCCCCCTCCCCCCTCTCGCCCTTGCCTCTCTCTCTCGCCCCCTCTCTCCCTCTCTCGCCCCCTCCCTCTGTGTCTCTCGTCCCTTCCCTCTCTCATCCCCCCTTACTCACCTGCACCCTCCCTCTCTCTCGCCCCTCCCTCCCTCTCTCTCACCCCTCCCTCTGTCTCTCCCGCCCACCTCCCTCTCTATCCCCACTCCATCTCTCACTCCCCATCCCTCTCTCTCCCTCTCACCCCATCTCTCTCTCGCCATCTCCCCCCTCACTCTCTTGCCCTTCTCCCTCTCTCTCGCCATCTCCCCCCTCACTCTCTTGCCCTTCTCCCTCTCACTCGCACCTCCCTCTCTCTGTCTCTATCTCTCTTTCTCGTCCGCTCACTCTCTCTCTCACCCCCCTGCCTCTCTCTCTCGCCACCCTCCCTCTCTCACTCGCCCCCACCGCCTCTCTCTCGCACCCCCCCTCTCTCACACGTCTTCCTCTCTCTCTCTCCCACCCCTCACTCTCTCTCTTACCTCCACTCTCTCTCTCGTTGCCCTCCCTCTCTCTCTCTCTCGCCCCCTCCCTCTCCCTCTCTCGCCCCTCCCTCTCTCTCTCTCTCTCTCACCCCATCCCTCGCTCTCTCAACCCCTCCCTCTCTCTCTTGGCCCATATCTCTCCCTCTCGTCCCCCACCATCTCTCACTCTCCTCGCTTCTCTCTCACTCCCCTCCCTCCCTCACACTCTTTCCCCCCTCATTCTCTCTCGCCCCTCCCTCTCTCTCTGTCTCTCACTCTCTCGCTCCCTCCCTCTCTATCTCAACGCCTCCTTCTCTCTCTCACCCCCTCCCTCTCTCTCTTTCTCTCACACCACCCACCCTCTCTCACTCGACCCCCCTTCTCTCTTGCCCCCCTTTCTCACACCCTTCCCTCTCTCTCCCATCCCTCCCTTTCTCTCTCAAAACGACTCTCTCTCTCGCTGCCCTCCCTCTCTCTCTCTCTCTCGCCCCCTCCCTCTCTCTCTCTCGCCCCCTACCCCACCGTGTCGCACCCCCTCTCTCTCTCTCTCATTCTCACCCCCTCCCTCTAACTCGCCCACACCCTCATTCTCTCTCTCACCCACTCCCTACATCTCTCTCTCGACCCCTCCTTCTCTCTCTTGTCCCCCTCCCTCTCTCTCTTGCCCCCTCTCTCTCTCGCACCCTCACTCTCTCTCACTCTCTCTGTCACCCCATCCCTCTCTCTCTCAACCCCTTCCTCTTTCTTTCGGCCCGTCTCTCTCCCCCTTGCTCCCCTCCTTCTCTCTCTCTCTCCCCCACTCCCTCTCTCGCCCACTCCCTCTCTCTCTCTAGCCCACTCCCTCTCCCTCTCTTGTCCCCTCCCTCTCCCTCTCTCACCCGCCTCCCTCTCTCTCGCCCCATCCCTCTCTCTCTCATCCTCTCCCTCTCTCTCTCTCTCTCTCTCTCGGCCCGTCTCTCTCCCACTTGCCCCCCTCCCTCTCTCTCGCCGCCGTCTCTCTCTCCCGTTTGCCCCATCCCTCTCTCTCACCCCCTTCCCCTCTCTCTCTCCCCACTCCCTCTCTCTCTCTCACCCCCTCTCTCTCTCTCTCTCGCCCACCCTCCCTCTCTCTTCCACCCTCCCTCTCTCTGTCTCAGCCCCCTCCCTCCTTCTCTCTCGCGCCACCTCCCTCTCTCAGCCCTCCCTCTCTCTCTCCCCCTCCTCCTCTCTCTCTCATCCCCTCCCTCACTCTCTCGCCGCATTCCCCTCTCTCGCCTCTTCCCTCTCTCTCACCCCTCCCTCTCTCCCATCCCTCTCTCTCTCTCTCTCTCTTTCTTTCTCTCTCTCTGTCTCTCTCTCGCCACCCTCCCTCTATCTTTTCCACCTCCCTCTCTCTGGCCCCCTTCCTCTCTCTCACCCCCTCCCTCTCTCTCGCCCCTTCTCTCACTCTCGCCCCTCCCTCTCTCTCTCGCTCAACCGCCCTCCCCTCGCTTTCAGCCCCCTCTCTTCTTCTCTATTTCCCCCCTCCCTCTCTCTCTCTCCCCCTCCCTCTCTCGCCCCTCCCCCTCCCTCTCTTGCCCCCTCCCTCTCTCCCTCTAGCCCCCTCCCTCCCTCCCGCCCCTCCCTCTAAATCTCTCTCTCTCGCCCCCTCACTCTCTCTCTCACCCCCTCCCTCTCTCTCGCTCCCTCCCTCTCTCCCTCGCCGCATCCCTTTATCGCACCCTCCCTCTCTCTCACTCCCTCCCTCTCTCTCACCCATTCCCTCTCTCTGTCTCTCTTTCACCCCCTCCCTCTCTCTCTCACCCCTCCCTCCCTCTCTCTCTCACCCCTCCCTTCCTCTCTCTCGCCCCCTCCCTCTCTCTCGCTCCCACCCTCTCTCTCTCACCCCTCCCCCTCTCGCCCCCCTCCTTCTCTCTCTCTTGCCACTCCCTCTTTCTCTCGCGCCCCATCCCTCTCTCTCTCACCCCCCTCCCTCTCTCTTGCTCCCCATCTCTCTCACCGCCTCCCTCTCACTCTTGCCCCCCTCTCTCGCCCCCTCTCTCTCTCGACCCCCTCCCTCCTTCTCTCTCACCCCCTCCCGCTCTCTCTTTAGCCCCCTCCCTCTCTCTCTCTCTCCCACTCCCTATCTCTCTCTCCCCCTCCCTCTCTCTCTAGCTCGCCTCTCTCTCACCCCCCTCCCTCTCTCTATCTCCCCCTCCCTATCTCTCTCTCCCCCTCCCTCTCTCTAGCTCGCCTCTCTCTCACCCCCCTCCCTTTCTCTCTCTCTCTCTCACACCCTCCCTCCCTCTCTCGCCCACCACCCCCTTCTCTCTCCCCCTCTCTCTCACCACTCACTCCCTCTCTCGCCCTCTCACACACCCCTCCCTCCTTTGTGCCCTTCCTCTCTCTCACCATCTCTCTCTCTTTCGCCCTTGCTCTCTCTCATCCAGTCTCTCCCTCTCCCTCTCTCTCTCACCTCCGTCTCTCGACACACTCTCTCTCTCTCTTCACATCTCTATCTCTCTCTCTCATCCCTCCTGTTTCTCTCTCTAGCCATCCTGCTTTCTCTTGCCCCCATCTCCCAACCCCTGTCTCTCTCTCGCCCCCTCATTTTCTCTCTCTGTCCTGTTTTTCTCTCTCTCTCGTCTCCCCTATCTCTCTTGCCCCCTTTCTCTCTCTCGTCGCCCCTCTCTCTCTCTGTCTCTTTTTGTCTCTCGCCCCCCTCCCTCGCCCCTCTCTCAGTCTCACTCTCTCTCTCGCTCCTCTCTCTCATTATCTCCTCCCGTGTCTCTCTCTCTCTCTCTCCCCCACCCTCTCTCTCTCTCTCTCTCTCACCCTAACTCTCTCTCTCCCCCTTCTCGCTCTCCACCTCCCTCAGTGTCTCTATTCTCCCAGCTCCCTCTTTCCCTCTGACTGAATCTCTCTCCCTCCCTCTCTCTCTAACATACTCTGTCACCCTGGTCCTTCCCTCTCCCTCTGATCCAGAGACTGGGGGTGTTTGGGGGTGAGGCTGCGTGTGGGGGTGGGGGTGAGATGTGGGAGGTTGGGAAAATAGAGATTGAGTTGTGGGAGGGAGAGAGGGAGGGGGAGAGGGAAGAGTGGAGGCAGGTGGAGAAACAAGGTTGGGGATGTGTGTGTGTGAGAGAGAGAGGAGGATAAGGGAGAGGGTTGAAAAAGAGTGTGTGCGCTGAAAGAGAGCGCGACAGAGGGCTGCAGTCGTGGGACAGAGGGTGTTAAACCCAGTTCAAGAGCTCAGGGTATGGTGCCCTCCCCTTCCCTGAGGACCAGGACTTGGGGCTGAGTCTGTCTCTCTCCAGCTCAGCTTCTCCAACACAAAGACACACAACAACATCGGTCACTCTGCTGCTCGGCACGCTTTAATCAACATTTTTATTGTTTACAAATGGAAGTGATGGATACAGTCATTGGGATGGTGTTTTTTCTCACTGGCCCCTGAGTTGTGAGAAACATTAAAATGTTTCCCTCTAACCCCCCTGTGGGATAAGAATGGACAAACCAGCGCTACCCTCAGTCTGTTACCATAGCGACAGGCTGCTCCATCGCTGAAATACGGAACTGAAATGAGAAAATCCCGGATGGATTGATTAATGAGGGAATTTGATGGATGGATGGATTTGGGTGAAGGGATATTTCAGCACATTCTTCAGCTGCTGCCTGAACTTAGTCTGGGTCACGGCATAAATCGCGGTGTTTGTGCAGCAACTGAGGAGCTGCAGCATGAAGCCCAATTCCTGCACAAAGAGATGGAGATACACAGGGGTATCCACAATCCAATCCATCCGGTTCCATATAAAATACAGCATGAACGTTGACCATAACAAGATGAAATTGGCCGAGATCACAAACAGTAAAATGATGGATTTTTTTCGGTTTCTCATTTCAGTGTCAGACTGAGCGTCCCCATTGGTGTGAGCGCGGAGTCTCCTGCGGGCTCTGCTGGTCACTAAAATGTGTCTGACGGTGAGAACATTGAGCAGCAGAATCAGGAGAAATGGGACACACGGGGTTAGAATCTGGTGGAGGAACTCGATTGTAACCCAGACACTGGAGAATAGAACAGCTTCTGTTACACGACAAAACCAGGGATTGTTCTCCAGCCAATACCGAGCCGTGAGAGCAAAATACCAGGAAATGTTCTTTAAACAGCTCAGCACAGTCACTGCTCCCAAAACCACAGCCGCCGTTTTCTCACTGCAATATTTATTTTTCAGCTTCTGGCAACCAATGGCCACAAACCGATCAAAGGTGAAAGTGACGGTGAACCAGACAGAGCAGTCAGTGGCTGCATGAATGAGGACGGCGTGGATATTACACACGGGGACGGAGTACTTCAGGAAATAAAACTGTTCCCGATAAACAATGGGAATGTGTCTCAGGATCAGGTCGAGGATAATGACCAGGAGATCCGCCGCTGCCATGGCCCCCAGGTAACGTCTGACACATGGAGACAATCCACAATCTTTATAAAGCAGGACGTAGATGGTCAATACGTTAACTGTGAGGAAGGAAAATAAACTCATTATCCATCAACCTGGAGGCATTTGGACGCGTTTTATCGGGGACGCAGTGAGATTTTCAAATGTGTCTCTGTATTCAGGGATTTATTAAAATAATTGGAGCTGGAATAACAAATGGGAAGGTCGGAATTACTGACAAAAATGTGACATAAACCACAAGAAACCGTCTCTCCCCAAACACACATCCATAAGGACCGATGGTTTCGAGAACATTACCACACACTCGATCACTCGAGAGCAGACACCAGTCACTCCTTCCCAGTTCCTAATACAGAGGGTGGGAATGTTGCTGTTCTGACGGATTCTCTCCCAGTTTCCTGAAGACAAACGGAGTTTGGGAATTTCTGTATTTTGGTCTAAATTGTGATCGATCCTGTGTCGTGAAGAAATGTAAACGCAGGGAAAACGTATTCACCCCTTTAACTGCCTGAGGGGCCTTCGGAACAGTGTCTCCTTCTCCCTGGAACGGGATCTCTTCCCTCGGGATCTTATCGTTTGTTCAATTCACTGATGTCCGGCCGTTCACAAACAATTTCAGCGACAGAACATTCCGGGGAATGACTGTTCTAGAATGTCGGGGATAGAACGTTCCGGGGAATGTCAGTTACAGAATGTCAAGGACAAAATGTTCTGGGGAATCCCTTGACCTGTCCATCACCTTTCCCCCCCACCCACCCCACCAACATGATGTACTGTGCCTGGACACACTATAACATTAATGGGGTGAGAGAGGGAGGGTCCAATCATAGGAATGGGAACTAAAAAGAAGGGAATGAAAGGCATTGCCAGATCAGCTGAAAGGGTGAAATATACCACATTATCAATCCACCTCACAGAACCAGCCCAGACACCATACACCCAGAGGAGATACCTGTTCACCGTGGAACACGCTGTAGACCCGGCCAGTGTACTGCTCAGTACAACTCAGCAATCGGTCGAGATTCATATATTGCACTGGTCAGTACAATCCAGCAATATGTCCAGTGTGAAACACTGCACAGATCATGTCAGGGCACTTATCTTCAAACGCAGACGAGACGTCTGTCAAGTTTGTGAAGCTGGGACAGACAGAAAAGCTGCAGATGCTGGAGTCCAAAGCAGACAGGCAGGAAGGTGGGAGAACACAGCAATCCAGACACCATCAGGACGTGGAGATGTCAACATTTCCGTTGTAACCGTTCTGTAAGAAACCTGAAGGAGGCTACACCTGAAACATCAAATTCTACACTTCCTGACGCTGCCTGGATTGCTGTGTTCCTCCTGCAAGTATTCAGCATGGGAAGCAATACAGACCACATCCATTCATTGATCTATAAAGCCAGACTAGATATCTGTCCAGCACGGGGAGCTGTGCAGAACACAACTGGCCACAAATGTGTAAACCTGAAACAAATATCCATCCAGCTTGGGGAGCTGCACAGATCACATCATTGCAGTATCTATAAACCTCAACCAGATAGTCTGATCAGCACAGCAATCTGTGCAGTGATCACCCATGAATTCATCTGTTAACCAGGAGCAGTTACCCTCTCAGCATGTAGGACTGTGTACACCACCCCAGTGCATTGATCTGTAAACCAGGAACAGTTACCCTCCCAGCATGTAGGACTGTGTACCCCACCCCAGTGCATTGATCTGTAACCCAGGAGCAGTTACCCTCCCAGCATGGAGGACTGTGTACCCCACCCCAGTGCATTGATCTGTAAACCAGGAGCAGTTACCCTCCCAGCATGTAGGACTGTCTACCCCACTTCAGTGCATTGATCTGTAAACCAGGAGCAGTTACCCTCCCAGCATGTAGGACTGTGTACCCCACCCCAGTGCATTGTTCAGTGTTAGATCCCTGCCCAGTGTGGGGAAACTTGCAGCCCGGGCTGGAAGTGACAGGATGTGCAGCTCACATCCATTTCCAGCTCCATATCTCCATTGTGCCATGACAAATGTGTTCTGTGGGTGTGGGCTCTCTCACACTGCCAGAGAGAGATGGAAGGGGTATCAGTTTAGATATCACCACATGGGAGGGGTTTAGGAAATAGACAGAGATGCGGAGACTGAGAGACAGTGTCATGGAAGGATGTGTTCCCAGGTTGCGGAATGCTGAAATGTAGACACTGCGATAGCATCAGGTAACATGAGCCTGTCTTCCAGGAAAGATGGGAAAATGGGATATTGGTGTGAGGTCAGCTGCAGTGTGGTTTTGAAATTACGTTTATGTAATTTTAGTAAGTGTCTTTTTGAAACAGTATATTGCTATAGAGTTGGAGTGGGGGTTAAATAAGCAGTTCAGAGAAATGGGGTCTCAGAGTTGTGAATAGTTGATGTAAAATGTTCAGTTTCAGAGTTAAAAAAATAAATTTATGTTTTTATGTAAACAGTGGAATTTGGGAGATCTCTGTCACTCATATTTTAACAGTTTACAAGGCAAATTGAGCATTTCTTTATGTTTAGTTTAAAGTACCAGATGAACTCAATTTTGTGTCCTAACAATTGCTGTGTGTGTCTCTGTGTGTCTCTCTGTGAAGCAGGTCTGGCAGTCTCTGTGGTATTTGAAGTGATGCAATCCCACCCTCTGCTGGCCTCGACACGCCACTGCACAGACATTGGCAGAGGGTGAAAACCAACAGGGAATCATTCAGAGAGGGGGAGGGAGAGGGCAGCTGCTCACAGCACCATCCGAACTGATGTCTTATCCATGGACTGATCTAAATGTCCTTTAAACGTTGTAACTGTCCCTGCTTTCACCACTTCCTCTGGAGGTTCATTCCACACCCAAGCCACATTCTGTCTAACATAATTACCTCTCATGACTTTTGTAAATCCTTGTCCTCGCACCTTAAAATATCCCTCAGTTTTGAAACCCCAACTCTAGGGAAAAGATATCAGCCCTTCAGCTTATCTGTACCCTTCATTATTTTATAAACCTGTGCAAAGTTACCGCTTAATCTCATATTCTTCAGTGAAGAAAGTCCCAGCCTATCCAGCCTATCCTTATAGCTCACTCCCTCCTTTCCCAGCAACATCCAGGTTAATCTCTTCTCAATCCTCTATCCTCTCCAGCTTAATAATGTAAAGGTCAATAATATCAAAGTGAAGAGTCAAGGTGTTTTCTTAGGGTACGGGGAGACCAAAACTAGAGGACATAGGCTTCAGGTGAGAGGAGAAACATTTAAAAATGACCTAAGGGGCAACGTTTTCACCCAGAGGGTGGTGTGCCTATGGAATGAGCGGGCAGGATGACCAGACTGGACAGAGTATTCCAGGAGAGGTCTCACCAATATCCTGTACAACCACAACATTGACGTCCCAATTCCAATACTCAAAGGTCTGACCAATGAAGACAAGTGTGTTAAGCACCTCCTTAACCACACTATCTGTATGAGATGCAAATCTTAAAGAATTATACCTGACGGCCTAGGTTTCTGTGCTTCAACACTGCCAAAGGCCCTGCTTTTAATTGTATAGGTCCTGTTCTTGTTTCATTTACCAAATCCAATACCTCGCATTAATCCAAACTAAACTTCATCTGCCACCCTTCAGCCCAGTGTGTGATATTACTGCCACCTCCCCCTCCCCCTCCCCCTTCAATTTTAAAATTCCCTCCCCCTCTCCAGGATACCTGCATACTCCAGCCTTGATTTTCACAAAGACCCTGAGCTTGGTTTGTCTTGTGTGGTTAGGGGGAGGAGGAACAGATTACAGACACAGTCAGTGGGGAGGAGAGGCTGGACAGTCATCGGCGGCCTGGTATCATTTCATGGTTTTCGGAAAAGGGGAGTCGCACGTTAGAGGTGGGTTAGAGTGATCGGTGTTTTGGGACCAGAAATTAAGCTCTTCCTTCGTCTTTGATAATAAATATCTATTTGAGACCCTTCATTGGGCAGAGTGTGTCTGCAGGATTTCCTTCTCTAATATTGCAGACTACAGTTAATAGCGATTAAAGACGTTCATAGTTAATTTCGATGGCATAGCACGTACACTCAATATCCTACAGTTGAGGCAAATATCTTGCATTTGTTTAATAATGCAAAGTGTTTTTTGTAATTCAGTAATGGCAACCTGATTATACGAAATCCATATCGAGCTGAAAGCGGGCACTTAAAATATGACCCAAAATCTGGGTACGGTAGTGTCCCTGTCTCTGAGCCAGAACTCTGGATTTGATTCCAATTCCTGAACTTGTGTGGTAGTGTTCCTAGCTCTAGACTAGAAGGATTCAAGTCCTGCGTGTTGCAGAGGTATGTCCCATCATGTCAGGACAGTCTGATGAACAAACACACAGGAGAATAATGTTACAGCTTTATGAGTATTTCTGAGTGATGCTAGGGCGAGGTGGCAGTAATATCACACACTGGTCTGAGGGGTGGCAGATGGAGTTTAGTTTGAATTAATGCGAGGTATTCGATTTGGTAAATCAACCAAGTGCAGGACCTATACAATTAAAAGTAGAGCCTTTGGCAGAGCTGTAGTACAGAAACCGAGGCTGTCAGGTTTAATTCTTTAAAATTTGCATCTCATATAGATAGTGTTGTAAAGAAGGTGTTTAACACACATGTCTTCAAAGGACAGACCTTTGAGTATCGGAATGGGGACGTCACATTGAGGTTGTATAGGACATTGGTGAGGCCTCTTCTGGGCACAAAGGTCAAGGTGTAAATCCCACAGCAGTGTCTCATGATACATCTGAACAAACTGATTAAAATGGATTTAGAATTGTGACCTGATGGAGAAGGAAGAGGTGTCAGTATTGCATTTCAGAATTTAGGCCCAGGATGACTGAAAGTATAGCCATTCGTGTTGATTGGAGTCACATTTCGCAGCAGTAAAGGTTTATAAAATCAGAAGGGTCAAAGATAGGATGAGTAGTCAGGGGTTTTTCCCCAGGTTGGGGCGTCCAAAACGAGAGGGCATTGGTGGAAAGTGAGAGGGGAAAGGCTTTGATGAGGCTTAAGGGGCACCATTTCAACCAGAGGGTGGTGTGCGTATGGAATGAGCTGCCAGTGGAAGTGGTGGAGGCTGGCTCAACTACAGCATCTAAAAGGTATCTGGATGCTGACAGACTTGCTGAGATTTTCCAGCAATTTCTGTATTTCTTTTAAAAATGCATTCATTTTAACACTTTTTAAATTAAACATGTTTATTTTTTTCATAACACAGGGACGTATAAACATATCTTCAAATCGACCAAGGCCATTTTCTGCTCAGGGTATGGCTCTGTGTCTGACAGCAACAATGATGCACCTACATGGAACAGGGAATGTGATGGAGACATAGTTTGGACAATGTACAAGGAGACCTCACATGGTCCAGTTTGGGAGAGGATGACATTATTGTGTGATTCAGCTCAGAGAGGGAGAAAATGTAATCTGCCTGAGAAGGAATGGCCTATTGCACTCTCTCTCCTTCATTGTTCCTCATCACAGTAATATGTGCAACTTAAAAAATACTCTGAAGTCATCGTTACCAATCGTAATTTTATGGAATCCCTGCAGTGTTGAAACAGGCCCTTCGGCCCAACAAGTCCATACCAACCTTCCCAACCCATTTCCTTGTATTTACCCCTGACTAACCTAGAAATCCCTGAACACGACGGACAATTTAACATGACCAATCCAATGAACCTACACAGTTTGAGCTGTGGTAGGAAACTAGATCACTCATTTAGAAGCTCACACAGACAAAGCGAGAATGTGCAAACTCCACACAGACAGTCACCCAAGGCTGGAATTGAGCCCAAGTCCCTGGTGCTGTGAGGCATCAGTGCTAACCTTTGGGTGATCCCTGACCACAATTCACTGGAATCTCCTCACTGCCTAAAGCAAAGGGAATTCAGCCAAATCCAAACTCTCCCAGGATGAAATCCCATTGCTAGCAGCTGTGTAAGTACAGTATCTTCAGAAGTAGAATAACGTTTTGGCCAATCTTGCAATTTTTCCTTTGTCAGATGTTCCAATAATATCTGGACAAAGTTCTTTCAAGTTACAAATTTGTGTGTGTGTATGTGTGTGTGTGTGTGTGTGTTTAGAAAGCGAAATATTGATTATATATTTGCAAAAGCCAAACAGTTTGCCATTCATTTTTCCATCATAGTTTGCGTAACATTGCTCTGGATCATAAATGTGTTGTTTTAGCAGATTAAAGAAACTAGCCTGACTTATTCCTAAAACTGACCCTGACCCAGTCTGAGACCGATATCATCGGCCATATCACCAACCTGGTTACATTTAACATTTGATGTGAGCAGTGGAGGAGTGGGATAAGAAAAGGAAACAGTGACCCCAAAAAGCCGGGGAACTATAGACCAGTGAGCCTGATGTCAGTGGTGGGTAAGTTGTTGGAGGGGGTTCTGAGCGATAGCATTTACATACATTTGGGAAGTCAAGGGCTGATCGGAGTAGACAACGTGGCTTTCTGCATGGGAAATCATGTCTCATTAATTTGGTTGAGTTTTTTGAAGAGGTGACAAAGAAGATTGATAAAGGCAGTTTGGTAGACATTGTCTAAATGGATTTCAGCAAGGTGTTCATTTAAACAAAAAAGAGCAAAGAAAATTTACAGCCCAGGTACAGGCCCTTAGCCCTCCAATCCTGAACCGATCCAAATGTACTGCCTAAATCTGTCGGTCAATTCCTAAACATATGTATCCCTCTGCTCCCCACCTACTCATGCATCTGTCCAGACGTATCTTAAATGAATCTACTGTGCCTACCTCTACCACCTCTGCTAGCAACGCGTTCCAAACGCCCACCACCCTCTGTGTGAAGTACTTACCGCGTGTATCACCCTTAAATATTCCACCTCTCACTTTGAAAGCACGACCTCTCGTTATTGAATCCTTCACCATGGGAAAAAGCTTGTCTCTATCCCTTCATGATTTTGTAAATCTCAATCAGGCCCCTCCTCAATTTCCTTTTTTCTAATGAAAATAAACCTAACCTACTCAGCCTCTCTTCATAGCTAGTATTTCATTCTGCTCGGTAGACAGATTAGCAAGTTTCAGTCACGTGGGATACAGAAGAAGCCAGTCACAATTGGCTTGAAGGAAGAGGGGTATTTTTCAGCCTGGAGGCTTGTGAGCAGCAGTGTGCTGTAAGAATCAGTACTGAGTTCACTGCATTTCATCATTTATGTAAAAGATTTGGATGTGAATATTGGGGCCATAGTTAGTAAGTTTACAGATGGAATCAGAAAGGTGGTTTAGCAGATTATCTCAGAGTACAACAAGACCGCAATTAGTTGGGACAAAGAGGCAAGGATGGACAGATGAATTTTAATTTAGATAAAGACGAGGTTTTGCTGTTTGGGAAGGTAAATCAGGGCAGAAATTATACACGTAATGGTAAGATCCTGGGGATTGTTGTGGAAAAAAGGGACATAGGGCTGCAGGTATATTGTTCCTTGAATGTGGAGTCGCAGGTAGACAGTGTGGTGCAGAACACATTTAGCACATTTGCCTTAATCAGTCAGAGTATTGAGTATAGGAGTGGTGGTGGTATGTTGTATCTGTGCAGGATGTTGGTGAGGCCACTTTAAGAATACTGCGTACAACTCGGTTTTCTGCAGAAATGACTTACCCGGATGTTCCAGGACTGGAGGCGTGAGCTTTAGTGAGAGGTTGATTAGTTTAAGGTGCTTTCTCCTGGGGTGTCAGAGTTTGAGGGGTGACATTATAGAGGTTTATAAAACCATCAGGGGCATGGATATTCTGAACAGCCACACTCTGCTCCACCAGGATAGGGCAGTCCAGAACAAGAGGGCATAGGTTGGAGGGGAGAGGGCGAATGATTTAGAAGGGACCTGAAGATAAATGTTTCACACAGAGAGTGGTGTGTGTTCAGAAAGTGCTCTCAGAGGAAGTGCTGAAGGCGGTTACAATCGCACATTTAAAAAGAACCTGAAAGAGGAGGGATATTGGCCAAATGCTGGCAAATGGGACTGGATCAGATTTGATATCTGATCGGAGTGAACAGATTGGACTAACGGGTCTGTTTCCATTTTGTATGACTCTGAGTCTATAAGAGGGATGACAAAAATTCTGAAAGGACCTTTCAAGTCATAATTCTCTTTGCTGGAAGTTTATCGTGCCTTGATGTTCATGTTGATTGAAAGCTGCGTTAGGTAAATATTTGCCAGAGACGTGAGTCATGCATAATGGGATGGAGACAGGAAAGTGAGGCTGAGTCCACAACCATTTCAGCCACAATCTTAGAACCTGGTGGAGAAGGCTCAACGTATCTAATGACCCACTCCTGCTCCTCAATCCCATGTTCCTGTGTTCCATTCAGCCCCTCATGCCTGCTAGACAGGAGCGGTTGGAGGCTACTTACTCCTATAACCCGGTGCACAGAAACAGAGGAGACCATTCGGCCCTTCAAGACTTTCCCACACGGTTTGACATGATTTGGGAAATGTAATTGGAAAGCCCAGGCTGGGTATGAAAGAGGACCCTCATCTCTCTTTAAAGAGCTTCCCCTCTCTGCAACCTGTGCTTCATTTGTTGGTCATGTTGTAGACCCAAGTTCGCTGGGAATACAGCTCCCATACCTCACCCAGAGATGGCTCACAAAATCCTCTGATCACCCTGATTGAAACATTCAATAACAGAACATCCATGCAAATAACACCCACTAACTTTCCAATAACAGAATGGGAGAACATCAGAAACAGGGGAAGGTAATTCACTCCCCAAGCCTGCCTTGCCCTTCACTAAGATCATGACTGATCTGCTCTCGGTCTCAAATCCTCTTTCATACCCAATTCTTCATAGCCCTGAACTCTCTGACAGGTCAATATCCACCTACCTCCTCTTCAAATACGTTCAGTCGTCTTGCTCCCTAACATTCTTGAGAAGAGAAACCCTGACATTCAATCCCATTTGTTTGAAGAAAACACATGTTGTTCCTATACCATGACCTATTGATATGAACAAAAGAGGTTGGCTCAAGGATTCAGGTAAAAATGACTGGCCCCAATATCAAGGCAGTGGTTGCCTTTTATTGACATCAAGGAGCTGAACAAAACTCGACTTAATGCGAATCAGAGTAAACTCTCCAGTGTTTGGGGTCAAACCTGGCACAAAAGAAGATGTTCATCATCTCAGTCCTGGGTCAGCTCTGTGGGAGATCCTCAGGGTAGCTTCCTCTTCACAAACAGCTTCAGCTGCTTCATCAATGTCTCCCTGCCACCACCACCACCCCCATCCTCCCCACCATAAGGTCAGAAGTGGGGATGGTCACTGAAGATTCCACAATGTTCAGAACATTTTACCCCCGTCAGTTCCTGAACTGGTTTGTGTCCATGTGCAACAATACCCAGACTCCATTGAGGCGTGTCCTGTTAAAGTGCCCATAACATTTATGTAACAGCACTTCCTGACACTGCACATTGTCACAGTTAAAAAAGAGTTCATTCAGCAGCTCACGCTGGTTTCACAGGAATATGAGGAAGCCATTCAGCCTATTGACAGCATTAGAGTAGAATAGGGACAGCCCATTCAGTCCCTCCAGCCTATTACTCAGGAAGAGGAGTCTAGTGTGATGGACCACAGCAGAGTGCCTCGAAAATATTTGAAGTCGGTAGCCGAGACTCTAATGTTTTCTTACTTTAAAGGAAATGTAAAGTGTCTGTTCCGGATGCAATGTGACAGGTCAGACTCCTCGGTGGGAAGCAAAACACCATCTACTTAAACACGGAAGATAAAACAAAACCAAAGAAAGAGGAATTTAGAATAACGAAATTCCATTGTGCAACCAAACAGAATAATAGATCTAGGAGCTATTACTAATGAACTAGTCCAACATAGGAAACTCCCATAAACACAGCCCTTGGAAAAAAGGAATATTCAGGAATAGAAAACAGCATCAAGAGAAAATTCAGGGAGAGTACCAACCAGGAGACATTCCCTGAAGCTTCCAACTGTGTGGAGACCCCAATACCTTTTGATGTTACTGAGAAACCAAAACCCAGAGACCCTAATCTGTGAGAGCTGGTCAAACCTATTCAGGCTGCATTAAAATAAACACAAGGCCTCTCTCGTTGTTTACTTGAGTGGTCTTAACTAGCCAGCTTGGTAACGATCGTTCAACCTCTCTCTTAAAAGAAACCAGGATAAAAATGACCTCTTAAAGCTGCAGCATTGTCACACTTGTCAGCACATCGAGCTGTTAAACAGGAACCAGTAGTAACCCAGTCAGGCGCTTAGCCCTGTCTAATCGGACAAGGAAGATGCCCGTCAGTCCCTTGAGTCACTTATACAGGAAAAGGAGGAGGCCACTCCCACCTCAAAGCACTTACACGGGGGCAGAATGAGGTAATTGATGCTGATTCCTGATGAATGGCTTATGCCCAAAATGTCGATTCTCCTGCTTCTCGGATGCTGCCTGACCTGCTGTGCTTTCCAGCAATCGAGGTTCTACACGGATCACCAGCATCAGCAGTCTTAAGTGTCTCCAGATTGATGCTCTAACATGATGAACAATCGGAACAGAGGCTGCACACGTTGTTCCAGGTGGCTCAGTTGCTTATGATACACACGTGGGACTTTAACGTGGTTTTCTAATGGTGAGGAGGGAAGCCTTATGTCTTGTGTGAAGTCTCAAAAAGGCACCTTCCATCTCCACGAAGCCAGCCTGGTATTCTCTATGTAGGGCGGAAGCTGGTGGGAATGGCTACCTGTTTCAGACGGAAGGTATTGTGGCTGCTGTTGGGGATTGTGAACAACTTGGCGTTCAGTCCAGGGTTCACACGCTGACTGCACAATAACTTGGGGAGAGTTAAATTAGGCATATAAACTATTAGGAAAGCCACGTTAGACTGATGAATGGGCTGTCTAAGTTCAAACAATTCTGATCTTGTTCATGTTGACCTTGTCTAGTGTACGTCCTGTTCAGTGTATCCTGTATGCCTTACTCTGTCCAAGTCTATTTCCACACTATGATCTGTCTGGCCATGCTTACTATGATCTTCCTCCACTGCTCATAAACAAAGTGTTTCCCTTTACTGAGGTACACGTGGCAATCAATCAAACCAATTAATCCTGGGCAAAGTATGGAATTTCTCACCCTATCAATGTCTCTTTTGGAAATAAGTGATCGCGGCCACCTCTCGTGTTTCAGCGTCACCATTTCTTCGTCTCACGCAGCTCTACAGATTGAACACTCAGCTTATTCACTCTATCCTCATGTTACCATCACCCGTGTCTGTGGTAAGGAGATCATTTCTTACAAAGGAGATCAAATCTGTCCAGAGTGTCCCAAATGCTCTCTCAGCAAGGCTTTACAACAGCAGGAAGATGGCTTTACTTATGTACTCGGATCATCTTACAATGAAGGACAGCATACCATTGTCTGCACCCATTACTTACACAGGGTTTGATTCGGAGCAGTCAGCATAAAATTGTGATTGGGAGATCATGCTTGCCAAATTTGTCAGTGTTCTTTGATGAAGTTACGAGGAAGGTTGACTAGGACAGAGCGGTAGACATAGTCTCCATGGATTTCCGTAAGGCCTTTGTTCAGGTTTCACATGGCAGGCTGCTCTGGAAGGTTACATCACGTGAAATGCTGGGGGAACAGGCCAATTGGATACACAGTTGGCTTAATGGTAGGAAGCAGAGGGTTTAGTGGAAGGATACTTGTCAGACTGGAGGCTGTTATCTATGATTATCTATGATTATCTATGACTGCAGTAACATATACACGTGATAAAACTTTTCAATGATCTCTGAATAGGCCAAGCTAGACACTCTACTGTATCAAACTGCTTCGAGTTCTTAAACGATAAACCCAGACAGAACACCCGGCCCCAGCCTCAGTATCGGAAAAAGAGAACGGGAACTCAGTCCTGTTGACCCTGCAGAGACCTCCTTCCTAAAATCTGAGAGCTTGTGACAACATTTACAGAGCTTTCTCACAGGCTGCACAGAAACATCGGGAATGGAGTAGGCCATACATCACATTGAGCCTTCCTCATTGTCATTCATGTTCAAATATCTCCGCAATGCACTTATCCCACGCAATGAATATATCCGTTAATGTGAGTAACCTTGGGAAGCTATAAATTAGCAAGTGCAGTAGTCCCTTTGGTCCATCGAGTTTGCTACCCAATGCAATATAATGATGGCTTGCCCTTTATTACCACACCGTACTCCTGCTCTCTCCTCATATCTCTACTGTCTCTAAATTCATAGAGATGTTCTCTGAAATGATCCACAATTTGACCTGCTGCCTCGCCAATGTAAAGAAGACTACATTAGGTTTAATGGATGCAGCAGATGAGACGTTCTGTCTCCCTTCATCACCTAACTCTTTCAACCCCACCTTCATCTACCTACCGCAATCCCAGCTACCTCTCTCCTGTCTCACCCCCTTCTCGTTTATCCCTCAGCCTCCTTGGCCCATAAGCTTAATTCCTGATGAAGGGCTTATGCCCGAAACATCGATTTATCTGCTCTTAGTATGCTGCCTGACTGTGCTTTTCCAGCACCACACTCTTCGACTCTGATCTCCAACATTTGTAGTCTCCACTTTCTCCTCACATCTTCATGGCTTGCCTGACTCAGAATTATAACGGTTACTTCAACTAAAACAAAAACTATCGTGTACTTAAACAGCATAAAAGAAAACCAATACATTGTGGTCACTGTTCCCAAAAGGTCGTTTGACTGCAAAATTTTCAATTTGCTCTTCTGATCACTCAACCCCAATTCCTAAATAACCTGATCTCCAGCTCAGTGCTCGACATAATGTTCATGTAAACCATCTCACACGTGGTCATGAAATCCATTTTCCCAGCATTAGCATTCACTTGGGTTAACAGAGTTTAGATATAATGTATACAGTACATTATTACTGCAGTACCCAAAAATGTGTATATCTCATTTCCTATTTTATAATATGTCCAGCATTTCTACTGCAGTTTTCACTTTGATATATAACTCCAATCAATGTTTGCTCATCCTTGCTGTTTTTGCGCTCCACCTTACTAGATTCTGTGGAATCTGAGCGACATGGGCTCTGGGGAGATTAATGGCAGAGATCATCTCACCACATCATTTATGATCTTCTCAAACTTTAATTTCTCCAGATCTCCCGTGATTCTGTGGAATGGAGAAGGACAATGATCTTCCAACAATGCTCTGTATTCCCCCAGAGAGCTGAGACAGCTCTACCCTGGGTGGGAACCTTACAGCAGGCTGGTAAAATGTTGCTGCTGCTGTACAGGGTCTTAGTGAGATCACATCTGGTGTAGTGTGTACAGATTTAATCTCTTCAATGAAGAAAAGATTTTGTTATATTGGAAACAGCTCAGAAATGGTTCCATCAGCTGATTACTGCAATGAAGGTGCTAGCTTATAACAAAAGGATGATCAGGTTGACGCAGTAGCCATTAGAGTTTACAAAAATTAAAGATGATCTGACTTGAACATAGATGACAGAAGGAGTCAACAAGTGAAGCGAATTACACACATAGTGGAGGAATCCATTCCGTTCTCCAGACTGTTACACAGGAACAACAGGAGGATATTCAGGCCTTCGAACCTGTTACATCAAAGCAGGATGAGGCTATTCATCCCCTGGAGCCTGATATACATTTACAGAAGGAGGCCATTCAGCCACTCGAGCCTATAACAGTAGGCCGTGCTGCACCAGTATTCTGTGAAACAGCAACAGGATCTATCCATTCAGCCTCCTCAAGTCTGTAACATAGGAACTGGAAGAGGTCACACAGTGACAGGAGATTGTTAGACTGGGATAACAGGAGGCCATTTAGACCCACCGAGCCTATTGCAAGGGAATTGGATAACGATAAAAACTATCTGAGACTTCTTTCATGAGAAAGGAAAAGGTAATTTCAACACGTGTCTGTTACAAGAGAAGACCAATCAATCCCACACTCCCATCTCCGGTATACATGAGGACACCATTCAGTGTTTCCACCTGTTATGGAGAAGTATGAGAAGACCAATCAGCTCCACAGCAACAGGAAGATTCCATAATCTCCCAATCCTCTAAAGCATCAACAGGAGGAGGTCATTCTGGCCTTGGAGATGACAACATGGGAACACCAGAAAGATGTCAGCCCATCGATATTGTACTCCAGCAGGATGATGAGTCCATTCAGCCACACATACCCCTTGCACAGCAATTGGAGCAGATCTCTTAAAACGTGTGCCCATTCAATAGTAATTCAAAGAAAACGTGAAGGTTTTCGAAAGGGAACAACTTATAATAATGGTATACTTTAGGGACGAAAGTGTAACAATAAACTATTGTAATTTAAGGCAAATTGTTAGAGTCCATTGTTCAGGACATTTGCAAAGTTAAACCTCAATCCATCAGAGTCAACATGGTTTTACGAAGGCTAAATCGTGTTTGGATTGTTTGCTTGAGTTATTTGAAGATGTCAAAAACAAAGTGGAGCGCGAGGATCCTGGAGATGGAACATATCTGGTCTTCCTGAAGGCATCGGATATTTCGCTTCTCCAAAGACTAAGTGGTAAGATCAGACAACATGGGTTTACGAGTAATTTATTAGCTTGGATGGAGGATTGGTTAACTAACAAAATATAGTCAGGTGGAATAAATGTGTCATTTTCTTTTGGCAAATGCAATTTGTGGGGTGCCATTGATTTCAGTACTCATGCCTCAACCATTTGCGGTTGATGGTATTACTGTACTCGGTTGATGGGATGGAAAATACGATGCCACACTTTCTCAGATGACACTAGCATTGGTGGGACATTTCTTCGGAATGATGATGCAAGAGATTTAAAACTATATGGATAGGTTAGGTGAACGGGCCACCATTTGGCAAGGACAATTAAAGTGAATAAATATGGGGCTATTCAAGTTGGCCAGTGTAATAGAAAGACAAATTATTATCTAAATGGAGAGAAAGTTCAAAGTGCTTAGGTGCAAAGGGTTCTGTGTGTCTGCTTGCATATCACAGAAAACCTGCCTGTGGGTAATGCAAGTAATGAGAAATGCAACCATAATTTCAGTGTTTATTTATAAAAGTATAGAGTAGAAAGGTAGGGAGTGTTGGTGCAGCTATGCGAGGCGGCAGTGAGGCTGTAACTGGAGTACAGATTGGGTATCCTGCAGAATGAGGTATTTCCATTAGAGGCAATTCAGAAGAGCTTCATCAGATTGATTCCTTATTTGAAGTGTTTGTCTTATGAAGAGAAATTGAGCAGTTTAGGCCTATACTCTCCAGTTTATAAGAGGTCTGTAAAATGCTAAAAATAATTGAATGTGGAGATATGGAGTGGATTTTTTTTTTATGTGGCGCAATCTACAACAAGAGACGAGGGTTTAGGATGGAGAGATGGCAGGAAAGTGGAACAGAGGGCGCGTTGACATCAGCCTCATCGAGGGGTTGGATTCCTCACAGATGCTCCTTGTTCTTTTTCAACCCTTCGACTGTGTTGCATATGAATGGGGAAGGAGAGGGTATCATACAGGAGCAGGCACTCAGGATAAATCAGTCTCAATCAGTTAGACAGAAGGTAACCAGAAGGGTCACAGAATAACCAGTACTTGGTTCTCAAATATTTACAGTCTATATTAATGATCAGGAGGATGGAACAGATATTCAGATGCTGAGTTTGGTGATGTCGCTGTGGTAAGCAAGAGATTAAATTATCAAGAGAGGGTGGAGAGTCTGCAAATAGATTCAGAGAGGGAAAGGCAATAGATAATAGTTTGGCAGGTGGAATTCAACATGATATAACCTGTCATTTCATTTCCAGAAAAACGGAAAGCAATATGTTACTGAAATGGAGAGGGATTACAGGACTTTATGATACTGTGTGCTAGGGGGTTTCACTCAAACCCGTTCAGACATGGGAGGTTTTCCTCCATCCCTAATCGTCTGCTCCCCGACACTCCAAGTGACCCCATTGCTCTCCGTACACATGGGATACTTTGATGTCGTTGATTGGTGGTGGGGATGGTGTTTTGAAACGTGCATCAAGGAGACAGCCTTTATCCAAGATGTATTCATTTCTTTCTACGGGGAGACCCAATGACGATGGGAATGGCTGACTGCTTCTGAATGAAGAGACCATGACTGCTGCCAGGAGAGTGGGTATTCACCAACATGATGTACTGTGCATGGGCACACTGTAACATGAATAGAGAGAGAGAGAGCGAGAGCTCCTTCAGTTCCTCGACATCTCCCCATTGACATGGGTATTCTGCTGATGCCATGCACACCATCGGGAATACCACTATACTGAATACACCCGGCAGCTCCCAGCTGTGGGAGAAACAATGTATTTATCTCATCCACCATATATGCCCTCCCTCAGCGAATGGTGACATCAATGTTGAGATACTGGGAAACGATGGGTATGTCATCTAGTTATGCCTAGAAGGTTATGGATCATAGATGTTGAATGAAACAGTGACTTTAACAGCCACTGGCAGCACCACCCGCTCCCTGGTGTGATGCTGCAGGACGTGTTGAAGGAGGTGACACCACTCTGTGACCAGCTCCTTGTTCAGTCAGGGTCCCCTCACTATCTGCTCCTGGGTTAAGTGTAGCTTGTGAAGCTGTTCATGGAATACTTGGGGTGGATACAGCAGATCCTTTTCCACACACACACTCACTCCGTGGTTTCAGAGCTTCCCTCTCTGCAGACTCTGCTCCATTTGTTGTTCATGTTGCAGACTCAGATGCTGTAACTACAGTCCCCATGCTCCATCCAGAGTTGGGTCACCAAATCCTCAGGTCTCCCTGAATGTCTGAGGCAGCTCACAGCACAACCTCCAGCAAACCATCCCCAGCACCTCCACTAACTTTTCAATAACTGGAGTCAGTCAGAAACCCCTCGGCTACAAGTGTTGTGGACCAGACCAGATCCCCGCAATTTTTTTTAATTAGGCCGCTTAGACCCAAACCTATTCTTATTTTAAACATAGATGTGAAGTGTGCGTTCCAGATATGTTGTGACGGGTCAAACCTCTCGACATTAAGCAAAATATAATCTATTCCAATGTTTTGTTTAAAATCCAATCGAAGAAAAGAACATTTTGTGATAGCTTATATGTTGGAACACTTACACAAACAATAGATACTGTACCTTCTTGGCATACACTGCTTGGCACAAAGATATATTCAAATACAAATTCTTACATGCAATTTTCTGATCCAGGAGGAAACAACATGTACATGAATCTCAGACAGAAAAGCAACTGGGGATCATGTAATGATACTTCCAACCCTTCGAGGATCCCCAACAGCTTCTGAATGCTGCAGATAAAAACAAAATGAGAAAACCTGGTCTGGGAGAGCTGGCAACTGCCCTTCGGTTGTTACCACCATTTAATAAAACCTAAAGGCCTCCTCAGTTATTTACTTAAACTGTGTTCAGACAGCAGTTCTTCAACTCTGCCTTTATAACCTCCCTTCAAAAACAACCTAAGAGAACATAACCTCTTTACAGTGATAGCAAACTCACAACTCACCTTTAATAAAATGATCCATCAATATACAAAAATAGATTAATTTTAGACTTGCTAATCGTCCTCCATTAGTAGACTGAAATGCATATATATTACATTGACTCTGAGCATACAAATGTTCACAACTCGATTCGATTTCGGTCATTTTACTCCTGCCACAGAATGACTTTATCTTTCTTCATCCAAGTCTCCACAACCTGTCAAATCTTAGGTTTCTCGCCCTATTAACGGTATAATTTCAAATTGAATAGCAGCAATAATAAGCTCAATCGAAACAGACTGGTATTCGTTGCCCTAAACTTCTTCAATAACTTTAAGGGGTCACGATCAGTGATAAAGATTTGTCTCAGGTATGTTATTGGCAATTGAAATGCTGAAATGTTGTAACGGCAACACTAAGCTCAAGGCCTCCTTCCCCATTGTGGAATAAATCTGTTGATGTTTCCGCTGGACGCTCCAACAACACATTACGTAATGGAACACTTCTCATCTCTTCAACATTCCTTCTGAATGACATAGCTCTTCATATCTCATCATAAAAGCATTACATGCTCCTGTGCCTCTTAATGCTGTAACCCCTTTACCTGCTACTCCTGGCCTATGCCAATAAACCTTATTCTCACAGGGATATGTTTTAAGAAGATCTCGCACATTCTTCTCAATCCCTCACAGAAACCAGCCTTTGATTTCTGAACCAAATCATTATCATCAGCCATTTCAGCTTCTAATCTTGCCATTTTAAAGCTCTGCTCTTCCACACGAGTTCTCACGACTGCAGGAAGTGAATTGTTGAACTTCTCTAAAATAAGAATCTCTCTAAGAGTGTCATAGCTTTGCTCTGTTTTTAATGCCCTTCCCTACTTTTCAAAATTACTTTGTTTGATTCTTTGAAACTGAATGTGCGTTTAAACAGGGACACTATTTTAGATTTCTGAAACACTGTCTGTCGGCTTCTGGCACAAGCTCATATGCACTTCAGATGGCTTTCTTCACCTCCTCCTCCTCCTCAGATAATACCTCCTCCGATAGGGATGCAAATACCTGTCAGCTTTGTTTGAATCAACTAAATCCCCATGGTCACTGGGCACTGCATTTGTTTAGCCACTTTCTCAAATGACATTTAAAACGTGCCCCCATACTTCTCATCAAATTTAGATAATGCCTGGGTTTAATTAAACAGATCTCCATCAGGCTTTTGGCTACTATGGGGTTGCTCATCCTCACTATCCTCCTTATCCAGACTACCGTCTACCTTCATCTCGAATCTATATGTCAACTTTCCTCTTTTATCACTCACTTTTGAAGTTAAAACTTTCTGCTTTTCTTCTCTCTTTTTCTTTCTTTCTTCTTTATTTCCTTTTCTTTTATTTCTACTTTTCATCATAATTTAAACAGTTTCAATTCCTTCTCATGTTCAAGGCGCCTCATTTGAAATTGAATTCAAACCATTTCCAAAGACTCTGATGGAGTTTCCACCAAATGTAATTGCAAAGCTCTAGCTGTAACTATCTCTTATTTTCTCACAGACAAACACAGCCCCAACTCCAGCTTGTCTGCCAATTCCTACATCTTTGCCTTCATTACATTTTGTAAAACCCCTAACTTCACTTCTTCCACACCCAGAGAAATCTTAATGACTGAAAGAATCTTTATACACAAAACGCTGTTTAAACCAACCGAATTCAACATCCACAACAAAAGACACTAACAACTACCATACATGACCTTTGAACCCAATAGTCTCCCGGTGCATAAACTCCAGTGTCTGCATGAGCTTATTCTGGATTCTCTGGTTTCCTCCCACAACCCAAAGATGTGCATGTCAGGTGAATTGGTCATGGTTAGTTGTTCATAGTTTTCAGGGATGTGTGGGTTAGGTGCCTTAGTTGAGGTAAATGTGCAGTAATAGGGGACAGCAACGGGTCTGGGTAGGTTACTCCTCGGAAGGTCGGTGTGGACATGTTGTGTCGAATGGCCTGTTTGCACACTGTAGGGATTGTAATTCTAAACCAAATTTAGTATTATCGATTTAGACACAGACAAGAGACCCCAGTTTGCTATAGACCAACCAGACTGACTCAAACCATTTTAAGGAGGTAGCTTGGATGCCAACCTTTCCTTATTTTAAAGGTAGATGTGAAGTGGGTATTCCAGATGTGATGCAACTCGTCAAACCACTCACCATTATGCAAAACACAACACACTTAAAGAATCTAATGAAAATCCATACAAAATGAAGAGGAATTTAGAATAATTTAACTATTGGAAACCATAACTGTATAATGGATACAGTACCTTCTACAAACGAACTTTTCCAATATACCAACATCCCATAAACACATCTCTTGGAAAAATGCAGCATTCAGACATACATTCTTGCATACAGTTCTCCATTTCAGGAGGAAACAGCATCATGTCAGGTTTCAGAGAGCGTAACAGCTGGGGAAAAGTTCCTAGGCCGTTGTTACTGCTATTTATTATAAACCCTAAAAGTGTCGTAAGTTATTTACTTGAGCCGTTTTCAGTAGGCACTTTGGCCTTTAAGATCTCTTATTTAAAGAAAGGAAAAAAGTAATCTTTTTTTAAAAGTGACAGCATTGTCACACACTTTAGATCCCTGGCCCTTTACTTGAGGGGCTTCCTCGATCGGAAGATCACCTGAGAGGGACAAATACAGGTACAGACCAAGTTACAAGGATGTGTCTCATAACTTCTGAAACACCCCTGTCCATGAACCATCACATGGGACATACCAGGAAGTGAAAAACGGCCTGGCACACACCATTTCACTGTTTCTGAGCTTCACAATGCCAGCACTCGATACACTAGAGAGCCATAAACAAAGGCCAGGGAACGAAACAGAGGGACAGAAACATTCACATTAAAAGCAGAAAGAGACAGTTAATTAACTGAAAAGATGTTGTGGAAATATGGGGAAAAAGACAGGGCAGTGGGACTAACTCGAGAAGTGAGGATCTTCGAGAGTAAACTTAATAGAATGAGAACATTGAATAAAGGCATTGTCAGATTAGATGGAATGGTTTGTTACATCAAATTCTGAACTTGCTTCAGAGAACACCACAAGCAACATAACCTGGAACAAGATGACAGCCCAGCATGGGGGGCTGTGCAGACCATGCTAGTTTGTTGCTCAGTAAGCTGCACTATCTGCATGGAGAGTATTGCAAACTTTACTATCAAATGCTGACTATACTCGCATCAAATTACTGCATTGGCGACAATGAGAAGGTTTGCTGTGTGTGTGTGTTCATCAGAGACTGAGAGAGAGTGTGAGTGTGCGGGATTGGCGTGGTTGAATGAGGAACTCATTGTTTGAGAAGGAACGCACATGGAGGAAACTATTTTAAATAAGAACAGCTGGCAGGCTTTTTGTTTATCAATAGAGAGAACGAGAGAGGTTTCTTGGACAGATACGGTAAAGTGTTTGAGAATGTCAAAATAAAGGCATTGCAATACACAATAGCAATATACATCGGCGTGGAAGTGAATGACAGATGGATGGGAGTTTGGTGTGAGGTCGAATCAGATTTGCTTCGGCAGGTTTGAAGCCGGGAGTGTCAGCAGCAGATTATTGGCTTCATTAAGACTGTATTTCATAGCTCAAGGTTCAAACAGCAGATGGACTAAATCAGTGAGATATTTTCTGGGGTGGTGAGCATTTCAAGTTAGAAATGGTCAGGATATGGTGTCATGAATCAGCTCATGGTCAAAGGGATCTCCCCCAGTTGTGACTTGTCTGCTTCAGTCGCAGATATTGGCCAGGGATGGGATGGAAACAGTAGCAGGAAGTGGAGTTTGTAACCAGAACAGTAGACAGTGACCTCCCTGCTCTTAATATTTAAATAACAAAGGCAATGATATAGTAAATTGTAGTTCTCCGCTGGAACTGAGTAGGTCAACATAGAGAGTAACACTGCCAAAGCAGAGAAGGAGACAGTCATTGAACGCATTCATTGATGTAGTTAGTAATGGTCTGTAGAGTAAATATCTGCAATGAGAGATTCAACAGGAAAATAATAGTGACAAGAAGTGTAGACGATATAAAAGAACAGTAATACAGTCATAATCGGTTTATAGAACAAAAAAAATCTGCATGTTGACATTTACCAGGAACACCAACGATAGCCAGGAAAGGATAATAAAAATATTGAATAATGAGAAGAGCGTAATAGATCCGCCATGATAATGACAACCAATAAAATGCAGAAGGACGCCAAACATAAATGGATAAGCTCCTGTCTATTGTTGGAACATGCCAGTTTAATGTTCCCAGATTCGAATACATTCTTGGAACATTCCAGTCTAATGTTCTCAGATTCTGATCTCTCCTCCCCCTCTCATTGGGTCTGCTGTTCTCTGTCAGTGCTGTCGGTGATGCTCCCGCTTATGCTATGGGAAAACACATTGAACGGCGCCCATTTATCATTAAAAGATGAAAACCGTCCTCTGGGATAATTAGAATCCATGGAGATTGGTATTAATCACAGTCACTGAACAAACACTGGGTAACCGAGCAAAGACTACGGCAACGGATGAATGGTCACTGCACAACAATCAACAGACAGGAAGGTTCCCTCCCAGTTGGGTAACACTTCAGTGGTCCCGGGTATTCAACCTCGGACCTTCTGTTGACCATCCTTCAAGGCGGACTCCAGGACAGACAGCAGTGAAAAGTGGCCGAGCAGAGGCTGATTACAAATTTCGGTACCCATAGGGAGGGCCTCAACTGGGGCCTTGGTTACATGTCACATTGCAGGTGACCACCATTGCACTATACACATACACACACACACACACAAACACACAGACTCCTATACACACACACATACATGCGGACACACATGTACACAGACACGGACACAGACATGGACACACCCTTACAGACACCCACACTCTCACAGGCATCCGCTCAGAGACTTAGACCACTCTACACTCATGCACACACATATACACTCTCTCTCACTGATACTCAAACCCCCCACCCCAGACACGCACACACACTCCCACACTCACACATGCACCCCCTCACAGACTTAAGACACTCTACATCACTATACACACAAATACACTCCCTCTCACACACACAACCCCCAACCAAGCCAAACACACACATACAAACAGACAAAGACCCACAGACACACATATTTTGTGGGGTGAATTTGTACTTGCAGACTTATATTGTACTTGGCTCAAAAACCGTATGCATTCATGTAGAACTCTGTGCTCAAAAACTACATGATTTCATGTAAAGCTCTGTTATCTCACTTTTCATATTAGAATCGATCTAAACATTATGGTATAGACAGAGAACACAAGGGCTAACACTTTCAACATATTGTCTAACTAACACTCGTTATTACTGCTAACCTGAGAATGCAACTTTAAAAGAAAAAAGGTTTTGTAATTTACACAAGAAAGAAATGAAACAATCATGGTATTCGAACAGATGAAAGACTCAACAGACAATCAAGTTATTTTTCAAGGTATAATTTCAGTTTCATCACACTGTAAATTTTTGCGATAAATTCTGTGCCTTAGAAGTGTGTCCTCCACTATCACCTGATGAAGGAGTGGCGCTCTGATAGCTAGTGTGCTTCCAATTAAACCTGTTGGACTATAACCTGGTGTTGTGTGATTTTTAACTTTGTACACCCCAGTCCAACACCGGCATCTCCAAATCATGACTAAACAAACAGGCTCAGTTAACCAGTTCCACACATCATTTTTCATATCGCTATAAAAGGGAACATTTACCAGGTTTGGAAGGAAAGAATGTGGGTTGCTGAGGGATGGACCAAAAATCTTTAAATCTTTTGAATCTTTTTTAATAACTTGTATATGAGAGTATTAAAAGGCACTTCAGTGGTCTATATATGTTGTACTTTGTTTATGAAAGGAGGCAGTTATAAAATAACAGATCGGTTACATTAAAAAAAGTCGGGTGAGCAAGTTTCTGGATACCTTATCCCAAAGTATAATACTTATTGACCAGGGTGAGGCTACTCCTGGTTTTAAGTGCCCTGTTATCAAATCCTTTCATAACCTTGAGACAGAGCATTGGGATTGCTGCTCAGGAACAGGCCGAAGCAATTCTGTCCCTATGGGCCTCTTACAAAGGGATACGAGAAGGCCATTCAGTCCATATTAGCCTGTTGCTACTTGAAAAGGTGGAAATGTAAAATATTGGCACATTTTGCCAACGGAATCATTCAAAACGAAGAGATATGTCGCTGCAGCTGTATGAAGTGTTACTGAGAGGGCACCTGGAGTAAATTGTGTTGTTCGTGCTTATGTAACTGAGAAAGGATGGACCGACATCAGATACAGTTTGATGGCTGCTTCTAATCCACGGGTTGCTGTGTTAATTAATGCCTCGGGTCTGTTACACAAGGACAGGAGGAGGCCATTCAGCCTTTCCAGTCTATTACAGAGGGCCACGAGGAGCCCATTCAGCCTCTCGAGCCTGTTACAGAGGGGCAGGAAGTGTTTATGTAACTTTCAAGTCTGTTACGCATAAATATTAGTTTTAAATTAGTTTTAGAATAGGAAAGACCTGATGTAAGCATCAAGGTTCTAACTTTGAACGTGGCCAACTTTGAAAGTGTTAGACGAGCCCTTGAAAGGCTGATTGGAATACCTTTTCACAGGTAAAGGGATGGTTGGAAAACGCAAGGCCATCAAAACTTGTTTTCAGAGAGCCCGGAGCCAACGTGTTCCCATTAGTGAGAGGGGCAAGGGTGGTGTGTGCAGGGAGTGCTGCATGGCTAGATATATTGATGCTCTGGTAAAGATAAGGAAGGAGGCATATGTCAGGTAAACAGAGCTGAGATCAAGTGAATCCCGAGAGGTGTTTAAGGGCAGCAAGTGCATAGTCAATGGGGAAATCGGGCCAGAAAAATTTGGACAAGAGATACGGTTAACGAGGCATTGAAGAAATTATACAAATCCTTTAATGTCAAAAGATTAACTAGGGAGAGAATAGGGCCCCTTAAAGATCAGTCAGGCTACCTGTGTGTGGAACCACAGGAGATTGGAGGGATACTAAACAAGTATTTCTTCTCAGTATTTAATGTGGAGGAGGTTACAAGAGCGAGAGAATGAAGAAATATATAGTGATACCTTGAAAGTGTCTATATTACAAGGTGTTGGACATTTTAAAACACATAAAGGTGAACAAATCCCTGGGACCTGATCAGTTGTATCCCAGATACTTGTGGGAAGCTAAGAAAGAGATTGCTTATGCATTTTGCTGATATAATTGTAACATTAATTACCACAGGTGACGTGTCAAAAGACTGGAGGGCTGCTAACAGTGTCATTATTTAAGAAAGTAAGGAAAAAACAGGTCACCATAGATCGGTGAGCATGACGTCAATGATGACTACATTGTTGGAGGGGATTTCGAGGAAAAAGATCGATATGCATTTGGATAGACAAGAACTGAAGAGGGCTTTGTACATTGGAGATCACATCCCACTGACTGGGTGGAATTTTTTGAGGAAGTGATGAAGATGATTGATGAAGGCAGGACAGTGGATGATGTCTTCATGGAATTCAGTAAGAAAACCAAAATGTTCTACATGGTAGACTGGTTAATAAGGTTAGACTGACTGAGATCCAGGGAGAGCTCGCCTGTTAGATCCAAAATTTTCTTGAATATCGGAGACAGGGCGTGACAGTGGACATTTGTTCATTAAACTTGGAGACCTGTGACCAGTGGCATGCTGCAAAGATCAATAGTGAGTTCACTGCATTTTGTCACTTATACAAATCATTTGCACTTGAGTATATGAAGTATAGTCAGTAAGTTTGTAGATAATAACAAATTTGTTGGTGTAATCGTCAGTGAAGAATGATATCTCAGACTATAATGGGACTTTGCTTCGGTGAACCGAGGAGTGGCAGACGGGGTTTATTTTAGTAAAATGTGAGGTGTTGCATTTTGGCAAGACAAATCAAGGCAAGACATGTAGGTAGGGTCCTGTCAAAAGCTACCAACCAAGGAGAACTCCATACAAATGATCGAATCCCTACAGTGAGGAAACAGTATATTTGGCCCATCAAGGCCACACCGAACATCTAAACAGTATCCTACTGGACAAACCCCTCCCCTATCACTCTGAGTCTGCATTTCCCATGGCTAATCCACCTCGCCTACACATCCCTGGGTACTTTACGCAATTTAGCATGGCCAACCTACTCTTATCTGTATATCTTTATACTGTCAGAGAAAAAAATAACATCAGGAGGAAACTCATGCAGACACGGGAGAATGTGCAAACACAACACAGGCAGTCATTCAAGGATGGAATTAAACCCAGATCGCTGCGCTCTGAAGCAGCAATGCTCGTCACTGAGCTACTGTGTCACCTTGTGGTGCAGGTTCTCCATTCCTTGAAAGTGACGTCACAGGTAGACAGCGCAGTGAAGAAGGCCACTTGGCGACCTGCCGTTTATTGGTACGTGGTTTGAGTCTAAGCGTTTGCATGACATGTTGCATCTGTCCAGGACATTGATTTGGCCACTTTTGAAATATTGCCTTTAATTCTGATCTCCCTGCTGTCGGAAAGGCGTTGTCAAACTTGAAACGTTGCAGAAGAGATTTAAAAGAATGTTGCAGGTGTTGGAGGGTCAGAGTTACAGGGAGAGTTTGAATAGGCTGTGACTATTTTCAAATGTTGAGGCTGAGGGATGACCTTAAAGAGGTTTATAAAATCATGAGGGGCATAGATAAGGTAAACAGTCAACGTCTTTTCCCCAGGATAGGCGAGTCCAAAATTAGAAGACAAAGGTTTAAGGTGAGAGGGGAAAGATTTAAAAAGGAACATGAGGGACAACATTTTCACACAGAGACCGCTGTGTGTATGGATTGAGCAGTCAAAAGAGGTGGTGGAGACAAATGCAGTTACACCATTTAAAATGCAGTTGGACGGATACATGCATGGGAAGTGTTTAGAGAGAGATGGGCCAAGTGCTGTCAAGGAGGACGAGATTTATTTAGGATATTTGGTCGGTATGAGCGATCAGACCGAAAGGTCTTTTTCTGTGCTGTACATGTCCGAGACTCTATTGGCACTTGAGTGTATAACACAGGAACAGGAAGAGGCTATTCAGCTTCTGAATTCTGTCAGTCAGCTTATTTGCTCAATTGCTGAGAGTAAAATACACAAATACATCATTCAGATTTTGATGGTGTTTTACAGAAACAGGAGAAAGGATTTTAGCCAAGAGAAGCCATTCAGGCCCTCAACTCAATTCCTCAGGAGCAGCATGTGAGCAGAGAACTATTGGAGCCTGTCAGTCAGTAGTAAGAGGAGGACGGGCTTTTGCCGGAAACGTCGATTTCGCTGCTCCTTGGATGCTGCCTGAACTGCTGTGCTCTTCCAGCACCACTAATCCAGAATCTAGTTTCCAGCATCTGCAGTCATTGTTTTTTCCTAGTAGGAGGAGGACGTATACTTTCGCAAACCTTGGATCAGGAGGCAGTCACTCAGCTGCCCAAGATTGGGACACAGGAACAGGATGCAGTCATTCAACTGCTTGAGACTAGAGCACAGGGAAAGGAGAGTTACTCAGAGCTCGTGACTGGGACACTGGAACAGGAGGCAGTTACTCAATTGCTTGTGACTGTGACACAGGAACAGGATGCAGTCATTCAACTGCTTGAAATTGGGACACAGGAACAGGAGGGAGTCACTCAGAGCCCGAAACTGGGGCACAGGGAAATCTGTAGGCTAGTGATGCCCCAGCATCCTGTTATGCAAGGACAGCAGGAGGTGACTCACTCCCGACCAGTATGGGACACTGGGAGAGAAGGGGAGTTTGCTTGGAACAAACAGAAATATATGAATAAGTTGCATTAGTGGTCCAGTCAATCCTGCCCCACCATTCACAAAGACCACGTCTGATCTGATTGTGATTCCCTCATTCGATTTTACGGAGACTCCCCTCTCTGCAGCCTCTGCTCCATTTGTTGGTCATGTTGCAGACTCAGGTGCTATAACAACACTCACCATGTCTCATCCAGAAGGATGGGTCTAACAGGATAATATTTGAAGGTCCAATCACAAGAATGAAAACACAAAATCAAGGTATTGCCAGATGTTTAGTACTCTCAAATTCGCAATCCAACTCACATAACCAGCTCATCCATTACATATTCAGGATGGAGCACTGTGTAGATCCGGCTAGTGTACAATTGTATGTAACCCAGCACTGTCCAGAGTGAAACTCTGTGCAGCCCACACCAATGCTTGATCTGTAATCCTGGACTAAATGTCCAGCGTGGGGAGCTGTGCAGTCCGCACTAATGCATTCATATATAAACCCAGCCTGTTGCATTGTTTGGTAACACCATGTAAGATCACTGCCCAGTGTGGAGAAACAGGTAACCAATGCTGGAAGTGACAGGATGTGCAATTCGCATCCATTTACAGCTCCATATCTCCACTGTACCTTGACAAGGGATGCTGTAAATGTGAAAGTCACTGCGAGGAAGAGATGTAAATGGAAATAATTTAAATACCAATAGTTCTGATTATGGCACGTATCACTCTAGCATTTAAAGATGAAATAACTGAGATAATATCCAATGAGGTTTTGTGAACGGTGCAAAGAAGTAAGAGGGGGATGGTGATGTTATAGTGGTTGCACTATAAGCCTCCAAATAATCAATGGGAATTAGAGGAACAAATATGCAGGGAGACTGGCGAGACTTGCAGGAGCAATAGGGTTGTAATTATAGGTGATTTTAAATTTATTAACATAGACTGGGACTTCCAGATGGTTATGACCTTAGATGGAACGTAATTTGTTAAGTGTGTTCAGGAAAGTTTCCACAAACAATATATCGAGGATCCTACTGGGGAAGGGACAAACTCGACTTACTTTTGGGAAATAGGTGATGGAGGTAAAGTGGGGGACACTTTGGGAAAAGTGACTAGAGCTGTATTAATTTTAAAATAGTTATGGTAGGGACAAAATTGGTCCACGGATTCAAGTTCTAAATTGGGGCAAGGCGTATTTAGTTGAAATTAGACAGGGGATTGTAGGGGATGATTGGAGTAGTGTGTTTCCATGTAAAAGGATCCCGGCCAAGTGGGAGAGCTTCGAAAGTGAGATTGCTTGAGTTCAAGGTCTATATTTTCCTGTGAGAGTGAAGGGAAAGTGAAGCTGGAAGAGAGGACCCTGGATGACAAGAGATATTGGGTCTCTGACCAGCAAAAAAAAGAGGCGTGGCTCACGTACAGGCAGCTGGGACCAAGGGAATCCCTGGAGGTACACAGGGGATACAGGAGTTTAGTGAAGAAGGAAATCAGCAAGGCGAAAAGTGGGTATGAGATAGCCTTGGCTGAGCAGATTAATGTGAATCCAAATTCAGTATAGTAAAGAAAAAGAACAACCAGAGAGGGAATATGACGTCTTACAATGCAAAATGGGTATGTATGTGTAAAACCTCAAGAGATGCTTGAGTTCCTCAATTCCCCCTCTGTGTTTACCATGAAGAAAGACTTGAAGACCTGTGACCTTTGGGAGGTTAATTGTCATATCTTGGTACAGTCCATATCACAGTAGAGGTGCTGATGGACATATTAGAAATCATAAATTCAGATAAATCTCTTGGTCCTGACCAGATACATCCAAGAGCACTGCAAGAGGCGACATAAAGCAGTTAACGGGCCAAGGATCCGGAAGACTGGGCAGTAACAAATGTGCCCTTATTCAAGAAGGGCTGCAAATAGATGCCTGCGAAATATAGACCAGTAAGCTTCACATCTGTTTTTGGTAAACCGCTTGAGAAGGTTCTGAGATAAAAGATATGCATGCATTTGGAATGACAGAGTTTGATTTGGAGCAGTCAGCATAGCTTTGTGCGTGGCAGATCATGCCTTACAAATTTTGTTAGAGTTTTTGAGGAAGTGACCAGGAAGGTTGACAAGGGCAGGGTGGTGGGCATAGTCTATATGGATTTCAGTAAGGCCTTTGATAATGTTCCACATGGTAGGCCGCTCTGGAAAGTTAGATTACATGGACTCTCATGCAAACTGGCAATTTTGCGACACAATTGATTTGACGTGATGAAGCAAATGGCTATGGTGGAGGGATGCGTGTCGGACTGGAGGCCTGTGACTAGTGGAGTGCCTCAGTGTTCGGTCCTGAGCCCATTGCTGTTTGTTATCTATATCAATGATTTGGACCAGAGTGCACAACGCAACGTTAGTAAGTTTGCAGATGATTCTAAATTAGGAGGCGCAATTTACAGTGAGGAACATTATCAGAAATTGCAGCAGTACCCTGACCAGCTGTGGATGTGGGCTGAGAAATAGCAAATGGAGTTTAATATAGATAAGTGTGACGTCTTGCATTTTGGAAAGTCAAATCCAGGTAGGAGTTTAATGATGAATGGGAGGCCCTTTACGGAGTGTGGTGGAACAAACGGACGTTGGAGATCAGGTGCACGGTAATCTGAAATTTGAGTCACAGATACACAGGACAGTGAAGAAGGCTGTTGGCACAGTGGCCTTCATCAGGGCATTGAGTATAGAAGTTGGGACGTTATGTTGCAGTTGTACAGGATGTTGTTATGGCTGCAGTTTGAGTATTGTGTTCAGTTGTGTTCACCTTGCTCTAGAAAGGATATTATTGAACGAGAAAGAGTGTAGAAGAAATTTGCAATGATGTTTCCTGGTCTAAAGGCTCTAAGTTATAGACAGAGGTTGGACAGATTAGAACTTATTTCTTTACAGCGAAGGAACTGAGAGGGTTCTTGCAGATGTGTAACTCTTATAAAATTATGAGAGGCGTGCATGTGGTGAATACTTCAAATTTTTTCCCAAGGTTGTGGAATCGAGGACTAGAGGACATCCATTAATGTTTGGAAAGGAAAAATATATATTAAAAAAAGGAACCTGAGGGGCAACGTTTTTTACATAGAGTGTGAAACGCATATGGACTGAGCTGTCAGTGGAAGTGATTGAGGTGGGTACAATAACAACATTGAAAAGGCATTTGGACAAATACATAGATAGGAAAGGATTAGAGGGATATAGAGCAAGGGCAGGGAAATGGGGTGAGTGTGGATAGGCATTTTGGTTGGAATGGACCAGCTGGGCCAAATGGCCAGTTATACTGGCAGTCTCGTGAAGTATGACTGTAAATGAGTGTGTTTTGGAGTAGAGGCAGAGTGGGGGAGACTGAGAAAAAATGTCATGGAAAGATATGTTCACAGGTTTCAGAATGCTGAAATGAAGACGTTTCGATAATATCATGCAACACGGGTCAGTATTATGAAGAATTATGAGTGAAAGGGATATTGCTGTGAGTTCAAGTGATGGAGAGTTTTGGATGAGCATTTGTTCTGCAGTATTGTAACTGGGAGTGAGGACAACAGAGTCTTTGCCTCACTGGGCTGAATCTAACAAAAAACTGTTGCAGTCACATTTTCAGTGAGTGTGACAGAGGGTTTGTCTGCACGAGGCCGAGCAAATTTCTTGGTGTTATCTTACCAAACTCATCTCATTAACCACCCACCCCACTCTCATACAATGCCAGACCGATTCTCCCAACCATCACGACTGGAGGTACTCACCATCGCCTGGATGCCCCTGGATATTCCTTGATCCCTGACACTGGGGTCATCTTTAAAAGGCCAACGGGCACACGGTTGAGCTTTGTCAGTTTGGAGCTGCCGTGCACAGTTTGCCACGAGCATGTCAGATAAGGGGTAATTACACTAAGGTTTCTTGACAAGGGCATGGAGGTCCTGGTGGATGGGCTAGTACAGAGGGGAACCAATCTCTTCCCAGAGGGATCACACCACCAGACCCAGCGGGCCTGGTCTGAGCTCACCATCCAACTCAGTGCACCATCTGCGGTCTTAAGAAATGTCCAGCAAAACAGGACAAGCATCAATGAACTTCCTCACTCTGTCAGGATAAGGGCCACGGCTCCCTCACACTCACTGTATATTTGTTATAGTACCGACACTCGAACAAGGCTCATGCTCCACCAATCTCACTACTGCATGCAGCACCTTCCCTCTGTTTCTCTCTTGCATTTCTAATGCCCCCCCCCCCCCGCCCCAGTTATAAAATATTCTGGAGAATGCCAATTATGGAATATTCCAGATCATGTTCCAACTTATTCCCAGTTTCAGTAAAGCGGCAGTGCCCCAGTGAGCAACATGTAAGAGGATTGGGTAGAGATGTACGTTTTTCAAATCACACACAATTAAATTCCATCATGAGGCCATTCAGTACCTCAAATATGCTCCAACATTCAATACGTTTGGAGGTGATCTGATGGTTTTCTCAGCTCCAGGTTACAGGAACTTTCAGTCATTCAACCCCCAGCTTACTGTAACCGACCAGACGATTCTCAGACACTTTTTACCCCGTGTTTCTTCTGGCATTTGTTCAGAAGGCATTTCCCATGGAGGACGGACTCTCCTAACAATATATTTCATCTGTTATATAAATTCATACAACAGTCAGCATGCTTTCCACAGTCCAATCAAAAACATGCATTTATTTTATGGTTATCGATATCCGATCACAATTAGTCATTATGGTTATTTCACTTGTCTCACCTTATTGTCTTCAGACAAAGTCAGCTTCCAAACACTTGTCTCATTATAAAATACAATTTCTAGCAGAGAACGTTTTTATCCTCAGCCGTTATCATGACCGTTATCTCAAATATACCTTTTTCCTTGTCATGATTGTTTCTCTTGCCCTTTTTCTGTGACTGATTCTGTGTGTAACAGTTACACAGTCTCTCACTCAGTTTGCTGGATGATTGGTTTGTGATGCAGAGGGAGGCCACCAGCGCAGGTTCAATTCCCCTCACTGACAGAGGATACCATGAAAGGGATGGTCTCTCAACCTCACCCCATCACCTGAGGTGTGGTGACATTCAGTGTAAACCACCATGCGTGCTCTATCTAATGAGAGTTCTTTGGGGCTCTATTCTATCAATGTTACCATTTAAAAATTTTTTTTACTGAAAAATGGATCCTTATCAAACCAATAACAAACCAACTAAAATAACTGAACAAAATTACACCCATGTGCATGCATATACAAAACAAGTTAAAGTCTCTTAACAGACAGAAAAAAACAAAAACAAACAATAAATAATAATTAAATAATAAGGCTCAGAATAACAAAACGATAGCTCTTGTTCTTCAAGAGCATTAACTGATATACATTCATATGTTCACAATTCTTCATATTAGATTCATTACACAACATCGTCATGGCTATATAAAAGCCCTTTTTCGATTGGCAGGTAAGCCTGTATCCCAGTAATCCAAAAAGGGCTGACGTAACTTATATAAATCTCTGCTTTTTGGTGCACCATACTGATGAGAACGTCCAAAGGGATATTGTCCATGGTGAGCTTACAAAGTCCCAACAGACCCGGGGGGTTTTCAGACATCCAACAGAACAGAATATTTTTTCCTGGCGTAGGAAGTATAATGGAGATACTAAACACGTATTTTGTATCAGTATTTACTGGGGAAAAGGATATGGAAGATACAACATGGAGGGAAACAGATGATGACACCTTGCAAAATGTTCATATCACAGAGGAGGAAGTGCTGGATGTCTTAAAACGGGTAAAGGTCGATAAATCCCCAGGACCTGATAAGGTGTACCCGAGAACTCTGTGGGAAGCCAGAGAAGTTATTGCTGGGCCTCTTGCTGAGATATTTGTAATATGGATAGTCACTGGTGAGGTGCTGGAAGACTGGAGGTTGGCTAACATAGTGCCCCTGTTTAGGAAGGGTGGTAAGGACAAGCCAGGGAACTATAGACCAATGAGCCTGACGTTGGTGGCGGGCAAGTTGTTGGAGGGAATCCTGAGGGACAGGATCTGCATGCATTTGGAAAGGCAAGGACTGATTAGGGGATAGTCAACATGGTTTTGTCTGTGGGAAATCGTGTCTCACAAACTTGATTGAGTTTTTTGAGGAAGTAACAAAGAGGATTGATGGGGGCAGAGGGGTAGATATGATCTATATGGATTTCAGTAAAGGTTTCGGCAAGGTTCCCCATGGGAGACTGATTAGCAAGGTTAGATCTCATGTAATACAGGGAGAACTAGCCATTTGGATACAGAACTGGCTCAAAGGTAGTTGACAGAGGGTGGTTGTGGAGGGTTGTTTTTCAGACTGGAGGCCTGTGACCGGTGGAATGCCACAAGGATCGGTGCTGAATTCACTACTTTTTGTCATTGACATGAATGATTTGGATGCGACCATAAGAGGTATAGTTAGTAAGTTTGCAGATGACACCAAAATTGGAGGTACAGTGAACAGTGAAGCGGGTCACCTCAGATTGCAACAAGATCTTGACCAGATGGGCCAATGGGCTGAGAAGTGGCAGATGGAGTTTAATTCAGATAAATGCGAGGTGCTGGATTTTGGGAAAGCAAACCTTAGCAGGATATATACACTTAATGTTAAGATCCCAGGGAGTGTTGCTGAACAAAGAGACCTTGGAGTGCAGGTTCATAGCTCCTTGAAAGTGGATTCGCAGGTAGGTAGGATAGTGTAGAAGGCGTTTGGTATGCTTTCCTTTATTGGTCAGAGTACTGAGTGCAGGAGTTGGGAGATCATGTTCATCTGTACAGGACATTGGTTAGGCCACTGTTGGAATATTGCGTGCAATTCTGCTCTCCATCTTATCGGAAAGATGTAGTGAAACTTGAAAGGTTTCAGAAAAGATTTACAAGGATGTTGCCAGAGTTGGAGGATTTGAGCTACAGGGAGAGTTGATTAGGTTGGGGCTGTTTTCGCTGGAGCATTTGATGCTGAGGGGTGAAATTATAGAGGTTTTCAAAATTATAAGGGCCATGGTAAATAGGTAAAGTCTTTTCCCTGGGGTCAGGGAGTCCAGAAGTGGAGGGCATAGTTTTAGGATGAGAGGGGAAAGATACAAAAGATACCTACGCGGCAACTATTTCACACAGAGGGTGGTACGTGTAAGGAATGAGCTGCCAGGTGAAGTGGTGGAGGCTGGTACAAGTAGAACACTTAAGAAGCATTTGGATGAGTATATGAATAGGTCGGGATTGGAGTGTTATGGGCCGGGTGCTGGAAGGTGGGACTAGATTGGTTTGGGATATGTGGTCAGCATGGTTGGGTTGGATCAAAGGGTCTGTTTCCATGCTGTACATCTCTATGACTCTATTACTTGTATTAATCTCTGTTTATTGGTGCATCATACTGGTGAGAAGGTCCAAAGGGATATTCTCCATGATGAGCTTACAAAGACCCAACAGGCCCTCAGACATCCAACACAACAGAACATTTTTTCCCTCGCACTGAAAGTAAGGATACTTTTTTTTCCCCATGTGCATCTGCGTAAGATACTCTGGGCAGGCCCAGGAAAAGAGAAACCGGGTCCATCTCCAATTCGGTCCCCAAGACCCACTCTACCACACCGAACACAGTGATCCAATATATACAAAGCCTGCAGCAGGACCACATGCAATGAGTAAGAGTGCCTGTCGTCATTCTACATTTAGGACATGCTGAAGATAATCCCACACTGAATTTTGTGAGCAAATCTGGTGACAGAAGAATTTTCAACTGCATGAAATGGGTCCTATTACAGATTAAAATCCTTCGAGCATTTTCACAAACATCCTCCCATGTCTCCAAAGAGATCTATACACCCCAACTCTCTCGCACAGACGTCACGAAGCTGCACAGTCTTGTCTGAGGGGACACACTTCAACAAATGATAAAGGGTACTGACAATGAGTGTATCCTTAGCAATATGCACCCACTTCTCTGTATTGGATCTGGAAGAGTCTGTTAAAAGTGTGTGTTTTTAAAATCAAATCTCTAATCTGGAAAAAAAAAACAGAAGAAGTCCCTACCAGGTAGTCCTTCCTTACGAGTTATTTGATCAAATGGTATCATTGCTTCTCCCTCAAGTAACACGTGGTGGCTCAGTGGTTTGCACTGCTGACTCACCTCACCAGGGTCACGGGTTTGGATCCAGCCTTGGGTGACTGGCTGTGTGGAGTTAGTATGTTCTCAACTGTGTCTGCATAGGTTTCCTCCCACAGTCACAAATATGTGCAGGTTAGATGAATCGGCAATTGCTAAATCGCTCATAGTGTTCCAGGATCTGTAAATTCAGACATCAATCAGGATAAATATAGGATGGTAGGGGAATGTGTCTGGGTGGGTTACTCTTCAGAGGTTCGAAGTTGACTTGCTGGGCCCAAGGGCTTGTATCCACACTGTAGGGATTTTACTAATTCTAAATCACCGAAGCAAGGTTACACCCTCGTTGCCCATAGTTTAAACCTGGAATCCATTGTCCCCGGTCGACAACCCGGTATATCAATTTAAGGGGTAAGAAACGTGGTTTTGGCTGTATTGCCCTCGATCTGACGCATTGTCCTTAAGGTTTTAACAGTATTGATAATCATTAGTTTTTAACAATACTCCATAAATGTTGTCATTTTATCTAAGAAAAAGAGAATAATAAGGGTTCGCTTTGTCTGAGAGGGCTCAATATCTAACCGTATTGATGCCGAATCCTCAGCGCCCCAGGCACTAACATAGGATAATAAAAGAGCTTTTAATCGGGGTGATCAACTCCCCACAATCTGTGGAGCAGTTGCAATTTTGTTAGTTTGATAAAGATTCGCTTATGTTGCCAAATAAAAAAGCTAAAAGAGCCATTATGTTTCCAAAATATCTGTCTGGGAAACATCAAAGACAGCATTCCCACGGGGGGGGGTGGGGGGGGGGGGGGGGTGGTGGTAGGAAATGAGGAAGGACATTCATTTTAATAACAGCTATCCGAATTAGCCAGGATATTGGAAATGCCTCCCATCTTTGAATGTCTTGTTTAATTTTGTCAAACAAATGGACACAGTTCACGTTTAAAAAATGATCAAAGACAGATGTAACGAATATACTGAAATAGGGAAACTACCCCAGTGACCATTTAAAAGAAAATCAAGATTTGCCCTCAGTGTCACGTATTTCCCTAAGAACTTCCATAGGCATGGCCTCCAACTTTGTAAAATTAATCTTATCGCCCAGAAAGGCAACAAGCGAATTAATGCATTGCATCACATGAACAACTGAAATTATGGGATTTGACAAAAAACATAAGACAATCATCTGCATACAATATAATTGTGAGAAACAAAGCTCACTAACTTCAATAATTTCAGTCCGAGACAAGATCTGAATCAGGAGTGTCATTTATTTTACTCTTGCAAGAGGATGCGATATCCACTGTCTACAAAGCAGGGACACACACGCTCTGAATTCAACGAATACACGATATCTATGTAATTTGGTTCCTTTTCATTCGCCCATTGCTCCTCCCCGTTTACATCTTCCACTTCTCTAAGACCGGCACCCATTACTCCTGTTTATCTCTTGCCTTATCCGGCCTTGTCTGTAACAAAATGCTTACTTCTGGCCTCACAAGACCGTTTGACCACATCCCGCTGTGGCCCATTGTTAGGTATATCCTTTCTTCACCATTATCTACTCCCTCCATCTGTGCTTTCCCCAACCATACTGATACTTATGACCTTTTAATTGGGGTTTGTTCCTGTGTTTCTGTAAAAGTGGGAAACAGATGGTTATAACTACTGCTTGTGCAAGCATATCTGGCTTCACCTACATCCTCACAGCACCTTATGTATTTGTCTGTTAAATCGACCATTGTTTTGCAGTAACGTTTCATTCTTGCATACAATTTTAGCTAATACAAAAACAATTATGTATTTCCTCCACATAGTTTGCATTCTAGTTGACTAAGCTCTTAGTTGAAACAATTACACACCGGTGTGATTTCATTTACCTTGCAAAAGTAATTATAATTGCAGAAGTAACACTACTTTACCTATACCCCTACAGTAATCTTACATGACTTCTGTCCTACTTCTGGGGCAGATATGTTGACATCCCTACGGATGGCCTCCGCTAGTGGCTCAATCGCCAACGTAAACAACAATGGTGAAAGGTGATAAACTTATCGGCTGCCTGGAGAAATGTTAATATTACTGGTTGGCCACACCATTAGTGAGAACTGCATCCAGAGGATCACCGTAAAGGACCCTCACCAACTTGATAAAAACTTTGCGTCGACCAAATCATTCTAATGTACAGAAGAGATCCGGCAACTCAACCCAATCAAATGCCTTCTCTCATCTGAATAGATCAATAATCCCTGGACAGATTGTTGTTGACACTCTTGGATCATATTGAGTAGCCTCTTAACATTGTAGGAATATCTGTGACCTTTTATAAAACCTGTTTGGTCCTCTTTGGCAACGAAAGGCAGCAAACTTTCCAGCCTGAATGCACGGGTCTCAGAATAGATCTTGAAACCAACATTTAAAAGTGAGATTGGCGTCTAAGAAGCACAATCCTCCAGGGTCTTCATTCCTTCATCGTCAGAGAGATATGAGCCTGTCTTAAGGATGGAGGGAGGGATTCGTGACTGTATGAGTGACAGAACATGTTAACCATCAGCCCTGACAATAGGTTTATAAATTATTTATAAAATTCACTCGGAAATCCGTCAGGAACGTGCGCCTTTACATTCTGAAGCTGCTTCTCACCCTCCTGTGCTGACAATGGTGCATTATGGCACAACGCTTATTCAGGGGTTACTCCTGGAAGACCCAGGTTCTTGAAAAATGACTCCATCTTAATACATCTATCTTCAAAATGTTCAGTCTGAAATAATTCGGAGAAAAATCTCGGACAGGCTGCATTCATCTTTTTGGAATCAAAGGTAGGGATCCCAGTACCTTCCCTAATTGAGGTAATGACTTGAGAGTGGCGCTCGTTTTCCTGGCAAGATAGGCTAAATACTTGCCTGGCTTATCACCATGTTCAAATAGCCTTTGTTTTGCAAAAGTAACTTCCTTCTTGGCTGTCTGTGTCAGCGTGGAATTCACTGTAGACCGAAGCGTTGTGATCATCTGCAGCTTAGCCACTGAGGGTCTATCACAGTATGCACTCTCGGCTGCCCTCAGCGTTGCCTCAAACCAGCGTTCCTGCTCCCCTTTCTGCTACATCCTAAGGAATAATTATTCTTTTGGCATAAGCCTTAGCAATTTCCCATCGAATGGATGGCTTACTGGTTGAATCTGAATTTATGGCTAAGAAAGATCTGAATACATTGCAGAAATACTCAATGAACTAACTATCCTTAAGAATAAAGCAACACATTCGCCAGTGTCTTGAATCTGTTATTTTGCCCTTAGTCTTAATCAATAAGTCAGAAATGGTAATATTCCCAATTGTGCAGGATGCCACCGAATCTAAGATGTTGCAGGGATGGGGAAGATATCAACCCTCGTGCGGCATTTCTGCGGGTTAATGAAGATAATAAAAGCCCTACTTGTGAGGTAGATTTGCCTCCAGATATCCACCAGCTCTAGTTCTGCACACAAATCCAGTAATTATTTATGTTATAACGAGGGTATTGGGGGACCTTTGGACATTCTGTCCACTGTGGGGTATGTAAGGCATTGAAACCGTCTATAATAATGTGGCACGAGGCAAGATAACTTAATTTGGAAAATGCATGTACCACGGTTTTAAGATGGCACGCCGGGAGGCAATAAACTTTCAAAATACTATATTCTTTCCAATAGTTCAAGGATTTCGGGATAATGATCCTCCTGTGGGTGTCAAATATAATCTAGTAATTTAACTGGAAGATTCTTCCTATCCAGTATGGCTTCTCCCCTACTCCTACTATTAAAAAACGAGAAATAAACCCGACCAAACCCACCCTGCTGTAATTTCAAATGTTCCTTGTCATCAAGGTGCATCTCCTGCAATAGGACAACATCCACCCTCTCCTTTCTAAGACGAGAAAGTACATTTTTCCTCTTGACTGGATGATGTCTCCGCTTATTGTTCCAGGTACACAATTTAAGATCATTATTATCCATCACACACTGTAGCAGCATTTCTGCTCTAGAGATGAAGAACTCGAATTACACATCACTGATCATGAATGAAAAAAGACTCACAGAACTTAAAAACAACACAAACTAAGACTACTACAACTTTCAAGCTCTCAAAACTTTCCAAAACTAAACTCATTAAAAAAAAACAAAAAAAGAAACAAAATCCAAAGTGCCAATGACATTCGATAGGGAATTTACCCCACGCCCGCCCAGTGGGGGCGTTTCTATATCACAAAACCTTATCTTCTGTCTGTTACCAATATCACGTCCAGGGCAATTAACAACAAAAATCGAGCTTCAACTGCCCTTTGGTCGGTATTTAATCATCACAACTACCTTTGTAACCCGCTCCAGTTTGAGCCGCACCCCAGACACAAGCAAGGAAAGAGAAAAAGTGTAGTAATACTTATGAAGAAGTTAAAATTGAGTACTCTACCCGTCCCCGACTCCAATTTAACGCTGGTTAATACGAAAAAATTCCAAGAAAATTTCTTTAAGAGCAAAACATGATTATCTAAACATCCATCTTACTTTAAAATGACACAGCGCTTTCACTTTCTCTGGAGTGTCAGACGTGTGTATGGATCTATTGAAAGCAATGCGGAACACCGTTGGGTACTGGAAGGAATACTGAATCCAGAGTTCCCTTACTCTTCTCTTGATATCATCAAAAGATTTTCTTTCCTGAGTCACCACCGTTGAAAAGTGCTGAAGAACATAATACTGGAGCCCTGTATCTGACGTACAGCAATCGGCTCTGTCCCCTGTGTTCCGGAAATTCCATCAGTCTTTGTTTATCCCCATAACTATGTAACCGCACAAGGACAGGGCGAAGGCACTGGTCTGAGTCTGACCTGTGCACCATAACCCGATGAACTGTCTCAGTCTTCACCTGTCCCTTTTCAGTTTTGAAGTGAAGGAATCACAGTAGCCAGTTCTCAATAAACTCACTGGCTGACCACCTTCCGTCCGGTCCAGCAAACTGACGATGTGAACGTTCTTCATTCTACCCCTGTTCTCGAGGTCGTCGTCATGTTCAGTTAACGTATGGACCTGATTTTCAAAGGAATCAAATGAGAGGAATTGATCCCGGTCTCTGCCACTGCAGCTCGGCGCTTGACATTATCTGTTCTGTTTCCAAGGCTGTCAAGTTGCTGCTCATGTTTTTGGAGCACAGGCTGAGAGCGGCTCTAGCCACGGCTGAATCCTTCTTCAATCATGGCTTCAATCATTTCAGGTAACTTGGTGAACTCAGTGACCAAGGCCTGGTGAGGAACTGGGTCTATTGAACGAGCAGAGTGGGTTGCAGCTATAGCCTCAGGCATGCTCGATGCTTCTGACGGGTGCACCGTGTGCTGGGACTTACTCGATCCTTTCCCGTGTTTTGTCACTTCCACTTGACAAAACGGGATTAGCAAAGATTCTATTGCTCTTTTAGTGTTGAAATTTACGTAAATGGCTGTGATGGGATGGGTTAGAGAACCACTTTGCCCGTGCTGTGATACAGAGCCCAGCAAAGCAGACCTTCTGGATCGCCGGCATGTTGGATTCCCCGTTAATGTTGCATCGATATTGTTGTTTCATTTTGCATTATATTCCTGGATGTTCTGGAACCGTGTAATTTGATACAACTGTCTACATTTTTCCCCACACTGCAAATTGCTGCCAAGTCCACGATAATCCTTGACTCTTTTGTTATTCATGAACCTTCTGTCTGTGCCTCAAAAATATTCAATACCTCTGCCTCCAATGGTCTGTGGGGATGAGTGTTCCAAAGACTCACAGCACTTTGACTAAACAAATATAGTGAGTGAGCAAACTTTCAGCAGAAATAACATAAAGTAAGTTGACTATTTTGGCATGAAGGATGAAACAATGGTGATCAATTTCAAAGGAGAAAAATCGCAAATTCTGTGATGCAGGCGGTTTCCATGTTCTTGGTAAATGAATCACATGAAGTCAGTCTGCAGATGCAGCAAGTGATTTGGGAGGTAAATGGAATGATGTTGTTTTTGGCAAAAGGTATCAGGTTCAATCGCAGGAATGTTTAACTGCATCTATACAGGGCATTGCAGAAGCCACACCTGATGCACAGTGTGCAGTTTTGATCTCCTGAAATAAATTGGAAGGATATAATTCTTTTCGAAGATTTTCAAAGAGGTTTCCCTTTACTCATTCCTGGAATGCTGGATTTTGGTTATGGGGGATTATCAGTTTCGATCTTAGCTAAGAAATAGTATTGAACCATCCATGCCTTTCTGAAAAGTGTATCAACTGGATGCGCATTCTCTCTTGAATAAATTTTAAGAAAAAGATGCATTGATATTAACACACATACTATGACGACACTTACCGATATTTACAACTTACACAGACACATGAAATTAAATTTAAAAATTTTTGTGATTGAAAGGAATGACGCACTTGCATATCATCTATAATCAAGTTTTCCAGAGAATGTTCCAGGAGAGCACACATGGCCCAGTTTGGTGTTCAGTTGACATTATTGTATGTTCCAACACAGAGTGGGAGAAAAATGTTCCCATGCTGAGATGCAACAGCCAGTTGATCCCTCTCTCTTACTTTGTTCCGCCCGACAGCAAAGTATGAGACCAGAAAAGCCCTGGGTTATCTTTACCACTTGTGAAGGATTCGTGTTGAGGATTCATTGGAATCTCTCCACTGCCTGAAACAAAGGCAATTCAGCTAAGTCCAACTGTTCTCAGAAGAAATCCCACGACCAGAACGCTGTGTGAGCAGAATAACTTCAAAGGCAGAATAGCATTTGGGGCAATCCATCATCTTAACATTTTTCATGATTTCAGCTTTCTGTGTCTCACATTTCTCTCGAAAATGACCTACTCTGAGACCTATATCATTGGCCACTTAACTAAACTGGTTACATTTAACGTTGGTGTAACCAGTGGAGGAGTGGGACTGAAAAAAGAAACAGTGACCCTCCAACTTTGGCTGGAACACAAATGAGAAATTCTCAAAGGGCTGTTCAAGTGCAATTCCCTTCCCCAGACGTTTGTGGTACCTGGATGTTTACATTTAATTAAAGTTGTATTTGGTGACATTTGACAGGCAAGTGAATTTAGGGAAATGGTAAACAGACAGAAAAGTGCTGCTGAGACGACAATCACATCACCCATGATCTTTGTGCGTTTTAGAACGGTGAAAAGTGTCTAATAGCCCATTCCTGCTGCTCAGCCCTGCGTTTCTATGTTCCATTCAACCCCTCACGTTCTTGCAACGAGCAGATTGAGGCCACTTCCTCCAAATACCTGGTCTACAGGAACACAGGATATCATTCATTTCCTCCAGACTATCACACACGGCTTAATGTGGGTTGGAAAATGTTTTTGGGAAATAGAGGCTGGGTTCGAAAGGCGCCTCTTGGTTTCTTTACAGAGTTTTTCTCTCTGCAACTAGTGCTTTATTTGTTGGTCATGTTATAGACCCAGATTTCCTGTGAATACAGCCCCCATACCTCACCCAGAGATGACTCACAAAATACTTTACTCTCTCTAATTGCAACATCCAATAACAGAACGTTCAGGAAAATTTCAACCATTAACTTTGTAATTATAGAATATGAGGACATACGGAACAGGATCTGTAATTCGGACGATCAAGCCATTGTATACAATAATGGATGATCTACTGTTACCTTTAACTCCTCTTTAATGCCAATTCTTCACACCCCTTAGCTATCTGACAGGTCAAAAATCCACCTACATCCTCCTTAAATACTTTCAGTGATGTAGCTCCAATAAATCTCTAGCCCAATTAATTTCTGACAGTGATTACCCTCTGTGAGAGGAAAACACTTCCTACACATACGTCGTCACCTATTGATGTGAAAAAGAGGTGAACACAGGGTCTCAGAAAAGAGTTAATGGCTTTGATATCAAGGCAGTATTTGCCTGAGGATGGCATCGGGACCGCCGACTTACTTGAGCTGAATGGGAATCAGGTGTAACCTCCCACTTATCTGGGTCATCAGAGCACTAAAGAAAGATGCTTGTCGTCAGTGGCCAACAGTCCTCTCGGTTCCGGGACATCTCTGCAGAAGATCCACACGTTAACCTCCTCAGCACAAGCATCTTCAGCTGCTCCATCAATGTCTTTCCCCATCATAAGATCTGAAGTGCGGATGATGACTGAAGATCACACAATGCTCAGAACATTTTGTTCCTCATCAACCATTCTTTGTCCATGTGCAGCAAGACGGGGGAAACATTCCGGTTTGAGCTGTTAAAGTGCCTGTGATTTTCATGTAACAGCACGGTCAGACACTGCACATTTCTACAGTTAAAAGAGGAGCTCCCACACCATCTCAAGCTGGTTACACACAGATATATGGAAGCCATTCAGCAAACTACTGAACAAGAAGAGGGACAGCCCATTCAATCCTCCTGCCTGTTCCATCGGAAGAAAAGGGGTCTGTCAGTTCATTGAGCTGTTAAACAGGAGCAGGCAGAGCCCATTCAGACCCTTTAACCTGTTCCAAGAGACCAGGAGGAAGCTAAACAATCCCACGAGACACTTATACAGGAATAGGAGGGTGTCATTGATAGTCCAACATTACAAACCAATGAAACCGAGACTGCACTGATAGAGAGCTCTATGGTATTAATCTTGGCTCCACTATTTGGAGAATATGTGCCACTTTAACACGATTTGCCGGCAGTGAGGAGGGAAGCCAAATGTTTTGTGTCAAGTCTCAAGGAGGCATCTTCCATCTCCGAGAAGACACATCCATATTCTCCATGGAGGTCAGATGTTGCTGGGAAGGGTTAACCCATTTATAATTAAGGTCTTGTGGCTGCTGTCTGCATTATGGATAACATGACGTTCATTGCAGGATCACACACCAATTGAACTGTATTAATATTTGGAGAGTTTATTCAAAAGCCGGAACCTCTCTCTCTCTCTTTCTCTCTCTCTGTCTCAATTAAAATAGGGAGTTCATGCGGTTGGGTAGAACGTTCGCAGAGGCTCTTAAACTATCGAGGATCATGTAACCTGAGTGACAAAAATGCCATGGAATTCATCTCTGTATTAGTGTCTGTTTAGAACATCATGAGTGATTGTTCTCTCATTGAGCTTAACTCACTACTCATGGTGCCATTTCTCAGGGATTAGTCTAGTGAAACTTCAGAGAAAGTCTATCCATAGTACCCCAAATACTGCCCAAAAACACTCTCAGGGATGATCACAATAATCCTTTTCTCTCACTTAGACATCACCATTTCTTTCCTGTGCCACAAAAAGCCATTTCTTCTCTGTGCACTACGTCTGACATGGAATTCATAAGTCCCTTAAATCCGTACGCCAGCATCAATAAAGCTAGCACCAGCGATGCCTATGGAGATATGCAACACTCTCGGGGAGAACTTCAATGAGATTGAATACACCCAAAATAGGGGATGATCACTTACCTGAATAGTTATGAGCTGTAGGAATACGGGAAAGAGGCAGAGGAAGGGAGCTGTGTTTACTTTTCATCTTCTCTCACAGAATGTATGCAGCCATGTTATGCTGATCTTGAACTGAGTGGCTGGTTCAACTGTTCCACAGGACAGTAAAGAGTAAAACGCATTGCTGGGGGTTTGTACTGTTACAACACAGTAGCAATTCTCCTGCTTAATTAAAACCAGAAACAGAGAAAAGATTTATCCCATGCAGTAATATGTGATAATTCCAGAGTCTAAAACTATTAAAAGTAAAAAATTAACAACGTTAAAGTATAAAAGAGAATAATAAACAAACGACAGTTTACAACTTCTTCTTCTAACCTATCTTTTACCTTCCCCCTCCACAACATTAGTCCAATAAGATGGCAAATGAAGATTTACAAAGCAAAACTTCTAACTTCAAAACCAGGAAGCTTTCGGTTCTCCTCCATATTCCTGTTTTCTTTTCGTCATGGGGATTCTGCTTCACCACTTGCTAATCAATAAAAGTACCCTTAAGATTGCTATTTTTCAGGGAGTCTTTGCATGCTAGTAGCTTGGTAGTTTTCCTCTCAACTGTTCAATTTTGATTAGAGGTGGATATTTTGGAGTATAATTTAAAGTGTTCTGCTGAATTTGTTTTTGGCTCGAGACAATGAGCTAATCGAGTTTTTCAACCAAAGGTTACATTATATCTATTTTTTAGAGCAATTGGTACTTGGTGCTGTCAGGTAGTTATTGCTGGCTTTTAATTCTCTTAAAGGTACAGTACACTCACACGTTCATCACAGGAGTTGCACGGAAACCTGATGAGGGAAGTATGACACATTAACTTCCCTAAAGGACATGAGGCAAGCAGGTGGGTTTTTATAACAAATGATAATGGTTGCTTTTAAACTCCCTAATTTCCTTCATGAGATATTCCGTGGTTCTAAATTATGTGTCAATGGCTTGACCATCATAAACTGTCTTCCCATATGTGCAGATAACAAGTTAAACATCCTCAATAGCAATTATTTAGTGATGGACAAGTGGTTAGAGGGAACTTAAAACTGTTGCATCCTGATTGTACAAAGTCACAAATTATGGTTTATTCAGAAGTTGCACTGAGACTGAGGACGAGACTGGGATATCATTATGGTGGTATTGGACACGATTGGTTGTTTGGGGCGGACATGGTGATGTATGTCTATGAAGGACAAAATGAATTATGGAGTTTCAGAACAGTCTGGTTTCGTCTCGCATATCAGTGAGTAATTTATAAATAGTAGTTTGTTCATTATAAGTTAGAAGGAAATGAATTTTTGTTTGGAACTGAAGACATTGACTTCCACTTTCCAAAGTTTGTATATCATGAGCAGAAATTGAGATCAACCCGGTTAGTAGACAAATATAATGACTTACCAGGAACACCAACTACAGTGAGGATGGCATAGTAACCACCTTGAATAATCCAAAGGATATCCAGGATCCATGATGTTAATAATATCCAAGGCTGGGAAAGCCAGTAAAGACCCGAGTATAAACTCCTGCCCATTGTTGGAACATTCCAGTCTAATGTTCTCAGATTCTGATTCATTGTTGGAACATTCCAGTCTAATGTTCTAAGATTCTGATCCGTTGTTGGAACATTCCAGTTAAATGTTCTAAGCTCCTGATACATTGTTGTACCATTCCAGTCTAATGTTCTCTCATTCTGATCCATTGTGGAACAATCCAATCCTAGGTCCTTAGATTTTGAACCATTATTGCAACATTCCAGTCTAATGATCGCAGATTCTGATCTCTTCACCCCCTCTCTCTCGAGCTGCTGATCCCTGTTAGTGCTTTCAGTGATGCCCCTTCTCATAGTATGGGATAACAATTTACAGAGCCCATTTATCATTCAACGATGGAAACTCTCCACTGGGATAATTAGGATCCACAGAGATTAACATTAACCACAGTCACTGAACAAATAGCTCCAGTTAACATCTTTCATTTCAATATTGATTTTATTCAAAATCATAACAACGTTTAAAATTTACACATTTGGGATGAGATATATGGGGGTTACTAAAGGAAGGAATATTGGAGATGGAAGCTTGATTGTATGCAATCATTCAATCAACTTGGATATGGGAGTAATGTCAAAGGATTGTCAGAATATAAACAAGTTTCTACGTTTATAAATGGAATCATAAAGTCTGTAACTACTGATCAGTGATTATATTGCAAGTAAAATATGGACGGAACTTTTCTAGTCCACAATTAGACAGGAAAATGTGCCTACAACAACATGAGATATAGCAGACAAATGGCATGGATATGTTAACAGAGAATATAATGTTTCACACAATTCAGATGGTCATTCGAGGATCAGAGAGTGCCGGCGAGGGTCTTACTGTTCATGTTGTCGATATCAATCAACTGTGAATGAAGTACCATTCACTGGATTTCAATTGCAGTGTGATTATGATATTGGGGACATGGCTGCTGAGACTGGAGGGAGAGAACATGATCTTTCCCAGTAATCTGTATTGGAATGTTACTCTTTATAAATCATATGAAGATTAAATTCCAGGGTACATCTCCAATGAGGAATGAGGAGAGCCAATATTAACAAAGCAACCAGAAGACATTGGAGCAGAAATGTGGCCAATTCAGCGCATTGAGCCTGCTCCACCATTCAGTGATAAACTTTTCACCCCCATTCTCCCACTTTCTATCTGTAACCCTTGATCCACTTTGCATTCAAGGACCTATCTGTCTCATTCTTAAATACACTCAATGACATTGCCTCGACAGTCTTCGGTAGCAGTGAATTCCATAGATTCACCACTCTCTGGCTGAAGAGGTCCCTCCTTACCTTTGTTGCAAAAGGTCTCCTCTTTACGCTGTCCCTTCAGGACCTAGTCTCTACTACCATTGGAAATTAATTTCCAATATCAACTCTGTCCAGGTCATTCAGTATTCTGTACGTTTCAATTAGACTTCCCAGTGTCTTTCTGAATTCTATTAAATATAGACCAAGAACCCTCAGATGTTCTTGATATGTTAAGCTTTTCATTCCTGGGACTATTCTCGTGAATCTCCTTGAAAAACGTACCAGGGCCAGTACATCATTCCTGAGATATGGGACCCAAAACTGTGCACAAACATCTAGATGTGCCCTGACCAAAGCCTTATCGAGCTTCAGAAGTACATCCCTGCATTTATATTCAAGCTTTCTTGAAATAAATCCCATAACTGTATTTGTCTTCATAACTATTGACAACATGCAAGTTCACCTTTCGAGACTGCTGGACTAGAACTCCCTCATCTTTTTGCACTTCAGACTTCTGAACTTGCTCACTATTTAGAAAATTGTCCATGCCTGTATTCTTCCTGGCAAAGTGCATGACGTCACACTTTCCCACATTGTATTCCAACTGCCACTTCTTTGCGCACTCCCCCAACCTGTGAAAATCCTTCAACAGGAGAAAGTGAAGACCACAGATGCTGGAGATCAGAGGCAAAACGTGTGGTGCTACAAATGCGCAGCCAGTCAGGTAGCATCCGAGGAGCAGGAGATTCGACGTTTCAGGCATAAGGTCTTCATCAGGAATGATGGGGGTGGATGAAATAGGGATGAGAGATAAGTGAGAGGGTCTGAGGTTGGGAGCACGTTAACTTGGAAGGCGATAGCTAGATAAAGGTGAGTGGCGATAGTGATAGGTCACAGTGGAAGGTGGAGTGGATAGATGGGAAGGAAGATGGACAGGTAATTCAGTTAAACAGGGTGGTGCTGAGTTGGAGGGTTAGTTCTGGGATAAGGTGGTGGGAAGGGAGATGAGGAAACTGGTGAAATTGCCCTTGATACCGTATGGTTAGAGGGTCCCAAGGCGGAAGATGATGCATTTTTCCTCCAGACGACTGCTTGCTAGAATTTGACAGTGGAGGAGGCCAACAACGTGCGTGTCCTTGGTGCAGTGGGAGGGAGAGTTGAAGTATTCAAGCACAGAGAAGTGGGGTTGTTGTGTATGTGCATCTGAGAGTGTTCCCTGAACCATTCTGCAAGTTGATGTCCTGTCTCTCCAATGGAGAAGAGACAAGGAGCAATAGACAGAGTAGGTGAAGTATTTTGGAATCATAGGATGTTCTTTGACTGATATAGAAAGATCCTTTAGGGCCTTGGTTGGAGGTGAAGAGGGAGGTGTTGACACAGGTTTCATACCTCTTGTAGTGGCAAAGAAGGTGTTGGGAGTGGAAGGTGGCTTGGTGGGTGTGGGGGGCATGTACCTCACGAGGGAGTTGTGAAGGGAATGGTCTCTACAGACTGCTGATAGGGTTCGGAAGGGAAGTAAATCTCAGGTGGTGGAGTCTGACTCTTAGTGGTGGATGATGCGTTGTATCCTCAGGTTGATGGGATGGAAGGCGAGCACCAGAGGGGTTCTATCCTCCTTTTTGTTGGAAGGGTGGAGTGCAAGGGCGGAGGTATGGGAAGTTGAGGTGATGTGCTAGAGCACCCTCCTGCAGCCGAACCACCTCTTCAATGCTACCTGTACCTCTATGTAGTTTTGCACTGTTTGAAAACTTAGCTAGAATCCCCTCAGTTCCTTCATTTAAATCATTTATGCACAAAATGAATAGTTGTGTTCCCAACACTGAGTCTTGTGGAACACCACTTGTCCCTGCCTGCCATCCTGAGAAGGACCCTTTTATCCCTACTCTCTGCTTTCTGTCAGACAGCCATGCTTCTATCCATTCTAGCAGCTTGCCTCTAACACCATGGGCCCTTATCTTTATCAGTAGCCTTCTGTGCGGCACCTTGTCAAAGGATTCTTGAGGACAAGTGGATAACATCTATTGGTTCTCCTTGGTCTAATCTGCTCGTTACTCCCTCCATGTATTCTAACAGGTTTGTCAGGCCTGATCTCCCCTTGATGTAACCATGCTGACTCTGTCCTACTTTACCAAAGACCTCCAAGTATTCAGAAATCCCATCCTTCAGAGGGATTCCAGGATGTTACCCACAACTAAGGTTAGGCTAATCAGTCTGTAATTTTCCATCTGCTGCCTAATTCCCTTATTAAACGGAGTGCCATGTTAGACATTTTCCTGCCATTTGGCCCTTTCCTGATTTTAGTCATTCCTGAAAGATTACCAGTTACGCTTGCACTACCTCTTCAGCTATTTCTCGTACAATGCTGGGATGTACTCCACCTGGTCCAGCTTATTTATCCATATTCAGGCCATTCAGTTTTCTAACATGTTCTTCTTGATGATAGCCACCATACTCAGCTCTGCCCTCTCACTCTGTTCATTTTTTGGGAAATTACTCAAGTCTTCCACCATGAAGACTGATGCGAAGTTCCTCATTCGTTTCTTTGTTTCCCACTACTTTCTCTCCAACATCATTTTCCAGTGTCCCATATTAACTTTTACCTTTCTTTGGCACTTTATTTATCTCATGAACCTCTTACAGTCTCCTTTATATTATTGGTTAGCTTACCCCTATATTTAATATTCTCCCTCCTTTTTTTTCTTATCTTCTGTTGATCTTTGTAATTTTCCCAATTCTCTAGTTTCCCACTGCCCTTCACCACATTATATGCTTGTTCTTTTGCTTCTATGTATCCCTGACTTCCCTTGTCAGCCCGAGTTGCCTCATCCTCCCTGCACCATGCCTCTATTCCTCAGCATGAATCTCTGCAGTGTCTCCTGAATTAATATTGTAATCTCCTGCCATTGCTGTACCCCTGCTTTTACTGCTGGACCCCTCTCCCGGTCAATCCTACCTAGATTCTCCCTTTCGCCTCTGTAGTTGTCTTTATTCAGCTGAAATACTCTTACCTCTGGTTATATCTTCTCTCTCTCAAATTGCAGAAGACATTCAAACATGTTCTCTTCATTTCTTCCGAAGTTTCCCTTCACCTTAAGCTCCCTTATCTAGCCTGCCGCATTAGATCCAGTATCATCTGTCCCGAGTGGCCTCTACCACAACCTTCTGCAAAAAAAAAAGACATCTCGTAGACATTCCTGTAAATTATTTTCTTGCGATCCACTACCAACCTGATTTTCCCAATCTGCCTGCATATCAACATCACCCACGATCACTGTATTTTGCCTTTCCTACACATCTTTTCTATCTACTGGTGTATCTTCTGCCCCACCTCCTGACTATTCTTTGGAGCCCTGTACAAGACTCCAACTTTGGTTGTCTTACCTTTGTGGTTCCTCAGTTCCACCCACGCAGATTCTACACTATCTGACCTTACTTCCTTTCTTACTATTGATTTGATTTCATTTTTTACTAATAATGCAAATCCACTACTTCTGCCCACCTGCCTATCTTTTCAATAGAATAAATGTCCTTAAATATCCTGATCCCCTTGCAGCCACTTCTCCGTGATGCCCATCACCTCATACCTGCCGATTTCAATCTGTGCCACAAGATGATTTACCTTATTCCTTGTACAGCATGCATTCAGATATAATATTGCCAGTCCTGTATTAACTGTACCTCCTGTCATGCCATTCATTTGACCAGTTTGCTTGAAGTTTGATATGTTAAACATTTCCAGATGCTCTATCCTATTTGTGTCTGTGCTGGAGATTTTCACAACCTCTCCTGAATTCTGTACTCTTACCTCCTCTTTTAATTCGGCTTTTCTAATTAAACCCCGTAACTGAAACCCTACCCCGCACACACACACTCCCAATCAGTTTAAATCTATGTTCCACAGTCCTAGTTAGGATTCACTCGGACTCTGGTCCCAGCACGGTTCAGATGATGACTGTCCCATCGGAACAGGTCTTTTCTTCCTCCGTGATAAAATAGGTTTATTCAACACAAAACACAGGGACAAAATAAACTTTTCTATCCATACCAAAATATGAAAATTACAAAGAGACAAGGTTGTTAAAATACACTTACTATGTGGAGCTATATAAATTGAAATGTGAATTACAAAACCATAGAAGTGATGTGCAAACTTTGTCAATCATTATTTGACCCTCAGCTGAGATCCTGATTTCCCGTCTGTCAGTAATCCCCATTACTGAGATTCTCTCGTCCTGTCTCTCCCACAGTGTCTGGAGGGGTTACAAGTTGATGTAGGCCCAGTATATTTAAATTAATCCATCTTCTCTCTGGAGCCAATCTATTGGTCTCTTTGATTCTGATTAGCTGTCAGCAACCTAGCTCTGTGATGACATTGGCGGTAAATGATCTGGGATGATAGCCAGTATCACAGGGTATGGCACCAGACAAAGCGCTTGCAGTGTCGAGGAGTTTCGAAATGAAATTTCTGTGAATTCTCCTCATGCTGCCTCCTGATTACTTCACACTCGTCTGACATCCGTTGCTCTCACTCATTCTGTTGCACCGTTTTCTCGCCATTCTGTTTATCTCACTTCACTTTCTTTCTCTCTCTTTGTATTCCTCTCTATCCCCCTCAGTCTGTCTACGATCATTCTCTTTATTTTCAAGTGGTCAAGTTGGAGAGCTCGTGGACGCATTGTGGGCTGATTGGCCTCCTCTGTGCTGTATTAATTCTGAATTTCTCTGACGCAAAATAAACACTTTAGGTGCCTGGAGAGGCACGCTGATCCACTGAAGGACACATCGCAGAATTAACCACTATCTCTTCCTGTTTTCTGACATGCAGCGATCTCGAAATATCTGTCCAAACAAACAGACTCCTCACACTAACATCAGTAAACTTCAGACTGCCAGGTCCACTGTGTTCAGTACCTCTGCCTGCTTGCAGTTGGCATTAGCTGTACTGATATTAATCTACAACTCCTCCTCAGTCACTGTTTCTGTGGACTAACTGGACACACCCCTTCCGCTGCTCCCCACGTCCCACCCCCACCCATCGCCGCCTCATACTAGTTTAAACCCTCCTAAGGGACAATGGCAAACCTGCCTGCCAGGAGATTGCTGCCAGTTCAGGTCTGTCCTGTCCTTCGTGTGTCGGTCCTACCCATCCGGGAATCCCAGTGATTCACATATTGGAGATTGCTGCCAGATCAGGTTCAACCCGTCCTTCTTGTGTGTAGGTCCTACCGACCCCTGGAATGCCAATGATCCACAAATCGGAGAGTGCTGCCAGTTCAGGACCATCCCGTTCTTCTTGTCTATATGCTATGGACCCGGAAATCCCAATGTCCACATATCAGAAGTGCTGCCTCCCCTACCAGCTCTTTGGCAGTATAGTTAATTGTGTAGTCTACCGATTTCTAATCTCACTCACACGTGACATATTCTAATGTCTCCAAAATTCAAATAGGAATCAGGTATAGCAGAAAAGCAAAAGATAAAGGATATAATGTGGCATCGTGCAGGGGGATATCTGAGGATTGGGAAGCTTACAAAGACAAAACAGAGTGCAAACAAAACAAAATAAGGAGGGAGATTATTAAATATGGGGGTAATCTCGCCAGTAATGTAAAAGAAGACTGTAACAGCTTCTTTCGATATATAAAGTAGAAAAGAGTGGCAAAAGTGAACAATGGGCCACTAGAAAATGATACTGGAGAGAGAGCGGTGGGGACCGAGAAAATGGTCAAGGAACTGAATAAATACTTTGCATCAGCTTTCATGGTGGAAGACACGAGTAATTCCTAAAACATTCAAGAGATTGAGGGGTCAGAGCTGGGTGTGATGGCCATGACTATTGAGAACATGCCAGGAAAAATTGAATAACACGAAGGTGGTTAAATAACCTTGACCAGATGGACCACACCCCTGTGTTAGAAGGGAGATAGCTGAAGATGGAGTGGAGGAGATCGTGTTTATCTTTCAGGAACCAGTTAAGTGAGGAACGATCCTAGAGCACTGGAAACACACTAACGTTTGAACAAGGGAATAAGGAAAAACATAAAAACTCTACAATGAATAGCTTAACCTCGATCATAGGTAAGATCCTCGTATCCATTGTGAAGGATGAGATTTCGGAATACTTGGAAGTATTTGGTAAAACATTGCAAAGTCACTATGATTTCATCAAGGGAAGGTCATGCGTGATAAATCTGTTGGAATTCTTTGAAGAGGAATTAAGCAGGCTTGACCAAGCACAACACTGATAGTAGTTATCCACCTGGATCTCAAGAAGACCTTTGACAAGGTGTAACACAGGAGATGTCTGAGTACGATTACAGAGACATGAAGGAGGATCTGGGTATAATTGACTGGGAGAAGGTCCGAGCCGGAAAGGCAGTGCTACAGCAATGACAGGAGACTTTTAGATTTTTGTTAGAGGCAAGGTAGTGGCATTGATAGAAGCTTGGCTGTCTGGCAGAAAGCAGAGAGCGGGGATTAAATGATCGTTACCATGATGGTAGCCGATGACAAGTGATGTTCCACAAGGCTCAGTGTTGGAATGGTAACTTTTTACTCGTTACGCTAACAATCTAGATGAGGGAATCGAAAGCACTCTGGCTAAGTTTGCAGATGATGCAAAGATAGGCAAATGGGCAAGTAGTGTTGAGGAGACGGAGAGACTGAAGAAGGATTTCAGCATGTAAAGAGATTGGCAAATGCATTCCAGTGTTGGAAAGTGTGAAGTCGTGAACATTGGCACAAAGAATAGAGGCATGGTCTATTTTCTAAATGGGAGAAAGTTCAGAAATCTCAAGTGCAAATGGACTTGGGAGTTCTAGTGCAGGGTTCTCTCAAAGTAAGCTTGCAGATTAAGGCAGTAGTTAGGAGTGCAATAGCATTTATTATTGATGACATTTATTACGAGAGGAATTGATTATAACACCGGTTGCATACGGCTCTGGTGAGACCATGTTTGGAGTATTGTGCATAATGTTAAGCCCAGTATCTCAAGAAGGATGCACTGGCCCTGGAGTGTGTTCACAGGATCTTCACCACAATGGTCGTAGGAATGAAAAGCTTATCGTATGAGGCATGTTTGATGACTCTGTGTCTATACTCAATAAAGTTGAGAAGGATGAAAGGAATTGTACCGGAAGCATGCAAAATACTGAATGGCCTGTATAGAGTAGATGTTGATAGATGTTTCCATTGAACAAGGAACTGAGAGCACAGCTTTAGATGAAAGGGAACACCCTTTAGAACAGTGAAAAGGAGAAATGTATTTAACCAGAGAATGGCGAATTTTTGAAATTTATTGCCACAGAAGGTAGTGGGGCCAGGTCATTAATAATATTTGAGAAGGAGGTAGGTAAGTATTGATTGTCCAGGGGATCAATGGTTACGAAGAGAAGGTCAGAGAATGGGTCAGAGAAAACTGTCAGCGATGGTGGTGCAGACTCGATGGGCTAACTGGCCTAATGTCTGCTCCTATGTCTTATCGACTTATGGTTTAAACCTCAAGGAGGCACCTTGCATCTCTGAAAATATGGCTTCATGTCCTTCATCAATGTCAATAGCTGGAGAGAACAGTTAACTGTTTTAGAATGAAGTTATTGTGGCTGCTCTCAGGGTGGTGGATAACATGATACTCAGTGCAGGATCACACACCCACTGCACTGTATTAATATGGAGAGAGTTTATTCAAAACCTGGACGTCTCTGTCTCTGTCAATCACCGTGGAGAGTGCGGGTTGAGGTGGGAGGACGTAACGTTATCCCAGGCACTTCAACTATCCAGCATCATGAATCCTGAGTGAAATAATAGTCATGGAAACTACGACCTTCTCATTGTCTGTTTAGATTATAAGGAGTGATTGTCGATCCAACTCAGTGTTCAATGCAATCACCTCGTATTCTCTCACAGCGCTCCTGATCAACTTTCACTCACTCCTCGTGGTGCTATCATCACAGAGATTAATCTGGTGGAACTCCTGTTCATTCTCCTGAGGTAAGGAGCTCACACCTTATAAAGGAGAGAACATCTGCCCACAATGCCTCACATAGTGCCTCAACAACACTCTCAGGTTCGATCGCAATAATTCCTTTCCCTCTCTTAGATGGCTCTCTTTCTTTTGTTTGAAATAGGAAACTATCAATTTACGATGCACTGTCACTGATTAAAATTTTAAACATCCTTACATCTGTAGGTCAACATCAATAAAGCCAGCAGAGGAGGTGCCTATCGAGATGGACATCACTCTTCGCGAGAGACCCAATCACAAAGAACCCATCTAAAACAGTGAATGGCCACCTACCTGATGGAAATCACCTGCAGGAATTTAGGAGAGAGGCAGAGAAAGGGAGGTATCTTTCCTTTTGATCTGCCCTCACGGGATGTATGCAGACCTGATCAGGCCAGCATCTTATGCCTTACTTGAACTGAGTGTTCAGTTGCTCCACAGGACAGTAAATAGTAAAACACAGTGCTGTGGGTTTGCAGTTACACAGAGACTTGATCAGAGAAGGATGACCCACTGCTTTCTCTAATGGACATGAGGCAAGCCGATATTAACAGATTATTATTCTGTAGCTCTAGATTATGAGCCAATGGTGTGACCATCATACACTGTCTTCCCATCTTTCAGATTTTGTGTAGAGAACTTGTTAAATATTTCAAGTATGATTACTTTGCAATGGACTCGCGGTAAGAAGGGTCTTTAAACAGCTGTATCCGGAATTAACAAATGAAAAAACATGTTTATTCAGGCGTTGCACTGAGGCTGAAGAGGAGCCTGGACGTCATAATGGTGGAACTGGAAAGGATTAGTGAGTGTGGGGGGTATGGAGATGTAAACTGTGCAAGAGAAAATGAATCAAGGAAGTTGAGAACAGTCTGTTTCATTCTCACATATCGGTGAGCAATTTGTATTGAGTAATTTGCTAATTATAATTTCTAAGAAATGGAATCATTGATTGGAAATGAAAACGTTGACTAGGACCTTTCCAAAATTTACATATCATGAGCATCAAATCAGTTCAGACCGTTTCACTAGCCAGCTCGAGTGACTTACGAGAAACACCGACTATAGCAAGGATAGCATAGTAACCAGCTTGAATAACCATTAATACATCTTCAATCCACGATGCTAAAGATATCCAGGGCTGACAAAGCCAGGAATGACCAGCGGATAAACTTCTGTCCATTCTTGCAAAATTTCAGTTTCACTGTTGTGGTTCTGTTCGCCGAGCTGGGAATTTGTGTTGCAGACATTTCGTCTCCTGTCTAGATGACATCCTCAGTGCTTGGGAGCCTCCTGTGAAGCGCTTCTGTGATCTTTCCTCCGGCATTTATAGTGATTTGTATCTGCCACTTCCAGTTGTCAGTCCCAGCTCTCCGTTGCAGTGGCCGGTATATTTGGTCCAGTTTGATGTGCTTATTGATTGAATCTGTGGATGAGTGCCATACGTCTAGGAATTCCCCGGCTGTTCTCTGTTTGGCTTGTCCTATAATAGTAGTGTTGTCCCAGTCCAACAGTGACAGCCAGACTACTGCAACCACTAGGACTCATAAGAGCACACAAACCAACAGTCACTCTCAGACAAAAAACTCACCAGAACGAAGGATCCGATACCCAGCATGAGCAAAACCAATGTAGTGTGCAAAATCCCATGCAAGGACTGCACAATACACTACATAGGACAAATAGGAAGACAGCTAACGATCCGGATCCATGAACATTTTCTAGCCACGAAACGACATGACCAGCTGTCCTTAGTAGCCACACACACAGATGACAAGCAACATGAGTTCGACTGGGACAACACTACTACTTTAGGACAAGCCAAACAGAGAACAGCCGGGGAATTCCTAGAGGCATGACATTCATCCACGGACTGCTGGAAGTGACAACCGTAAGCGGCAGATACAAATCACTACAAATGCCGAAGGAAAGATCGCAGAAGCGCTTCACAGGAGGCTCACTGAGGATGTCACCTAGACAGGGGACGAAACGTCTGCAACACAAATTCCCAGCTCGGCGAACAGAACCACAACAACGAACACTCGAGCAACAAATCTTCTCAAAAAGTTTGAATTTCAGTCTAATGTTCACAGATTTTGATCCAGTGTTGGAACATTCCAGTCTAATGCTATCAGTTTCTGATCTCTCCTCAGCCTCTGTCTGAAGCAGTGGATCCCTGTTACTGGTGTGGGTGATGCTCACGCTCATACGATGGAATAAAACACTGAAAGCATTCCTTATTCATAGAAGCGTGACGTATAGGATCCATGGAGACTGACATAATCACAATTGCTTAATAAACAGCTCAGTTAATCACTTTCAATTCAATACTATTTCATTAAAATTCAGAATACCTTTGAACATTAGTGCATTCTGGGTGTGATATGTGAGTGTGACTGAAGGAAGGACTGTTGAAGATGGAAGATTGTTTGCATGTAATCATTCAGTCTGCCTTGGGTATGGAAATGATGCCAGAGGTTTAACAGAGCATAGACATACTTCTCTGCTCTAACACGGAGAAACAAATCCTGTAACTACAGATCAGTCATTGCAATATTCAGATTGTTATTCTAGAATCAGAGAAGGCTGGTGTGGGTCATGTTGTTGATGTTGTCAATGCTAAGAAACTGTGATGATGTATCACTTACTGGACTTCATTTACATTGTGATTATGACATTAGGGAAAAGAGAGAAGGTGGAGAGGATTCTGGGATATGGCTGTTCAGTCTGGGTGGTGGAACAATGATGTTCCCCAATCACTAGCATTGGAACTTTGCTCTTTTTCACCCATACGAAGAATAGATTCAAGGATACATCTACAATGAGGTATTAACAGAGACAATAATAATGAAATGCATTTATGCAATACAAAATACAGGGAATAAATGATTGTCTATATTTACCGTAATATGCAAACTGCAAAGGGATAGGTCGTTAAAATGCACTCCTGATATGGAGCAATATAAATTGAAACGTGGATTACAAAACTATGGAGGTGGTGTGAAATATTTATCAATCATTATTTGATCCGCAGATGAGATCCTGATTTCCCCTCCGTCAATGTATGGAAAATTAACAAAATTAACATTTCTTGTGAATCCTGAAAGAGAAAGCTATGCTAAATTTCAAACTTTTCTGAACTTTGCTAATAGTTTGCTGAATTCTGCAGGCGAGGAGACAGCTTGTCTTTGCTGAACATTGTAAACATTCAACCTGGTCTGGCGAGCAGTCGAATTCAGCAGAAAAAAAAAACATAGAGACAGTTATTTCCACGGCAAAGGAATGAGAAAATAAGAACTCGAATGCTTCCCAGCCCTTATTCTTGAGCGTGTGACAAGAATAGTTTACAGGAATATATGAATTTTGTTCAGGGTCCTTACACAAAGCGTTATTTGCCAAGTGTATTGGTTCCCTGCAGTGGTTAAAAATAATGCTTTTTCTTTGCTCTTGATAGCTTCTGAGTTCAGTCAGTTTAATTTCAATGACAGTAAAGTGGGGGGTCGTCTAGTATCTCGCGTTTATGTAAGATTCTGAAGATTCCTAAGAGGTGCAGGTGGCAGCACCTTGACGGTCCTTCACATCATCTTGAGCACTGAAGAGTCCCCTTTGCGTGAGAGGACTGGGAATCTGTGGATTGCACCAGAGCCGGGGGTTTGAATCGGATAGTGTCAGGGTAAGAGCCGTCGCTTTAGTAATCCTATGTTGAGACTCATTCAAAGAGAATAAATTAATCAGAAAGAGGGTTCAGTAAACTCTCGCATGGTATTCGTGAAAAAACTCAAGGGAAAGGATTGCCATCTCTAGAGTGGTTAAGAGACAGCAGGCTAATGGTGGTTTTAGATTTGGAACCAACACAGGTTGAGTTTGACTCGCCAAAGACATACCGGGGTCGTGGTTTCTTGGTTTACAAAAAACATGGCATTGTGGCGGACGCGCCCAATGCGAGAGGAGACCTCCAGAGGTAAAGGCAAGTCAAATGGAAAAGATAACGGTACCGCAAGAGAGCAGAACACTTTTCCAGTAACGTTGAAAATGGGCTTCAGCAAGACCAAACAAAAAGAGGGTTAACAGTGGACTTGGAATGGCCAACCAACAATACAGTATATGTTAAATAATTACGGCCCAGAGTCTGTAAAGCAGTTAGAATTGTGGATCAAGGAATGCGATTTTAGTAAAAGGCAATTGGAAATACTGAGGTCACGTTTGGAGGACAGAGAGTAGGGGAACGGAAGGGGAAAATAGAACCTAGGAATTGGCGTGTTTATATTATGTGGAAGGATGAGGCTGTTATCAGCGAAAGGAAATCTCAAGTAAAATACATATCAAATATGCGTACACACACTAGAGCACATGCAGACGTGTGCAGAAAACAATCTAACGAAGCTGAACAGTGCCTTAAGTCTGTTTCAGATCCTGGCATTGATGGCTACCCTCCGAGACCAATAGCCCTCCAAGATCTGCCTGGTGAAGATCTCAAGTTAGCGACCGCAGCCTCAGGGTCTGCTGAATCACTGATGGCATGCCATAACTCCAACCAACTGAAGCAAGAAGACTAAAAGAAGGAAACTCACTCCACGACAGGAAGGCATCCAGAGTCTGTCCGCGATCTCCCCATGACGGATGATGAGTCAGGCGGTGAGAGTATTTGCGTTTGATCATCGTAACAGGTAGTTCTGCAAGCAACAATGGTTGCTGTTGCAGGTCCAGAAGGGTGTCCAGTGTGGGTCCACCGACCATGGACCATGAAAGATTTTGGACGTGCCTCTGGGCAGTTGCCTGATCCACGTGAGATTGGAGGGAATAAGTTCATCGAAGAAGTGACGAAGTTCTGTACCGAGTTCCGTCCCACATTGCATGCGATGAGACGCCTCTTGGGACGAAAGCTTTATGTTGATATCACCAAAATCAAGTATAACTGGCTAGCCGTAAATATCCATGCCAGATCAACCGACCCATAAGCGGAAGAAAACGGAGATTTTACTGCTTTTGTTGCAGTGCTGGTAATCGCCTGGAGAGAGGCATTCCCAGTGCGAATGGACATGATCAAAACTGCAATGTGTAAACAAGGAGAAGGTGAGACAGTGTCCCAATACCTTACGAGCCTGACTCAAGTCCATAACATCCATAGTGGACTGAGACCAACCGACGACATAATGGCAGAAATCATGGCGTATGAGGAACACCTGAGGAACAGCTTCATCAATGGAGTGAAGGACGAAATCGTGAAAAAGGTAAAAGGCACATAGATTACCTGGGACAAGGGAAAGCTGAATTTGATAGAACAACATGCGATACATTCTGAAAAATTGCATACCCAGGAGAAGGATAGGTGGAAACTAAAGATGGACAGCAATTGCATAAAGCTCAGCTTACTTTGATGCAAATGTTCATCCAGCCGTTGGAGGGATGTGCTGCAGGAAAAGAGAGAGGCAGAGGGGAAGGTTGCGGAAGTGGAAGAGGAAGGGGTTGCAGAAGAAGTGCAGGCAGAGGTCGATCTGGCGGGTGCTTAGTTTGTGGAGCAATGGACCAATGGGTGTGACAGTGCCCGCACAGACAGACTCACGCGGCCCTGGAGGCTAGGCAGCAGTGTGACTGGCAGGGGAAGACTGAGTTAGAGGTCGGCAGCCCACAAGGGCTTTTATGCTTGGTAAAGAAGAATCGCTTATGCAAATCTCTTCGACTAACCATGTTGGCCCTAAGATGTGTCCCACCTAGATATTGAGCACTGTGATTGCGAAGTGTGGACAATACGTTCATTATAACAATGATGCCTATAAGTCGATGCCTACCTCTATGTTATATGTGGAAGGTACATCAGTTACTTTTTTAGTAGACACAGCGGCAGCATATTGAGTTATTAAATCAAGCCAGTTCAGAGAGTCAACGCCAATAAAGTTGAGTGGAAGGTTCCTCAACTCTATGGGTGCATCAGGAGTTTTGCTACGAGAGAGATTTACGGCACTGCTGCAGAACAGAAAACCCGTTAAAACCTGAGGCTTTTGCAGAAAGTACATCAGTCTTTGAATCCCCCTTTTCAGGCAATAACTCTGAAGTTCCGCACGACTCAAATGTTCCTAACCCCTGTACTATATTAGATCAAATTCCACTGGACAGTAAATGATTCTCTGTTGTGGATTTAGCAAATACCTTCTTAAGTGTACTGGTACACCCAGATAGTCAATTCTGATTTGCTTTTTTTATTCAAAGAGAAAACATATAACTTCACTTGCCTTTGTCAAGGTTACTGTGAGTTCCCCATCATATACAATGAGGCTCTATGCAGGAGTCTGGAGACTTTTGTTTTAACCCCGGGATCAGCGCTTCTGCTGTGTGTAGATGATTGCTTGATAGCAGCACAAACGACACCTACATTGGGGATTGCGAATCCAAACAAGCCTTTTGTGCAAACGGTAGAGGAGAAGCACGGCTGCATGAGATCTGCTTTGTTGCAGCCTTAAAGGAGAACGATTGAGGCCAGTAGCTTATTTTTCAGTTAAACTACACCCCATAGCGGCAGGATTGCCTAAATGGTTGCAAACCATGGCCGCATCTGAAAAGGCTGTTGTAGCATTCAGGGATATAGTCCGCTATGGTGAGTTTACACTACTGATCCCACATGCAGTATGCTTACTGCTTTCCGAGTAAAAATCAGCACACATGTCATCAGCACGTTGGCTCAGATATAACACTGTATTATTGGAGACGTCTGACAATCAATACAGAGATGCAACGTCCTTTACCCTGTCAGCCTTCTCCCCACAGAAGGAGACAGAGACCCACATGACTGTGTTGCTGTAACTCATGAAATTTGCAGCCCTAGACCAGACTTGCAGGATTCTCCACTTCAGAATCCGGATATGGAGGCTTTTGTGGATGGGTCAACATTCAGGAGCAAGGAGACAGGCCAGAAATGTGTTGCATATGCTGTAATGCCGACCCAAGAGGTAGTCAAAGTGGGAACATACCCTTCTCATTATTTGCCTTGACTGAGGCATGTAAATTGGCTGAGGGAAGGACAGCGAATATTTACACCGACAGCAGATATACATTCGGGGTTGTACATGACTTTGGAACCCTATGGAAACACAGGGAAACACAGGACCTCACCGGAAAGACCATCACACACCGTGGTCTGATTTCTGACCTCCTGGAAGTGGTCCTACTGCCCAAATCAATTTCTGTATGTAAATGTGAAGCCCCCACAAAAAATAACGATTCTACTTCTTAAGGCAATGCGAGGGCAGACTCAGCAGCAAGGTCGGTAGCCCAGTAGCCGGGAAGTGATCAGTTTGACATGTGTATGACAAAGAATTGCACCCCAACAGCAGACGTATGGGAATTACAGTCACAGGCAACGCTGGAGGAGAAGCGTGAATGGACAAGGGCAGTGTGCAGCATGAATGAAGGAGTGTGTTGTGGCCCTAATGGTAAAGCCTGTCTACCACAATCATTATTTCCATTCTATGCCAAACTGACACACAGGAAGGACAATGTGTCAAAAGGGGGGATGTACGACAGTATTTTGGCACACTGATACACTAAGCGATTTACGCATTAATCCCAGAAATATTGTGAACAATGTGCTATCTGTGCCACTAATAATGTGGGGAGGGGATTACAGACGAGACAGGCAGCACACCCCCAATCCCAAAGACACTTTGAGCATTTACAGATGGATTTCTTTGAACTAACTCCCAGCGGAGGAAACATATATTGTCTGATTATCGTTGATACGTTTTCCAAATGGTTGGAAGCGTTCCCCAAGTCAAAACAGGATGACAGTGCCTAGGCTTTTCTAACTGAAATAATTCCCAGATGGGACATCCCTGAAAGCCTTTGTCGTGACAATGGGACACTATTTATCAATAACATTTTGCAGCAGATCAGTGATTATTTGCGAATAAACATGAGACAACACTGTGCCTACCACCCAGCGAGCGGTGGGGCAGTGGAAAGAGAAAATGCTGATCTAAAACATATAAATGGACTAAATGTTGTGAGGAACTAGGGTTGACATGGACAAGGTTTTGCTAACATATATGAGATCTAGGAGGAGAGGAAGAGCTAATCTTAGCCCGTTTGAGATTTTGTTTGGTAGGCCACCAATTACAGGAATGGGCCCATGACCTAAGATAAGACAGATGGGAGGACGAGAGGCCACTGTGAGGATGAGATGTTGTGTTACTGTGTAAAACCCTCCACACTTTTGTGTCAAGCATCGAATCAAGTGAAAGCAACACTACCCCAATCAGCAGAGGGGAAGTTGCACGATCTGGAGACTGGATAGTGGTGAAAAACCTCAAGAGGACAAGCTAGAAGGCGAGCAGGTGACTGGGACCGTTTCAAGTGCTCCTTTCAACACGGGCAGCTGTTAAGATCGCCGAAGTATAGATATCTGGCTCTGTATTTTTTTTAGAATGTGGTTTTGTACATTTCTTTTTTAATTCTGGCTCTGTTTCCTTTGTCCATGTTGCCATAAAATGACAAAAAAGGGAAATGTAAGGGGAAATTAACAAAATTAACATTTACTGTGAAATCTGAACGCAAATGCTAAATTTAACATTTTTCCAAACGTTGCAAACACTTTGCTGAATTCTGCAGTCGAAGAGTCAGCTTGTCTTTGCTGAACATTTTAAACATTCAGCATGGCCTGGTGAGCAGTCAAATTCAGCAGAAAAAGCTAAGGAAAACATAGGACAGTTATGTCCACGGCAAGGGGATGAGAAAATAAGCATTCGAATGTTTCTTAGCCCTTGTCATTGAGCTTGTGATAAGAATAGCATAAAAGGAATACGTTAATTATGTTCAGTGCCCTTACACAAGGCGTTTTTGCCAAGTGCATTGGCCAACTGCAGTGGGTAAAAATAAAGCTTTCTCTTTGCTGTTGTTAGCATCTGATTCCAGTCAGTTTAATTTCCATGACAGTCAGTGATCCACCTGACTTAGTTTCTCTGGACCAGTCTCTCACACAGTGGGGGCTGTCATCATTTCCTGCTGGTCTTGGAATAGTGTATTTTTAAAAATCCAATTTCTCTATGATACTAATCTATTGGCCGAATGGATTTTGTTTAGCTGTTAGTAACCTAGCTCTGTAATATTATTGGGAACAGGTGATCTGGGCTGACAGCCAGTATCAGCACACTGCTCACAGTGTATGATACCGAGACAAAAGGCTTGCAGTCCAGAGGTATTTATAAATATAACTTGTAACTTCTATCTCACCATATCTATCCACCTTCATGCTGTCTTTTGATCTGTTTAACTTCACCCTCATCTAACACCTGTTCATCTCCCACTCAGTTAGTCGCTCCCATTTCTATTCTCTCTCAGTTTATCTCTCTTCATTTTCTTTCTCTCTGTTTATTTCTCTCTCACACAATTTATCTCCACATAATCTCTAGCTCCAATTGTGCTGTTGACAAGCTTGTGACCCCACGATGGGCTGTCTGACTCCCATTTGTGCTATAATAATTCCGCGGTTCTCTGACCCACAATAAGTACTTTTGGTGTCTGGACAGACACACTGGTCCGGTGACAGGTACAGTGCACACTTACTATTATCCCTTCATGTTCTTCTCTGATGTGCAGCTGCCTTGACATGTCTATTCAAACAAAACAGACTGAATGGAATTCGAGCAGTCAGGATGACTTTCATCATCGTGCATTTCAATCAGGATTTAATGAAGGATGAGGTTCCGCAATAACATAACAATGATAGCAAAACAGGACAACACAATGAATTACAGTTGAGTCCAATATATGGTTCCAAGTAGGCTTCATTACCGCGAGATTATCAATCCAGAAAATCAGCTCCGGTTCTGTGGACCGAGGTTCGAATCCCGCCACTGCACATGTTGGAAATTCAATTCAATAATTTTAAAATATCCCTGGAATTAAGAATCTGACGATGAGAATGAAAGCGTTGCCGATTATCAGAAAAATCCATCTGGGTCACTGATATCCTACAATGAAGGAATTTTCCATTTCTCATCTGGACTGGCCGACCGTTGACTCCAGACCCAAAGCAATGTGATTGACTGTCATTCTCCCTCTGAAATGGTTTAGCGAGTCAGTCAGATGTGCTACAAAATCTCAAAGAAATGAAACCGGATGTATTGACCTGGATACTGGAAAAGTGAACGTTAGAAACATCATTGTCGAACCTGCAAAGTCCTCCTTACTAACAATGGGTACTCGTGCCAAAATTGGGACAAATTATTTACAGACCAATCAAGCAACAGCCTGACATAGGCATACTCATGGAATTTTACCTTATAGATATAACCCAGACAGCACCATCCCTGGATATGTCCTGTCCCAAAGGCAGGGCCAATCTAGCACAGGAGGCAGCTCAGGACGATAAAGTTGAGCTGTCGATGCTCTGGGTATCCCTGTTACCTGTAACCTCATATACCCAGAATATCCCCCAATCAACAATTACCATCAAGCAAGAGGATTAAATCTGGTTCAAAAGAGAGTGAAGGAGGGCAAGCCAGGAGCAGAAGCAGGCATATATAAAGATAAAATGTTAATCTGCTGAAGCTTCCAAACAGAACTATTTGCATGCCAAATAACATAAAATGCAAGGGACAGGCAGAGCGAAGCGATCCCAGAACCAACACATCAGATCTAAGCTCTGCAGTCCTGTGAATCTGATCGTGGATGGTGGCGGACGATTAAACAACTCACCGGAGCAGGAGGCTCCACAAATATCCCCAACCTCAATGATGGAGGAGCTTAGCACATCAATGCAAAACATAAGACTGAAGATTTCACAGAATTCTTCACTCAGCAGTTTCGAGTGGATGATCCACTTCGGTCTCCTCCCGTGGTCCCCATTATTACAGATAGCAGTCTTCAGCAAATTCAATTGACTGATATCAAGAAACAATCGAAGGCACTGGATACTGCAAAGGCTATGGGCCCTGATAACATGCTGACAATAGTCCTGAAGGCTTGTGCTCCAGAACTTCCTGCTCCCTTAGCCGAGCTGTTCTAGTATGGTTACAAACCAACAATGGGGAAATAATAACTGCTCAAGTGTGTACTGTACATAAAAAGCAAGACAAAGTCTACCTAGCCAAATACCACCTCATCAGTCTACTCCCCATTATCAGTGAAGTGATGGAAGGGGACATCAACAGAGCTATCAAGCAGCAACTGCTCAGCAATAACCTGCTCAGTGGCACCCAGTTTGGGTTCCACCAGTGGCACTCAACTCCTGACCTCATTACAGCCTTGGTTCAAACATAGAAGAAAGAGCTGAATTCCCGCCCTTGACATCAAGGCTGCATTCTTTCAAAAGTAGCTTCACGAAACCCGAGCAAAAACGGTATTGTGGGCAAATACTCCATTATTGGAGTCATACCTGATAGATAGGAAGATGGTCATTGTTGTGGAAGTCAGTCATCTCAGCTCCAGAACATCTCTGCAGTAGCCCCTCAGGATAATATGGATGTAGGTTTGCTCGCTGAACTGGAAGTTTCATTATCAGATCATTCCTCATCACACAAGACAACACCCTCAGTGACTCTCTGGATGAATCCTAGCTCAAAGCATATTCAGCTGCTTTATCAATTACTTTCCCTCCATCATAACGTCAGACGTGGGGATATTCGACAATGACTGCACAATGTTCAGGACCATTCACAAAGGATCAGATACGGAAGCAGTCTATGACGAAATGCAACAAGATCTGTTCCTCTCCATGCTTGGGCTGACAAGTGGCAAGTAACATGTGCACCACACTGATGCCAGACAATGACCATCAGCAATAAGAAACAATAGAACAAATTAGTATTTGCAGCATTATCATCACTCAGTATCCCACTATCAATATCCTGGGGGTAATAATTGAGTAGAAACTTAACTCGACTCACCACATAAATGCAAGAGCAGATCAGACGCGAGGAATACTGCGCGAGTAACTCACCTCCTGACTTCCTAAAGCCTGTCGATCTTCTAAAAGGCACAAGTCAGGAATGAGATGTTATTCTCCCACTGCCTGAATGAGTGCAGACCCAACAAGACAAAAAAAGTTTGACACCATCCAGGACAAAATAGTCCATTTGATTGGCATCACATCCACAAGCATTCACTCCCTCCACCAACGTCGCTCAGTAGCAGAAATGTGTACTATCTATAAGACACAATGCAGAAATTCCCCAAATATTCTCAGACACCATCTTCCAATCCCATGAACACTTACATTAGAATGACAAGGCCAGCGTACTTATGGGAATGCCAGCACCTATAAATTCCCTTCCAAACCAATCAACATCCTGATGTGGAAATATATCGCCGTTTCTTCACTGTTACTGGTAAAAACCCTGGAACTCCCTCCTTCATAGCATTGTGGGTCAACACACCGCAGGTGGACTGCAGAAGGCAGCTCAACACCACTTTCTCAAGGGGTCAATGAGGTGCGGACAAGAAATGGTGGGCCCATCCAGCGATGCCCACATCCAAAAAAAGATTTTTTAAAAACAAGTTCCAAGTTGAGTTTCTCGATGGGACAGGTTATCTGATTTGAGCATTAATAGGAAATCAGTGTTTCTTATACAGAACATTATAAACGTTTTTGTTATTAGAAGGGTGTTCAGTGTTCGATGATTTATTGTTGCTGAGTGCAAATTGCATCTGTTTTGTTAAATTCAACAATACTGGCATAACAGGATCGATCCTTCGAAAATACCAGACTCAAAATGGCAATCATTTGAGAGACATTGTACTCCCGCCAGATGAGACTCACAGATAGCTGTGTATATTCAAAGTTTAATATACTACTGGCCGACACTGAATCCTCCCATCGTCGATATCACAGAGGTTACCATTGAACAGAACGTGAAGTCAAATCAACATACGAATACAAGGGTTAGAAGAGCTGCTCAGAGACATACAATTCTGCACTGAATAATAGACCACATGACCATAAGAGCATGAGATATTGCTATAGATTGGGGCCATTCAGCCCATTCCTTCTCTGTGAAACTGTGCCATTTTGTCATAGTCTCTATGACTACTGGACATATCTTCTACACACTGACTGTCTCAATCTTTGCAGTAATCAATCAGTTTCTATCAGATGCCTCGCTTCCCATTCTTCTAAATTCCACACACTGCCGCTCATGACAAGCCACCATCCCCAGGATGGATCACCTCCAACACCAGTTGATCTTGCCCCAGAGATAGTGCCTAAAATAGCTCCCAATATTCCAAATGCTGTCTGACATTTGCCATTACATTCTCAGCGGCATGTCTCCTCTCTTGTATTCTAGGTCCCTTGAAACGAATGCTAACATTGCATTTGCTTTCCTAACTGCCAATTGAACCTGCACAATAACCATAACAGAGGACGAGTGTTTCAAAATTCTTTTTGTACTTCAGACTTAAAGGATCCTTTTAGAACATAGTGTCTGCCTCTCGTCCACCTACCAAAGTGCATAATCTCACACGATCCCATATTATATTCCAGCAACCACGTGTTTGCCCACGGTCCTAAACTGTCCAAGCTTTTCTGCAGCCTCCTCACTTCATGAATATCGCCTGCTCATCCAACCATTACTGTATCATCTCCAAACTTAACAAAAATGCCCTCAGGTCCTTTGTTCAGGTGGTTCATGTAAATGGCACTTCCTGACTCCCTAAGAAGTGTCCACCATTGAAAAGGCACAGCACTCAAGGTGGTTGACTCCATTCAGGTTCAAGCAGTGAGTCGACTGGAATTATACCTGTAACATCTTCACTCCCTGCACCACTGACACCCAGTAGGAGCACACCCTGCCTCCGCATTGTTGTGAATTACTCCGTTATGGTGACAAAGGACTTGTTGGCGCACAATCTCATTCTAATGATGTCACTCTGTCTCAACACTAACTGTGTGCTGCTCACAACAACCAATGTCACTGTGTGATGATGATGAAGGAGAGAGGTGGTGGAGGGAATGTTTTTGATGAATGACTGTCAGCATGAAAACTGCCCTGACAGCTTCGGATGTACCTGTGCCCGCTGTCACCACTGCAGACATGATCAGTCTTCCTGCAGGTCAAGTCAAGGAAAGCGACAGGCCTGGAGAGTTTTCCCGGCTGAGCACTCAGATCCTGTGAGGACCAACTGGCAGAGGTATTTACAAACAACTTCAACCTCACCCTCCTGAAGCCGAAATCCCAACCTGCTTCAAGAAGACCACCACCATCCTTGTAAGTGAGAAAGCACATGCAATATTCCTTAATGACTCCCACCCAGTGGCTCTGACCTCAATAAACATGAAGTGCTTTGAAACGCTGGTTATGGCCCACACCACCTTCACTCCCCCAGCCTGACCTGAAGTCCTATAATGTGCGGACTGATGTAACGGGTCAACAACGGATGCTCTACACTCATCCATGGAACGTCTGGACAACAAGATGCCTACACCAGACTCCTGGTCATTGACTACAGCTCTACCTTCAACATCATTATCCCCTCCAGGCTGAACGCAATACTCCGTGACCTTGATCATGGCTCCACCCTCTGCAAAAGGATCCCGGGTTTCTGACACACAGACCACAATCTGTGAAGATAGGTATCTGCACATTCTCCAAAATAAAACTCAACACTGGAACTCCTGTCCGATGTGCTCTCAGCCCCCTTTTGTACTCCCCGTGCACCCACAGCAGTGTCCTCAGCCCCCTTCTGTACTCCCTGTATATCCACGGCTCTGCCATAAGCCCCCTACTGTACTCCTTGTACACACATGGCTGTACCCTCCGCCCACTACTGTACTCCCTGTACACCCACGGCTCTGCCTTCAGCCCCCTACTGTACTTCTTGGACACACATGGCTGTGCCGTCAGCCCCCTACTGTACTCCCTGTGCACCCACGGCTCTGCCCTTAGCCCCTGACTGTACTCCCTGTGCATCCACGGCTCTGCCCTCAGCCCCCTACTGTACTTCCAATACACACATGTCTGTGCCTTCAATCCCCTACTGTACTCCTTGTACTTCCATGACTGTGCCCTCAGCCCCCTACTGCACTCTCTGTACTCCCATGGTTGTGTCCTCAGCCCCCTATTGTACTCCCTGTACTCCCATGGTTGCGTCCTCAGCCCCCACTGTACTCCTGTACTCTCATAGCTGTGTCCTCACCCCCCTACTGTACTCCCATGGTTGTGTCCTCAGCCCCCTACTCTATGCCCTGTACACACGCGGCTGTGTTGTCAAATTCCAAACAACGCCAGCTACAAGTTCGCTGATGACATCACCAAATCAGGATGGATATCAAACAACGATGAGTCAGAATTCAGAAAGGAGATCGAGGGCTTAGTGGCATGGTGTAATGATAATAACCTCTCTCTCAAATTCAGCAATATTAAGGAACTGATCAATGACTTCAGAAAGAAAGGAGAGGAACACACCGTCATCAACATCAGTGGTTGAGGGAGTGCAGAGCATCAACTCCGTCAGAGTGGCAATAACTGACAACATAGCCTGGTTTTCTCACATAAGTGTGACAGTCAAGAAGGTTTAACAACGCCTCTTCTTCCTCAGGAGGCTCAGGAAATTCAGAATGCACTACTTCGACAGATACACCATTGTCTGGGTGCGTCACGGCTTCATACGGCAACGCTCTGCCCAGGACCATAAGAAACTACAATAGGTTGGGTGCAGAGACAATATCCCAACCATTGACTCTATATGCACGGCTCATTGCCGCTGAAAGGCTTCCAACATCTAGAACATTAAACATAGAACATAGAACAGTGCAGCACAGAACAGGCCTTTCAGCCCACGATTTTGCACCGACAATTGATCTTCATGTACGCACCCTCAAATATCTGTGACCATATGCATGTCCAGTAGTCTGTTAAATGTCCCCAATGACCTTGCTTCCACAACTGCTGCTGGCAACGCGTTCCATGCTCTCACAACTCTCTTTGTGAAGAACCCGCCTCTGGCATCCCCTCTATACCTTCCTCCAATCAGCTTAAAACTATGACCCCTCGTGTTAGCCATTTCTGACCTGGGAAATAGTCTCTAGCCATCGACTCTATCTATGCCTCTCATTATCTTGTATACTTCAATTAGGTCCCCTCTTCTCCTCCTTTTCTCCAATGAAAAAAGTCCGAGCTCAGTAAACCTCTCTTCATAAGATAAGCCCTCCAGTCCAGGCAGCATCCTGGTAAGCCTCCTCTGAACCCTCTCCAAAGAATCCACATCTTTCCTATAATAGGGCGACCAGAACTGGACGCAGAATTCCAAGTGCGGTCTAACCAAAGTTGTATAGAGCTGCAACAAGATCTCACGACTCTTCAACTCAAACCCCCTGTTAATGAAAGCCAAAACACCATATGCTTTCTGAGCCACCCTGTCCACTTGGGTGGCCATTTTAAGTGATCTATGTACCTGCACACCAAGATCCCTCTGTTCCTATCCTTAATCCTGTACTAAATTTTCAAATCTACCATCCAAAACGCATCACCTCGCATTTATCCAGGTTGAACTCCATCTGCCACCTCTCAGCCCATCTCTGCATCCTGTCAATGTCGCGCTGCAGACTACAACAGCCCTCTGTACTGTCAATGACACTTCCAACTTTTGCGTTGTCTGAAAAATTGCTGACCCATCCTTCAGTTCCCTCATCCAAGTCATTTATAAAAATTATAAACAGTAGAGGCCCAAGAATAGAGGGCACTCATCAATGACTTCCAGGCAAAATATTTCCCTTCTCCTATCCCTCGCTGTCTTCTGTTGGCCAGCCAATTCTGAGTCCAGACAGGTAAGTTCCCCTGTTTCCCATTTCTCCTGACCTTCTGGATGAGCCTACCAGTGGGAACCTTATCAAATGCCTTGTTGAAGTCCATATACACACAGTCACAGCTCGACCCTCATCAACATTTCTCGTCACATCCTCAAAGAACTCGATTAGGTTTGTGAGACATGACCTGCCCCTCACAAAGCCGTGTTGACTGCATTTAATCAAGCCGTGCTTTTCCAGATGGTCATAAATCCTATCCCTCAGAATCCTTTAAATTGATAAATCTCCTGGCCACGATGGGATACATCCGAGAGTTCTGAGAGAGGTGGCTGAGGAAATAGCGGAGGCATTGGTTGAGATCTTTCAGGAGTCACTGGAGTCAGGGAAAGTCCCGGATGATTGGAAGATCACTGTTGTAACACCATTGTTCAAGAAAGGATCAAGACAAAAGATGGAAAATTATAGGCCAATTAGCCTAACCTCGGTTGTTGGTAAAATTCTAGAATCCATCATTAAGGATGAGGTTTCTAAATTCTTAGAAGAGCAGAGTCTAATTCGAACAAGTCAACATGGATTTAATAAGGGGAGGTCATGCCTGACAAACCTGTTGGTATTCTTTGAAGAGTTGACAAGTAGGTTAGACCAGGGAAACCCAGTGGATGTGGTCTGTCTAGACTTCCAAAAGGCATTTGATAAGGTGCCACACGGGAGGCTGCTGAGCAAGGTGAGAGCCCATGGTGTTCGAGGTGAGCTACTGGTATGGATTGAGGATTGGCTATCTGACAGAAGTCAGAGAGTTGGGATAAAAGGTTCTTTTTAAGAATGGCAGCCGGTGATGAGTGGTGTCCTGCAGAGTTCAGTTTTGGGGCCACAGCTGTTCACATTATATATTAATGATCTAGGTGAAGGGACTGGGGAAATTCTAGCAAGGTTTGCAGATGATACGAAGTTAGGTGGACAGGCAGGTAGTACTGAGGAAGTGGGGAGGCTGCAGAAGGACTTAGACAGTTTGGGAGAGTGGTCCAGGAAATGACTGATGGAATTCAACGTGAACAAATGCGAGGTCTTGCACTTTGGCAAAAAGAATAAAAGCACAGACTACTTTCTAAACGATGAGAAAATTCGTAAAGCCAAAGTACGAGGGGATCTGGGAGTGCTAGTCTAGGTTTCTTTAAAGGTCAACATGCAGGTTGAGTCTGTGATTAAGAAAGCGAATGCAATGTTGTCACTTATCTCAAGAGGGTTGGAATATAAAAGCACTGTTGTGCTACTGAGACTTTATAAAGCTCTGGTTAGGCCCCATTTGGAGTACTGTGTCCAGTTTTGGTCCCCACACCTCAGGAAGGACATACTGGCACTGGAACGTGTCCAGCAGAGATTCACACGGATGATCCCTGGAATGGTAGGTCTAACATATGAGGAAGGGCTGAGGATCCTGGAATTGTATTCATTGGAGTGTAGAAGATTAAGGGAAGACGTAATAGAGACGGACAAGATAATACATGGCTTGGAAATGGTGGACGCTAGGAAATTGTTTCCATTAGGTGAGGAGACTACGACCCGTGGACACATCCTTAGAATTAGAGGGGGTGAATTCAGAACAGAAATGCGGAAACATTTCTTCAGCCAGAGAGTGGTGCGCCTGTGGAATTCATTGCCGCAGAGTGCAGTGGAGGCCGGGACGCTAAAGGTCTTCAAGGCAGAGATTGATAGATTCTTGTTGTCTCGGGGAATTAAGGGCTACGGGGAGAATGCGGGTCAGTGGATTTGAAGTGCCCAGCAGCCATTTTGAATGGCGGAGTGGACTCGATGGGCCGAATGGCCTTACTTCCACTCCTATGTCTTATGGTCTTATGGTCTTACCTATCCACCAAAACCTAGTGGTCTGTTTCCTGGATTTCGAAACAATGTGCTCCAGACATATTCCTGGCATTTGTTGAAATATCACTACAGTCCAAGGGGATTTCAGTGGATTCAAAGGTCTTACTGTGATGCCTGTCTTCAAGGAGGGAGAAATGCAGAAAGCAGGTAAATAACGGCCAGGTAGCCTTGTCTATTATTAGGAAACTGCTCATGTCCATTATAGTGTGATCTACAATAATTTAACGGATTCAAAGAGACTCAATAGAGTTATCTGAAAAGGAGAAGCAGTGATAATAAAAGTGAACCCTTAGATTGTGTTATTAGATTTGGTAAGCATTTTATAAAGTACCATCTAAACCGTATATTGCACTTGTGGGTTATTGTTCAGAGATTGAATATTTGTGAAGACACAAAGAAGTGAATCTTGATGAACATGTCTGTGTGAGTTCAGAGAGACATAATAAGTAGAGTGCCACAAATGTCAGCCCTTGGACTCCCAGTTGCTTACTCTCTGTATTAAAGTTGTTTATGTTTGGGGTGGGGGCGGTGTAGAATGCAATCAATGCATATTTGATGATGGTAAAGATAGGTTGGAGTGCATGGTGTGATAAGGATGTAAGAAATCTGCACTGTGCAATTGGAAGATAGAGTTCATTTTAATAAAGTGTGTGGTCAAGCACTACAGAAGGAATAGTAAAAAAACAAATGGTTATTTATATGGAGGGAGACTGTGAAAACAAAATACAAGCGCAGAGAGATTTGTGTGTTGTTGTGCGTGCAAGGTCTGAGGAACCATAAGGATTCATCATTTTCCAGAACTGGATCATGTGTATGCCAGGGCATTGTGGAAGGAAAGATATGTTGGTTCGAGAGTTGGGCTGAGAAGTTGCAAATGGAGTTCAATCATGTCAAATGCGAGGTCATGCTTTTTGGAAGATCCAATTCAAGAGTGAATTATACAGTAAGTTGGAATGTCCAGAGGAAAATTAATGTACAGAGAGATCTCTGGGTGTTCAAGTCCTTTGATCCCTAAAGGTGGCAATTCAGGTCAATAGAATTATCAAGAGAACATATAAAATGTTTTCCTTCATCGAACGAGGTATTGAGTACAGGATTTGGCAGGTCATGTTACAATTCAATAAGACTATGGTTCAGCATTATATCCGGTACATTTCTCGTCGCCAACATTACCAAAACGATGTGGATGATTTGGAGAGAGTACGGAATGGGTTCACTAGGATATACCTGATATGGAGGGTGCAAGCTTTGAAGAGAAATTGAGTAGATTAGGATTATTTTCATTAGAAAGACAGAGGTCAGGGAGGGGGAATCAGAATGAGGTCTACAAAATCATGAGCGGTATAGATAGGGTGGATAGCAAGAAGATTTTTTCCCCCAGAGTGGCGTACTGAATTTCTAGTGGCCACGAGTTCAACGTGAGATTGGATATGTTGATGGGAGATATATGTGGTAAATTCATTATGCAGAGGGTGGGGGTGCCTGGAACGCGTTGGCAATAGTGGTGTTAGTGGTGGACATAATAGCATCATTTAAGATCTATCTAGACAAATATATGAACGGGCAGGGAGCAAAGGGATACAGATCCTGAGAAAATATGCTTTGATAGGTGAACTGGATCGGCACAGGCTTGTAGGGATGAAGGGCCTGTTCCTGTGCTGAAATATTCTTCATTATCTTTCTTTGCTCTTTGTTCTTTTAAACTGTGGGAACCCAGCAGATATAGTTGAATCATTCATACACACAAGTGAAGTACTGGAGGGTGGCTAATGCTGCACCTTTAGAAAGGCCGGAAGGAAAAGCATGGAAACGATAGACTGTGTGTCTGACATTGGTGATGAGTAAGTTGTTGGAAGAGATTCTGAAAGGTAAGATTTACATGCATGGAGAGAGAAGGGCTGATTTGTGTTGGTCAGAAAGATTTTGTATGAGAGGAATCATCTCTTATAAATATGATTTTAATTTGTTTTAAATGAAGTAAACAGAAAGATTGTAGCAGAATGGTAGATGTTGTTTAAATCAACATTAGCAAAGCCTTTGATAATGTTCTGCATGGTAGACCAATTAATAAAGTTAGAGCACATGGGATTGCGAGTAAGCTTGACAAAAAATCACCACTGCTTTTGAGGAACAGGAAATGACAATAATTAGGAATAGACAAAAACCATTCAGCCTTCCAAACATGCCCCACTTTACCACTGACTATATTTTGGTTAATTATCTATCAAAGCCAGTCTGCACAGCACCCTCACAAAGCCATTTCCAGATATCAAAGGGTCATAAGAAACAAGAACAGAATTAGCTCCATCGAATCTGCTCTGCTGCTTGATCATGGCCGGTTTGTTTCTCAACCACATACTCCTCACTCCTCCCAATTACCCTTGATTCACTTATTAATCAAAAGTTCACTAAACTCTATCTCAAAGACGCTACTGTGTTACTGTGTTTGCATGTTTCTTCATATATGAGTGCCCGTACGTGTGTTTGTGCATGTGTCTGTTGTAGATTTAAGGGATTATTTTATCCTGGACTCTTTTAAATTTAAGCTTTCAGGCAGAATTACCCAGCAATCTTCCAGAGCAACTAGAGTAAATAGTTTGTGAGACCTTAGTTTTTTTAAAAGGTTGGAACAATAGAAGCAGCATCAATGAGTACAGTCAAGGTCTCAAAGAAGCAGGGCGTATAGTCGGCAGTTTGCCGCAGTTGTAGCCGGGATCTCACCAGGGTTGAACACTGTACTACATGTCGCTAGCTGCTACTCTCTCTGAAGTTTTCTTTCTGGGTTGCAGGAGTTGCATGTCCTGCAGTTTGTTTTTCTGAATTTTGTGCCCAGGGTGTATTTATGAGCTGTTCCCACATTGTATCAGTTACTGTTTAGTAGTAAACTAGTTTACTGAGTTTTGTTAAGATTTCCAATAGAGTTAAGTTATTCCACGTTCATCTTTCTTTGATTATATTTTTACTATAGTGTTCAAATAAACTGTGATTTGCGTAACTTCAATTAGTTTGATCAATTGAATTGGACCTGGAACACGGCACCTTATGTTTAAAATAAGAAAACGTTAGGGTCCAGGCTAACTTCTTAATCTATTTTGAGAGTTCCGCTCCGTCCTGAAACACTGTGTAATGGGATCTCTCTTGTTTTGGGGACAGGCGATTCATTGAAATTGGGAATAACACCTTGTTTCCTCGTATGTTTAAAATGATGTAATGTAATCATCTGCTGGTTCACCAACTCCACTGTGCAAGCAGTAGGCTTCATAGAATCCACTCAGTTTGGAATTCATTCCATCTCGTTCACACTGACCTGCCATAGAGTGTCCCACAATCATTCCCATTACATTAACCCTGCGTTTCACATGGCTAATCCATCTAAGCTGCACATCCCTAAGCATTATGGACCACTTAGCACGGCCAATCTATCTAACCTGCACATCTTTGAACTACCGGGGGAAAGTAGAGAACTCATCGTTTGCTTGAGAATGCATCAATAACTGTGAATCACCCACATTCATGCTTCAAAGAATAGCCTTGGCAACAGAGAGAAGTTTGTCTGATCCCTTGCAATGCTGTCCCTGAAATATTAGAGAAGGAGGTGGACATGTCTAGCATTGACCTACTGGCACCATTGGGTCATTAAGAATGCTTTCGCACTTATCATTTGTCAGAGTGTAGAGCAAATAAAATGCAAGTAGCAGAACGTGCAATCAAATTATCTCATCTTCTTCCACAATGGTTCACTTATACACGTCTGAAGACAAATGCTGTCGAGCACAGACATTTCTCCATATGATCCTCGGAACAATTGCAATCCTCTCTGCACCAGTGCAGAGAGAGAGAGAGACAGAGACAGAGACGGAGAGACATAGAGTCTGTGTCTGTGTCTGTGTGTGTGTGAGACTGAATCTGTCTGTCTGTCTGTGTACTGTTGATGTTGGTGTCAGTTTGTATGATGGTGTGACCTGCTCCCTCCCTCCTTCCAGATGTTTTTCACCCTCCGCCACTGTCTGTGCAATAGAGTGGAAAGGCCAGCAGAGTGTGGAATTCCATCACTTTAACCAACACAGGGACCGCCAGACCATTCCCACACAGAGGTACACCCACACACACTAATACACACAGTTACATACACTATTACATACACCAAAATGCAGACATAAGAATAAATACACACACACACACACACACACACACACACAAACACACATGCACTGACATGAGACAAACATGGGAGTTAATCGGTATTTCTCTGTCTCTGTGGCAAATTCTCACTATTTCATCCAGTCTGTATGGTGTACAATATTATTTCTATTTCTCTGTTTGCAGCATGTCAGTTTTTTTTTTCTTTTCTGGCTCTTTGGGATGTGTGTTGTTATTTCTGACGCTCCTTTAGTATCAGTGTACACCTTGATCACATCAGTGAGTCTGTCAGTATTTCAATTGTTCTGTAGGGGAAAGTAAGGACTGCAGATGCTGGAGATCAAAAACAAGAGTGCGGTGCTGAAAACCACAGCATTTCAGGCAGCATCCGAAGACAAAGAGAATTAGCATTGTAGGCATAAACCCTTCATCAGCCCTGTCTATAATCTGAATTCTGGCCTGACTTACTGTGTTTTTCCAGCACCAACTCTACGCTTTGATCTCCAGCATCTGCAGTCCTTAGTTTCTGACTTGCTGTACTTTTCCAGCACCACATTCTCTTTCAGTTATTTTGACTGGCGTATAACACTATGACAACTTCGATGCTTGTTGATGTCAGCAAACCTGGAAGAATTGTGAAGTGTGTGGAGGATGGACTGCAACAGCAACAGGACAACGCCAACTTGGTGTAGAGTTCAGGTATATTTCATACGACGATCAATACAAGACAGCGTGAAGTGATGAGGTTTGGAAGGAAAACAGGCTGTACTGTTATAAAGTGGGTGCAGGAGCAGAGGGGCCTCGGTGTGTATGAGCACAGATTATTGAAGATGTCAGGACAAGTGGGGAGAGCAGTACCTATTCCAGATTAGTTTCAGTATCTGAGCTGTTTACAGGGGGAGGTGTAGGACAGAGTCTCCATTCTCCTTCCTGGGAAGTGGTGGTGACGATGTGTTGTGAGCCCACCCTCTTGCCCACCACGGGATTCCATTTGTAGCAGCTCATACAAAAGGGATATGGCATCAGGGTCCCGGCTTCTAAGGTGTGCCGGGGAAACAGAACTGCCAATGGATTTAACGTGAGAATTTCCCTTCACTGAACATTGCTCCTTACTTGGTCGGTGTGACGTGGATGCTTCAGAATCTCCACACGAGGCGTCCCGGTCCTGTCTAACTCGTAGCAGGGTTCTCCCCACATGGCCGGTGAGGGAACGGATATCGTGCACTCCACCACCCAGCTTGGCCCTTTCTGTCCTATTCCAGGCTGTTTCTTCTGGAATGGGAGGGAGGGTGAGGGGTCCTGCTCTTAGTGCTGGTGTAGGTGTGAGGGGGGAATGAAGAGGGGCGTCTATCCACCGTGTTGTATCCATGCAGTGTTGTTAGTGTGTGTGGGGGGGGTGTAGTAGAGGTGAGAGAAGCAGAGAGAGAGGGGGAAGATGCTACATGCAGCAGTGAGAATGTTGCAGTATGAGCCTTGTTCGGGGATAGGTGCTATAACAGATATACAGTGAGAGTGAGGAAGCAGAGAGAATACGGTGACCTGCATCCTGACAGAATGGGGAAGGTTATTGATGCTTCTCCTGTATTGCTGGACATTTCTTCAGACCGCAGATACTGCATTCAATTGGGTGGTGAGCTCAGATTATGCTCGTTGGATCTGGTGGTGTGGCCCCCTCTGGGAAGCGAATGGTCCCCCTCTGTACTAACCCATTCACCAGGCCCTCGGTGCCCCTGTCGACAAATTGTGGTGTAATTGCCCCTTATCTGCCATGCTCGGGGTAAACATTGCAGGGCAGTTCCTAATAGAGAAAAGTCAAACATGTGCCCGTTGGCCTTTTAAAGCTGGCTACAGTGCCAGGGATCACGGAATATCCAGGAGTATCGAGCGATGGTGAGTACCTCCAGCCATGGTGGGTGTTAGAATCAATCTAGCATTGAATGAGAGGGACACCATGGGGAGGGGTGGGTAGTTAATGAGGTGAGTTCGACACGATAGCACTAGGAAACTAGCTCAGCCTCGTGTTGACCATCCCTCTATCACATTCAACGAATATGGCACTGAGACATATTATTGTTAGATTCAGCCCAATGGGTCGAAGTCTGTGCTGACCCTACTCCCAGTTAAAATGCTGCAGAACAAATGTTAATCCAAAATTCTCCTGAACTCACACCAATATCCCATTCACCAATCATTCCTGGAAGCACTGGCTAATGTTACAGGATACTGTACGCTGGACAGTGAGCTCATGCAGTATTACTGAGAAACGTACACAGTTCCACTCCGTGGTTGCATGTCTCATCTGGGATATACACTGCTGTGGTCTGCATACCTTTCCACTCTGTGTAGGTTGGGGATTTTATTGCACAGTACACCAGTCCGGTCTGCACAGTGGATCATACTGAACACATATCTCATCTGGGTTTATAGATGAATCACTTCAGAGGTCTGTACAGTGTTCTAATCTGGACAGATTGCAGGGTTGTTTTCAGCAATACACGAGCATGGTCTGCAGAGTGCTCCATGCTGAACAGATATCTCCTCTGGGTTTATGGAGTCTGGGCTGGCTCTCTGAGGTGGATTGAGAATGTGATAGAACTAATGACTTCAACTGATATGGCAATGCTTTTACTTTTGTTCTCGTTCTTTTGGTTAGGCCCTCCAAATTCTGACTCCACCGGCCAGTCCCATTCTTCAATCGATCTCCATCGTTCAGTATCGTGTTGTCCCATGTCTTATTGTCCATTTCAAATGTGAGTAAAACTGTTCTATTTCCCTGGCCTTTGACGTTGCTCACCCTGGAGAATTGGGATTCACTGCGATAAACCTCAGTAAGGTCACTCCTCAGACTCAACACTCCAGGGAATATAGCCCCAGCCTATCCGTACTCTCCCTGTAGCTCAACATCACCCACTCCTAACACTAGCAACATAAAAGTAAAAGTTTTCTGCACTCTTTCAAATTTAACAACATCTTTTCTGAAGCAGGGAGAACTGAATTCAAGGCAGTATTATGAAAGTCGCTGAACCTAGTGTGTTGGCGAAAGTGAGTATTGCAGGTACTGAAGATTAGTGTTGATAATGTGGTGCTAGAAAAGCACAGCAGGTCAGGCAGTATCCGAGGAGCAGGAAAATCGATGTTTCAGGCAAAAGCGATCTCGGATGCTGCCGGCCTTGCTGGGCTTTTCCAGTTCCGCACTCTGAACCCAGTGTATTTCCCAAATGGTCTCCTTCTTCAAAGACCGCAATTTTCCCTCCCACGTGGTCGATGATGCCCTCCAGCGCATCTTATCCACTTCCTGCACCTCCGCCCTGGAATCCCACCCTTCCAAACGCAACAGGGAAAGAACACCCTGGTCCTCATCTTCCTCCCTACCAAACCTCGAAATGCAATGCATCATCGTCCCCCATCTGGGCCACCTAAAAACAGACCCCACCACCAGGGTTATATTTCCCACCTCACCCTACCTGTGGTCTATAAAGAACATTCCAGGCGCAACTCTCTTGTCATGTCCACACCATCCACCAACCCACACTCCCATCTTGGCACCTTACCGTGCCACCGCAGGAGTTGAAAAACCTGCAACCGTCACCTCTCCCTCACCTCTGTCCAATACCCCAAAGGCACCTTCCACGTCAATTGGATTTTTACCTGCGCTTCCACACATGGTACCTACTGCATCCATCAGATATTGAGCGTATAAACCAGAAACTGAGTGAATCCATTCAGACACTCATGCCTATTACACAGCTATTGGAGCAGATATTTTTAAATCTTTGTGCCTGTGACACAGGAACACGGGAAAGGGAACATAGAGATTGCAAAAAGTTAGGAATTAGGATAATCATCTTCACTTGTCACGAAAGGGTTCTGAGCAAACTGTTGGGAATTATGGGAAATTGTGAGACTCAGTTATTATTTAATTAACAACAGGGGATTTGCAAAGTATAACCAATACATCAGAATCAGCATAATTTTTAAAGAATTTGCTTGCTCGAATTCTTTAAAGATGAGACAAGCAAAGTAGACAATAGGGATCCATGAAATGTAAAGCTCCTGGTCTTTGAAAATGTCTTGATTAAATGCTGCACAAAATATTAAGCTGTAAAATAACAGGACATGAGTTTGGGAGGAGGTCATTCGCCTGGATAGAGGGCTGGTGAGCCAACAACATGCAGAGAGATGGAATAGTTGTTTCGTCAGCAACTTTTGGGGTTCCATAGAGTTCAGACCACGTCACCCACAATTTACCATCCATTGTATTACTTGGATGAGAGGAGAGAAAACACTACAGCTACATTTTCAGCTGACACTAAAACAAGTGGAGAAGTAGGTTGATGTAATGGAGATGTAGAAAAATTACAAATGGACATGAAAAGTTTAGAGGAATGTGTCAGCATCTGGCATCTAAAATTTAAAGTGGGTAATATGGGATGAACCATTTTGATCAGAGGAAGCCAACATGTTACGGAAATGGAGAGCAACTTCAGAGTGCATTCGTGCAGAGGCATATGGGTGTCCACGTGCAGACCATAGAAAACTCATATGTAGGTTCAGCAGGGAATGAGAAAGGCAAGTGCAATTTCAGCATTTACTTGTAAAAGAATAGAGTATAAATGGAGGGAAAAATTGCTGCAACTCTGCAAGGTATTAGTGAGACGGTAACTGACGGACTGTGTTCAGGTTTGTGGTCCTGACTGCAGGAGTGATATTGTTACAACAAAGGCAGTTCAGAAGAAATACATTAGATTGATTCCAGAGACGAATCTGTCTTTTGAAGCGAGTTTGAGCAGTTCAGGCCGATGCACTCTAGGTTGAAGAATGAGAGGAGACCACATTGAGGTCTGGAGGATGTTAAAGGTGATTGATAATGTCGGTGTGGAATGGATTTGTCCTCATGTAGGGCAAACTAGAACAAGAGATCATAGTTTTAGGATTAGGCAGAGCAGATTTAAAACAGGGGTGAAGAGAACTTACTTTTCTCAATGGGCTGTGAATCTGTGTAATTCACTTCCCCAGTGTGCAGGGGACGCTGGGATATTGAGTAAATGAAGGTATATGGGGAGCAGGCAGGGAAATGGAACTGAGCCGGCGATGACATCAGCCATGATTGTATACAATGGCGGAACAGGCTCGAGGGGCTGGATTGTTCCTCGTTCTTATTCAGCCCTTCGACTGTGCTCCACAGGAACGGGGGAGGAACGGTTACCAAACAGGAAACTGGCCCTCTGGATAAATCAGTCTTAATTAGTTTGACAGAATGTAACCAGTGGAGTCACACAGTGACCAGTGCTTGGTCTGCAACTGTTTACAATTGATATCAATGATCAGGACGATTTAACAGATGTACTGCTACTAAGTTTGGTGATGACACTGAGGTAAGAAAGTCGTTAAGTTATTAACAGAATTTGGAGAGTGAATGTGAAGATATGGACAGGTAAAGTAAATGACTAATACTTTGCCAAGTGGAATATAATGGAATCTATACCCTGTCAGCTTTTTCATGAACAATGAAAGGCAGCATGTTACTGAAATGTAGAGGGATTACATGACATAGTGATAGTGTGTACTGGAGGATTCACTCTGACCCACTCCGACATGGGAAGTGTTGCTCTATCTCCATGTTGGTCTGCTCCCTGACAAGCCCAGTGGTCCTCTTGCTCTCAGTATACACGGGATTTTTTGATGAGGTTGGTTGGCATTGGGGAATGGTGGGTGTTTTGAGCCGTGTATCCAGGGGACAGCCTTTAGCCAAGAGGCTATCCTTTCATTCCAATGGAGAACGAAAGAAGATGAGAATGGCTGACTGCTTCTGAATGAAGAGAAGGTGGTTGCTGCCAGGATAGTGGGTTCTTTACCAACATAATATCCTGTCGATGAGCACATGGTAACATTATTGGAGTAAGAGTTCCTTCAGTTCCTGTAGCACTCCTCATTAACATGGGGGGCCCACAGAACTATGTGCATCATCGGGAATCCTGTTATGCAGAGAAAACACGGATACACCCGGCAGCTCTCTGCTGAAAGAGAAAACGTGCATCTCATCCAGCACATATATCGCACTTTTCCGAATGTTGACATTGATGTCGACATACTGGGAGATGATGGATACGTCACCCAATCCTGCCTTAAAGTTCCGGTTCATAGAAGCTGAATGAAACAGTGACCCTAACAGCCACTGGCAGTATCGTCCTTCCTCTGGTGTGAAGCTGCAGGTTGTGTTGAAGTGACACCGCTCTGTGACCAGCTCCTTGTTCAATCAGTGTCCCCTCACAAACCTGCTCCTGGGTTAAGTATAGCTTTGGAATCTGTTCCTGGAAATCCCGGGATGGATACAGCAGATCTCTTTCCCCACACACACTGACTCTGTGATTTCAGAGCTTCCCCTCTCTGCAGCCTCTGCTCCATTTAATGTTCATGCTACAGACCCAGATGCTGTAATTACAATCCCCATCCAAAGTTGGGTCACCAAATCCTCAGGTCTCCCTGAATGTCTGAGGCAACTCACTTCACAGCCTCCAGCAAACCATCCCCAACCCCTCCACTAACATTCAATAGCAGTGGGCAGTCAGAAGCCCCTCAGCTGCAACTGTTATGGACCTGACCAGACCAGACCCCGTCAAAATATTTTAAGCAGGCAACTTCGACCTAAACTTTTCCTTATGTTAAATGTAGATATGAACTGTGTGTTCCAGATGTGTTATAACTGGTCACCCCACTCAACGATAAGCAAAATGTAATCCATTCAAACGCTGTAGTTAAAACACAATCAAAGAGAAGAAAATATTGTGATAGCTTCTCTACAGGAACACCTATGCAAACAACAGATACGGTGCCTTCTACTAACTAACTGAGCGACTACAGGAACATCCCATAAACACACCCCCTGGCAAAAAGGTAAATTCAGACACAAAATCTTATGTGCAGTTCACCAATCCAGGAGGAAGCAACTTTAAGAGAGTTTTCAGAGAGAATAGCAGCTAGGGATCATGGATTGAAACTTCCAACCTTTCTGTGACCCCGAGCAGCTTCTGAATGCTGCAGCTGAAATCAAAACGAGATATCTAGTCTGTGAGAGCTGGCCACTGTCCTTCCATTGTTCCCACAGTTTTGATAAAATCTAAACTCCTCCTCAGTTATATAGTTAAGCTGTTTTCAGGCGGCAGTTCGGCATTTCTGCCTTTAAGACCTCTTTTCACAAAAAAAGAGAAAATAACTTTTTAAAAGTGGCAGCTTCGTCACAACTCCCCGTTTGAAAAAAATCAATATACAAAGTTGGCCTCGTTTTAAACCCCAAAGCATTCACAACTCCATTCTATTTCAGTCAGTTTACTCCTGCCATAGAACGTCTCAGTTTTTCTTCATCCAAGTCTCATCCAAGGTCAGATTCTAATTAAAATTTCCAGTCAGGGTCTTTCCTCCCTTGACTCCAACAGTATCCAGACCTGCGGATTGGTCGAATTTTATACCAGACAAAGCCTCAAAGTCCTGCTCGTATTTTACATCAATCTCTTCAAGAGCTTTCCAGTCCATCTTCTCGACTGAGTTTGGTCATATTGCTGTGATAAGCAAGAGATTAAATTATCAAGAGAGGGTGAAGGGTCTACAGATAGATACAGAGAGGTAAAGGCAATGGATTATAATTTGGCAGCTGCAAAATAACATGATATAATCTGTCATTTCATTTACAGGAATAATGGAAGTCAGAATGTTACTGAAAAGGAGATGGATTACAGGGATTAAAGATACTGTGTACTGGGCGGATTCACCCAGACCCGTTCAGACACGGGAGGTTTTGCTCCATCCCTGATTATCTGCTCCTTGACGCTCCAAGTGACCCCATTGCTCTCCGTACACATGGAATGTTTTGAAGTGTTTGGTTGGTGATGGGGGATGCTATTTTCAAACGTGTATCAAGGGGATGGTCTTTATCCAAGATACATTCATTCCTTTCTACATGGAGATCTGAAGACGATGGGAATGGCTGCCTACTTGTGAATGAAGAGGCTGTGGTTGCTGTCTGGACAGGGGTATTCACCAACATGATGTACTGTGATGGGCACGCTGCAAGATTAATACAGAGAGTGCTCCTTCAGTTCCTCTACCTCTCCCCATTGACATGGCTACTCCGCAGACGCCAAGTACACCATCGGGAATCCCACAATACTGGATACACCCGGTAGCTCCTGCTGAGGGAGAAACAATGTATTTACCTCATCCACCATATATATCCTCCATCACTGAATGGGTACATTGATGGCAACATACTGGGAGATTATGGATATGTCACTCTGTCCTGTTTGAAAAGTTCCAGAACATAGAAGCTGAATGAAACTGTGACCTAACAGCCACTGACAGCACCGTCCTTCCCCCTGGTGTGAACCTGCAGGACGTGTTAAAGGAGGTGACACCGCTCTGTGACCAGCTACTTGTTCAGTCAGGATCCCCTCACACTCTGCTCCTGAATTAAGTGGAGCTTGGGAAGCTGTTCCTGGAAAATCCGGGATGGACACAACAGATCGCTTTCCCCACACACACTCACTGCGTGATTTCAAAGCTTCCCCTCTCTGCAACCTCTGCTCCATTTGTTGTTTATGTTGCAGACCCAGATGTTGCAGCTACAGTCGCCATGCTCCATCCAAAGTTGGGTCACCAAATCCTCAGGTCTCCATCAATGTCTGAGGCAGCTCACATCACAACCTCCAGCAAACCATCCCCTGCTGCAGCACTAACTTTTCAATAACACGAGTCAGTTAGAAACCCCTCGTCTATAAGTGTTGTGGACCAGACCAGATTCCTGCAAAATATTTTAAGTAGGCCGCTTAGACACAAACCTTTCCTTATTTTGAATATAGATGGGAAGTGTGCGTTCCAGATATGTTGTGACTGGTCAAACTACTCGACATTAAGCAAAATGTAATCTATTCAAATGCTTTAGTTAAAATACAATCAAAGAAAAAGAAAAATTTGGGATCGCTTATATGTTGGAACACTTACACAAACAGTAGATACTGTACCTTCTTGATATATACTGCTTGGCACAAAGATATATTCAAATACAGATTCTTATGCAATTTTCTGATCCAGGAGAAATCAACATGAACAGAGATCTCAGAGAGAAAGGCAGCTAGGGATCATGTATTGAAACTTCCAACCATTCTGGGACCCGAACAGCTTCTGAATGCTGCAGCGAAAAACAAAACGAGGAAACCTGTTCTGAGAGAGCTGGCCACTGCCCTTCCATTGTTACAACCGTTTTAATAAAACCTAAAGGCCTCCTCAGTTATTTAGTTAAACTGTGTTCAGACAGCAGTTCTTCACCTCTGCCTTTAAAACCTCTCTTCAAAAACAACCTAAGAGAAAATAACCTTTTTACAGTGATAGTATACTCACAACTCCACATTTAATAAAATGATCCATCAAAATACAAAGATGGATTAATTTTAGACCTCCTAATCTTCCTCTATTAGTAGACTGGAATGAATGTATATTACATTGACTCTGAGCATACAAATGTTCACAACTCGATTCGATTTCAGTCATTTCACTCGTGCCACAGAATGCTTTTTGTCTTTCTTCATCCAAGTCTCCACAAAGTGTCAAAACTTACTTTTTCTCGCCCTGTCAACTTTATAATTTGAAATTACAGCAAGAATAAGCTCAGTCGAAACAGACTGGTATTTTTCTCCCTAAACTTCTCCAAAAACTTTAAGGTGTCACGATCAGTGAAAAAGATTTGGTTCATGTATGTTACTCGCAATTTAAATGCTGAAATGTTGTAACGCCAACACTAAGCTCAAGGCCTCCTTCCCCATTGTGGAATTAATCTGTTAATGTTTTCACTGGACACTCCAACCACACGTTACATAACTCAGCACTTCTCATCTCTCCAATACACCCTCTGAATGACATAGCTCCTCATGTCTCAGCATAAAAGAATTACATGCCTCTGTACCACTTAATGCTCTAACCTCTTTACCTGCTACTCCTGGCCTATGCTAGTAAACCATATTCCCACAAGTATATGTTTTAAGAAGATCTCACACATTCTTCTCAATCCCTCACAGAAATCAAACTTTGATTTCTGAACTCAATCATCATCATCAGCCATTTCAGTTTCTAATCTTGCCATTGTAACTCTCTGCTCTTCCACACGAGTTCTCCCGACGGCAGGAAGTTAATTTTTTGAACTTCTCCAATATTAGAGTCTCTCTCAGAGTGCCATAACTTTGCTCGGTTTTAATACCCTTCCCCACCTTTCAAAATGACTTTGTTAGATTCTTTCGAACACAACGTGCGTTTAACCAGGGATGCTATTTTAGGTTCCTGAAACAATGTCTGTCGGTTTTTGGCACAAGCTCATATGCACTTCAGATGGCTTTCTTCACCTCCTCCGATAGGGTTACAAATACCTATCATCTTTGTTTGGATAAACTAAATCCATATGTTCTCTGGCCACTGCACTTGTTTAGCCACTTTCTGAAATGAAATTAAAAAGGCTCCCCCATCATTCTCATCAAATTTAGATAATGCCTGGATGTATTTAAACTTTACCTGATCAGGCCTTTGGCTACCATAGGGTTGCTCAACCTCACTATCCTCAAATGAAAATCCATACAAAATGAAGAGGAATTTAGTATAACTTAACTATTGGATAACTTAACCGAATAATTGATACAGTACGTTCGACAAATGAACTGTTCAATCTACTAACATCACCTAAACACACACCTTGGTAAACAGGAACATTCAGACATGCATTCTTGCGTACAGTTCTCCAATCAAGGAGGAAACACCATCAAGTGAGGCTTTAGAGAGAGTAGCAGCTAGGGATAATTTACTAAAACTACCAACCCCTCTGGGACCCCAAGCACCCGGTGATTGTTCCAGCTACAAGAAAAAACAAACTAGAAAGCCTGGTGTGTGCGAGCTGGCCATTGTTACTACTATTTATTAAAAACCCTAAAAGCCCCGTAAGTTATTTACTTGAGCTGTTTTCAGTCGGCAGCTATGCCTTACAACCTCTTACTAAAAAAAAAATGAGAAACTAACGTTTTATTTTTAAAAAACAGCATTGTCAGGCAACTTAGATGCCTGGTCCTTCACTCAGTGGACTTCCTCGTGTTACTTATCGCAAGGTCACCTGCGAGAGACAACCACAGGTACAGACCAAGTTACAAGGATGTATCTCATAACTTCTGAAACACGCCTGTCCATGGACCATCACATGGGACATACCAGGAAGTGAACAACAGCTTGATACTCACCATTTCAGTATTTCTGAGCTACACAATGCCAGCACTCGATACACTAGGGAGGCAAAACCCAAGGCCAGGGAAAGATACAGAGGGACAGAGAGATTCACATTAAAGACAGAAACAGACAGTTAATTAATTGAAAATATGTTGTGTAAATATGTGGAAAAAGACAGGGCAGTGGGACTAACTGGAGAAGTGAGATCTTCGTGAGTAAAATGACAAGAATGAGAACATTGAATAAAGGCATTGTCAGATCAGCTGAAATGGTTTGTTGCAACACTCTGAATCTGTTTCACAGAACACTACAAACAACATAAACTGGGACAAGATGACAGCCCAGCATGGAGAGCTGTGCAGACCATGCTAGTGTGTTGCTCAGTAAACTGCACTAGCTGCCCAGCATGGAGAGTATTGCAAACTTTACTATCATATGCTAACTATACTTGCATCAGATTACTGCCTGCAATGGGAAGGTTTGGTGTGTGTGTGTGTGTGTGTGTGCGGTTGAATGTGAAACTCATTGTTTGAGAAGGAACGCACATGGAGGAAACTGTTTTAAATACGAGCAACTGGCAGGCTTTTTGTTAATCAACAGAGAGAACGAGAGAAGTTTCATGGACAGATGAGATAAAGTGTTTGAGAATGTTAAAATAAAGTCATTGCCAGACACAATAGCGATATACATCGGCGTGGACATGAATGACAGATGGATGGGAGTTTGGTTTGAGTTCGAATCAGATTTGCTTCGGCAGGTTTGAAGCCAGGAGTGTCAGCAGCAGAGTATTGGCTTCATTAAGCCTGTACTTCATAGCTCAAGCTTCAAACAGCAGATATAATAAGCCAGTGAGATATATTCTGGAGTGGTGAGTATTTCAAGCTAGAAATGTTCAGGGCATGGTGTCAAGAATCAGCTCATCGTCAAAGGGATCTCCCACAGTTGTGACTTGTCTGCTTCAGCTGCAGATATTGGCCAGGGGTGGGATGGGAACAGTGGAAGGAAGTGGAGTTTGTAACCAGAGCAGTAGACGGTAACCTCTATGCTCTGAATAGCAAAGGCAATGATACAATGCATTGTGGTTCTCCCCTGAAACTGAATAGATCAACATAGAGACCCGTGAGTAACACTGCCAGAGCAGAGAGGGAGGCAGAAATTGAACACCTTCATTAATGTAGTTAGTAGTGGTCTGTAGAGTGAATATCTGGATTGAGAGATTCAACAGGAACAATAATAGTGGCAAGAAGTGTAGACTATATGAAATAACCATAATACAGTCATAACTGGTTTATAGAAAACAAAATCTGGATAGTGACACTCACCAGGAACACCAACGATAGTCAGGAAGTGATAATTAAAGTATTGAATAATGAGAATAGTGTAATAGTTCCGCGATGATAATGACCACCAATAAAATGCAGAAAGACGCCAAACATAATCGGATAAGCTCCTGTCTAATGTTGGAATATTCCAGTCCAATGTTCTCAAATTCTGATCCTTTGTTGGCACATTCCAGTCTAATGTTCTCAGATTCTGATCTCTCCTCCCCCTCTCTCTGGATCTGCTGATCCCTATCAGTGCTCTCGGTGATGCTCCCGCTCATGTTATGGAAAAACACATTGAATGGAGCCCATCTATCAATAAAAGATGGAAACGCTCCACTGGTTTAATTAGAATCCATGGAGATTGGCTTTAATCGCACTTACTGTACAAATAGGCTCAGTTAACCTGTTCAAAACATCACTTTTCATTTACTGGTTTTGGATGGAATAGATGAGGGTTACTGAGTAATGGATCATAAATCTTTAAATCTTTTAAATCTTTTTATTAATTTGTATATGAGAGCATTCACAGTTCACTGCAGGGGTCTAAATGTGTTCCACTCTGTTTATGAAAGGAGGCAATTATAAAATAACAGATCGGCTGCATAAAAGAAAACAGTCGGGTGGTCAAGTTTCTCGATACCTGAACACAAAGTACGGTACTTATTGACCAGTGTGCGGCCACTCCTGGTTTTAATGCCCTGTTGTCAAATCCTTTCATAACCTTGAGACAGAGCATTGAGACTGCTGCTCGGAATCAGGCCGAAGCAATTCTGTCCCTATGGGCCCCTTTACAGAGGGATAAGAGAAGGCCATTCAGCCCATATTAGCCTGTTGCTACTTGAAAAGGTGGAAAGCTGGAATATTGGCACATTTTGCCGAAAGAATCATTCAAAACAAAGAGATGTGTCGCTGCAGCTGTATGAAGTGTTCCTGAGATGGCACCTGGAGTAAATAGTGTTGCTTGTGTTTCTGTAACTGAGAAGGAATAGATCTCCATTGGATACAGTTTACCTGCTGTTCATAATCCATGGGTTGTTGTCTCATTTAATGTCTCGGATCTGTTACACAGGGACAGGAGGAGGCCATAACGCCTCTTGATGCTATTTCAGAGGGACAAGAGGAGGTCATTCAGCCTCTCCAGTCTATTACAGAGGGAGAGGAGGAGCTTATTCAGCCTCTTGAGCCTACAGAGGGGCAAGAAATGTTTATTTAACATTCAAGTCTGTTACACATAAATGTCAGTTTTAATTAGGTTGTGGAATAGGAAAGACCTGATGTAAACATTAAAGTCCTAACTTTGAACGAGGCCAACTTTGAAAGTATTAGGCGAGCCCTGTGAAAGGCTGATTGGAATACCCTATTCACAGGTAAAGGGATGGTTGGACAATGCAAGGCCATCAACACGTGGTTTCAGAGAGACCAGAGCCAACGTGTTCCTATTAGTGAGATGGGTAAGGCTGGTGGGTGCAGGGAGTGCTGGATGGCTAGATATATTGATGCTCTTGTCAAGGTAACGAAGGAGGCATATGTCAGATAAACAGAGCCGAGATTAAGTGAATCCTGAGAGGACTATAAGGGCAATAGGTGTGTAGTCACTGGGAAATTGGGCCAGGAAAATGTGGACAATGAGATGGCTTTAGAAATCGGGTTAACGAGGCATTGAAGCAACTCTACACATCCTTTAATTACAAAATATTAACTAGGGAGAGAATAGGGCACCTTAAAGATCAGTAAGGCTACGTATGTGTGGAACCATAGGAGATGTAAGGGATACTAAACAAGTATTTTTCCTAGTATTTAATGTAGAAGAGGTTACAAGAGCGAGAGAATGAAGAAATACATAGTGATATATTGAAAAGTATCTATATTACAAGGAGATATTGGACATTTTAAAACATATAAAGGTGATCAAATCCCTGGGACCTGATCAGTTGTATCCCAGAATATAGTGGGAAGCTAGGAAAGAAATTGCTCAGTGTTTTGCTGATATATTTGTAACATTGATTTCCACAGGTGAGGTGGCAAAAGACTGGAGGGTTGCTAACATAGTGTCATTATTTCAGAAATTAAGGAAAACCCAGGTAATTATAAATCGGTGAGCCTGACGTCAATGGTGACTAAATTGTTGGAGGGGATTTTGAGGGAAACGATGTATATGCATTTGGAAAGACAAGGACAGAAGAGGGCTTTGTACATTGGAGATCACGTCTCACTGACTCGGTGGAATTTCTTGAGGAAGTGAAGATGATGATTAATGAAGGCAGGAAAGTGAATGTTGTCTTCATGGAATTCAGTAAGAAAACCAAAATGTTCTACATGGTAGACTGGTTACCAAGGTTAGACTGCCTGGAATACAGGGAGACCTCGCCACTTAGGTCCAAACTTTTCTTGAATATCGGAGACAGGGTGTGACAGTTGGTATTTGTTCATTAAACTTGGAGACCTGTGACAAGTGGCGCTGCTCGCAAAGATCAATAGTGGCTCCACTGCCTTTTGTTACTTATACAAATCATTTGCACTTGAGTATATGAAGTATGGTCAGTAAGTTTGTAGATAATTCCAAATTTGGTGGTGTAGTCGACAGTGAAGAATGATCTCTCAGAATATAATGGGAACTTATAGGTGAGCTGAGGAGTGGCAGATGGAATTTATTTTAGTTAAATGTGAGGTGTTGCACTTTGGCAAGACAAATCAGGGCCAGTCACATAGGTAGGATCCTGTTGAAAGTTGCCAATCACGGAGAACACCACAGAAATTATAGAATCCCTACAGTTAGGAAACAGAATTTTCGGCCCATCGAGGCCACAACGTCCCTCTAAACAGTATCCCACTGGACAAACCCCTACCCTATCCCTCTCAGTCTGCATTTCCCATGGCTAATGCACCTTGCCCTCACATCCAAGGGTACCATGCACAATTTAGGATGGCCAACCTACCCTTACCTGTATATCGTTATACTGTCGGAGGGAAACATAGCATCCGTAGGAAACTCACACAGACACGGGGAGAATGTGCAAACTCCACACAGCCAGTCATTCAAGGATGGAATTAAACCCCGATCGCTTCCCTGTGAGGCACCTTGTGGTGCAGGTTCTCTGTTCCTTGAAATTGCCGTCACAGGTCGGCAGCGCAGTGAAGAAGGCACTCGGTGATCTTCCCTTTATTGGTGCGTGCTTTGAGTCTGTGCGTTTGCATGACATGTTGCACCTGTACGGGACATTGGTTTGGCCACTTTTGTAATATCGCCTTTAATTCTGGTCAACCTGCTGTCGGAAATATGTTGTCAAACTTGAAAGGGTGCAGAAGAGATTTAAAAGAATGTTGTCGGTGTTGAAGGGTTGGAGTTACAGGGAGAGTTTGAATAGGTTGGGAGTATTTTCAAGTGTTGAAGCTGAGGGTGGACCTTAAAGAAGTTTAAAAATCAGGAGGGGCATAGACAAAGTAAAGAGTCAATGTATTTTCCCAGGATAGACAATTCCAAATATAGAATATAAAAAGGTTAAGGTGAGAGGAGAAAGATTTAAAAAGGGACGTGAGGGAGAACATTTTCACACAGAGTCTGCTGCGTGTATGGATTGAACAGCCAAAAGAGGTGGTGGAGGCAGGCACAGTTAGACCTTCTAAAAGGCATTTGGATGGATACATGCATGGGAAGTGTTTAGAGAGAGATGGGCCAAGTGCTGGCAAGGGAGACGAGATTAATTTAGGATATTTGGTTGGTATAGATGACCAGACAAAAGGATCTTTTTCCATGCTATACATCTCTGAGAGTCTATTGACTCTTGACAGTTTAACAAGGGAACAGGAGGAGGGTATTCAGCTTCTGAATTCTGTCAGTCAGCTGGTTTGCTCAATTACTGACAGTAAAATACAAAAATAAATCATTCAGATTTTGATGGTGTTTTACAGAAACAGGAGAAAGGCCTTTAGTCAAGAAAAGCTGTAAAGAATGTGAAGAGGCCATTCAGTCCCTCACCTCCATTCCACAGGAGCAGCAGGTGAGCACAGAGCTATTGGAGCCTGTTACTCAGAAGCAGGAGGGGGACATCTATTTTCACAAAACTTCGTTTAGGAGGCAGTCACTCAACTGCTCGTGACTGGGACACAGGAACAGGAGGGAGTCACTCAGCTGCTCGAGACTGGGACACAGGAACAGGAGACAGTCACTCAACTGCTCGAGACTGGGACACACGATCAGGAGGGAGTCATTCAACTGCTCGAGACTGGGACACAGGAACAGGAGGCAGTCACTCAACTGCTCGAGACTGTGACACAGGAACAGGAGGCAGTCTCTCAACTGCTCGAAATTGGGACACAGGGAAATCTAGAGGCTAGTGAGGCCCGAGGATCCTGTTACGCAGGAACAGGAGGAGGGGACTCACTCCCCACCAGTATGGGACATGGGAGAGAAGGGGAGTTTGCTTGGAACAAAAACAAATATATGAATAAGTTGCATTCGTGGTCCACACAATCCTGCACCAACATTCACTAAGACCACGGCTGATCTGATGGTGATTCCCTCATTCCATTTCACGGAGACTGCCCTCTCTGTAGCCTCTGCTCCATTTGTTGGTCATGTTGCAGACCCAGTTGCTGTAACAACAGTCACCATGACTCATCCAGAGGTTCGGGTCAAACCGGATGAGTCAGGATTTGAAGGGTCCAATAACAAGAATGCAAACATAAAATAAAGGTATAGCCAGATGTTTAGTTCTCTCACATTCGCAATCAAACTCACATAACCAGCCCGTCCATTATATTTTCAGGATGGAGCACTATGTAGATATGGCTAGCGTACTGCAGAATACAACCCAGCAATGTCCAGAATGGAACTGTGTGCAGCCCACACCAATGCTGGATCTATAATCCTGGGCTAAATGTCCAGCGTGGGGAGCTGTGCAGACCGCACTGGTTCATTCATATATAAACCCAGGCTGTTGCATTGTTCGGTAACACTGTGTTAGATCACTGCCCAGGGTGGGGAAACATGCAGCCAATGAGGAAGTGACAGGATATACAGCTCCCATCCATTTACAGCTCCACATCTCCACTGTGCCTTGACAAGGGGTGCCATGGATGTGAAAATCACTGCAATGTAGAGATGTAAATGGAAACAGTTTAAATACCAATAGATCTGATTAAGGCGATTATCACACCAATATTTAAAGTTGAAATACCTGAGACAATATCCGATGAGGTTTCGTGAATGGTGCGAAGTAGTTAGAGGGGGGTGGTAATGTTATAGTGTTTGCACGATAATCAACAATGTGAATTAGAGGAACAAATATGCAGGGGGACTGAGGAGATTTGCAGGAACAGTAGGGTTGTTATAATAGGTGATTTCAATTTTCCTAGCATAGACTGGGGCTTCCAGATGGTGAAGAACTTAGATGGAACGTAATTTGTAAAGTGTGTTCAGCGAAGTTTCCACAATCAATATATAGAGTATCGTACTCGGGAAGGGACAAACTCGACCTACTGTTGGGAAATAGGGCAGGATAGGTGAAGGAGATAAAGAGGGGGAGCATTTTGGTAAAAGTGTTTAGAGTTGTATTAATTTTAAAATAGTTATGGTAGGGACAAAATTAATCCACAGATTCAAGTTCTAAATTGGGGCAAGGCGTATGTTGTTGGAGTTAGACAGTGGATTGCAGGGGATGATTGGAGTTGTTTGATTCCAGGTAAAAGGATCCCGGTCAAGTGGGAGGGTTTTAAAAGTGAGATAGCTCGATTTCAAGGTTTCCATTTTCCTGTGAGGATGAAGATCATGTGAGACTGGAAGAGAGAACTCTGGATGTCAAGAGATATTGAGGCTTTGACCAGAAAAAAGGAGGCGTATTTCATGTTCAGGCAGCTCATATCAAGGGAATCCCTGGAGGTATACAGGGGATAGAGGAGTTTACTGAAGAAGGATATCAGCAAGGTCATAAGGGGGTATGAGGTAGTCTTGGCTGAGAAGATTAGAGTGAATCCAAATTCAGTATAGATAATGAGCAACTGGAGAGTGAATAGGATGCTTTAAAATCCAAAACCGGCATGCATGCATAAAACCTCAAGAGATGGGTGAAGTCTTCAATTTCCCCTCTGTGTTTATCATGAAGAAAGACATGAAGATCTGTGACATTTAGGAGGTTAGTTGTCATATCTTGGTACTGTACATATCACAGTTGAGTTGCTGTTGGCCATATTAGAATGCACAAAGTCAGACAAATCTCTGGGTCCTGACCAGATATATCTAAGAGCACTGTAAGAGGCGAGAGAAAAAGCTTAGGGACCAAGATCCCGGAAGACTGGGCGGTAGCAAATGTTGTGCCCTTATTCAAGAAGGTCTGCAAAGAAAAGCCTCGGAAATATAGACAAGTAAGCTTCACACCTGTTTCCGGTAAACCACTTGAGAAAGTTCTGAGAGATAAGATGTGCATGCATTTGGAAAGACAGAGTTTGACTTGGAGCAGTCAGCATGGCTTTGTGCGTGGCGGATCATGCCTTACAAATTTCGTTAGAGATTTTTGAGGAAGTGACCAGGAAGGTTGACAAACGCAGGGTGGTGGACATATTCTATTTGGATTTCAGTAAGGCCTTTGATAACGTTCCACATCGTAGGCCGCTCGAGATGATTAGATCGCATGGAATCCAAGGTGAACTAACAATATTGAAAAGGCAGTTGGACAAATACACAAATAGGAAAGGATTAGATGGATACAGAGCAAAGGCAGGGAAATGGCAGATTGGTAGATCAGGGGCAATTACACCATGGTTTGTTGATGGAGCACGCTGGGCGTATTGGATGGGCGAGTACAGAGGGGGAACATTCCCATCCCAGAGGGTGCCACACCACCAGACCCAGCGAACATGGTCTGTGCTCACTACCGAGTTCAGTGCAGTATTTGAGGTCTGAAGAAATGTCCAGCAATACAGGACAAGCATCAATAACCTTCCCCGCTCTGTCAGGATAAGGGTCACCATATTCTGTCTGCTCCCTCACAATCACTGTATATCTGTGATTGCAACTACTCCCGAACAAGGCTCATGGTCCCCCACTCTCACTACTGCATGCAACACCTTCTCTCTCTCTCTCTCTCTCTCTCTCTCGCTCTTTTGCATTACCTCCCACACAGTCATAGAATATTCTGGAGAATGCCGATTATAGAATGTTCCAGATAATGTTCCAAATATTTCCCAGTTTCAGGAAATTGTTTGTGTCCCAGTGTGCAACACATAAGAGTCACTTGTCTTACCTTAATGATATTAAACCAAAAACAACTTCTAAACACGTCTTGTTATCAATACAATTTCGAGCAGAGAACATTTTTACCCTCAGGCGTTATCTTGAATGTTATCTGAACTGTACCACTTTCCTTATTATGAATGTTTCTCTTACCCTTTGTCTGTGACTGTTTCTGTCTGTAACATTTACACAGTCTCCAACTCAGTTGGCAGGACGGCCGTTTTGTGATGTAGAGGCAGGGCAACAGCGCAGGGTCAGTTCCTCACACTGACAGAGATTACCATGAAAGGGACACTCTCTCAGCCTCACCCCATCACCCGAGATGTGGTGATCCTCAGGATAAAGCACCATGAGTGGGCTCTCTAATGAGAGTTTTTTGGGACTGTATTCTATCAATGTTAGCATTTTAATTTTTAAAAAAATTATTTAAAAAGAGATTTTTAATATAATAATAAACCAATAGCAACACAACTCAAATATCTGAAAAGAATTACATCCAATTGCATATACATACAAAACAAGTTAAAACAGTACACAGACAGAAGAAAAAAACAAAACTAAACAATAAATAATGAATAAATAATACAGCTCAGCATAACAAAAGGACAGCTCTCGGTCATCAAGAGCATTAACTGATACACATTTTTATGTTCATAGTTCTTCCTCTCTGGGGGTGGGGGAGTTCAGACATCCAACACAACAGAATATTTTTTCCTAGCACAGAAAGTATGGATTGTAAGGATATATTTTTTTCCAATATTCATCTGTGGAATGTACCTTGAGCAGGCCCAGGAAAACAGAAACCAAGTCCATCTCCAATTCAGTCCCCAATATGCACTCTATCACATCTGACACAGTGCTCCAATATAGAAAAAGTCGGCAGCAGAACCACAAGCAATGAGTAAGAGTGCCTGTAGTCATTCTGCATTTAGGACATGCTGAAGATAATCCCACTTTAAATTTTGAGAGACAATTTGGGGTCAGATAGAACCTACGAAGATTTTTCAACTGTATGGAATGGGTCCTGTTACAGATCAAAACCCTTCGAGCATTTTCACAAATATCCTCCCATGTCTCCGAAGTGTTCTGAACCCCCAACTCTCTAGCAGACATCACAAAGCTGCACAGTCTCGTCTGAGGGGACAGTCTCCAACTAATGATAAAGGGTACTGACAGAGAGTGTATTCTAAGCAAGAAGCGCCCTCTTCCCTTTATCAGATCTGAAAGAGTGTGGTAAAAGTGTCTTATTTTTTAAATCAAATCTCTGATCTGCAAAAAATACAGAAGAGGTCTCCACGAGGTAGTCCATACGTACGAGTTATTTGATCAAATGATATCATTGTTTCTCCATCAAATAACACGTGGTGGCTCAGTGGTGAGCATTGCTGCCTCATGGCACCAGGGTCTCGGCTTTGGTTCCGGCCTTGGGTGACTGGCTGTGTGGAGTTAACATTCTCGCCGTGTCTGTGTGGGTTTCCTCCCACAGTCCAAAGATGTGCAGGTTAGATGAATTGGTCATTGATAATCACCCATAGTGTTCAGGGATGTGTAGGTTTGGGCATTAGTCAGGGTAAATATAGGATGGTAGGGGATTTTTTCTGAGTGGGTTTCTCTTCAAATCGTCGAAGTGGACTTGCTGGGCCCAAGGGCTTGGATCCACACTGTAGGGATACTACTAATTCTAAATCACTCAAGCAAGGTACAGCCCTTGCTGCCACAGTTTAAACCTGGAATCCATTATCCCAGGATGACAATCCGGTGTACCAATTACAGGGGTGAGAAACATGGTTTTGGTTGTATTGCCCTCAATCTGACGCATTGTCACTCATGCTTTAACAGTATTGATAATTATTGGGTTATGACAATACTTCATAAATGTTATCATTTTGCCTAAGAACAACAGTGAGCTGGACGCTGGCACAGTGGTTAGCACTGCTGCCTCACAGCGCCAGAGACCAGGGTTCAATTCCCGCCTCAGTTGATTGACTGTGTGGAGTTTGCACATTCTCCCAGTGTCTGCATGGGTCTTCTCCGGGTGCTCTGGTTTCCTCCCACAGTTCAAAAAATATGCAGGTAAGGTGAATTGCCCATAGTGTTAGGTGAAGGGGTAAATGTAGAGGAATGGGCCTGGGTGGGTGGTGGGTCGGTGTGGGCTTGTTGGGCTGACGGGCCTGTTTCCACACTGTAAGTAATCTAGCAATAAGAGTTCACTTTGTCTGAGAGGGTTCAATAACTAACCGTATTGACGCCGAGCACTAACATATGATAAAAATAGCTTAATTGATAGCTTTTAATCTGGGAGATCTAATCCCCACAATCTGAGATACAATTTGGTTAGCTTGATAAAGAGTCGCTTATGTTGCCAAATAAAAGAGCTAAACCAGCCATTATGTCTCCTAAATATCTGTCTGGGAAACACCAAAGGAAGCATTCACATGGGGTATAGTAAATGAGGAAGGACATTCATTTTAATAAGAGCTATTCAACCTAGTCAGGATATTGGAAGTGCCTGTCATCTTTGAAGGGTTTGTTTCATTTTGTTAAACACAATGGACATAGATCACGTTAAATACATTATCAAAGACAGATGTAATGAATATACCTAAATAGAGAACACACCCCACCACCATGATTATTTAAAAGAAAACCAGGATTTGCCCTCATCAGGTATTTCCCGAAGGCCTCCCATAGGCATGACCTCCAACGTTGTAAAATTAATCTTATAGCCCGAAAAGGCGACAAGCGAATTAATGTATTACATTACTGCTGAAATTGTGGGATTTGACAAAAACATAAGACCCGCACCCACATCCAACATAATATTATGTGGCATCTATCTCACTTCTGGACCAGGTATGTTGGGGTAACATTCCCAATTGTGCAGGATGCCACCGAATCTAAGATTGTTGCAGGGACGGGGAAGAGATCTACCCTCGTGTAGTATTTCTGTGGGTTAAAGAAGAAAATAAAATCCTTCCCTGTGAGGTAGATCTGCCTCCAGACATCTAGTACTGCACACACATCCACTAATTGCTTACATTATAACGGGGATATTGGGGGCCGTTTGAACATTCTGCCCATCAAAAGGTCCATAAGACAGTTGAAATCTCCTTCTATAATAATGTGCCACGTTGCAAGATAACTTAATTTGGCAAATGCAATGACCAGGATTTTAAGAGGTTGCGCTGGGGGGCAATAAACATTCAAAATACTGTATTATTTCCCATAGTTCAAGGCTTTAGGGATTATGATCCTCCTGTGAGTGTCTAAAACAATTTAATAATTTAAATGGAAGATTCTTCCTGTCCAGTATGGCTTCTCCCCTGCTCCTAGTATTAAAAGACGAGAAATAAACCCGATCAAACCCGCCCTGCTGTAATGTCAAATGTTCCTTGTCATCAAGGTGCATCTCCTGCAATTGGACAACATTCACCCTCTCCTTTTTAAGACAAGAAAGTATATTTTTCCTCTTGACTGGCAGATGGCTCCCCTTAATGTTTCACGTATGCCATTTAAGCAAATCATAATCTATAACACACTGTAGCAACATTTCAACTCTCGAGTTTCACATCGAATTACACATCACTGATCATTAATGAAAAAAGAGTCATAGAGCCTAAAAACTGTACAAACTAAAACTACTAAACATAACCAGCTCTCAAAACTTTCCAAAGCTAAACACATTAAAAAAAAGCCAAAGAACGAAACAAAGACCAAAGTGCCAATGACACTTGATAGGGTAATTTACCGCCACACCACCTCTGCCCACCAAAGACGTTTACATATCACAAAACTTTATCTTCTGCCCATTACCAATATGGCATCCAGGGCAATTAACAACAAAAATCCAGCTTGAACTGCCGGTGGGCACTTAGCAAATAAAGAGAAAATTAGTAGTAATACTAATGAAGAAGTTAAAAGTGACTACTCTACCCATCCCCGACTATAATTAAACACTGGTTACTAACAGAAAAATCCAAGAAAATTTCTTTAAGAGAGAAGCATGATTGTCTAAACATCCAGCTTACTTTAAAATATCCACAAAGTTTTTGCTTTCTCTGGAGAGTCAGACGGGTTCACGCATCCATTCAAAGCAATACTGAGCACCGCTGGAACGGTAAGGAATACTGAATCTCGAGATCCCTTACTCTTCTCTTGATATCATCAAAAGATTTTCTTACTTGAATCAACGCTGCTGAAATGTCCTGAAAGATCATAATCCTGGAGCTCTCGTGAATTAAAGCCATCGGATCATTCCCCTGTGTTCTGGAAGTTTCCATCAGTCTTTGTTTGTCCCCATAACTATGTAATCGTTCAAGGACAGAGTGAGGGCGCTGGTCTGAGGCTGACCTCTGCAGCGATCACCAGATGAACTGTCTCACTCTTCACCCGTCCCTCTTCAGCTTCGAAGTGAAGGAATCGCTGCAGCCAGTTCTCGAAAATACTAACTGGCTGACCACTTGCCGTCTGATCCAGCTGACCCACGATGTGAACATTTTTCATCCTGCCCCTGTTCACAAGGTCGTGTTTCGTTAAGGTGCAGACCTGTTTTTCATGGGCGAGCATCCGCTCCTTGAAGAAATCAGTTGTAGTGTCTGCCACTGCAATTCGGTGCTCAAACTCATCCATTCTGTTTCCAAGGCTTTCAAGTCATGTTTTTGGAGCACGGCTGAGAATGGCTCGACCATACTGCTGAACTTTTCTTTAATCATGTCTTCAATCATTTCACATAACTTGGTGAACTCAGTGACCAAGGCCTGGTGAGTAACTGGGTCCATGGAACGAGCAGAGTGGATTGCAGCTACAGCCTCAGGCATGCTCGATGCTTCTGACGGGTGCACCGTGTGCTGGGACTTAATCAATCCTTTCCCGTGTTTTGTCATTTCCACTTGATACAACGGGATGAATAAAGATTCTATAGTTCTTTTATTGTTGAATTTTAAGTAAATGGCTGGGATGGAGTGGGTTAGAGTACCACTTTGCCATTTTTGTGATGCAAAGCCCAGCAAAGCAGACCTTCCCGATCGTGGCCATCTTGGATTCCGCCTAAAAATTTCATCAACATCTTCATTTCGTTTTGCATTTTATTAATGAACTTTCTGGAGCCGTGTCATTTGGTACCATTGTCTACATTCCACTCCCCCCCACCACCCCCACACCGCACGTTCCTGCCAACCCCCGATAATCCTCGACTCCGTTGTTATTTATGAAGCTTCTGTCAGTGCCTCAAAAATATTCAATATCTCTGCCTCTATTGCTCTGCGGGGAAGAGAGTTCGAAAAACCTACAATGCTGAAAGAACAAAACATGAACCTCAACACCTGAGTTTGAGATTAGTTTTTCTTTGTCTCCTTATCTGAGAAAGGATATAATTACATTGGAAGCAGTTCGGAGATGTTTCACTTCATGGATTCCAGGGTGAGGGCCTTATGTTATGAAGGCTTTAACAGGTTATTCGTGGAATGAGAGGTGATCTTAGTGAAACATGCAAGACCTAGAGGAGAGTGGATCAGATATATACCCACTGGGTATAGCCCAAATTTCTTGTCATTTTTGTTGAATCTCTACAGTGTGGAAGCAGGATATCCCATCCATCAAGTCCACACTGACCCTCTGAACAGCGTCCCCCTGGACCTTCCCCCCCTTCCCTATCCATGTAACCTGGCATTTTCCATCACTAACCTACCTAACCTACACATCCCTGGGCACTATGGGCAATTTAGCATGGCCAATCCATTCTCAGCTGCATATCTTTGGACTGTGGGAGGAAATTGGAGTATCGTAAGGAAACCCACACAGATACCTGCATAGAGAATACTCAAATTCCACGCAGAGCATAGCCCAAGGTTGGTAATTTACCCAGCTTCTTGGTGATGGGAGGTAGCAGTGCTAACCACAGATCCACCATGCGCATCCATTAGTCCTATTAGTTACTTGTAGCTGACTAAAGAAATCTGCCTGACTTGTTCCTATTACTGAACCTGATCCAGTCTGAGACCTTTATCATTGGCCATATCACGAACTTGGTTACATTTAACATTTGTTGTGAGCAGGGGAGGAGTGGGACTAGAAAAGGAAACAGTGACACCCTCCAACCTCAGTCAGAATCGAATTTATGAAAATTCATTCAAGTGGGCATTCTCTTTGTGATATATGACTCTTTATTTTATATTGAGGCTGGTTTCGCCTGGTTGTCCATTGACGGGATAACAGTACATGGAGACAAAAGTGTAGCTGGGACCACAATGAGATGATCCACGACCTTATTTTATGGTGGAATAAAAGCAAATTACTGTGGATTCTGGAATCTGAAACCAAGAGAAAATGCTGGAAAATCTGAGCAGGTCTGGAAGCATCTGTAAGGAGAAAAAAGAGCTGACGCTTTGAGTCTAACTGACCCTTTGTCAAACCTAAAAAAAAGGGAGTCATAAAGAGGTATTTATATGAGGAAAAATGCCTCGATATTACTCCTCTTTATTTTTAGCTTTGACAAAGGATCAGTTAGATTCAAAACGTCAGCTGTTTTCTCTCCTTACCGATGCTGCCAGACCTGCTGAGATTTTCCAGCATTTCCTCTTTTATTTACTGGTACAGTAGTTTCAAACGGCCGAATGCCCCATTCGTGTCCCTCAGCCCTGTGTTATGATGTTCCATTCAGCCCTTCAGACCTGCTATATAGGGACAGATCGAGGTTACTCGGATGTTTAGGTGTAGTTTTGGAAAGGTATTTGGAAAATGGAGGCTGGGTCGGGAGGCGACCCCACCGCCAATCCCTGTTTCCAGATGTGTGTCATGTTACAGACCCAGATACGCTGGGGATACAGCCCACATACCCCACCCGGGATTAACTCAAGCAAATCCTCTGCTCTCCCTGAATGCAACATTGCACAAGGCAACTTCCAGGAAAACAACCAGTTACTTTCCAAAAGCATAACATGTGAAATGAATAAATAGAGCGGGCTATTCGGCCCCTCAGTATTACCCTGTCATTTAATACGAACATGGCTGATCTACTCCAGGGCTCAACTCCACTTTCTTGCCGACTCTATTTATCCCTCTATACCTCTCTGGGTTACGGAGTTCTGGACATTTACTACCTTCTGAGAGAATGATCACTCTGTGTCTCAGATTGAAATCGATGTTCCATATTCGGTATCTATATCCTCGAGTTTGAGACTCCACCCAGGAGGGGAACCAACTTGCCAATACATACCTCCTCAAGCCCCTTCTGTGTCTTGTATTTTTCAGCGGTATCACTCCTCATTCATTTAAACATCAATGAATAATCGCTTCACCATTTTAGAGATTCTCAACAACTCAACCCTTTCATCCCAGGAAGGTGCCTAATGAACCAACCTAGTTACTTGCTGCACCAACATGCTGACTTTATGTTTCATACATAGGAACACTCCTTTTCTGGAAGTTACCTCCATTAAATAACAGCCTGCCTTTTGATTCTCAGAATCATCCACAACCTCGAATGTGTATTGTACTTAGCTCCCACCGTCAGACTATCAATATAGAATGTAAATAACTGATTCTGGATTAGTGGTGTTGGAAGAGCACAGCAGTTCAGGCCGCATCCAAGGAGCAGCAAAATCGACGTTTCGGGCAAAAGCCCTTCACGAAGGGCTTTTGCCCGAAACGTCGATTTCGCTGCTCCTTGGATGCGGCCTGAAATGTTCTGCTCTTCCAGCATCACTAATCTAGACTCTGGTTTCCAGCATCTGCAGTCATTGCTTTTACCTTGTAAATAACTGATGCCATTCGACTGATATTTGTGATACTCCAGCAGATAGACCTTGATCATGAACATCCATTAATCCTAACTCTCCGATTTCTATGTGTTAAACAATCATCATCCCATGTTACCACATTAGCCGTCATCTTACGAACTTCAGTCTTGTGTAAGAACTTTTATTCTGTACTACGTTGTGGAAAAGCTCTGGAAAGCCTGGGTTCTACCAGATCCACTTTATCAAGGCCGCTTGTTATATTCTCTGGCATCTCCAGAAGTACTTTGCATGATTTTACAGGGCAAAGTGTAATTTCCCTTTCACAAAACCACACTGACCCTGTGTGAAGCTTTTCTAAATGTCCATGCTGGCCAGGCTTTCCAAATTAAGCTCATCCCATCTGCTTTTATTTGTCACATATACCTCGAACTGTTTCCAATTCATATGTTTGTCCAAATGAGTTTTAAATGTTGCAGCTGTACATGCATCTACCACACTTCCTCTGGCAGCTCATTCCATACACACACCACACTCTGTGTAAAACTGTTGCTCCTTCGTTCCTTTTAAATCTTCCGTCTTTCACCTTAAAACTATGCCTTCTATGTTTGAACTCCCCCATCCCGTCGAAAAAACCGTGGCTATTTACCCTATCCATGCATCTCATGACTATATAAACTTCTACAATGTCACCCCTCAACCTTCTACACTCCAGTACTAACTTCAAGAACAAACATTTTAAGATAAGCAGTGCAAACTTGACACGATATTAAACATGGCAGTAAAACAATACTCAGCCCAAACTTCATATTGTTATTTGTTTTTCTCCATATTACAAAATTCTAAGTCAGCAAGAAACGTTTACTAGTGTCAATAAGAAGTCAAACACATGAAATCAGTTCTGAAGAATTGTCACACTGGGCTTGAAACGCTAACTCTGTTTCTGTCTCTGCAGATGCAGACAGACCGGCTGAGTTTCTCCAGAAATGAATAGTTACAGAACAAATTTTCAATTAAACAAATAAACTATGGACACTGCAAATAAAAGTACAAAAATTGCTGGAGAAACTGAGAGCTTTGTAGAGGATCACTGGAAATGAAAGTTTCACTCAGCATTCACTCCAGATGATGCTGCAACATCGTCTGCAGTTTCTTCAGCAATTTCTGTTTTTGAACAATTTCCAAAGAAGTATGTCAAAGATGCTCAAACATCCCATCCAACCTGGAGCGCCGTACACTGGGGACTGAACGATAATGCATGGTGACAAGTTCCTTGATTTTGAAACTGCATAAGACTGGCATCATTGACACTACGGACATCTTAATTATCGTCAGGGAGAAAAACATAGGGAAGCATATTCACTTCGAACACAGAACATTGCATTGTGGATGAAACGTTGTTGAGTGGATCAAACACGTCACCCTCATCATGACACCACAGAATCACAGATGCCAGTTTTCAATCAATTCGATTCGCAGCACGTGACACGAAGAAACAGCTGAACACAGTAGTTATGACAAAGGCAATGAACCCTGACCCCATTCCTGTAATAGGACTGAAGACTTGTGCTGCACAACAAGCCGTGTCCCTGGGGATGCTGTTTCATTCTAGCTCCAAGTCTGACATCTCCCTGGCATTCTGGAACATTACTCAACTATGTCCAATCCCCTAAGAGGGGAATAACTACAATCTGACCATTTACCACCCCTTCAGTCACATCACGACAGTCAAGTTAGTGGGAATTCTTTTTGAAAGAGCTTTCAAGCAGCACAAAACTAACCAGGCCAGTGTGGTTTCAGATAGTCCCCATCTGCAGATGGTGCTGTTGTGGAAATGTCAATCGATTACTAAGCAAGACCAGGCTAATGGTCTGGCAGCTGGTGGAAGTTAAAAGAAATTAATAAAATTAATTAAAATCTGGTGTCAGTAATAATCTTGTGTCCAATATTGATTGTAAACATTGATCTTCTTCACCAATATACTTTCAGGAAGTGAATCTCCCTTGCTTTCCTGGTGTGGCCTAAAAGGGACGCCAGCAACACAGACATGTGATCACTTTTTCAATGGTCTCTAAATCTGCTAAGCAAGACACACTATTGTATCAAACTGCTCCAAGGTATGAAAGGATATAACCGGACAGAACACCCGGCCCCAGCCTCAGTGTCGGAAAAAGGAATGGGAAACACAGTCCTGTTGACCCTGCAGAGGCCTCCTTCCGAACATCTGAAAGCTTGTGACAACATTTACAGAGCTTTCCCACAGACTGCACAGAAACATTGGGAAAGGAGGAGGTCATTCAACATATTGAGCTTTCCCCATGCTGATGCATGGTCAAAAGTCTCCTCAATGCAATTTTCCCCATACAGTGTTCATTTCATTGAATATGTTTAAACATTGTGAAATTTAAAATTGGAACTGCTGTAATCCCTTCGGTCCAACAATTTTGTGGTACCATTTAATATACAGGCAGTTCTCCGATAACACACATTTATTAAATATGATATGGCCGTGGCACCTTGTTTTAGGCATGCTAGCCCGGAGAACTATCATCCCTGCTTCCAATCTGTCTCGCCCTGTCAGAGTTTTATATATCTCACTGAGATCTCCACTCATTTTCCTAAAGCCCATGGAATACAGGCACAGTTGCCCGAAACTCTGCTCCTACAACAAGCCCGTCATCCCAGAGATCTGTCTGGTCATGCTTCATTGCACTCCCTCAATGTCAGTTTGTTCCGTTATTAGGTAAGGAGACTAAAACTGCACACAATATTGCACAATGTTCGGGTGAGGTCTCACCAAGGCCCTGTACAGCTGCAGTAAATGACCCTGACTCCTGCATCCAAATCTCCCTGAAATGAATGTCAATGCACTATTTATTTTCCTAACTGCTTACTGCTCCTGCAACATTGCTTTCATTGACTGGTCTACAGGGAGTTCAAGATTATTTTTAATGTTACACCTCCCCACTTGCTGGCTCTATATGCACTGGTCAGCGTGCCAAAGCCATTCACAGTATTGACTTCCGTGTTCAGAATTCACTGTCCTACATGGACTCAGAGGGCTGCATAGAAATAAATAAATATGCAGCTTAATTTCCTTTATAAAGCAATATTTTTTCAACCAATCTCTTTTAAAATGATAGGCTGCCATTCTATTGTTCCCATCAATGTACACAACATCACATCTCTCCCAATGTTCTCCATCTGCCATGCATTTGCCAGTCACTCCACTTGTCTCAATCACCTTGGAGCTTTTTTGACATCCTCCTCACCCACTCACAAGCTGACATCGTTTTGTGCAGTGAGTGGACTTGGGAATATTGCATTTGAGCCCCTCAACCAAAGATATGATGTGTACTGGGAATAGCTGGATTCCAAATCCTGATCCTTGATATATCATCCAAGCCTTCCGTTCAAAAATCATGGTTTTATTCCTTATCAGTGTTTCCTGCCAGCTCTCCCATTCTAAAACCATGACCGTATATTAGGCCCAGTCCCACAGGCTTCGAATTTGCACGAAAGGCTTGGGGCTTTATCAAAAATCATTCTGAGATTTCAGTCGTATTGTATTGATACCTTCTCCATAATTTTGCTAAAAGTCACTTTCTCAAATATGATGCCCATTTCATAAATCTCTGTTAACTTTGTCTGTACCCATTACTTTCAATCCAATACTTTCTCTAAAACTGTGAGTTGCTAATTTCATTCTATTCCCTTTTTCTCACCAGACTAAAGTTCCCTAGTATTGCTAGGAAGTTTTTTTTTTTGTTTTGCTTTCTTCTGTGAAGGCATAACTGAAGTATTTGTTCCATTGTTCTGCTATTTCCCTGTCCTCAATTATCCGGTAACAGACTGTAAGAAAGCTACACCTTTTTCTTTTAATTTTGCCAATGATATATTTTCAGAAGATATTAGAAGTTCACTCATATAGGTTTGATAAGATATTCTTCAGAAACCCATCAATTCCTATCTTAAACTACTCAATGATTGACCTTCCACAACCATACAATCGCAGAAGCACAGACTCTGTACCTTCAGAAATACAGCACGGTCTACATTAGCCCTACTTTCCGACACAAGGCGTTTAGCCGTGAATCTTATGGCATTTCAAGTGCACAACCGTGTATTTTCTAATGGTTGCGAGGTTATCATAACAACCCCCTTCTCCAGAAGCGCATTCCAGACCCCAACAACTCTGTGTAAAAAGCAGTCCTCAAATCCGCACGAAACCTCAAATCTTTCACTTTAAAATTGTGGGCCTTTGACTAAAAGGAACAGCTGTTGTTTATCCACCCTGTCCATGCCCCTTGTAATCTTATCCTTCTGAATCACAGCCCACTCAGTCTTCTTTCCTCCGAACTAAATAACCCGAGCTTATCCAGCCTTTCTCCATGGCTGATATGACCCATCCCAAGGAACATCCTGTTGAGTCCCCTCTGTACCCCCTCGAGTGCAATCACATCCATCCTGTAATGTGGTTCCCAGAACTACAAACAGTATTCCATCTTGGCCAAAACAAATTTCTGCATAGCTCTGATAATCTATGCTTTGATGAATAAACGTCCACTACGCTTTCACAAATTGTGTATTAAGCTGTCCATCACATTCAGGGATGTGTGGAGAAGAATCCTCTGACCTTCCTAGTGTGCTGCCATTCATTGAGTCCTCCCACATCTGGTTCCTTCTTCCAAAGTATATTAAATCATATTTTTCAGGGTTACATTCCATCTGCCATTGATCCACCCATCTGACCATTCCACCTGTATCTTCCTGAAACATAAGACTGTCGTTCTCACTGCCAACCATCCGAACAATCATTGTATCAAACACAAACTTACTTATCACCCCGCCCCACCCCTCATCCATATTCACAGCTGCAATATTTATGATTACCACATGTAATTAGTTTAAAAATCGCACAACATTGCCTCATAGTCTAAAAGCTTTATTCAGAGGCACGAGCATTCGAAGCGCTGTTTCTTCATCAGATGTTTGTGCATTTTGATGAAGAAGCAGCGCTTCAAATGATCGTGCATTTGAATAAACCTGTTAGACTGTCAGCTGGTGTTATGAGATGTTTAGCATTGTCCACTCCAATCCAACACCAACACCTCCGAATCACCAACAATAAGGGGCACAACACTGATCCCCAGGGTACACCATTGGACACTGGCCTTCAGTCACACAAACAGCCTTCTACCGCTACCTCCTGTCTACTCCCACTGAAGGAGATTTGGATGCAACTTGGCAAGTCACGAACGAGTACCTAACTGTTCCCTGGATATTCTGTTCCGAATGACACACTTGCAGATTATGTGGGGATACCCCCTAATCTTGCCCTGCAGCAGGTTTCCATGCCCCTGTGTTTGTAAGTACCATCCGAGTGAAGAATTTCCTCCTTATTGCAGTCTTAACTGGTCTGTCCCAGATCATTACATTATTTTCCTTGAATGTGGATTAGACAGCCAGGGAAGTATTCTGTTAATTTCCAACTTGTCATATGTTTTGTGAATGTTCTACATTTCACGGTGACCCAGCTCTCATTCTTTGAAGCACTGGAGAAAATAGGCCGAGGTTCCTCATCAGGCAATCTCGCGATCTGAGGGATTAATCTGGAAAATGCCCATTGCACATCCTCTGTTGTCAGCATATTCTTTCTGAGATTCGTTCACCAAAACTGTGAACAATACTTCAGGTACAGTCCCATCAACACGCTGTGAAACTGCTTCAACATGTCTTTACATTCATGTTCTGACTCTCTTAAATGAAGGCGAACCAAACTTTAACTTTCCACTGTCATACATTCATTGCATTTACGAACTCATTTTTTGAGTTCTTATAGAAATCCTCCCGAAAATCCAACATGTGCCACTTCTAATGGTTCCCCATTATCTATGCTGCAAGAAAAAATTTCAAACAATTCCGAAGTTTATCAAATATGATATCTCTATCAGAAATGCATGCTGATTCTCTCCATTGTTGCTGCTAATTTCTAAATATCAAAAATCTCATCCTGTGTAATAGATTTCAGAAGTTTCCCTACAGATGTCAAGTTAATTGGTCTGCAGTTCTCCACACTATGTCTTTTTCTGTTTGTAGCTGTTTGGATCCCTTCCATTCATCTATAGTGCTTGGATCACGTTTACTAACTTCCATTCATCTGCAATAGTTTCTGCACTCTGCAGAATATACAGGAAAATAAAACACAGTCATCGACAGTGCAATTAATACTTCTATTGGTGATTTATGTCTGACATTTTGATAGGAAGTATTCTGACTTAGCAATGCTCTATCCAGCTGCACTACCTTGTTACTAATTTGAATTGACTTTATGTCTTTAGCTCCAGGAATCCGATATGATCACTTGGTATTACTGGGGGATTTTCTGGCTCTTCCTCCATGAGGACAGATGCAATGTAAATGTTATTTTTTTGGCCATTTCCCTGTTCCCCACAATGACCTCTCCTCTCCCGATTCCAAATTTCCACATTTGACCTTGCTTTTATTTTGTTTCCTTTGAAATATAGATTGCAGATTGATGCAGTCTTTGTGGTCCTATGTGTTAGCATGTCCGTTCGCTTTGTGATTTCCTTTTCAGTTTCATGGCCTTCCTTATTTGGATCGTTAATTTCTGAGCATTCTCAGGTTTCCACAATATCTGGAATTCTGCTGAAGTCACTTCCAATGATTAACATGTTTTCTAATTTCTTATGTTTACCATCATTGGGTCACTTTCTCACTCTTTGGTGTTAGTACCTGAAATAAATAGACGTATTTTTCAGACTTTGCAGTATTTTTAAAAACTCCTGGTCCTGACCAGTTATATTCAGGAACACCGCAGGAGGATAGGAGGATAGAGAAGAAATTGCGGGAGCACTGGTTGGCTCTTTTCTATCATCGCTGAAGGAAGAGTGAGGGCCTGGACGACTGGAGGGTAGTGAATGCTGAGCTGTATTCAAGAAAAGCTACAAAGATAAACCTGGGAACTAAAGACCAGTGAACTGAAAATCTAGTGGGTAGGTTACTTGAGAAGATTCAGAGAGATGGGATATATATGCATTTGGAAAGACAGGGTGTGGTTTGCAGTAACATTAGAATGGTGCTGGAAAAGCAGAGCAGGTCAGGCAGCTTACAGGAGTATGAAAATTGATGTTTCAGGCAAAAGCCCTTCATCAAATTCAGCATGGGAGTTTGTGCTCGGGAGATCATGATTCACAATTTTGTTGGAGTCTTTAATGAAGTGACCAGCAACATTGAGGAGGTCCGAGTGGTGTACGTAATCAAGGTGGATTCCAGTAAGGCCTTGAATAAGCTTCCACATGGTACGCTGCTCTGAAAAGTTAGATCGCATGGAATTGAAGGGGACCTGGCAAATTAGGTACAAAATTGCCTTGATGGTAGGTAGCAGAGTGTAATACTGGAAAAATGCTGGTCAGACTGGAGGCCTGTGACTAGTGGAATGCCTCAGACGTTGGTACTGGGACCATCACATATTACATATATCTATGATTTACATGAGAATGTACAGGAATGATTTGTAAGTTTGAAGACGGCACTAAAACAGGCGTCATCTTGGAGAGTGAGGAAGGTTATCAGAAATTTCAGAAATTACAGTTGTATCTTGATCAGCTGGAGAAGTGGGCTGAGAAATGGCAAATGGATTTTAATATAGATCGATATAAGTTCCTGCATTTTAGAAAGTCAAATCAAGTTTGGAGTTTCATGGTGAATGGTTGGGTCCTAAGGAGTCGAACAGAGGGATCTTGGAATTCAGGTGCATGGTTCTCCGAAAGTTGATTACAGGTAGACAGAACAATGACGAAAGCTTTTGACACACTGGCCTTCATCAGTGTATATCACTGAGTATCGAAATCAGGGAATTACGTTGCAGTTAATAGGATGCTGGTGAGGCCATACTGGTAGCGTTATGTTCAGTTTATTTTTCAATTTGCAAAAGGAAGTGTGTTATTAAATTGGAAAGGCTGCTGAAGGATGTTACCGTCTCAATGGTCTGAGTTATAGGGAGAGTTTGGACAAGCTGGGATATTTTACTTTAGCCTGTATGAGGTTGAGGGGGATCTGACAGAAGTGTATAAGATCATGACAGGCATGGACCGAGTGAATGTACTCAGTCTTTTTTTCCCAGAGTTGGGTAATCACGGACTAGAGGGCATCAGTTTAAGGACAGAGGAGAAAGAGGGGAAAGACTATAAGAGAGCCTGAGGACCAACTGTTTTACACACAGGCTGGTACACATATGGAATGAGCTGCCAGCGGAAGTGGTTGAGGCGGGTACATTAACAACATTTAAAAGGCATTTGGACAAAACACGGATAGGGAAGAATTAGAAGGATATGGAGCAATGGCATGGAAATGGGGTTAACGTGGATGGACTTTTTGGTCAGAATAGACTAGTTTGAGCCGAAGAGCCTGTCTCCGTGCTGTAGGACTCGATGACTGTAACAATCATTGCTGTGTCCCACTGAATGTTATGTTGTATTTTCGCAATTCACTGAAGCTAACTTGACCCTCTAGCTTCCAGACTTCCATGATGTTTAAACAGAATGTATGTTGTATACAGGCACCATGTAAAGTGCACCTTATTAATGCCACTATTCCTTAAAAGCTGCTTCAGAGCAATGTTATAAATTAGCCCGCCTGACCACATGACACCAAATCCAAAATAACGTGCTGTCTAGTTTGCTTCACAACATACTCTTAAACCCACCTCATATACACTTATTTTTCACAACATGAGCAGTCACTTAGTTAATGCAGTTTAGATGCAACTTGAAACCATCCAATAAGACCGTAGTATCCACAATACTTGCATATCTAATTTTCAGAGCATATGATACTCAGATATTTCATAACTGTTTTGGTTTAGATATATAACACACCAATATTTGCTTCTCCTTGCTATTTGTAAGCTCCACTTGAACTGATTCTGTGGAATCTGAGGAACAGTGTCTGTGGCGTTATTAGTGATAGACTTGAACAAGACATTCGGAGAGGCTCACCTCCACTCTGAGATGATCTGAAGAAACGTCTATCAATTCAAGACAAGCAACAATATGCTCCCCGCTCTGTCTGCATAACTGTAACCGCATTCGATTTGCTCCCTCACACTCACTGTCCATCTGTTATAGAACCTACCCCTGAACAAGGTTCACAGTCTATCTCCAAATAAGGCTCAGGCACGACCACTCTCACTATTGAATTCAGCAACTTTCTCCGTCTTTTTCTCTGTCGCCTACTCAGTAGCCCCACACTAATAAATACTATATTGGTTCAAACAGTCGACTGACTCCTTCCAGATACCACACAATTCTCCCCACCTACACGGGCACTATGAGCAGGGTCACCCACTGCCACTCTCGCCCCCACCCCCATCCCTTCCTTTCTCCCAATGCAGGAGAAGCAGCCTGGAATAGGACAGTAAAGCTATTACAGTGGCATACTGCTGCCCCTAGCCCATTTGTTACTCCCTCAATCCACCTCTCGAGGCTGATACAGAGATATACAGAGATATACTACTCCGCACCCCATGCTTTGCTCTCTCAATCCACCCCTCGAGGTTGTTGCAGTGATATACTGCTGCCCCTACCCCATGTGTTGTTCTCTCAATCCAACCCTCGATGCCGTTACAGGGTAGGGGACCACCCCATTCTGTCAAACAGAATCGTTACAGTGAAAAGAAGGAGACCATTCTGCCCTTCGAAGGATCTACACAGGAATATGGAATAAAGTAATTCAGCTCGTTGCGTACATTACACAGCCCAGGAGGAGGCCATTCAACCCGCCTGAACTGCTACACAGGAACAGGGAAGTAGTTGTTAACAGGAAATAGAGAATACAACTAAATGTTTATTTTCAGGTTGCAAAGCTGTAACTAGTTAGTGAGCAAACCTGCAGCGCCAAGAACGTTGGGTGAATTGTCTATTTTGGCATGAAGGATAAAACAATGGTAAACACTTTAAATGGAGAGAGGTTGCAGAACTCTGTGATTCAGGCGGTTTCCATGTTCGTGGGACATGAATAACATGAAGTCAGTCTGCAGATGCTGCAAGTGATGTGGAAGTAAGTGCAATGATACAGTTATTAACAAAGGGTCTCAGGTTTAATATCAGGCATGGTTTACTGCATCTGTACAGGGCATTGCTGAGAGCACATCTGATACACTGCGTGCGTTTTTGATCCCAGAAACTAAAAACAGGATATCATTCTTTTCGAAGATTTTCACAGAGGTTTCCCTTTACTCATTTCTGGAATGAGGGCCTTTTATTATGGGAGAGTTATCAGTTGCGAACTTACCTGAGAAATATTATTGAACCATCCATGACTTTCTGAAAAGTGCATCAGCTTGACGCATATTTTCTCTTGTCAGGGAGACTAAAGCTAGAGAATACATTTTAAGAAAAAGGTGTGTTGATATGAACATATGTACTATGAAGACACCTACCAATATTTACAAATTACACAGATACATGAAAGCATGTCAATAATTCATAAAGTGGAAATATTTGTTTGCGATCGGAAGGCGCTGTGTACAACAAAAGCAATGATGCACCTGCATATAGTCCATAATCAGGTTTTGCAGAGAATGTTCCAGGAGATCGCACATGGTCCAGTTTGGTGTTCAGTTGATGTTAATGTATGTTCCAACACAGTGATGGAGAAAAATGTTCTCTGCCTGAGAAGCAGCAGCCGATTGATCCCTCTCTCTTACTTTTATCCGCCCAATAGCAAAGCGTGAGACCATAAAATTCCTGAGTTATCTTTACCATTTGTGAAGGATTCCTGGTGAGGATTCATGAGAATCTCTCCACTGCCTGAAACAAACGGAATTCAGCCAAATCCAATTATTGCAGAAAGAAATCCCATTACCAGCATCTTGTGTGAGTAAAATAACTTCAAAGGCAAAATAACGTTTGGGGCTCTCTGTGAATTTACCATTTGCTATGAGTTCAACTTTCTGTGTCTCACATTTTTTCTAGAAAATGAGCTACTCTGATGCCTATGTCGTTGGCCACCTAACTAAACTGGTTGCATTTAAAATTTGTTGTAACCAGTGGAGGAGTGGGACTGGAAAAGCAAGTAATGACCCTCCAACATTGGTTGGAACACAAATGAGAAATTCTCAAAGGATTGTTCAAGTGGAAATTCCCTTCCTCAGAAGTTTGTGGTGCCTGGATGCTTACATGTATTCAAAGTTGTGTTGCATTCAAACATTTGACAAACACGTTAATGTAGGAAAATGGTGTACAGGGAGAAAAGTGGTGCTGAGACCACAATCACATCACTTTTTGAGTGGTGGAGCAGTGACAAATTTTCTAATAGCCCACTCCTGCTGCTCAGTCCTATGTTCCTATGTTCCATTCAGCTCCTCACAGCTCCTTAAAGTACCAGATGTAGGCCACCTGCTCCAAATGCCGGTTCCACAGTAACACAGGATATCATTCAATCACTCAAGACTGTCAGTCACGGTTTGACGTGGGTTAGAAAATGTTATTTGGAAAACCAGGTTGGTTTCGAAAGACACTTCTGGTCTCTTTACAGAGTGTCTCCTCTCTGCAACTTGTGCTTCATTTGTTGGTCATGTTGGAGACCCAGATTCACTGTGAATACAGCCCCCATACCTCACCCAGAGATGACTCTCAAAATACTTTACTCTCTCTGACTGCAACATTCAATAACAGAACGTTCAGGAAAATTACCATTAACTTTGTATTACAGAACATAAGAACATAAGGCGCAAGATTAGGTAACTCGGACGACCAAGCTATTGTATACCATCATGGCAGATCTACTGTTGGCATTAACTCGTCTTTAATATCGAATTCTGCACACTCTTTAGCTCTCTGACAGGTCAAAAATTCCTGTACCACCTCTTTGAATACTTTCCGTGATATAACTCACCTCAACATCTATCCCAAATAATTCCTGGCATTGATTATCCTCTATGAGAGGGAAACACTCCCTACACATACGCTATCATCTATTGATATGAACAAGAGGTGAATACAGGGGCTCAGGAAAGAGTGGATGGCCTTGATAACAAGACAGTATTTGAATGAGGATGGCATCAGGACCACCTACTTATTTGAGCTTAATGGGAATCAGGTGTACCTACCCCACTGGTTTGGGGTCTTTCAGAGCATAAAGGAAGATGTTTGTGGTCGGTGACTGACAATCCTCTCAGTCCGGGGACATCTTGGCAGGAGATCCTCAGGGTAGCTTCCTCAAAACAAACATCTTCAGCTGCTGCATCACTGTCTTTTCTTATCATAATATCTGAAATGGGGATGGTCACTGAAGATCACCCAATGTTCAGAACAATGTGTCACACCTCAGATCCTGAACCAGTCAGTGCCTATGTGCAGCAATACCCGAAGAGCATTCAGGCTTGTGCCGTTAAAGTATCGGTAACATTCATGCAACAGCAAGGCCAGACACTTTACATTTTCACAAATTAAATGAAAAGCTCATTCAGCATCTCAAGCCCGTTAGAAACTGATATGTGGAAGCCATTCAGCCCATATAAACTACTGAACAAAGAGAGGGATAGCCCATTCTATCCTGCTGCCTGTTCCACAGGAAGAAGAGGAGTCTGGTTACCACATCAATCTGTTAAACAGGAACAGGCAGGGTCAAGTCAGACCCATGAACCTGTTCCATGGGACCTGGAGGAGGCCATTCAGCACCTCGAGACACAGGAGGGTGTCATTGATGCTCCAACCAGACACATCAATGAAGCAGAGAATGCACTCAGAGACGGATCCATGATGTTCGTCGTGGCTCCATTACATGTGGGACACATGACACTTTAACGTGGCTTAATGCTGGCAGTGAGGAAGGAAGCCAGATGTTTTGTGTCAAGTCTCAGAGAGGCATCCTCCACCTCTGAGAAGGCAGACCCATGTTCTGAATGGATGTCAGAAGCTGGTGGGAATATTTATCTGTTTTAGAATGAAGGTATTGTGGCTATTGTCGGGATTGTGGATAACATGACGTTCAGTGCAGGATCACACACTAAATGCACTGTATTAATGTGGAGAGAGTTTATTCAAAGACTGAACCTCTGTCTCTCTCAATCAACATGTGGAGTGGGAGTGGGATGGGGGAGACGTCCTCAGAGGCTCCTTACCTATTGAGAACCATGTAACCCGAGTTAAAAAAACAAAGCCATGGAAGTTATCACCGTATTAGTGCCTGGTTAGAACATCATGAGTGACTGTCCATTCCCCTTAAGGTTCAATGCAATCACTTCTTATTCTCTCACTGAGCTTCACTCTCTGCTCATGCTGCCATCATCCCAGGGATTAGTCTGTTGAAACTGGAGAGGAAGTCTATCCACTGTACCCCAAATACTGCCTCAACAACACTCTCAGCAATAAACCTTTTCTCTCACTTAGACATCGCAGTTTCTTCCCTGTGCCACAAAAAGCCATTCCTTCTCTATGCACTATGACTGACATGGAATTTATAACTCACTTCCATCTGTACGTTAGCGTCAATAAATCCAACACCAGAGATACGTATGGAGACGTGCATCACTCTCGGGAAGAATTTCAATGAGATTGAATTCACCTAAAATAGGGAATGATCACCGACCTGAATAGAACTGAGCTGTAGGAATACGGGAAAAAAGACATAGGAAAGGAGCTCTCTTTACTTCTGTTCTTCTCTCACAGGATGTATGCAGACCGAGTCAGGGCAGCATGTTATGCCGACCTTGAACTGAGTGTTTGGTTCAGCTGTTCCACAGCACAGCAAAGAGTAAAACACATTCCTGTAGGGTTGTAGCGTTACAACATAGGATAAATTATCCTGCTTAATTTAAAACCAGCAACAGGGAAAAGTTTTATCCACTGCATATTCTGTGACAATTGTACAGTCCAAAACTATTTGAAGTAAAAATTAACAACTTTATTTCTTCAAGTATAACAGGGAATAATAGACGAACGTCTATTTACAACTTCTTCCTCTAACCTATCTTTTACCTCCCACAACCCCACGATACTCGTCCGGTTATACTCCTAATTAAGACCTACAAAACAAAACTTCTAATCTCAAAACTAAGAAACTTTCAGTTCTTCTCTATATTCCTGTCTTATTTTCTTCTTTGGGATTCAGCTTTACCAGTTACTACTCAATAAAGGTACCGAGAGGAGAGCTATTTTTCAGGCAATCGTTGCATGCTGGTAACTTGGTAGCTCTCCTCTCAGCTGTTGAATTTCCCAAAGTCTTGTACCCCCAAACCATTGGATCGTGTCATTGGCTTTTAAGATTCTCAATATACTAAATTCAAACTTGATTGGAGGTGGGTATTTTGAGGTGTAATTCAAACTGTTCGGCTGAATTTATTTTTGTCTTGAGACAATTGGCTAATCAAGTTGTTCAACCAAATGTTACACTAAATCTATTTTTCAAAACACTTGGTGCTGTCAGGTAGTTATTGGTGGCTTTTCATTCGTTTAAAGGTGCAGTACACCCACATGTTCATCACAGAAGTCACACTGAAAGCTGACTCGGGAAGAATGACACATTGACTTCCCTCAAAGACTTGGGGCAAGCAGATGGGCTTTTAGAGCAAATAAAAATAGTTACTTTTAAATTCCACCAATTTCCCTCATGGAATATCAACAGAGTATTATTCTGTGGCTCTAGAGTTTGAATCAATGGCTTGAAAACCATAAACTGTTGTCCCGTTTGTGCAGAGAACAAGTTAAACATCCTCAAGAGCGATTATTTAGTGACGGACATGTGGTTAGAAGGAACTTGAAACTGTTGCATCCGGATTAAACAAAGGCACAAATCATGGTTTATTCAGAAGTTGCACTGAAACTGAGAACGAGACTGGGATATCATGACGGTGGTATTAGATAGGGTTGGTGAGTGGGGAGGAGCTGGAGATGTAAATCTGTGAAGGACAAAATGGATTATGGAGTTTGAGAACATTCTGGTTCCTTCTCACATATCAGTGAGTAATTTATAAACAGTAGTTTGATACTTATAATTAGAAGGAAAGTAGTTTTTGTTTAGAACTGAAGACGTTGTCTTGTACTTTCCAAAATTTATATATCATGAGCAGAAATTCAGTCCAACCCGGTTTAATAGACAAATATAATGACTTACCAGGAACACCAACTATAGCGACGATGGGATAGTAACCACCTTAACTAATTCAAAGGATATCCTGGATCCGTGATGCTAATGATATCCAAGGCAGCGAGAGATAGGAAAGACCCGAGGATAAACTCCTGTCTGTTATTACAATGTTCCAGTTTAATGATCTCAGATTCTGATACATTGTTGAACTATTCCAATCTAATGATCTCAGACACTGATACATTCTTGGAACATTCCAGTCTAAAGTTCTCAGATTCTGATACACTGTTGTACCATTCCAGTTTACTGACCTTAGATTATGATCCATTGTTGGATTATTCCAATCCACGGTCCTCACATTCTGAAACATTATTGTAACGTTCCAGTCTAATGTTCTCAGATTCTTTCACTTCCTCCCCTTTCTCTTGAGCGGTTGATCCCTATTAGTGCTGTCAGCGATGCCCCTACTCACACTATGGGATAACACATTGATAGAGCCCATTTATCTTTCAACGATGGAATCTCTCCACTGATATAAGTAGGGTCCACAGATATTGACATTAATCACAGTCACTGAACAAATATCTCCAGTTAACCCCTTTTAATTCAATATTGGTTTTATTAAAATTAAAAAGAACGTTTCAAATTTACATATTTGACATGGAAAATATGGGGGTGACTGAGGGAAGGAATATTGGAGATGGTAGATTGAATGTGCGTAATCATTCAATCTGCCTTGGATATGGGAGTAATGACAAAGGTTTGTCCGAACATAAACAAGTTTCTCCGTTTATAAATGGAAACATACAATCTGTAACTACTGATGAGTGATTACAATGTCAGTAAAATATGGAGAGAACTTTTTTTGTACATAATCTGATAAGAAAATGTACCAACGATAGCATGAGTGATAACACACACATGGCATGTATATGTTAACAGAAAATATGAGGGCAGGTGAGGGTCATGCTGGTAATGTTATCGATGTCAATCAACTGTGATACGTACCATTCACTGGATTTCAATTGCAGTGTGATTATGATATCGGGGGCATGGCTGCTGAGATTGGAGAGAGGGAACATGATAATTCCCAATCATCAGTACTGAAATGTTACTCTTTATAAATCATTTGAAGATCAAATTCCAGGATACAACTCCAATGAGGAATGAGAAGAGCCAATATTAACCATACAACCAGGAGACCTTGGAGCAGAAATTTGGTTATGAGGCCCATTGAGCCTGCTCCACCATTCAATGATGGTTGTTAAGCTTCTCAACCCCATTCTCCCGCTTTCTATCTGTCAGCCTTAATCCCCTTTACAGTCAACAATCGAACTGTCTCAGTCTTACATGTACTCAATGATCTGGACTCGACAAACGTCTGTGGCAGTGAATTCCATGGATTCACCACTCTCTGGCTGAAGATGTTTCTCCTTGTCTCTGTTCGAAAAGGTCTTCACTTTACTCTGTCCCCTCGGGTACTAGTCTCTCCTAGCATTGGATATATCTTCCCAATATCCACTCTGTCCCAGGTCATTTAGTATTCTGTAAGTTTCAATTAGGCCTCCTAACATTCCTCTGAACTCTGTCAAATACAGACCCAGAGCCCTCAAATAATCTTCATATGCATGCCAGCTTTGCATTCTTGGCACCATTCTCTTGGATCTCGTCTGAAAACACTCCAGGACCTGTGCATCTTTCTTGAAATACGGGACCCAAAACTGCGCACTATAATCCAAATGTGACATGACTAAAGCCTTGTAGAGCCTTAGAAGTACATCCCTGCTTTCATATTTAAGCCCTTTTGAATTAAATGCCATAATTGTCTTTGCCTTCCTAACAACTGACACCCTGCATGTTTACCTTTCACGAGTCCTGGACTAGTACTCCGCAGTCTTTTTGCACTTCAGACTTCTGAAATTTCTCGCTTTTAGAAAAATAGTCCATGCCTCTATTCATCCTGGCAAAATGCTTTCCCACCCTTTTCCGCATTGTACTCCATCTGCCACTTCTTTGCTCACTCTCCAAACCTGTGAAAATCCTTCAGCAGGTGAAAGTGAGGACCACAGATGCTGGAGATCAGAGGCAAAAATTGTGGCCATAGAAAAGCACAGCCTGTCAGGCAGCATCAGAGGGGCAGGACATTCGACGTTTCAGGCATAAAGCCTTCATCAGGAATGTGGAGTGGGCAGAGAGGGGCAGAGAGATAGATGGGAGGGGCTGGGGCTGGGAGGAAGGTAGCTTGGAAGGCGATTGCAAGATGAAGGTTGGTGGTGATAGTGATAGGTCAGAGTGGAAGGTGGAGTGGATAGATGGGAAGGAAGATGGACAGGTCGAACAGTTCAAGAGGGCAGTGCTGAGTTGGAGGGTTTGATCTGGGATAAGTTGCAAGGAGTGGAGATGTGGAAACTGTTGAAATTGTCCTTGATATCGTGTGTTGGGAGGGTCACAAGGCAGAAGATGATACGTTCTCCCTTCAGACGTCAGATGGCTAGAATTTGGCAGTGAAGGAGGCCAAAAACTTGCTAGACCTTGACGGAGTTGAATGGGGAGTTGAAACATTCAGCCTCAGGGCAGTGGGGTTGTTGGTTTTGTGTGTCCGAGAGTGTTCCCTGAACCGTTCTGCATGTTGACGTCCTGTCTCGCCAATGTAGAGGAGACATCTGAGATCATTACTGGTTAGCTTACTCCCATATTTAATCTTCTACCACCTTATTTATTTTTTCTTGCTTTCTGTTGGCCCCAATTCTCCAGTTTCCCTCTGCCCTTCACCGCATTGTATGCTTGCTCTTTTGCTTATACGCAATCCCTGACTTCCCTTGTCAGTCCTGGTTGCCTCATCCTCCCTGTGCCATACCTCTATTACTCAGCATGAATCTCTGTGTGACAAGGTATACATTTGGAGCATCTATTTGTAGATGGACGAGGATAAACAGAATTAGCCCAAAAGACCAGAAAATGTCAGAACAGATGGCTGCCATTCTGCCTGTTTACCCTGCTTTGCTGTTCAATTGGATTATAGCTATTCTGTTCTTTTAAATGATAGGGTCTTTGCCCCGTATCCCTAGCAGTTCTGAACGTGCCGAATGTCTTTATGCACTCCCTGCGTAGGGAGCATCCAGTTCCAGGCGATGGGTGTGGGCAATCCCGGGGTGGCTCGATGAAAGGCTGCATGCCGTGACAGAAGGACTCAGGGATTGAGAGAGACAGAGTAGGTAATCAGGGATATGCACTCACATAAGTAGTTGGGCAAGAATCCCAAGGACTCAGGGAGCCCGACAACCAGTGCCACATTTACAATAAAGCCGTCACATTTGCAGCAATTCTCCATCAAACACAAGCAAATATACTGTAGATGGCATAAACCTGAAACAAACACAGAAACATATTGTGAAGAGCGAAAGCAGTTAATCCTCCCAATGCAGACACGGGGTGATTGTAAAAACTCCACAAAGAAAGGGTCCAGAGATTAAAATTGAACCCGAGTCCCTGACCCTGTGAGGCAGCAGTGTTGTGCCACCACGCTACACAATGATGGGCAAATGGATTAGTATAGTTACATTAATATGTTTTCGACAGTCAGTTAACAGGAATACTCTCACTCAGCCTGTCTAAGATTGGGAAGCCTTTATACAGCAGCAGAGGACAATTTAAGAAGCAATAAAGTGGTGAACACGAAATATGTAAGCTAGCTTGCCTTAGTAAAGGAGATTGCAGGCGTTTTGTTAAGATATATAAAACGGGAGAATGAACATTGGACAACCAGAAATTGAGGCTGACTGCAGAGAAATGGAGATCAAAGAATTGGATAATGAATTGAATAGGTACTTTCCATCAATCCTCGCAATGGTAGACACTAGGAACATTCCAGAACTTCAAACGACTCAAAGGTGAGGGATGGATGTAATGATTGGCGCTGAGTAGAAGGTACTGGAGAAGCTGCAACGTTTGAAAATGGATAAATGACACAGACTGGAAGGATAACAACCAATGTTCTGAAGGAATTAGTGGAGGAGATTGTGAAACCATTGGTCGTGACTGTTAAGGAATAACTATCATCAGACAGAGTCCCAGAGAACTGGAAAATAGATAATGTAAAATCTCTGTGTAAGAAGGAAGAAAGGCAAAATACAGTAAATAATAGGGCGGTTTAGCCTGGCATCGGTCGTTAATCGGATTTAGAGTGCATTGTTAGTAATGAGATTGCAGAGTACCTGGAGGTGCATGGTGAAATAGGGCTGAGTTAGCATGGCTTCATCAAGGAGTGGTCCCGCTGACAAGTCTGTCAGAATTCTTTCAGAAGATAATGAATAGGTTTGCAAAGGGAGAATGTGATCTCATTTGCTAATAGGGAGTGGGTTAAGTTTGAATCTGTGTTAAATTGAAACATGTTAATTTATTGGTTACATCTTGCATAAGCAGATGTACAAAAACAACTAAAAATTTTAAAGGAACAATTCAATAGTAGTTAATTAAAATAAGGATGGAGGGTCGGGTGATGTGGTGTTTCTCTATGATGTCGGAGTGGTGGACCCCACTGTGGATCCCAGTGACCATGTCTGGAGTAAATGTTGTATGCAAGAAGAACTCTGGTTCTGAGTCGATGAGCTGTAGGTTGAGCTTCAAACAATGTGAGGCATCAAGGATGGGGAGAGTTCCCTGGGTGCTGTGATTCAGGAGACAGTTACACCCCTTAGATCAACTGACTTAAATTCAGCCAATGGTTAGAAAACGGAGGATTTGACTATGAGTGAGGCAGATAGAGGGATCCAGGAGGTAGAGTTGCAGGAGCCTCAGCCCCTGTCGGGGTCTAACAGGTTCAAGAGTTTTCTTCCCTGTGTGGATGGAAATGGGGACTGCAGGGAGGATGAGCATATTGGCCACAGCACCGAGTTGAGGGAAGCTTTCAACTGGGGCAAGCGATGAGAAATACAATTGTAATTGGGGATAGTATAGTTAGCGGCATAGACACTGTTCTCTGTGATCGGGATTGGGAGTCCTGAAAGTTGCATTACCTACTGGTGTTTGGGTAAGGGATATCTCATCTTGGCTGCAGAGGAACTTGGAGTGGGAGTGTAAAGATCCATTGGTCGTGGTCAGTGTAGGTACCAACGACAGAGATAAAACTATGGCAGAGTTCATGCTAAGGGATACAAAGAGCTCGGAGCTAAATTAGAAAACAGAACCATAAAGAAAATAATCTCTGGATTACGGCCTGAGCCATGAGCTAATTAGCACAGGGTCAGCAGGAAAATGCGTGGCTCAAAGTTTGATGTGAGAGAAATGAGTTTGTATCATGGGACATTGACACCAGTACTGGGGAAGGAGGACACTGTTCCGATCCGACGGTCTTCATCTGAACCGTGTTGGGAGTAGAGTCCTAGCAAATCGCAAACCTAGGGCTGTAGATTGCACTTTAAGCTAAATGGGGGTGGGGTGGTGTCAGTTATAGCGAATATTCGAAACCCCTAATTAAAGGAGGGGGAAGACTGCAGAACTCAAGAAGATGGCGATTTGTATGTTTTCCTTTATTGGTCAGAGCATTGAGTACAGGAGTTGGGAGGTCATGTTGCAACTTTACAGGACATTGGTTAGGCCACTGTTGGGATATTGTGTGCAATTCTGGTCTCCTTCCTATCGGAAAGATGTTGTGAAACTTGAAAGGGTTCAGAAAAGATTTACAAGGATGTTTCCAGGGTTGGAGGATTTGAGCTACAAGGAGAGGCTGAACAGGCTGGGCCTGTTTTCCCTGGAGCATCGGAGGCTGAGGGGTGACCTTATAGAAGTTTACAAAATTATGAGGGGCATGGATAGGACAAATAGACAAAGTCTTTTCCCTGGGGTCGGGGAGTCCAGAACGAGAGGGCATAGTTTTAGGGTGAGAGAGGGAAATAAATAAAAGAGACCTAAGGGGCAACATTTTCATGCAGAAGGTGGTGCGTGTATGGAATGAGCTGCCAGAGGAAATGGTGGAGGCTGGTACAATTGCAATATTTAAGAGACATATGGATGGGTATATGAATAGGAAGGGTTTGGAGGGATATGGGCCGGGTGCTGGCAGGTGGGACTAGATTGGGTTGAGATATCGAGTCGGCATGGACGGGTTGGACAGAAGAGTCTGTTTCCATGCTGTAAAGCTCTATGACTCTATGACTCTAAGTTATTCAAATCTCCAACACAGACGCAGAGAGCATGCAAAGCGTTAGTAATCAAACTTCAAACACACAGGACAAACAAATGACAATAAGAGGAAAGGCTAATACAGGGCTGAACTGTTATATCGGAATGCATGCAGTATAACGAATAAGGTAAATAAGCTTGTGAATCATACACAAATTGGCAGGTCGCCATCACGGAAACATCGTTGCAACAGGATCAGGATTGCGAGCTGAATATTTAAGGATATGCATCCTAGCAAAAAGATAGGCATTTGGACAGAGGGGATGGGTTTGTCTTATTAGTAAGAAATGAAATTAAATCAATAATATGAAATGAAGTAAGGTCAAAGGGTACAGAATTTGCGTCGGTAGAATTGAGAAATCATAAAGGTTAAAAAAAAGTAGTTAGAGTTCTGTTCAGGCCTCCAAACAGTAGTCAGGAGCTGTGTTGCAAGATACACCAGGAGCTAGAAAGATGTGAAGGAAATACAACGCTACAGTAATCATGTGGGATTTCATTATGGAGGTGGGTTGGAAATTCAGCTGGATGGTGGTTTGCAAGAAAAGGAATTTGTCGAATGTCTATGAGATGGCTTTTTGGAGCAGCTTGTTCAGGCAGACTAGATGAGGGAGCTTAAGGTGAAGGAAATCATAGGAGGCAGTGATCATAATATGGTTGAATTTACTCTGCAATTTCAGATGGAGAATTTAGAATCAGAAGTAACGGTACTAAAACTGAATAAAGGAGGAGAAAGTGAGGATTGCAGATGCTGGAGATCAGAGCTGAAAATGTATTGCTGGAAAAGCGCAGCAGGTCAGGCAGCATCCAAGGAACAGGAGAATCGACATTTCGGGCATAAGCCGTTCATCAGGAATGTATGATAAGGGTCCGTGGTGTTAGAGGCAAGGTAGAGGCATGAATAGAAGCTTTTCTGTCCGGCAGAAAGCAGAAAGTGGGGATAAAATGGCCCTTGTCAGGATGGCAGCAGGTGGACAGCAAGGCACAATGTTGGGACCATAACTTTTTACCTTATTCGTTAACAATCTAGCTGATGGAACTGAGGGCACTCCGGCTAAGTTTGCAAACGAAACAAAGATACTTCGAGAGTCAGGTCGGAGAGAGGAGACGGAGAGGCTGAAGAAGGAATTGGCCAGGTAAAGGGGTTGGCAGATGCATTCCAACATCGGAAAGAGTGAGTTCATGCACTTTGGCACGAAGAATAGAGGCATGGTCTATTTCCTAAATGGGGAGAAAATCCATAAATCTGAAGTGCAAAGGGACTTGGGAGTTCTAGTGCAGGCTTCTCTTAAGGTAAGCTTGCAGGTTGAGGTAGTAGTTAGGAGGGCAGTTGCAGTTATTATTGATGGCATTTATTACGAGAGAAATTGAATATAAGAACAGGCAGTATACGGCTTTGGTCAGACTACATTTGGAGTGTTGCGCGCACTGTTGAGTACCATATCTCAGGAAGGATGTACTGTCCCTGGAGCTTGTTCAGAAGATTTTCACGGGAATAGTCATAGGAGTGAAAAGTTTATTGTATGAGGAATGTTTGAGTCGTTGAGTCTATACTTGATAAAGTTTAGAAGGAAGAGAGGAAATGTAATTGAAACATACAGAATACTGAGTGACCTGAGCAGAGTGGAAGTTCGTAAGATGTTTCCATTGGTAGGAGAGACAAGGAACCAAGGACACAGCCTTAGCTTAAAGCGAACACCTGTTGGAACGTTGATAAGTAGACTTCTTTAACTAGGGAATGGTGAATCTTTACAATTTATTGCCAGAGAAGGCTGTGGGGCCAGGTCATTGAGACGATGATAGGTTTTTTGATTATCCAGTGGATCAAGGGTTAAGGGGAGAACATCGGAGAATGGGCTTGAGAAACTTATCAGTGATGATTGAATGGCAGCATAGACTAGATAGGCAAACTGGCCTAATTTCTGCTCCTGTATCTTATAGTCTTATGGTCTAAACTTTAAGGAGGCACCTTGCATCTCTGAGAATATGGATTCATGTTCTTCATGAATGTCAGTAGCTGGTGGGAATAGTTAATGTTTAACAATGAAGGTATTGTGGAGGCTGTCAAGGTAGCGGATAATATGACATTCAGTGCAGGATCACACACCAAATGCACTGTATTAATGTGGGGAAAGTTTATTCAAAACCTGGACCTCTCTGTCTCTCTCAATCACCATGGGGAGTGGGGGTTGGGGTGGGTAGGCGTAACGTCCTCAGAGGCACTTATACTATCCAGATTCATGCATCCTGAGTGAAACAAAAGTGACGGAATTTATCACCATCTCATTGTCTGTTTAGAATATAAGGAGTGCTTGTCCATCCCCCACAATGTTCAATGCAATCACCTCTTATTCTGTCACAGCGCGACAGATCAACCTTCACTCACTCCTCATGGTGCCATCATCCCAGGGATTAATCCGGTGGAACTCCTTTTTATTCTTTCTGTTATAAGGAGATCGCTCCTTATAAAGGAGATAAAATTAGTCCACAATAACCCAAACACTGCCTCAACAACGGTCTCAGAGTTGATCACAATAATTTTTTTCCCTCACTTAGCTAGCTCAATTTTCTTCATGTGACACAGGAAACCATTCGTTTACGATGAACTGTCACTGATTTGGAATTTAAAACATCCTTACGTGTGTAGGTCAACATCAATAAAGGCATACCAGAGGTGCCTTTCGAGATGGACATCACTCTTGGGGAGTGACTCAAACATAAAGAATCCATCTCAAGTAGTGAATGGCCACCTACCTGAATGGAATTCACCTGCAGGAATTAAGGAAAACAGGCAGAGGAAGGGAGTTATCTTTCCTGTTGATCTGCCCTCACAGGATATGCGCAGCACTGGTCAGGCCAGCATGTTATGCCAACCTTGAACTGGGTGGCTGGTTCAGCTGTTCCACAGGACAGTAAATATTAAAACGCAGTGCTGTGGGTTTGCATTCACACATAGACCTGACCAGGGAAGAATGGGCCATTGCCATCTCTAATGGGCATGAGGCAAACCGATATTAACAGATTATAATTTTGTGGCTGTAGATTATGAGCCAGTGACGTAACCACCATACACCGTCTTCCCATCTTTCTAATTCTATGCAGAGAACAACGCAAACATCTCAAGTGCAATTATTTTGCAATGGACACGTGGTAAGAAGGGACTTGAAACAGCTACATACGGAGATTAACAAAGGCACAAACAATGGTTTATTCAGGATTGTACTCAGGCTGAGGAGGAGACTGAGATGTCATGATGGTGGTAATGGACTGGATTGGTGAGTGGGTGGATATGGAAATGTAAACTTGTGCAGTAGAAAATGAATCAAGGAAAACAGTCTTTTTCATCCTCGCATATTGGTGCCTAATATTTAAATAACCATTTGCTAGTTACAATTTGTAAAGAATGGACTCTTTGATTGGAACTAAAAACATTGACGTGCAACTTTCCAAAATTTCCATATCATGGCCATCAATTCAGTTCAGACCGTTTCACTAGACAGACAGAGTTACATACCAGGAACGCTAACTATAGCATGGATCGGATGGTAACCAGCTTGATTAACCATCAGTACATCTTCAACCCGCGATGTTAATTATATCCAAGGCTGGGAAAGCCACAAGATACCCAGGATAAACTCCTGTCCATTGCTGTAAGTTTTCATTCGAATGTTCTCAGATCCTGATCCATTGTTGGAACATTCCAGTCTAATGTTCCCAGATTCTGATCTCTCCTCCTTCTCTCGCTGAAGATGTTGATCCCTGTTACTGGTGTGGGTGACGCTCCCGCTCAGAAAATGGGCTAACACATTGAACGCATTCCCTTATTGATAGAAGAGGGAAAATCTCTGCGGACCCATAGGATCCATGGAGACTCATATAATCACAATCGCTGAACAAATATCTCCAGCTAACCCTTTTCAATTTGATACTGTTTTACTAAAATTCAAAAGAACTTTGAACATTTATCATTCAGGATGTGATATGTGAGTGTGACTGAAGGAAGGAATGTTGGAGGTGGCAGATTGATTGTGTGTCATCATTCAGTCTGCATTGGATATAGAGGTAATTCCAGAGGTTTAACTCAACATAAACATGTTTCTCTTCTCATAAATGCGTAAATAAATCCTATAATTACTGATCAGTCATTGCAAAATAAGTAAAACATTGAGAGAACATTTTCGTTCATGATCTGATGGTAACATGGGCCTAAGAAAATGTGAGTTTATAACAATCAAACGGCATGAATATGTTAACAGAGAATTGTATGTGACAAGTACCATTCAGATTATTCCAGAATCAGAGAGGCCAAGCTATCCATGAGAGTGTTGATGCTATCCATGTTAAGGAACTGTGATGAAGTATCATTTACTGACTTCAATTGCATTGTGATTATGACATTGTGGAAAAGACAGAAGATGGAGAGGACTGGGGGACATGGCTGTTCAAACTGGGAAGAGGGACATTGCTGTTCCCCAGTTATCAGTATTGGAACATTTCTCTTTATAACTCATATGAAGAACAGATTCAAGGATACATCTACAATGAGAAATTAGCAGAGACAATATTAATGAAATGTATTTATGGAATACAAAATACAGGGACAAAATTATTTTCTATACAGACCAAAATATGCAAAGTACAAAGAGATAAGATTGTTAAAATTCACTCCTCATATTGAGTTATATTAATTGAAATGTAGATTAGAAAACGAGGAAAGTGGTGTGCAAACTTTATCAATCATTATTTGATCCACAGCGGAGATGCTGGTTTCCCCTGTGTCAGTGATCCCGCTCACTGAGATTCTCTGGCCCAGTCTCTCACACAGTATCTGGAGGTGGGGTGGGAGTGTTGGGTGGGGTTATCATTTCCTGCTGTTCATGGCACAGTTTATTTTTAGAAATCCACCTTCACCACGGAACTAATCTACTGGTCCACTGGGTTCTGTTTAGGTTTCAGTAAACCCAGCTCGGTGATATTATTGGAAAGAAATGAGCTGGGATGGCAGCCAGTATCAGCTGGGTGGTCACAGGGTATGTGACCCAGACAAAGGGCTTGCAGTTCAGAGGAAGTTCTAAGTAAAACTTCCAACTTCTGTCCATCCGTATTTATCTACCCTCATGCTGTATTCTGATCTATCTGTCTTCACGCTCATCTAACACCTCATCCTCTCCCACTCAGTCAGTCGGTCCCCTTTCTATCCTCTCTCAGTTTATCTCTCTTCACTTTCTTTTTCTCTGTTTATTTCTCTCTCAGACCATCTATCTCCACACACTCTCTTTGTCTCCAATTGTGCAGTTGAAGAGCTTGTGGCCCCGCAATGGGTTGACTGACCTCCATCAGTGTTATAATATTTCAGTGGTTCTTTGACCCACAATAAATATTTTAGGTACCTGGATAGATAAGCTGGTCCGGTGACAGGTACAGTGCACAATCACCCATTATCTATTCATGTTCTTCTCTGATGTACAGCTGCCTTGCAATGTCTGTGCAAACAAAATAGACTGAATGGAATTTGAGCAGTCCAGAAGACGTTCATGACGGTGTATTTCAATTAGGATTTAATGAAGGATGAGATTCCAGAATAACATAAGCAATGAAAGAAAAACAGGGCAACCCAAGAAATAGCAGCTGAGTACAACATATGGTTCCAAGTAGGCCTCATGGTACTATCGCTAGATTATCAATCCAGAAAATCAGCTTTTCCTCTGTAGACCCAGGTTAGAATCCCGCTACTGCAGATGGTGGAAATTCAATTCAATAATTTTTTAAAAAGCTGGAATTAAGAATCTACTAATGAGAATGAAATCATTGGAGATTGTCAGAAAAGAAAACCCATTTGGTTCACCAATATCCTCCAATGAAGCAATCTTCCACCCTCACTCCAGACCCAAAGCATTGTGATGACTCTCAATAGCCCTCTGAAATGGTCTAGCGTGTCATTCAGTTATACCAATCGCTACAAAATCTCAAAGAAATGAAATCGGGTGGACCAACAGATATCGATCTGATCACCCAAAAAGCCTGTTGGAAACATCACTGTCGAACCTGCAAAGTCCTCCTTACTATCATCTGACGGCTCGTGCCAATATTGGAACAACTGCCTTATATACTAGTCAAATAACAGCCTGACATAGTCATGCTCACGAAATTATACCTTACAGAAATACCCCAGACACCACCATCTCCATCATTGGATCTGTCCTGGCGCAAGGTCAGGACTGATCCAGCAGAGGGGACAGCTCAGTACAATACATTCTGGAGGTAGTTTCTCTGCGAGTCCCCAAAATTAACTCCGGACCCAATGAAGTCCCATGGCTTTAGACTAACCGTGGGCAATGTAGCCTTACTGATTACCATGTAACGTCATTCCTCAGCTGGATCAGTAGTCCTCCATGCTGAACAACATTTGGAGAAAACACTGACTGTGAAAAGGGCACACAGTGTATTCTGGCTGAGGAATTTCAAAGTCAACCACCAAGAGTTGTTTTCCAGCAGTAGTACTGATCACGCTGGTAGGGTCCTAAAGGACATATCTACTAGATTGAGTGTGCAGAAGGTAGTGGGGGAAATGAACGAGTGGGAAAATAAACCTGACCTCAACCTTACCAATCTACCAAATGCAGATGCATCTGTGCATGACAGCATCGGTAAAACTGACCACCGCACTGTCGTCGAGAAGACAAAGTCTCACAGTCATATTGAGAATAAACTCTATTGTGTTGTGTGGCACCTGCACCACGCTAAATGGCACAGACTTCCAACAGATCTAGCAACTCAAGACTGAGCATCCATAAAACGTTGTGGCCCATCAATACTCCAGTACAATCTTTAATGTCCTGGACCAGCATATAAACCACTCAATCATTACCATCAAGCTAATACTCTATTAAGTATTAACCCTAGTGCAATAGAGAGTGCAACAATGGGAGAAAAAAACTGCTCAAGCATGTTCTGTACATAAACCGCAGGACAAATTCAACACAGCCAAATTCCGCATCATCAGTCTATTCTCCATCACCAAGAAAGTGGTGGAAGGGCTCATCAACAGTGCTATCAAGCAGCACCTACTCAGCAATAACCTGCTCAGTGACGCCCAGTTTGGGTTCCAACAGGGCCACTCAGTTCCTGACCTCATCACAGCCTTTGTTCAAACATAGAAAAAGGAACTGAATTACAGCTCTTGAAATCAAGGCTGCTTACTTTGCAATGTGGCATAGAGGAACCCAGGTAAAAAGGATATTGAGAGCAAGTACTTCATTATTGGAGTCATACCTGACTGATAGGAAAACGGACATTGTTGTTGGCAGTCAGTCATCTCAGTTCTAGAACATGTTCACCATCTACAAGGCAAAGGTCAGGAGTGAGATGGAATACTTCCCAATTGCCTGAATGAGTGCAGCCACAACGACACTGAAGAAGCTTGACACCATTCCAGGATAAAACAGCCCAATTGATTGGCAGGACATCCACAAGCATTCACTCCATTCACCACCAACACTCAGTAGCAGCAGTGTGTACTACCTACAAGACAGTACCTCCCAATCCTACAAGAACTTCCATCTAGAATGACAAGGGCGTCAGGCTTTTTGCGAACACCACCACCTTCAAACTCCGCTCCAAACCAGTCAACATCCTGAGTTGGAAATATATCACCATTCCTTCACTGTTGCTAGGTCAAAACCCTGTTATTCCCTGACTCATAGCATTGTGGATCAACTCACAGCAGGTGGACTGGAGCAGTACAAGAAGGCAGCTCAGCACCACCTTCTCAACAGGGCATCTGGGGACGGACAAGCAATCGTGGGCCCATCCAGCGATTCCCATAACCAAAAAATATGTTTAAAAATTTCCAAGTTGAACACCTCGATGGGACAGGTTTTCTGATGTGAATATGAACAGGTAAGCAGTGTTTCTGATACTGAACATTTTAGACCCTTCTGTTATTAGAAAGGTGTGCTGTGTTCCATGACATATTGTTGCTGAGCGCTGTGATAAATTGCACCTGTTTTGTTAAATGCAACAACATTAGTGTAACAGGATCGATCCTTCAAAAATACCAGACTGAATCTGACAACCATCGTCGAGACAATGTACTCCCGTCAGATGAGACTCACAGATAGCAACTTATATTCAACACATGGCTGCGCTACTGGTTAACACTGAATCCTCCCACCGTCCATATTACAGGTCTTACCATTGACCAGAAGGAGAAGTCAAATCAACGTATAGATCCAACAGTTACATGAGCAGGTCTAATATTTGCAATTCTGCACTGAATAATAGACTGTATGACAATATGGGCATGAGATATAACAATAGATTTAGGCCATTCAGCCTATCTCTTCACTCTGAAATTGCCATTTTGTCATAGTCTCTCAGACTAATTGAAATATCTTCTATACTCTAACTGTATCAATCTTTGCAGTAATCGATCAGTTTCAATCAAATGTGCCCCCCTATTCTTCTTAATTCTATTGAGAACAGACATGCAGCCCTCAACTGCCTCTCAAATGACAAGCCGTCATTCCCAGAATAGATCATGTTGAATACCCATAGATCCTTCCCCAGAAAAGCTCACAATAATCCAAATGCCGTCTGACCATAGCCCATTACATTCTCAGGAGTATGTCTCCGCTCTTGTATTCTCACTCACTTGAAATGAATGTTAACATTGCATTTGCTTTCCGAAATGCCAATGGAACCTGCACATTAACCGTAAGAGAGGACGAGGACTCCAAACTCCTTTTGTGCTTCAGATTTCATGAAGCCTTTTAGAATATAGCGTCTGCCTGTATTCCGCCTACAGAAGTGCATAATCTCACATGTTCCCATATTGTGTTCCATCAGCCATGTGTTTTCCCAGTGTCCTAAACTGTCAAAGGAATTGTCCACTCCCTCATTATCATCTGCCCATCCAATCATCATTGTATCATCTGCAAACCTAGTAAAACTGCCGTCAGGTCAGATGGTTCACGTAAATGGCACTTCCTGACTACCTAAAGACTGTCCACCATTGAAAAGGCACTACGCTCAAGATGCTTGATTCCATTTAGGTTTAAGCAGTGGCTTGACTGGATTTACACCTGCAAAGTCTTCACTCCTTGTAACACTGGCACTGACACCCTGCCCACCATTTTATTATGAATTTACCCTTTATGGTGATAGAGAACTTGATAGCATCCGATACCAGTCTATTAATGGCAATCTGTCTCAATGCTGACTGTGTGGTGCTCACACCAACCAATGTTATGGTGTGTTGAAGACGATAGAAGGAGGTGGGGGGAGGGGATGTCGATCATGAATGACTGTGTAACTGTCACTGAAGGCAGACACCTGCCGCGAAAGCCCCACATGTACCTGTGTCTGTTGTCACCGCTGCAGGCATATTCAGTCTTTCAGTGAATCAAATCAAAGAAAGTGATGGGGCTGGAGAGTGTTGCCGGCTGAGCACTCAGATCCTGTTTATACCAACTAGCAGAGGTATTCACATACAACTTCAGCCTCTCCCTCAAGAAGCGGAATTCCCAATCTGATTCAAGAAGGCCATCATCATCCTCGTAAGTGAGAAAGCACATGGAACGTGACCTTAAAGATTACCACCCAGTGGCTCCGACCTCAATAATCATGAAGGGCTTTGAGAGGCTGGTTATGGCCCACACAAACTCCAGTCACCCAGCCTGACCTGCTGCCCTATATTTTGCTGACTGATGTAACGGGTTCACAACAAATGCCATATCCGAGCCCTGCACGCATCCCAGGAATATCTGGTCAATGAGCAGGAGTCTGATACACCAGACTCCTGCTCATTGACTAAAGCTCCATCTTCAAAATCATTATCCCTTACAGGCTAATCACAAAACTCCGTGACTTGGTCTCGGTTCGAGCCTCTGCAACTGGATCCTCAGGCTTCTGACCCACAAACCGCAATAGTGAAGGTAAGTAAAATCACCTCCTCCACAATAGCACTCAACAATAAAGCTGCTGAAGGATGTGTTCTCAACACCCGACAATATTCACTGTACACCCACGGATGTGTCCTCAGCCCCTTACTGTACTCCCTGTACACCGATGGCTGTGCCCTCAGACCCCTACTGTACTCCCTGTACATCCACGGCTGTGCCCTTAGACCCCTACTGTACTCCATGTACACCCACGGATGTGTCTGCAGCTCCCCACTGTCCTCCACGTACACCCACGGACGTGCCCTCAATCCCCTACTGTACTCCCTGTACACACACGGCTGTGTCCTCAGCCCCCTACTGTACTCCAGGTACACCCACGGTTGTGTCCTCAGCCCCCTAATGTCCTCCCTGTACAACCACGGCTGTGTCCTCAGCCCCCTACGTACTCCCTGTCCAGCCACGGCTGAGTTTCCAAGTTCCAAACAACACCAGCTAAAGGTTCACTGATGACATCACTATAGCAGGACGGATATTAAACAACGCGTCAGAATGTAGAAAGGCGATAGAGAGCTTGGTGGCATGGTGTGTTGATCATGACTTCTCTTTCTAATGCGGCAAACCTAAAGCATTGATCACTGACTTTATGAAGAAAGGAGGGGAACACACCCCATTTACATCAACCGTTTCAGGGAGTGCAGATCATCAAGTCCCTCGGAGTGATGATAACTCACAACCTGTCCTAAACTTCTCACACAGGTCCGACGGTCGGGAAGGTTCAACAATGCCTCTCCTTCCTCAGGTGGTTCAGGAAATTCAGCATGTGCTACATCTACAGATGCACAATTGAGAGCGCACTGTCCCGGTGAATAACAGCCTGGTACAGCAACTGCTCTACTCAGGACCATGAGAAACTACAGATGGTTGAATGCTCTGACCAACACCATAACATCCAAACCATTGATTCCATTTACATGGCTCGTTGCGCAGAAAGGCTGCCAACATCTACCCCAGATTACTGTGGCAATGGAGAGAGAAAATAGCTGGGGTATTAACGGATATCGTTGTAGCATCCCTGACCACGGCTGAGGTCCTGGAGCGCTGGAGAATTGTTAATCCCCTGGGTTAAGAAAGGTAGTAGGGATAATCTAGTCAATTATAGACCAGTGAGACTGATGTCGTGGTAGGGAACCTGCTAGAGAAAATACTGAGAGATAGGATCTTTTCTTATTTGGATGAAAATAGTCTTATCAGCGATAGGCAACATGGTTTTGTGTGGAAAAGGTCATGTCTGACCAAATCAATAGGATTCTTTGATGAAGTGACAACGTTTATGGATATGGGAGAGACTGTAGATGTCATGTACATGGACTACAGGAAGGCGTTTGGTATGTTTCCCCATGGTCGGATTATGGCGAAAGTGAAGTCACATTGCGCGCTAGCTAGGTGGATAAAGAACTGGCTGGGCAACAGGAGGCAGAGAATAGTAGGGGGAGGGAGTTTCTAAAAATGGAGAACTGTGACCAGTGGTTCCATTTAAGATGTTTCTGCAAAGATACATGAATGGGCAGGGAACATAGGGATACAGATCCTTAGAAAATAGGCGACAGTTTAGATAGAGGATTTAGATCGGCGCAGGGTTGTACAACCGAATGGCCTGTTTCTGTGCTGGAATGATCTTTGTTCTAACATTATCAAAGACCCATCAGACCACAGTAATTGACTCCTCCAACCTCTTCTATCAGGATAAAAGGTACAGACGCTTGAAAACACAGAGCAGCTGGTTCAGGAACAGTTTCTTCCTGACTGTTATTAGACTGATGAATGTACTCTCTAATCTCAGATAATGCTGATCTTGTTCATGTTGATCTCGCCTCGCGCACGCCTTGTGCAGCCTAACCTGCATGCCTCTCAGACATGTTCTACAGTCATTATTCTGTATATCATTGGTCACTCTGCTTTGCCTGTACACCTTGGTACAGGTCAAAGTAAATCCTCACCTCCCTCCCCCCAACTCCCACCAGTGATCACTCTGAGCTGTTTCCGGTCCTCATCCCCAGCACCTCCCATTCCCCATCCCCAGCTCACTGTTACCCGATCCACAGATCCCTGTGTGCTTTGTCTCTCACTAATTCTCTCACACTGTCTGTTTCCCTGTCTTTTCCTTTTCTCTGTCTTCTGTTTCTTTCCCTGAACTTTCTATCTCCCCTTCTCCCTGTCCATGTGACTGTTTGTTTCTTGATTTGTTTCCTTTCTCTGTTTTACTGACTGTCCTTCTGTTTCCCTCGCTGTGTTCTCTCTCTCCTTATACACATCTGTCTCTTTCTCCCTCGTTGTGATGGTGATGGCTTCTCTATTCTTTTGAAGCTTGTGATGGCTCTTTGGTTGGATGTTGGCAATATAATAAACTTAATTGTGCTTTGGTATCTTGGACATAATTTAAATTTAGTGGGTAAATTTCAATTGTTCTCAAAATAGCAACCATTTAACAACTAATTGTTATATCTAAATGTTTTGGAAGAGCCTTCTCCCAGTGCTCTGCATACTGGAAACTGAAAGCATTCTATTCACGCGCATAATAGTGTGACGGTAACTGCTCTTCCCAGGACCATAAGAAACTACAGACGGTTGCGTGCACAGCCCAGATTATCATGGAAAATAACCTTTCATCCATTTAGACTTCTCATTGTCAGCGAAAGGCTGGCAACATTAAATATCTCTCCAAAACCGATAATGATCTCCTATAACCACTTCCAAAAGGGAGGAGATACAGAGGCTTGAAAACATTGACCAGTATGCTCAGGAACACCTTTTTCCCTACCGTAATTACACTGATGAATTGACATCTCTAACGTTTCAAATAATATTAATCTTGCAAAAGACGGTTTTGCTTTGCACAGCTCCTGTGCAGCTGTCACCCTGCATGCCTCACTCTGTCTAAGTGCCATTGAGTTTCAAGGTCTTCTCAAGGGCAATCAAATAAGTGAACTAATGCTGGCACAGCCAGCGATACCTATATCCCATTAATAAATATAAGAAGATGACGACACTCAGGGAAGACAGACAGTTGGGATCAAATTGCTTTAAACATGATCTTAGATACATACGGGTTTCCCTCGGTAACTGAAAGTAATCTGATATGGCGTAAAGCAAAGTAGCATTAATTTATGTGGGAAAAATTCACCTTTTTTGGCAAAAGTGAAAATCCTCTTCAGATATCTTTTGGGAAGCGAAAATAGGACCTAACGGAGGTTTTTCAGAAAGGGAAGTGGCAAAAAGCACAAGTTTGAAAAGCGGGGGAATATATGTGCCGTCATGGGCATGATATTCAAGAGATGGGAAAAGTTAAAAATAAATGAGGTGAATCTCACATTTTATTTCCATCCCAGCTGATCATCATTCCCTTTCTTTGCTCTTTTTCTTCTATCTCGATCTCTATCGATTCAACTCACTCCTCTTCCTCTTCAAAACAGACTTCTCTGTCACCAGCATTATTTATACTATTTTCCAGATGCTTTCAGTTCTGAAAAGCTCCCCACCATTTTCTGATCTTTGCTTTGCATTTTTAATGCAATTTCAGATCTCCAGCATCTTTCTGTATTTGGTCTAACTTTCAAATTTTTTATTCCATGGTAAGTCGGCATCTCTGCCAAGCTTTTGTTAATCATCACTAATTGCCCTGACTGTGAGGCCATTCCACAAGTCAATATAAAGTCAAGCACATTAACATGGGTTTGAAGTCACACTTAACCCAGACCGGGTAGTAGCATTAGACGTCTTTACCGAAGGCCATCAGTGAAACAGCAAGATTTTCAGACAAAAGGTGGGTTTTATGGTTGTTTTTCGTGAAGTTCACTGTTATTCTAATTCTTATCATTTTTATGTAAGTTCTGCCATCAGTTGTGGTAGGACTTGAAACAAATTGCTTGAAACAATAGGCTTTGCTCCAGAATTACATCCAGCGATATTCTGATTCTGATACATTGTTCTAATCATGAAGTATCGTCCGAGACAAGAACAATTTTGTGACTGAAATACTTATAACTGGAAAGGTTGCCACAAGAGAGCTTGAAACATAAAGTCTGAATTTTACCAACGTGCAGACAATGGATTGTTCAACTACAGCATTGAGGCAGAGATAGAGATTGGGGATGTTATAAGCCGGTAGTGGACAAAGTTAATGACAGTGAGAATATGAGACATAAATCAGTTCAGGGCAAAAAGGGATCCCGAGTTTGTCCACAGTTTTGTTCTCAGATAAGGGAGTGGTCTGCAATTCAGATGAATGGAGACTGCAATTGAAATTGAAGATAAAAGAATCAGTGACAAATATAGATAACAGAAATTGCAATGAAGTTCAAAATTTCTTATGAGATTAATGAATGGACAGAAGTAGAGAACACCGACAATAGTGAGATTAGATTAGTAACACACCTTCCACCCCTGCCAAAATAATAATCAGCACCGCTAATATCCGATATGGTAAAAATTCTCAAGAGAGGGAAATGTTGAAAAGACCCAAGGAAAGCCTCGTCTCCATTGGTGTAATTATCGAATCCATTCTTCTCACATTCAGATCTGTCCTCTCCAGGTCTGTGCAGCTGCTGATCTCGGTTACTGTTGGAGCTGATGCAACTGCTCCTACACTGGGATAGCGCACTGAGTGAAGCCTCTCACCAATAGGAGAGGGAAACCCTCCAGTGACACAGTTACAATGCATGGAGACTGACATCAATCACAGTCACTGAGCAAACAGTTCTAGCTTTCAATACAGCACATTCAGTTCACAATATAACTGGACTGGACTGGTTGCTGACATCGTTGGCTATTGGTCACATCTCCCATCACCAATTCCTCCAGTGACGTCAGTTGTGAGGGTGAATGATGGATGCTTTCTTATCGCAGGCTAGGTGACTCTGCTCTGTTGTACGTTTTCAATGCTGCAACCATCTTTCCCCGAATCTCCGCCCCTCGAAAAAAAAGAAACACAGTCAGGATGATGTTACTGTGCTGATCTCTCCTCCACGGGAACAAACGCTAGCGAACAGACTGTCACTGGGCACAGTTGCCCTGAACATATACAGGAAGTGTGAACTTCTCGAAATGTTGCTCTCCCTGCTCTAGTACGGAAACGTTGGCACTTCCATGCAGAATATGCTTCAGTATCTTATTTATACAAATTGACAAACAGCCTAATGCAGTTTTACTTGCTGTGAAGCAATAATGTTTACGCTTTTTCACCTCTGTACAAAACCAAAACTGATAAGTACAATGGTCTTATTCATTAAGAATTATGAATTAATGAGTCAGGTTCGAATGAATATAACATTGGCTGGGAGATAGGGTGGAACGGCGGCAGTAACTGTGGAGACTACATGGGAAGTACAATGATATTCCCCAATCATCATCACTCTTTCTGACATATAGAATTAAATATAATGCCCAACAATGAATCAGCCAACATTTGGGAGATGCAATGCTGAATGACAATGTGACCTGAACAGGATAATTTTAAATGTGATAAAGTGAACTATATTTTATATGCACACAATTTAATCATTTGGAATACAGATTGAGTAGGGTCACCGCATCTGAAACATTAACTTTGATTTCTCTTCACTGATACTACTCGACATGCTGAGCTTTCCCTCCAACGTCTGTTTCTGTTTGAGATTGATCATACTGTTCATATCTGGCAGGAAACTTACAATTAAAAGCAGATACGTGTCACGAAATGTGCAGGGCTATCGGGACAATGATAGGAGAGATATTAGATGCTTACAATGTGGAAACAGGCCCTTCGGCCCAACAAGTCCACACCCATTTCCCTACATCTAACACGACAGACAATTTAGCATGGCCAATTTTGCGACTGTGGGAGGAAACTAGAGCACCCGGCAGCAACCCACGCAGACACCAGATGAATGTGCAAACTCCATACAGACAGTCGCCAGAGGCGGGAATGGAACCTGGGTCTCCAGTGTTGGGAAGCAGCAGTGCTAAGCATTGTGTTACTGTGCCGTATCGCACTGCCCAACCTGGAAGAAACAATATGCTGAGTTTTCACCACCTTTGCTGTAATAATTCTATGTAAGCATTTAAAGCTTTTGGAGAGTGAGGAGACAAGCTTGTTGAGTGAAGGACACAGAGTATTCCATCATCAATAATTTATCCCTATTATTTCATGCAGTTCAGCTGCCTATAAAATGTATTTTCAAATAAAATAGATTTCCTGAGATTTACGGGATGTTCAGATTTTTTTTTTACTATGTATCTTCAAGAAGAAACAGATTTCGGCCATAATTCAGGTTTCACAGACACACCAACTGAAATAGGAATAGGAAATGCCCACATTGTCCAAGTATAACCAAGTGCAACATGTAGACCTGTCAAGCAACATGAAATATTGAGATAATGGAATCACAACATACAAACAGAAAATGCTGGAGAAACGAAAAAGATGAAGAAGCATTTGGAGAGCAACAGAATTAACATATGTCATATGATGTGACACTGTTCTGAAAAGTCATATTAGAATCAAAGTTTAATTTTTTGCATCTCTGCTCAGATGTTGCCAGATCGACTTAGTTTCGCTCCAGCTCTTTTGATTTCTTTCTTCTTTCTGAACTGTGACAAAGTGTCTGGTCTAAATGATAACAGCAAAGCTGTTATCTCAGTTGAATCTTGAGTAATTTGTTATGGACATTAAATGAGAAATTACAAAGTTCCTAAGTTTGACAGGCTCTAAATATCGATGACGTATTGCATTGTGAGAACTTGCCATGAATATGTTGAAACAAAACAGAAGTTGCTGTAAATGTTCAGCAGGAATGGCAACATCTGTACAGAGAAATCAGAGTTAACGTTTCAGGTCCAGTGTCCCTTCCTCAGAACTGATGGTAACACGGAAAATGTTGGTTTATATGCAGAAGAGATGGATAGCTCTTAATGGAGACTGTTAGTAGCTAACAATAAGGTGTGAGTAACGGAATGCTATGTGAGAACTAGGCCTGGTGTACGGACAGGGGGCCAGGACATTGGGGAGCTTAGGCCCGAAAATTATTGAACTTGAATCTAAAGGGCTGCAGGGTCCGCATATGAAAAATGAGGTGTTGTTCTTCCAGATTGCGCTGAACTTGCCTGGAACACTGCAGCAAGCCTGACACAGCGATATTGGCCAGGGAACAGGATGGGCTGTTAAACTGGCAGGCAACTGAAAGCTCAGAGTCATTTGCAGCGGTACAACTTGGATGTTCTGTGAAGAGGTCACCCAGTCTACCCTTCATTTCCCAAATGTAGAGGTGACCACATTCTGAGCAGCGAATATAGTAGACTGGAATGTGGGAAATGTTAGTAAGGTGCTGCTTCACCTGGAAGGTATAGTTGGGTCTTTGGATACTGATGAGGAGGGAGGTAAATGGGAAAGTGTCACACCTCCGGCAGGGGAAAGTGAAGTGGACCTGGAGTGGGAGTGAATAAAGAGTAGACCAGTGTATCCAGGAGGGAATGATTGCTCCAGAAGGTGGACAAAGGAGGACAGGTGAATATGTGCAGGTGGGGGCATCTCACTGGAGGTGGGGGAAATGCAGGATGATGATCCTCTGCATGTGAATGCTCCTGGTGTAGTAGGTAAAGACAAGGTAAACTCTGTTGCGAGAGGGAAGGAAAGGGGGAGGCTAGAAGCACAGGAGATGGGTCAGACTCGGCTGAGGACCCTGTTGACAACAATGATGGGGAATCCCTTGATTGAGGAACAAGGTGGACATTTCAAAGGCTTCCTTGTTGAATTTAGTATCATCAGAAGCAATGCGGTGGAGACGGAGGAACTGGGGGAATGGAATTGAGTCTATGCAAGAAACCAGGTGTGAGGATGTATACTGCAGGAAGCTGTGGGCATCGGTGGGTTAATACTAGATATCAGTGGCCTGTCTATCCCCAGAAATGGAAGCAGAGATGTTGAGGAAAGGAAGGAAGAAGTCAGAGGTAGACCAGATGAAAGTGGTGGAGGGGTTCAAGTTTCAAGTGAGATCGATTAACTTTTCCAATTCTGGACAAGAGAGAGAAGCAGCAGGGATGATATCATCTATGTATCGGACAAAGAGTTGTAGATGGGTGCTGGAATAGAACTAGAACAGGGAATGGTCGACGTACCCCAAGAAGAAACAGGCATACCTGGGGCACACGTGTGTATCATTTACTTCCTCTGTGTGGCAGGTGCAGACTGAAACAAGGGGTCAGCCCAGGCAGTTCTGTTTGTGAATTTTTGGGGGGAGTTAGAACCGAGCTCTGCTATCAGAGGACCATCACCACGGGGGCAGTTGGGAGGAGGGGGCGAGGGGAGCAGGAATCTCAAGATGAAATGTGGACAGTTATGGTAGTTGATAGAATGGCCTGATGTGCCATGGTAGGGTCATTGTGCAGGGGGACATTAGAGGAGGTATCTGGGAGTGGGCGTTCAAACTGTGCAATGTCGAAATCAGTCCACCAGGCTATAGCTACACCACCCTTATCGGCACAGGCTGAATAACACAGTCAGAGTTGGATCTAAGCACATGGAATGTAGGCTGTTCGGACAGTGATAGGTTGGATTTGGTGAGGGGAGTGCAGAGAAATTCAGACAACATATGTCATGTTGAGATTTCTCAATGAACCGATTTAATTCAGGTAAAGGCCAGAGGGAGGGGTCCAGGTGGACGAAGAGTATTGCAGCTACGTCTATGGGGCAGGGAGAGGAACCTTGCAGAAAGAAATGGGCACTGAGTCGAAGACAGCGGAAGAGCTCAACTTAATGTGATGCCTAAAATTCATTAAAGTGGGGGCACAGAGAGGTAAAGTTCAGATATTTATTTAGTACAGAACATTCAGTATCAGAGAGTAGACGTTCGGGAGAGATGGTGAATAAACAACAGGAGGTGGAGTTGGGGCAGGGCATGGAGTCAGAGGGCAGGGTTTGGGAGGGGAGGAATGTTCCAGAGGGTCAAGGGCATCTCCACGTTGTTGCAAATTGTGTGCCCAGTACATCTGGTTAGCACAACGAATGATCTGGTGAATAAATTAGAATTGTGGAGTGGTGTAACCTTGAGCCAATGTGATGCGATGCTGCTGGACAGAGAAAACGTTGAGCTCAGTGGCACTGACTTCGCACGATCAGTCCTCAGAAAGTAATGGATTGAAAATAATTGGGAAGGTAATCTTTTTGTAACGTCCTGATTTCACTGGAGTGACACTCAAGCAGCAAGGTCTTACTTTTCAGAGACTTTAGTCCAAACTGTGAAAACATAATATGTCTTGATGTCATTAACAGGACAAACTTATCCATGGTTTTGGAAGGCACTAGCAAGAGCAGAGTTTATTTGTCATTGCCAGTAGCTCTGGGTAAAGTGTCATTGTTCAGTGAGGAAATTACCAGCGCAGAATTTCCTGCAATTCCCATTGACCACAGTTTACTCAGGATCCCTGATATCACATGAGTCAAATGCTACTTTGATGCCACCCCAGTTACTCTGACCTCAACTCAACTGACATTGGCAAATCAGTTAAATTAATAAACAACAAAACGACAGTACACAGTCTGTTTGATCAATGTGCTCACTCTGTTTAACAATGTTTCAGGGAAAACTGATGCATGGACTTCTGATTCTGAGGAGAGGTTTGTCCTATTTGTGATGAGGTTGTTTCGTTAAGTGCTGTGACAGAGAGACAGAAAGACATTCCACTCTGTACCATGAGGAACAAAACCAGCCTGTTCACCGTGCATCAGACAGTGACAGAAACACACTATTGTCTGTTCCTATTGGACATTGATCATCTCAATCTTATCATTTACTGAGGATAAATAGCAGCACAGGAGTCAGCGGCTCCCATCATCCCAGTTGGAAAGCAAAAAGGGGAAGGGATAGCCAGGGAAAGTGGGATTAACTGGGGAATTTGTGTAACTTATAGTGGGAGTGGCAGAAAAAGAGTGTGAAGGGAGATCATCAGTGGAAGATTATGTGGCACCAGAAGGGGCAGTGCAAGGGAAGTAGGAGAGTAAGAAAGGAGTAGGACGGAGGAGGAAGAAAAGTAGATGAAGTTTTAGTGACAGGGAAAAGCTTGTTTTTGAGGAAGTGAGATTGGATGAGAAAATATCACTGTTCAAGAAAATCGGGATCTGGATTCCATTCAAAATTAAGAAAGGATTCCTTGTACTTTTTCTTCTTTCACTTGACCCTTGTTCAGGTTGTACATGTACTATATATTTCTAAATCTCCAACAAGTGCAGGCGACATGTCTTTTTTCTCCCCTACGTGATGTTTCAATATTTTTGATTTTTTTTAAACTTTATGTATTTGCTTCCAATTCAGGTGGATATGAGAATAAGGTTTGATCTTTTGCAGTTTGCCCATAACATCGAATTTAATTGAATATTTATCGTCATCACACTTGCTGATTTAAACAAACAATGAATGAGTCCATGTCCATCCTGCAGATGAAAGATTTTTTCAGCTCGGGCTATTGCAGGGAATGTCACAAAGAATAGTGCCACGCAAAATGCTAATGTTCCACTGCAAGGTGCCAAACCCTAGTTTATCCTAAATTATTTATAAGGTTTACAAATAAAACATATTGAGGGGCAGAGTGTAAAAGGTGAATTCAACTCTGTGTCGAAAATGCTATTTGTGACTCCCTCATAACATGTGTTAACTACATCACTCATAAATTGGAAAATTGGAAAAGCAAGAGGCTGTAATTTTCCAATCATCCTCTGAATAACATCTGGAGAACAGGAAGGAAATCACGGTTTGTTTGCAATATTCAGAAATGACGATTGTGAGAATGTGGAAAGTGGGGAGCAGTGGAATGATGAACAATGTTGTGGATAACACAAAAATGAGCTGGGTGGATCACAGTCTGGAGGAAAGTGTTAGGCGTCAGGAGGATATAAACAGATTATCCAGATAGCCAGATCAATGGCTGATTAAATTTGACACCGATAAATCGGGAAGATGAAAGTTAGAAGTAACAAGACAAGTGAGTAATCAAAAATGAGTATGAAAGAGGAGTGCTAAATTTGCTCGTTTTTTCTTTGCGGAAGGGAAGGTTGAGGAGGGAACCTGGTGCAGGTAAACAAGAGCATAAGGGGTATGGAGAGAATGGACATACAGCAGCGGTTTTCCTTAGTCAAAGGATCAAAAACAAAGGGACACACGTTTAAAGTGAAAGGCAGGAGATTGAGAGAGGATTTGTGTAATGCGTTTCGAACTGAGAGGGTGGTATGAATCTGGAATGTGTTGTCAAGGTGGATGGTTGAGGCAGGTAACCTCACAAACGTTTAGAAAGCCTTTGGATGTGCACTTGCTGGCACAGACGTCATCGGCCTGGTTTTCATTGCACGATTGTGTGCAGTGGCAGCTATGAACACCCTGATATATTCTGAAGAAATAAGCAAAGGTGGTTGCTGCTTTTTTCCTTAGACTGGACTCAGTATGTGGCTACATCACAAAACAGCATCATCTCATGGAGCTTAAGCACTTACTCAAACAAATGTAACCCAGCCATCTCTGGGAACAACCAGGGTAATTCATATGCTCAGTGCAAGCATTGTCCAACAACAGCACCGACATTATTCTAGCTGTTTGCCCACATTCTTATAGCTACAGCCATAAAACGAACACAGTTTTTCCTCCATTATAATACAGACCTCGAGCAATAAGGCTGCTATTTCTCTGAAGCATAATAAAGTCTGTCCCAGGTATTCACTTTGACAAACAGCAAGTTTTCCTGTGTTTTTGCTGCTCGTTGTTTATCACAGAATTCCCCACCCCAACCTCTTTCCCCTTTAACATTTTCTTGTATACTGTCTCCCTGATCACACACACCATAATCCCTCACATTCCCCACACTTTCCATCCTTATTTGTTAATCCCTGAAAAACCTGCACCTCATCTAGATCATTTATTCCAACTCCCAACTCCTATTTTGGACTGATTTAATTCCTTCTCTCAGCATTGTCATTATACTGGCCGTGCCTGATGTCCTATTCACCTCTACCTTCTGCTCAGTTCCTGATCCTCTGTTTTGGTTCTCACCCTCCTGGTTTATTCAAATCCATCTGACTTGGACCAGCAAACCTTACCACAAGGATGTTGGTGCTTGTCCAGTTAAGACGCAACCTGTCTTTTTTTACAGGTCCCATCTGTCCAGGAAGAGATCCCATCGATCCAAAAATCTGAAACCATCAACCCTGAACTAGCTTTTTAACAACATGTTAACCTATACTGACTTCCTTATCTTTCCCTCTTTTCCACATGGCATGGTGAGTAATCCAGAGATTACAGAGGATTGCCCCCCCTCTCTCTCTCTCTCGCTCGCTCTCTCTCACACACAGGCAGAAACCAAATTACTTTCCAGAAGAATACAAACAACCTTAAAGTAATCGGAATCGTAGCTGGAATGAAGGATTTATTCAAAGGGAGGATGAGAGAAATTGCGCTTCTTCTGGATGTCAGTTTGCTCGCTGAGCTGGAGAGTTCATTTTCAGATGGTTCATCACTGTACTAGGGAACATTATCAATGAGCCTCTGATGAAGTGCTAGTATTATGTCCCACTTGTTATTTAAGTCTTCAGGATTCCTTGAGTCGTGATGTAATTTCCAGTATTGGTGATTTTATGTCCAGTTCTTTTTCTCAGAGAGTGTGGGATGGAATCAAAATCGATCTGTTTGTTGATGGAGTTCGTTTGGAATGATATGCTTCTAGGAATTCTTGTGCATGTCTATGTTTGGCTTGTCCTAGATGGATGTGCAGACCCAGTCGAAATAGTGTACTTCCTCATCTGTATGTAACGATACTAGTGATAGTGAGTTATATCTTGTTTTCTGGCTAGTTGATGTTCATGTATCCTGGTGGCTAGTTTACTGCCTGTTTTTCTGATGTAGTGCTTGTTACAATTCTTGCAAAGCTTAATCTTCCTGGACCAGAACAGACAAAGATGTGATCTTATTGCAGTGCTCAAAAGTATGACAAAAAGTTGAAGAGTAAAGCAGGAATACTCTGTTTCCGTTAGTTGGCATTACAGCATCAAGGAGTTCTAATTTCAAGATTGTCAGAAAAACGCAGGAGTGAGATAAAGAAAAACGTCTTTATTGAGAGAGTTGTTTGGATTTAAAATGGACTGCCTGGGGGAGTTTTGGATGAAGATTAAAAAGAGAAATTGTTCTGTATTTGGAAATATGAATTTAACAGGCTGCAGAGATAAGGTTTGCAAATGGAAGGGGCTTGGGAGACATTCCTGGAGCTGATGCACACACAGTGGTCAATGGCCTCCTCCTGTACCTTAAAGTTTTGCACTCTGTCATGTGTTTGATGTGAATAAAAGTCAGTATTGGATTATTTCCCATTGTAAATGCTGCAAAAATCTGATTATTTAGTGCAGCATAAGCATTTAAAATGCGAATATTGCAAGGCCAGCTTCATTTTCTTATCTAATTATTGCTCAGAACATGAATATTTTAAATGTTGTATTCCAATTACTAAAACAAATTTGTCATTGCTTTGGCACAAATCTCTTTCAAAAGGTCTGACTTTTCACTTACCCGATAATATGTTCATCATTTTTGTTTACTGTCCACATTTCATATTAAATAACATTCTTTCTAAAAATTAAAAGTTTTCAAATTATTGTTCACTAAAATTTGATGGCACAAATCATGAATTTATTTTAATATTCACAGTGCATGTTGAATTATAACCGTTTCTATATCGCTGGCAAATAGCTGAAACGTGTACATTTCAGTGAGAAATTAAACTGATTGATTATATATAAATATGTAAGAACGCTAATTCTATTTCATTGTTCAATAGTTTGCTCGCCAAGAACATGTAGTCATTCAGAAGCCAGCCACTTTCAAAATGTTGGAGTGGCAATACATTATTTTGAATCCTGACAGTGTGTGTGTAATTCTGATCGCCAAAAGAGTGAGATCCGTATTGTTTGTTCGATACAAAATAAAATGTACATTCTTTATCTTTGTGTTAGAAAATCTTGGCAGGAGTTTATATTTTTGTTCCATAAATATAGAATCAACCTATTTTTTTCGGAGATTATAGTTCAGTCGAACAATCATAGTTGACATCTTATTTTTGCCCAATTCACGAAACATAGCAAACATCTCATTAATACAAGAGTCACCCAATTGATTGTATCTGAAGAAAACAGCAGCAAATGACAAGTCAAGAATTATGTTAATAACTGAACTTGGCGGAGCCTGCCTAGTGTAGTACATGACACATATTCTACTGGCATTCAGGAGAATGTAACAATGAACAACATAACTGGAACTTTTGGGCTCACCACCCTCTCCCCAGCTTCCAAATCTCACACACATCACTCCCTCACACATTCAACAATTGATAAGAATCCACAGGCTGGGTGAAACATAAAACACAGAACAGTACAGCACAGTACAGACCCTTCAACCCTTGACGTCCTGCCAAACTTTTATCCGACTCTAATATTAGACGAACTGACATACCCTTTATGTGCCTATCCGATAGTCATTTAAATACCCCTAATGCAGCCAACTCTACTAACGCTGCTTAAATATCCATAATGCAGCTGACTCTACTAAGCACCCACCACTCTCTGTGTAAAGAACCTACCTCTGACATCTCCTCAAGCCTTCTTCCAATCACCTTAAAATTATGCCCGCTCGAGATAGCCGTTTCCTCCCTGCGAGAAAGTTCTGGCTACCCATTCAACTTATGCCTCTCATCATCTTGTACACCTCTATCTAGTCACCTCCTATTCTTCATTGCTCCAAGGAGAAAAGCCCTAGCCCCCTCAACTTTTCTTTGTAAGTCATGCTCTCCAGTACCGGCAGCATCCTGGTAAATCTCCCCGGCACCCTCTCCAAAGACTAAACATTTTTGCAGTAATGAGGCAACGAGAACTGAACACAATATTCTCACTGTAGTCTCTCCAGAGCTTTTTGGCGCTGCAGCATAACCTTGCCGCTCTTAAACTCAATACCTGGCTAATGAAAACACCATACATATTAATAACCTTATCAACTTGGGTGACAACTTTGAGCGTCCTATGATATGGAACACACCATCCCTATGGTCCTCCACACTGCCAATAATCCTGCCTTTGAAACTGTATTCTGCATTCAAATTCGACCTTCCAAAATGAATCACTTCACACTTGGCTGAAAATGTGTTGCTGCAAAAGTGCAGCAGGTCAGGCAGCATCCAAGGAGCAGGAGAACCGACGTTTCGGTCATGAGCCCTTCTTCAGGAATGCATTCCTCAAGAAGGACTCATGCCCAAAACGTCGATTCTCCTGCTCCTTGGATGCTGCCTAACCTGCTGCACTTTTCCAGCAACACATTTTCAGCTCTGATCTCCACCATCTGCAGTTCACACTTTCTCCCTCAATTCACACTTATCCAGGTTGAACTCCATCTGTCATTTACCATCCCAGTTCTGCATCATGTTAATGTCCAATTACAACCTACAATAGCCCTCCACACTATCCATAACTCCAACATCTTTGTTACATCGTGAAAATTACTAAAGCACCCTTTCACTTTATCATCCAAGTCATTTGCAAAAATCACAAAAAACGGCAGTCCCAGAACCGATTCCTGAAGAACGCCACTGGTCACCGAGCTCCATGCTGAATACTTTCCATGTTCTACCACCATCAGTCTTCTACAGGCCAGACAATTCTGTATCCACACAGACAGATTTCACTGTTTCTCTGTATCCCATGCCTCCTTATTTTCCGTATGAGCCGACCTTATGGTAACTTATCAACCACTTTGCTAAAATCCATGTACATCACATCCACTGCACTACCTTCATTAATGCGTTTGATCCCATCCTGAAAGAATTCAATAAGTTGTGTGTGGCATGACTTGCCCCTCAAAAAGCCATGCTGACTATCTCTAATCAAACTGAATTTCCAAGTAATCATAAATTCTGTCTCTCATAACACTTTCCAATATTTTGCCCAATACAGAAGTAAGACTGACTGGCCTGTATTTCGCAGGATTATCCCTATTGCCTTTCCTGAACAAGGGAATAACGTTTGCCACCATCCGACCATCAGACAGTACTTCAGTGGACAGTGGGGGCACAACGATCATCGCCAAAGGTGCAGCAATCTCTTCCCTCAATTCCTCTGGTAACGTCGAGTGCTTCCTGTATGTTCCAAGGGACTTATCTATCCTTATGTTTATACTTCAATCAGTCTGTACTTCACCTCACTTTATCGACTCCCTGTCCAACCAACTGATTGACAGCTTTCCATTTCAGGGCTATATACAGTGCTGCCCTCCTGAGCAAGTTCAATTCCAAGTATTCCATGAATCATGGAATGGGAAAAAAGCGAACACACCAATGCATTCATGACGAAGGGGCTTTTGCCGAAAGCTTTCACTCTCCTGCTCCTCTGATGCTGCTTGACTCGCTGTGCTTTACCAGCACCACACTTTTCGACTCTGATCTCCAGCATTTGCAGTCCTCACTTTCTCCATTACTGAAGGCTGACCACTCTGCACACTGAGCAGGGAATTAATCAGCAAGAAATCATTGTATTTGAAGCTGACTGTTCAGTTCTGTAACGTGGCATTTGATTAACACATTAATTTATAAAAAAAATTACAATTCAACAATTATTCATTCAGTCCCAGAGTTACATTTTTAGTTCATGGAAAGGCAGCTTGATAACAAAAAAGTAAATGACTGAAGAACTACGAGGTACAGAGTATTCCGGGTGCAATGTTCCAAGCTGGATGTCCTTTACCATAATGCTGGGAATATTATCGGACCGACAGATGTTATAAGGGAACTAGGTGACATGGAGAAGTGGACATTTTTGCCATCACGTAGGTGTGTTTGAGGGAGGTCAGGGCTGACAACTCAATATTCTGTGGTACAAGAGCAATAGGCAGCACAGGAGAGGGGTAAAAGAGAAGGTGGTGTTGCATTATTAATTATGGAGTCAAAGACTGCAGTAAGGACGGATGATATCTTGGAAGGGCATTCAAATAACGGTTTGTGGGTTGAGGTTAGGATCACAACAATGACAGACACACTGTTGGGGATATATTATACACCCCCAGATGAACGGAACTACAGGAGCAGGTATATAACCAATTCACTGAGGTGAGTAAATGCAATAATAGGATCATTATATTCAGGCATTTCAATTACAAACATTCATTAGGGCAGCGATAATTATTTTTAAGAGGGCAAAGATGTCTTGCCATTTATTCCAGAGAGCTCCTTATATCAACATGTAGCAGATACAACAATGGGTGGGGCTGTGCCGAGCCTCACTGTGGGGAATGAAGCCAGTCAGGTGTTGCAGGCAGGATTGGGAGAGCATTGCAGGACCAGAGACTGTGAGTCAAGCATTTTTAGCTTATTAAGTAAAAGACCAAAAGAAAAAAAGGTTTGAAAAATAAAAATAATTTGGATGTTGGAGGCAGATCTTATCAAAAGAAAGACAGGATGTGGCCACGGTACAGTTACTTCTGGGTGAAACTGTAGCAGAACAGCGTGGGGGTGGTGGGGATCACATGCTCAAAATGGAATTGATGAGGGTGTCACCACAACATGTTACAACAAAGATGAAAATTGGGAAAACAAGCCCAGAGAGAATGGGATGTCTACAAATATTCAGAACAGAATTAAAAATGAAAGAGAAGCTTAAAGAAGGCATAAAGTGAGCAGGTCAATGGAGGTCCCAGAAGAGTAGAGAGCGTGTAGGACTAAACTCAAGAAAGTATGTAGAAGAGCAAAAAACGGGGTAATAAAAACATTAGTGGGTAATATTTTGAAGAATTCAAAGACATTTTATCGGTTTAATAAGGGTAAGAGGGTAACAAGAGAAAGAATAGGGAGTATTAGGGACCGAGGAGGCAAACTGTGCATCGAGCCTGAGAATATGGCAAACACTTACTACATATTGGTCTTCACTTTGGAAAAGCAGTTCCTGGACAGAAGCTGAGGAAGAATTGGAAGTTGATGCAGGATAAAAAGTGGGCAAATCTCTCGATCTGGATGAACTGTATCTTAGACTGATGTGAAAGATGAGGGAGGAGATTACAGGCTCTTAAATTTTGTGATGTATTTTGTTTTGCCTCTGGCCACAATGGTGGTGTGATCGAACAGGACAACATCTAATGTAGTTTCAACTTCCACCAGAGTGCTAGAAAAAAAGCCATGGGATTAAAGACCACCAAGTCTCACATCAATGGGAGGGAAACAATTGTAGAAAGTTGTGAAGGCTGTTGAGGAATGATCACCAAACATCTTCAAGTCTGAGATGGACAGATTTTTAAAGGAAGGTTACGGGGAAAACGCAGGAAAATGGAATGGAATGTTATCAGAATAAATGTCCCTAATTGAAAGTAAAAGCAGAGTCAACGAGCGGATGGGCATATTGTTCCTCGTATGTCTAATGGTAAACCTTTTCAAATAGCCTGTGTTCACAGGAACATCAACATCTCTCCCTCCGGAATGAGACACAGTTTCGAATGCAATAAATAGATACAAGGAATTCATAAATGCAGTATGAATAGACAAAAAAGACCAGAGGACTGCGACAACGCAGATGGGTTGTGAGGGTGAATATTTGCATCAGCGCAGTCACCACTACCAGAAGGAAGACCTCAGCAATACACCCCCAAGTCCAAGTATGGGTCTGGTGTCAAGGAGTGCTTAAGGCTCAAGCACTACATAATTGTAGTGTGTCCCTCTTGTCCTAACCAAAACTAAATGTGGAGTGTTCTATTAACGTGCTGTAAGTAGTAATGCTTTGGTTCCAGAGACATCAATGAGCAGCAGTTCAGCAAAAGGTACAGGTAAGCTCAGGTTAACTCTTTTTAATGCTCGTCTGACAGCAGTGGAGATGGCAGTTCGTGCAGTTGCATGTTCATCCTGCGGCTTCTGGGAGGTCAGGGAGATTTACACTGTCCCTGATGACTACACGTGTGGGCAGTGCATCCTGCTGCAGCTCCTGGGAGACTGTGTTCTGGAGCTGGACCTGGCTGCCCTCCGGATCTTCCGAGATACTTAGCACTTCATAGAAAAGAGTTTTAGTGAGTTGATCACACCCATTTCCCTCCCTTAGCTATGTTTCTGTAAAGACTACACTATCCCAGTCTCATGTGAAGATCCACGTCCTGAGTTCATCTTCCTTACCTGTCAGCCCTGTTGCATTTATTTAACAGAAATTCAATCCAACAGGCGTTCCTTGCTTCCTGCCGTGTTCCAAGCAGAGAGTAACTGAGCGACCACCAGAAATGGCGCAGGGAGTAGGCAGAAATGCAGGAATCCCCTGTGGCCATTCCTGTCGAAACCCAGTGTAGCATTCTGGATACTGATTTTGTGTATGTTGGGGGATGGGCGATGGGTGTCAGGGAATGGCACTTCAGGGGAAAGCAGCAATAGCCAAGATGGTTGGACTGGATCTGGGGAGCAGCAAGAAAGAATAAACGTAAACAGGGTCTTAGAGATAGGAGATTTGATTGTTAAGGGGGACAGATCGGAGATTCTGTGACCTCAAACGGGAAACTAGGATGGTGTGTTGCCTCTCAGGCGTCAGGGTCCAGGATGTTTCTAAGTGGCTGCTGAAAGTTCTCAAGGGGGAGGGTGAGCAGTCAGAAGTCATTGTGCAAGATGGCACAAATGACACCGTTAGATATAGGAATTGGTTTCTATAGAATGATTAACTGAGAACTCGGAGAAGAGTTAAAAAAACAAGGACCTAGATAGTGATAATCTCCAGATTACTTCCAGTGTCATGAGCTAGTGAAAGTAAGAATAGGAGGATATCAAGATAAAGATATGACTAAAGAATTGGTGCAGTGGGAGGGGTTCATATTTTTAGACCATTGGGGGCTTTTCTGTTATAGAGTTGACCTGTTAAAGAGGGACTGGTGGCACATCCACTGGAGGGGGGAACCAATATCTTGGCAGCCAGTTTTGCTAGTGCAACAGGGGAGTGTTTAAACGAAATTGGCAGGAGGTGGTATCCTCAAGAGCAGGGAGGCAAGTGAGAGGCTGGAAGGAGATACAGTAATCGAAAATAGTACATTGAGGAGACATATCAGGCTGGACCACGATAGGGAACAAGAAATGCCCATGGATTAAATTGTGTTTATTTCAGTGCAAAAGGGCTGACAGTTAAGGCCGATGAATTCAGCGTGTGGATAGGTTATTGGCGCTGGATAGTCTAGCTATTGCAGAAACATGGCTGAGGGATGGATAGGGCTGACAGCTGAATGTAAAAGGGTGAAATGCATTAGGAGGGACAGAGATCGTGGAATGAGAGGAGGGGAGTCACATTTCTGAAGAAAGGGTGTATCGCAGCAGTGATCAGAGATAAAATAACTGATGGATCATCCAATGAGGCTTTGTAGGTGGATCTAAGAAATAAGAAGGAGTTTTACTATAGGCACCTAAAAGTCAACAGAAATTGCAGGGACAAAAATATTTAGAGAGATTGCGGAGATTTTCAGGTACATTTGGGTTGTCATAATAGGGGCTTTAGTTTTTTTTATATAATAGACTGGAACTGCCAGATCATTAAGTGATTTTATGGGATGGAAGCAATTAAGTGCGTCAGGAAAGTTTCCTCAAGCAGAATGTAGAGGGTCCTAATCGGGAAGGAGCAAAATTTGACCTACTCTTAAGAAGTATGTCAGGACAGGTGAGTGAGGTGACAGTAGACGTGCACTTTGGGACCAGTGACCATAGATCTATTAATTTGAAAATAGTTATTGAGAGGGAACATTTGGTGCACAGCTTCAAGTGCTAAATTGGGGCAAGGTTAATTTTGATGGACTTAGACAGCAGTTTGCAGGGGTTTATTGGAGTAGTCTCTTTGCAAGCTAAGGGACCTCCGGCAAGTGGGACTTTAAGATCTGTATGTTCCTGTGAGGGTGAAAGGAAAGTTGACAGGAATGAGGTAACCTGGATGACAAGAGATGTTTAAGCTTTTACCAAAAACAATGTGGAGGTGTGGCTCAGGAAGAGGCAGCTGCGATCACGGGAATCCCTGGAGGTGTACAGGGGATACAGAAGTTTACTGAAGAAGGACATCAGGAGGGTGAATACGGGGTATGAGACAACCTTGCCTGAGAAGATCAGGGTGAATCCATAGAGGTGCCTTAAGTATATTAAAGGAAAAGCATTAACTAGAGAGAGAATTGGACCCCTCAAAGACCAAAATGGATATGTTTGTGTGGAACCATAAGAGATGAGCAATGTCCTCAACAAATATTTCTCCTCTATGTTTACAGTGGAGAAAGACATGAGTACTTGGGAAATTGGGGAAATTATTGGTGATAACTTAGAGACTGTCCATATCACAGTACAGGAGGTATTGGATCTACTAGAATGTTTCAAGTTGGATAAATCTCACGGTCCTTTCCAGATATATCCAAAAACAGTGCAGGGGCTAGAGAAGGACTTCTGGATGCACTGGCTGATAATTTTGATCATCAGTTACCACAGGTGAGATCCCAGAAGACCGGAGGAAAGCAGGTGTCGTGCCTGTATTCAAGAAGGACTGAAAAATAAAGTCCAGGAAATACAGACCAGTAACTTAATATCTGTGGTAGGTAAATTGCTTGGGAAGATTCTGAGGGATAAGATGTACATTCATTGGTAAAACAGGGTTTCATTAGTAATAGTGAGTGGAAGCTCACGCCTAATGAATTTGTTAAAGTTCTTTGATGACGTGACCAGGAATGTTGAGTAGGGCGGGCAGGTAGACATCCAAACGTGTGGTGCTGGAAAAGCACAGCAGGCCAGGTAGCATTCGAGGAGCAGGAGAATCGACGTTTTGGGAGCAAGTCTATCATCAGGAATGTCCAAGACATCAATATTCATGCTTCTCGGATGCTGGCTGACCAGCTGGGCTTTTCTAGTGCCACACTTTTCAATTCTGATCACCAGCATCTGCAGTGATGACTTTCTCCAAGGGTGGTCGATCTGGTCTATATGGATTTCAGTTACACCAAAACAGGATGAGGCTTCTCAGCCCCTGGACCATGACATACGTTTACAGGAGGAGACCAATCAGTCCCCCAGTGATTTTTAATTTTGTACACCCCAGTAAAACACACATCTCCAAATCAAAAGATATGAACACAGCGTCAGAATGACTGGCCCTGACAGGACATGACTGAACAAGATGTCAAGGAGGCTGAATAAAATTGCACCGAATTGGAATCAGTTGTAAACTCCCCAGTGGTTGGGCCATTCGGAGCACCATGTGGCTCGTGGAGATCAATCTTCTCAGTCGCTGGATATCTCTGTGGGCGATCCTTAGGTTAGCTTCCTCTGCACAAACATCTTCATCTTCTTTAGCAACGTCTTACCCTCTGTCATTCGATCAGAAGTGAGGATGCTTAGAAAAGATCGCATAAAACATGATAACCTGGACAACATTCAAGCTCATGCTGTTAATGTGTAGGCAACATTCATGTTACAGCACTACTGGACCCTGAACATTTCCACAGGACTAAAAATGAAAAGCTCATTCAGCATCTCAAGCTGGTTTTACAGAGATATGAGAATGCCATTCAGCCGATAGAAGCTATTGGATAAGTAGAGGCACAGCGCATTCACTCTCCCTTACCTATTACACGAGAAGAGATTTTTAAAAAAAACACAAATGTTGGAATTCGGGACACTGGAAGAACACAAGAAGCCAGGAAGAGACAGGCGAAAAAGTCCACATCTTGGGTATAAACTTTCTTCATGTCTGGGGGTGGGGGCAAGGCTGTGTACAGATAAAGAGGCGAGTTGGGGAAGTAGGAGAAGGTAAAAACAATGACTGCAGATGCTGGAAACCAGATTCTGGATTACTGGTGCTGTAAGACAACCGCAGTTCAGGCAGCATCCAAGTAGCTTCGAAATCGACGTTTCGGGCAAAAGCCCTTCATCAGGAATAAAGTAGGAGGAGGCTACTTATTGTGGTGGGGAACATAAGTGGAGTGTACCACCGGATTGGTCAATGGGAAAAACGAATGCAGTTGACAGTTAGAAGATGGGTTGATCAGAGGAACGGAAGGGGGAGGGGCTAATCAGGAGGTCGGGGTTTGGAAGGGAGGTTACTAGAAATTGGAGAACTACGTGTTGAGACCCCCGGCTGTAGGCTACACAGATGGAATATGAAGCGTTGTTCCTCCAATTTGTGCTTTGGTTGTTTGTGGCAATGGAGGAGGTCAAGAATGGCCATCTCAGAATGGGAGTGGGAGGTGGAATTGAAATAGGCAGTGACTGGGAGGTCAGGTCAGTCCTTACAGGCCCAGCTGAGATGCTCAGCAAACCATTCCCCTTAGTTTACATTTGGTCTCCCCGATATAGAGAAGACCACATCAGGAATGGCAGATACAGTAAACTAGGTTGGATCTGATCACCTGGCACATCTTTCACAAGGACTGATGCCTTCACTAATTTTGGTTGGTGCCATACTCCCCACCAAACCTGTCAATCCCCATGGGCAACTGACACTTGCAGATAAAAAATAAAATACATCACCTGCTGGCACACACCTCTCTCACCTCATCCAAGGCCCAAAACAGTCCTTCCAGGTAAAACAGAGGTCACCTGCCTCTCCTTCAACCCAGTTTACAGCATTAGGTTCTCCTGATGTGGTCTTGTCTACATCAGGGAGAGCAACGTAAACTAAGTGCACATTTCACCGAGCATCACAGCCCGGTCCAAAAGGGCTGACCTGAGCACCCAGTCACCACCCATTTCAATTCCCCTTCCCAATTCCTTTCCAACATGACCTCCTTAGCTTCCTCTGTTGCCACAGTGAGTCAGACCGCAAATTGGACGAACAACATCTTACCTTCTGCCTGGTTAGTCTACAGCCTGCAGGACTCAACATTGAGTTCTCCAATTTGAAATAACCTTCCCAGCCATGGCCAATGGCATTTCCAGCCCCGCCTCCTCCCTTCCATTCCACCAAATTACCCCGCCTTCTAGCTCCCAACTGGAATCATCCCTCCCATCGACCAACCATGTTGCACCCACCACTTGTATCCACCTATCCCCACCTCACCATCCTGCTGCTCTCCCCACCCCAACCACTCCTTTCCCTCTTTATCTGCAGTTCCCCCTACCCCCCCTCGCAATCCTGAAGAACGGGTATTCTTGAAATGTTGACTTCTCCACCTCCTGATGCTGCTTGGCTTGTTGTTTCTTCCAGGCTCCTGTTCGTCTATTATTACACAGGAAGATAAGGAATCTCGTCATCACAACACGCTAGTAAGCAGCTACCACGGGTCACCCAATAATGAGCCTCTTCACTGGAACGAGGAAGAGGACATTCAGCCACCCGAGACACTGACACACGAGCAGAAGAGGCCATTCAGCCCCTCCAAACTGTTACACTGAAATAGGACGATGTCATCCATGCTGTAACATTACAAACCAATAAAGCAGAGACTGCACAGACAGATTGCTCCATGCTGTGCCTTCTGGCTCCATTACTAATGTTTCACGCGTGTTACATTAACATGGTTTGCTGATGGTAAGGGAGGCACAGTGGATGATTTGTGCCACGTCTCAAGGAGGCATCTTCCATCTCCGAGAAGACAGGCTAGTCTTCTGCATGGAGGTCAGAAGCTTTTGAGAATGACCAACCCTGTCAGAGTGTGGCTGCTAACATGTTCGTGAACAACATGATGCTCATTACTTACTGCTCCGTATGAAATCTGTCAGTGGCTCATGGCCAAGGACATCCACCTCTTTTTCACCAAGAGCACTTCCCATCATCTCGCCTTCTCATAAATACAAAATGAGAAGGATGATATGTTTCGCCAAATCATTTTGTTGCCTTGCAAACACTATGCTTTAAGCACAGCCACCCAACACCACTATTGCGATTGGAGAGAGTTTGAGATGCTGAGGATGTGATGGCCTAGCTGTATTATTCCTGTAATGTTAACCCAAGGACCCAGGTGATGACCCAGCGCCCGGATTCGAATCCCACCACAGCAAATGTTTGAATTTGCATTCAATAAAATATCAGGAATTGAGAATCCAATGAAACTATTGTATTTGTCCTACCTGGCACACTAGTGCACTTCAGGGAAGGAAATCTACCATCTTCACCCAGTCGGACTTTCATGTGACTCCAGACCCACAGCACTGTGGTTAACACACAGTTGTGGTTTGAAATGTCCAAGCCAGCCGCTCAGTTATGTCACTCACTACAAATTTTCAAAGAAATGAAACTGGGCGGACCTCAGCACTGACAACTTACAGCTCACAGACTGCAGTGGGACAGGAAGGCGGCTTACCAACACCTTCTCAAGGACAATGAGGAAAGGGAATTATATACTGGCCCAGCATCCCATTACTGAATAAAAGAAGATGATCACAGTCAAGGAAGAGAGACAAAGAGACATAACTCACTTCAAACCGAGACTTTGATGTACACCTTACATGGGCATGAATTTCAGTAATATGAGAACAGGAGAAAAATAAATATGATTAGTCTGGATTTTTAGTTCCATTCCAGCTGATCATCAACAAGCCCTCTATTTGTTTCTTTCTCTCTACCTCTCTCTTTCTCTATCTATTCAACTCACGCCTTCTCCCTTTCACAGCAGCCATCCATGGCATCAACATCAAACACACTATATCCCAGCTGCATTCAGTTCTGATGAATGGTGATTGGACGCGAAATTTCACTTATATTATTCTCTCGACCTGAGGCTGCCAAATCTGTTCAATTTCTCTGGCACTTACTTGTTCCTTTTGTTTCTGATCTCTAGCATCATTCTTTGTATGTTTTTCCTCTAACTTACATGTTGTTATTGCATAGGATATCTGCATCACTAGCAGACCATCATTTGTGGACCTCACTAAATGCCTTTTACTGTGAGGCCATTCCTTAAGGTATTGAGTCTGACGTCAGTCTTAATTCAGATCAGGCAATAGTGCGAGATTTCATCACCAAAGGACAACAATGTAATAGATAAACTTCTTGACAATGTGTTGGTGGGATTATACCAGTAAAATTCACTTTTATTTCCAATTCCTCTCATTTGAATTTAAGTTCTGTCATCATCTGAGATAGTATTTGAAACAGCGTCCACAGTTTAGTTACCTGGGCCACTGAATTAGAGGCCATCGACATTATACTCTGACACAGTGTCCCTGTCATGGATTTACTTTACAGACAAGAACAAGATTTTGATGGAAACATTTGTAACGGAAAGAGCGATTAGAAGAGAACACGAACCATAAAGTCTGACATTTACCAAGGTATAGATAATGGTTTATTTAGCACCCACACTGACGTCAAGATGGGGTCTGGGGATATCATGGAGTTGGTAGTGGGTAGCTTTAGTGATGGAGAGAATACCAAGACATAAATCAATTCGGGGCAAATAGGTACTTCTGGATTGTGAACAGACTTGTTTTCAGATGTTTGTGAGGGCGGGGGTGTGGGTGGTTCTGAAATTTGTGGGTAATGAATGGATTTGCATTTGAAACTGAAGACAATATTTTCAGTATTTACTAAACATAGATAACAGAAATAGCACTGAAGTTCACCATTGCTTATGGGAGTAATAAATCGATAGAGATGGGGAGACTTACCAGGAATACCAACAATAGCGAGCATGGGATAGTAACCAGCCTGAATAATCAACAGTACACCGAATATCCGATCTGGTAATATGTGCCAATATCGAGAAAAATAGAGAAGACCCAAAGATAAACTCTTGTCCATTGTTGCAGCATTCCAGTCTATTTTTCTTAGATTCTGAACCATTGGTGTGACATTCCAGTCCACTGTTCTCAGGTTCTGATCCGTCGTTGGCATATTCAAGTCTAATGCTCTCAGATTCTGATCCATTGTTGAAACATTCAGTCTACTGTTCTCAGATTCTGGTCAATTGTTGGAATATTCCAGTCTATGGTTCTCAGATTCTGGTCTCTCCTCTCCCTGTTTCTGCAACTGCTGATCCTTGTCAGTGTTGCAGATGATGCATCTGCAGCAATAATAGGATAAAGCATTGGAAGAAGCCCCGTACAAATAGAAGAGCAAAACCATCCAGTGACATAATTAGGATCCATGGAGACTGACATCAATCACAGTCACTGAACAAACAGATCGAGATAATTTCTTGCAGAATTCAACCTTCAGTTCAAAATAACAATTGAATTGAAGTGAATGTTGACACCGCTGGCTAATGGTCACATCTCCCATCACCAATTGCTCTCGTGAAGTTAGTTGTGAGGGAGAATTATGGACGTTTCCTTATCGCAGGCTAGATGATTCTGCTGTGTTGTTCATTTACAATACTGTAACCACCTGAACGCTCCATCATGACCATCCACAAAAAAAAAACAATCTAGATTTGGTTTCCAGGCTGGTCTCTCCTCGACTAGAACAGGCGCCAAGCAACAGATTCTGAGTGGATGTATTTGCCCTGACCATACAGAGGAAGTGTGGAACTGTCTGGACAATCCACTCGTGACCATGCTGAATCTTCAACATCCAGTATGATTGAGCACTGTTTTATGTAAACTAACAAACAACTTCATACATTATATTGGCTTCAAAGCAGTAAGACTTACATTTTTGGAATTCAGTCCAAAGCCAAATGTGGCATGTTCTCACAAAGCCGGTCCTTTTACAGGGTTGTGTTGTCCTTGATTTTTGTAAAGAGGATCTAAAAGACCCAAGATTCCAATATGCCAGAATTTTGAAAGGTTCGTTGTGGTCCTTTTAGATTAGATTAGATTAGATTACTTACAGTGTGGAAACAGGCCCTTCGGCCCAACAAGTCCACACCGCCCCGCCGAAGCGTAACCCACCCATACCCCTACATCTACATCTACCCCTTACCTAACACTACGGGCAATTTAGCATAGCCAATTCACCTGACCTGCACATTTTTGGACAGTGGGAGGAAACCAGAGCACCCGGAGGAAACCCACGCAGACACGGGGAGAACGTGCAAACTCCACACAGTCAGTCGCCTGAGGCGGGAATTGAACCCGGGTCTCCGGCGCTGTGAGTTTTGTTTATAACTGACAGATAATGCCTCATTCAGAAGCCTTTCAAGTCTTGAAAAGTAGCCTGTATTATCAAGACGACCTGTCCAGCTCCCTAGCTGGACAGGTGGGATCAGTTCGGGGGTTTGTCAAGTCAGATTCATTGAACGCTCTCTGCCTCCTTCTGCCCTTGTGACCTTATAATCTGAAAGCTGTTGTGTCAGTTTTACCCTTGGTGCTAAGGGGTTTTGTTTATTGGGATTGTTGCAAGTATATTGGACCTGCCTGTCAGGTTCGGATAGACCGTCAGGTTCTGATACGATACATTATTCAGGTATTCTATTTTCGGTTCCTTATGTTTCATTTGGTAATTTGGCAAATAAATGTCATTTGTTTAAAACTCGTCAGTCTGACCATCTAATTCACTCTGGAAATATCAGCTATACACTAACCTTCAAAATATAGGAAATGTAAGGTCCTGGCTTCCTACTAAAATGTTTTGAGGGGTCGGGTCTGTTCCATAACTGATTAGGGGGCCTTTGCAGAATTTAGTCAGCTAGTGGCAGGTGTTATTGTCTCTTATTTCGTGTGTTGATTTGGTGAGTAAACAGAGCTTCAGATAGCATTGGTTCTTGCAGGAAGCAAGCTTGTTTTGAAGTGGAGAAAATGACCTTGGGGGTGGGGGGTGGTTTACAGAATGCACATAAGTCCAAGCCGCGGGAACTAGTAGACAAAGTGAGTTAAAGCTACCTTTTTAATGTGAGGAAATATGAGATTATTGCAGCAGTAGCTCAGCATTCCAATTTGTTGGAAACTCCATCAGGATCTGTGGAGATGACTAAACTTCAATCGCAAAAGAAGCAGCTTGAGTTAGAAGCAGAGAAAAAGCAGTTTGAGCTACGAATAAAGGCAGAAGAGGAAGAAAGATAACGAATAGGTTTAGAACATAGAACATAGAACATAGAACAATACAGCACAGAACAGGCCCTTCGGCCCACGATGTTGTGCCGAACTTCTATCCTAGATTAAGCACCCATCCATGTACCTATCCAAATGCCGCTTAAAGGTCGCCAATGAATCTGACTCTACCACTCCCTCGGGCAGCGCATTCCATGCCCCCACCACTCTCTGGGTAAAGAACCCACCCCTGACATCTCCCCTATACCTTCCACCCTTCACCTTAAATTTATGTCCCCTTGTAACACTCTGTTGTACCCGGGGAAAAAGTTTCTGACTGTCTACTCTATCTATTCCGCTGATCATCTTATAAACCTCTATCAAGTCACCCCTCATCCTTCGCCGTTCCAACGAGAAAAGGCCGAGAACTCTCAACCTATCCTCGTACGACCTACTCTCCATTCCAGGCAACATCCTGGTAAATCTTCTCTGCACCCTCTCCAAAGCTTCCACATCTTTCCTAAAGTGAGGCGACCAGAACTGCACACAGTACTCCAAATGTGGCCTAACCAAAGTCCTGTACAGCTGCAACATCACCTCACGACTCTTGAATTCAATCCCTCTGCTAATGAACGATAATAGTCCATAGGCCTTCTTACAAACTCTATCCACCTGAGTGGCAACCTTCAAAGATCTATGTACATAGACCCCCAGATCCCTCTGTTCCTCCACCTGACCAAGAACCCTACCATTAACCCTGTATTCCGCATTCTTATTTGTTCTTCCAAAATGGACAACCTCACACTTGGCAGGGTTGAACTCCATCTGCCACTCCTCAGCCCAGCTCTGCATCCTATCTTTCTTTCTTACTGTTAGAGAGCATACGGTACAATACAACCAGCGTGCACTTTCCTTTTTTATTTTTAATTTCGACCAATATAGTTACCATTTAGCGCAATATGTTCAAAATGAACTTTATTTTCTTATTTTTAATACTACATGCATATTTTAACTGGATGATTTTTCAGAAATATCTTCCCCAGTTACAGCAATAATTTATTCCTTAATCAAAAATGGTAGACCTCCCCCACCCTGCCCTCCGCATGTCTCTTTCCATCCTTTCTATGACCCTTAACACCTGGAATATTGAATTGCCGGTCTTGAACCTCGTTCAGGCAAAAGTGAGGACTGCAGATGCTGGAGATTAGAGTGGAGAGTGTGGTGGTGGAAAAGGACGCATGTCAGGCAGCATCCGAGGAGCAGGAAAATCGATGCTTCAAGCAAAAGTCCTTCATCAGCCCATTGCTGATGAGGGGTATTTGCGCAAAATCTTGACTTTCCTGCTCCTCACATGCTGCCTGACTTGCTGTGCTTTCCCAGAACTACACTCTCGACTTGGACTGCTCTCAACCAATTTTCTATAATACATATGATGTCCCAATCCCATGTTCTTACACATGCCTTCAGTTCACTAGCCTTCCCTGTAAGACCCCTTACATTGAAATAAATGCAATCTCGTGCTTCAGAATTACTATATACTCTTGATGTTCGCGTTTTTCTTTTCTAATTGACGTGTTCTCCTCACATTCATAAACTTCTCTAATCATCCTGCCATTTGTACTGCTACTTGTAATATGCCTCTTGCCGTCTCTATCAATATAAAGTTTCCCTACATAGAATGAGCAAATCTCCCTGCTAAGATATTCGTTGCTTTCCAGTTTAGATTAGATAAATCTTTTCTGAACAGGTCATTTCTATTTTAAAATACATTCCAATTTCCCAAACATCTAAATCCCTCAATAACACAATAGCTCTTCAGCCGTTGATTTTTCTCCTTAAACCCTTTGTTCCTTCCCAGTTGAGTTTGGCATTGGGAGTAATCAAGAAAGTATTGCTTTAACGGTTTTATTTTAGATACTCTACCTCACCTCTTATGTTCACACTGTACTGTTTTAATCTTTACCTAAAACATGTCATTCCTGCCATTATCTACAATAATGTTTGGCTATTCAATCTCATTTTAACAACGTGCTTGAAATGGTTCGAAACGTTCTTAATCCTCGCACAGGGGAAGCAACAGACCATTCTAAATTAATGGTCACTGCCCCAGAATCTCCTGTTGATGCCCCGATAGGAAGGTCCACTGAAGCAATAATTCTACTAACTCGTCTCAAACCCTGCTGAACATAAGAATCATTCCAATTGTCCAATAATTGATTGCTCTTCCGTTTTCCGCATTTTGATAGAGGAATAGCCGCCGGAGACATTTGAACTACCTTCTTATATTTCCTGATAGTCACCCAACTATCTAACTGGTTTCCAAATGTTCAGTTATTTCCTACTTTATGGTTGACTGAAGAAACTTCCCCACTACAGAGTTAAAACTCACTGGTCTAAAGTTTGTCATTATTTCCTATCTCTTGTTTTGAATACGAGTGTCACATCATTAATTTTCCAACAATTCAACACCTTTCCAGAATCAAAGGATTTTTTGAATATCGTAATTAACACATTTGGCACCTCTGCTGTTATCTCCTTTAATAAGATAGACTGCAGGCCGAGGGCCTGAACACCCTCTAATCCCATCAATGTGTTTAATAAATTTTCCCTCAACGTCGTACTTCCATCAAGATCCTTTGCAGTTGTTGCAAATTTTGGGAAGAAATTATCTTCCACTGTGAAAACAGCAAATATTGGCTTTATCTCTGCCACTTCTGAGTTTCCCATTACTACCCCGCCGTTTTCATTCTCTAAAAGGCCAACATTTACGTTCAGCATTTTATTTTACTTTTTATCTACTCGGAGAAGTGTTCTCTATCAATTCTTATGTTTTCTACTCATTTTCCTTCGTAGCTATTTTGATTTTGTTTTCAGAAAACGTTTGCGAACAATTAAAGCTTTTTTCTTTATTCCATTCATAGGATGATGGCGTCGCTGGTTAGACAGCACTCATTGTCATTCTCTAATTGCCCAGAGGGCAGTTAAGCGTCAACCAAATATGTGTGGGTTTGAAGTCACATGTAGGTCAGACCAGGTAAGGATGGTGGTTTCCCATTCTAATGGACATTCATGAAACATATGGATGTTTCAAACAATAAGCGATAGATTCACTATCATCAATAGACTCTTAATTCCAAATTCATATTGAATTTAAATTCCCCCATTTGCCATGGCGGCATTTGAACCTGAGTCCCCAGAACATTATCTGGATCAGCAGTCGGTGGTAATGCCACCAGGCCATCACCTTCATGTCAGTATTGATTTCCTTGTTAAGACATGGTTCACTTTTCACCTTTTTAAAATTCCTCTTCCACTCAGAATTACACTTTAATTAAAGAGTTTGGACTATCTCCCGAAGTAGTTGTCACTGTTCTTCAAGTGTCCAGCTCTTTATTTTTTTGCGAAGTCCACTCAGGCCAAGCCCTTCCTCAGGCCAGTACAATTATCATTGTCCAACACTAAACCTCACATCTGTGACTCTTTCTTCACTGTTTCAGTCTGAATGTGAAACTGCAGCAAGTTGTGGTCACTCTTACTAAGATGATCTCGTACTACAGTGTGATTTATCACTCCTTCTTCATTATATTATCGCAAAGCCAGTTCTCTGGTTCCTTGAGATGTTACTCGAAGAAACAATCCCTCATATGTTCGATGACAATTCATTGAGGCTCCCCTTACCAATTGATTCATCCAGTCAAACCTAGCAGACTCTAACCCCAACCACACCCAGGGTACTCTGATCCCAATTCCTGTACAGCTGGTGATTTGCTTTGAATGCACATTTGTTTGTTGGTGACTGCGTGTTTGTGCTTTGTTTCCTCGAGCTTGAGATCCGGGACTGTTTTGAATCTGATTCCTATTATTGAAATTTTACATGATTTATTTTAAGGTTAAGGATTTTGCAGTGATTATGAAATAAAATGTTAACTCCTGTTCTTTTCCAGGTCATGACTGCATCACTAACAGTTTCTAACTAATCTCTTTTATCCTTACATATTAGAGATTTATGGAGGACAATTGACGTTTCAGTTCAACATTAGATTGTAATTTTAAAATTCCTAATTTTAATATCTGAGACCTTGGATTCGGCCATTATTCATGCATTAGAAGTTTTTTTTAAACTTGAATAGACAAATCCTTTTAAGGCACCTCCGGTTATTTCACGCCCAATGGCATTGTAATTGAGTAATGACTGGTCAGGAATACTTAAGAAAACTAATTTTAGTATTAAATTAAGGGAATAAATCCGTATAATTACAGTGGATTTCAAAGTTGGGAACTGTATGTATTTTACATTTTAAGTATTAAATACTGAATAAATGAATTTATAATATATAAATATATATTTACAAGTAAGGTTTCAAAATGCATAATTAAGGACAGGCTTTAAAGGTAAACAAGCATAAATTGATGAATTGGTATTTGAAGTTATAGGGAGCAAACAAACATCTGGCAACGTAACATAACGTAACATAAGAAGCAGAAACAAAAGGCAAAAATAATGGTAGCCACGGTTGATGAGTTAATTGAAAAAAAGGTCAAAACTAAAAGGAGAAAGAAACCAGAATGGTAGTGGGCAGGATGTTGAAAATAAAGGGAGGAGATGTTAAGGTGTTTGGTGGACAGGAATGGGGATCGAGGTGGAAATCCCCACAGACAGGATGTTATTGCTGTGGAAAAGCAGCTCACTTTAAGTGGGAGTGTCTGGATCTGAAAAGGGAAGAGAGGGCGACTTTGCTTATGAATTTCGATGAAGAATAGGTGTGTCAGAGGTTCCTGCTCCCTGGGGCCTACCAGGAACACTTGATAAATTTAAAGGTGCGACTTTATAATAAGGACGTCATTTTCCTAGTCGATACGGGGGCAGCAAGGTCATCCTTAAATTTTAAGCTCAAGGGAGCAGGAACAAAAGAGTTAATTGGATTATGGTGACAGTTTTGTGACGAGAGGCACAAAGAATCAGTTTTGCGCTCATGACAAAATACTGCCACAAAATTGAGGATTGAATTAACTGCAAATGGTGCTATGAAATCTGTCGAGATTCTTAAAAATGAATGTGCTCTCGCAAAAAAAAAACAGAAACTGAATGATAAATCACAAGTGAATGGTAAACAAACAGAACTGCGCAATTACAGTTTTTAAAAAATGTTTTGCTCACTTGTTGAGTTTCCACCCTGAATTACAGATAATGATTGCTTTATTTACATAGTATATAATTAATAATTAATATTTATAATAAATCGATTATGTGAGATTTTTCAATATTAATTGGCTGGATCTCTTTACACATTCCAGTGACCTGTCATATTGATTCACTGTTAATTTAAAACATGACTGCATTAATTCATTGTTAGTTAAAGAATGGAAAGCTACATTACTGACCGATGAGGTAACAGACGAAGCTACCCCGAACCCGCAAGAAGCGGTGATTTATTCCCTAATACCTACTGTCCCAGGTCCTTGGGAAGCTCCAATATTCACTGAAAGAGAGGAAAAAGAATTGAAAGATTTAGGGGGTGTATAAACAGCAGACGGACATTGGATGTTACCTGATAAAGCGAAATGCTAAAAAAAAAGGATGCGCGAAATGATGGCTGTCTGACATCAGGGGAGCCACTGGAGAATGGAAGCAATGTGTGATTTAATCTGAAGGAAATATGGATACAACGGGATACATACGATAGCCAAACAGATATCTGAGGGATGCATAACACTTAAAAAAGTAAACAAGAAAGTGTTAAGGAAACAAGTCCCAGAAGGGAGCGAACCTGGGCTAAGATCATTCCAGTGAATCCAGCTAGATTATACCGAATTACACCGAGTGGGAAGACAGAGATATATGTTGATAATAGTTGATCATTTATCCAGATGGATGGACGCATATCCTCTGGCACTGCCAAACCCTGAAACAAAAGATTTGTTTTTAAATAAGTATATACTGAGTTTGTCCTCCTCTTTGTCTTTCCTCAGGAAACAGGGTTTATTGGCACAGACTCTGCCCCTTGAATTCGCTGTTCATCCGATTCGACCGGGAGATTGGGCCTTAGTAAAATAGGGGACAGCAACTAAATTGCAACCGGACTGGGAAGGGCTGTACCAAGCACTTTTGACAGAAAGGGCAATAAAGACGGCGGAGAAAGGCTGGATTGACTACACTCGGATCAAAAGGCGAGTGGGATCTCCAGTTGAGGAAGACTTGTGGACAGCCGAATCAACGCATGGCCCGGTGAAAATCAGACTAAGGAGACTTTGAGTAACTGATTATGCAGTGGCGACGTGAGCGCGAGTTTATTTCCATAGGATTATATATTAAGACTTTTGGTGCTTCAGCATGATTTTTGAGAATGCTGGGGATGCTTAGAGTTATGATACTAGCTCTGTTAGTATTGGGATTGTCTCAAACATCATTTCATATGTGTTATCAATGTTTCCTGAGTCTGATAATCCACAAGTAATTGACGCTGATGCATGCAGATTAGTAAATTGAGGGGATGTAGATAATCAAAGACAGTACTGCAGCTCAGAGAGACATCTTAAATCCTATGGGGATGGCCTTGGGGATGGTACTTGGTATAATAGTCTCGTCACAGTACACCGGGCCCCCTTCCGACCAGCTTTCAATTGTCCCAATAAAGAGTGTAACCCAATATACCTCACAATAAAGAAAACCACATGGCACGAAGGAAATCAAGGGAGTGGGGGGGGATGGCACCTATCAGGTACAATTTAATGAAACATTTAGGATAGAAATGACAACAAACGGGAATGACTTCTCGGGCTGTTGTTTTCGAATTAGCGTAGGACAGGGAAAACGGGCATAACTACTGGATAATAAGATACAACCTTCCACCCCTCCCGATGACCGTAAAGTAGTAGAAATTATAGAGGTAAAGGACTTGAAACCGACCATCGAAATAGAAACTGGATACGGGGATGCATATGCCTGGGTGGAATGGGTAAAGTACACTGTAAAAAGTCTGAATGAGAGCAATTGGTATGCATGTGCCTCTGGTAGACCAGTGGCCCAGGCGGTTTCCTTTCCACTTGGGTGGAAGCGAGACAGGTAGGACATGGAATGTACGATAGCCCTGTATCAGGATACAACAGCATGGAATGATAGGAATTGAACCTCCCTATCTCTGATGTTCCCTCCCTTGGGGATGAAAGACTTAACACCCCCCCCTCGCCAAGTTTTCAGCCGCAGTCAGAAATCACACATCATATGTGCATAGGCGAGGTACAAATTGGTCGAGAGATTTGTGGGAGCTGAAATTATGTACAGAGAATAAGAATTTCAACGATACAGACAATGGAGGGAACTACTCAGCACCAAGGTTCCCCGAGCGGATCTGTGGTGGTACTGTGGAGGCAAAATATTGAGACCCACCCTACCTCCAGATTGGAGAGAGATATGTTCAATTGTACAATTGGCAATTCCATTTACCCTGGCATTTGAGAAGGAAAAGATAGTAGGATAAAAGAGAAGGAGTAAGAGATCACGCTTAGATTCTTCTTTCGATGACAGGATGTATCTCAATTCTACAGAAGTCCCGGGGGTGTACCTGATTTTCTAGGCTCGCAACCAGATTGCTGCAGGCTTTGGGTCAACTCTCTTTTTGTGGGTAACAGTTAATAAAAATGTAGATTGGATCATTTACATTTTGTATAATGAACAGCGATTTATAAAATATATGTAAGAGATGCTATTAAAGGAATATCAGAACAGCTTGATGCGACAAGTAGGATGGCATGGGAAAAAAGATTGGCCCTTGATATGGTTCTAATGGCAAAAAAGAGGTGTGTGTGTGATGTTAGGAGGAAGCTGTTGTACCTTCATTCCTAATAACACTGCACCTGATGGTTTAATTACTCGGGTCTTAAGGGGATTAACTACCTTAGCAGAAAAACTAGCTGATAATTCAGGAGAGGTCACATCTCACACGGGATGGCTTGAATCATGGTTTGGAAAATTGAAGTGGGGGGTGGTTTCCATCCTTACTTCCTGATAGTAATATCCGGGGTATTGTTAACCATTGGTAGTTGCATCATACCCTGTATACGAGGGCTCACCCAAAGACTGATTGAGACAGCCTTAATGAAACAGATGCCCTTAAAAGGGAATCAGGAAGAAGGACCTTTTTCTAGTAAATAATGAGGGGATGAGAGAGACCAAGATGGATGAAGTCTCACAAATGATGTTTTCGAATTTTGGGGCGAGGCTTAAAGGAAAAATTGCAGAAACAACAATTGAATGTAAAAACAAAAAGGGGGAATTGTGAGGAGTAATTATATATGTTGTTATCCGCAACGATCACAAGGCTGATTCCTGAAAGAGGAAGAGGGGTGTAGGTTAAGCGAGATATGCTTCTATAAAGAGTTATAAGTATCTGTTTCCCGCTTCTGCAAAAAAAAACACAATCAAGTGGTCATAAGACTCAGTATGGGCAAAGAATGGAAGGAAATGTTGCTTTCGCAAACAAGGAAGCAGATGGCAGTCAAGGAGGATATATAGCAATAGGCCACAGAGGTATGTAGTGAAACAGACAAGCAGAAAATCCATTTTTGTCATGGACAAGGCCAGATGAGGCAAGAGATAAGCAGCTGTGTTTAGAGAAGTGGGAGACGTAAACAGCGGAGACACAATGGAATAAGCGGGGGAGGAGTAAAACAGGAATGAATTGTATAAAAAGTTGTGTACTTGTTAAACTCGGTGTGTCTAACTTATAGGCACTACTCTTGCAAGAGTATAATAAACGATATTGCTGCTTCAGATCTTGTCTTGGACGGAAATTATTGAAGTCAGTGGGTTCTATTTCCCACACAACCATGGAGATCCTGTTTTTAAACTCAGGCCTCGCTTCCTAAACATTCTTTGCTGAACCTTTCACGCCTCTTACGGATGCCATTCATATAAACGTGTACCACGACCGCTGGCTGTTCACCCTCCCCCTTCAGTGTACCCTGAACATGCTCGGTGACACCCCTGGTCCTCGCACCAAACGCCCTTTGTATGAAGAATTGATAGAATCAAGGAATCACTGCGGTGCGGAAACAGGCCATTTCACACAACACGTCCACGCTGACCCTCCGTAGTGTAATGCACTCTGACCCATTCCCTTACTCTATTACTCTGCATTTTCCCCTGAGTAATGCACCTAACCGGCACATCTATTGGAATAACACTATTGGAATAAAGAGAACAACCTAGACCCATTCTATTACCCTATGTTGAATCTGCTTTCTCATAACAGATACTTCCAGAAATACTGAGCATTACCAGCAACTTCTAGTTTTGTATCCGATGATATTTACATATTGATAAAAATATACGCAACTCTGACTTGAAACAAAGCTGAATTTATACTCTCAGGAGAAAACTAAATATTTGGTCATTCAATGATTCCAGTAAAATTTTATTGAATTACTCATGTCCTGGCTCGTGAACGTCATTGGTTCACTTTCCCAATCCTGAATATAGGAGGTTTTTGCATTTTTTTTTAATATCAGAAAGCTCTGAAGAGTTGTACATTTACTTCTTCAGATGGGAATGTGTTTGCATCTCATTCTTTTATCTCAGTTCAATTGCAGAGGATTATTCACAAAACACACACAATGTATTACTTTGTCGAAGAATACCAGTAACATTGTAAGTAATTGGAATCATAACTGGAAAGAAGGATTTAGACAAAGGAAGGATGAGAGAAAACGGTTTTTTTTTAACAGAAAAGACAATTATAGGAACTTAGGTGATCCAGTTTATGGAAAACTATGTAGGGCTGACAAACGATATTGTTATGAAGGTGTAGAGGTATACATTGTTCTGAAAAAAGATAAAATGTAACATTTGACTGTGAAATAAATAGCGAGTAGAGTTGCCATGGTAAAAAAAAATCAAATTTGGCCAGTAAGTTTAACTATGTCCCAACACGCCAAAATCCAATGGAGTTTGAAATATAATGTATTTGCTGACAACAAAATCAATGAAATAATCCAATGTTTTGAGGTGTAAAACCAGACAGTTTGAACATTTAGGGAGAGAACTGCCAAAGGCATCCCCAAAGATAGACTGCTAGCTGAAGACCTTTCTGAAACGTACCTGAACTGTAAGACGTTTGCACAGCAGAACATCGAAGCCAACCGAGATAAAAATATACAGAGAAAAGTCTACAAAGGAGAATTGACAAAGCTGACTAGTTTTGAAATGTGATTACTTTTTAAAAAAATCTTAATCATGGTATTTTGTTTTATCAGACCAGTATTGTAGAGTTGGAGGTAAAAGATAGTTTTAACGAATCGGTTCTAAATAGTGGTTCATTTTAATATTCCCTGTTGGACTTAAATAACAAAATTGTTCATTTTACTTTAAATAGCGACCTCTGTAAATGAATCTTTGCCTTTCGAAATTTAACAGATTCCAGCATGATTCCAGATTCCAACTTTTTTCTCTGTGGCTGGTTCAGATTAGGAGAGGGGTTTTCTCTGTGTCATAACAGTTTGGGGCCTTTTGTCCGCAATTTGAGCAAGTTTAGACAGATCCCGTCTGATATTTGCGCAGAGTTAAATAGGTTTAGGGTATGAAAATGAACTGTACATTTAATTATTTACACGTTATTGTCCGAGAGCTTTAAATAAAAAGTCGGTCAGACACTTTGTTTAATTTCAGTAACTTGCGGTTGGTTAAATGTAAAGTGAGAGAAATGGCTGTTTAAAAATGTTAATGAGGTTCTGGGATTTGAGGATGATTCTCACATTTGCCGAGGGTATTTAGAAGGAAAGATAAAGAATTCTTTAGAATTCACAAAGAATTTAGATTTGGGTTTAACCAAGAACAAGAGTAAAGCTGAAATTGATAGGAAATTAGTCAAACACTAAGGTGTGTCAGAGAAACAGACAAGTGCAGGAGATTTAGAAAAAAAATTAAATTACAATTGAAGAAAATGCAGTTTAAAGATAAACAAAGGGAGAGAGAAAGAGAGAGAAGAAAGAGAAAGCAAGAGGGAAGAGAGGGAGAGGAATAAAGAGAGAGGAGAAAGTTCTTAGCTGAGCAAAGAAAGAGCGAGTTTGAACTTGAGAAGTTGCGATTTAGTCAGCAAAGTCAAGTGAACAGGATGGAGAGTAAAAGGGACATTAGTGAAATATACAACTATCTCAAAACTCTGTCACATTTTGATGAGAAAGATGTTGAAGCCTTCATTATTTCATTTGAAAAATTGGCTCGACAGGCATTCTGGTGCAATGTTTTATGGGTAACGCTAGTTCAGACTAAGTTGGTAGGCAGGGTTAGTGGGGTATTTGCTGCTCTGTCAGAGGAGGGGTTAAGAAATTATGAAGATGTGAAACGACGTATTTTATGCGCTTACGAATTGGTACTGCAAGTATATAGATAACAGTTCAGAAACATAAAGAAGGAACCAGATCAGCCTTTTGTTGAGTTAGAAAGAATTAAACATGGGCATTTTGATAGATGGATGCAGGCTTTAAAGATAGATAAGACCTATGAGGCTCTAAGGGAGATTATTCTGCTGGAGGAGTTTAAAACGTCACTTCCAGGGATGATAATAATTCACGTGGAGGAAAAGAAAGTTCAGGAATTGAAAAAGGCAGGAGAATTAACAGATGAATACATGTTGCTGCATAAGACAAGATTCCAGCCATAATTTCGTCCTGTGTGGGATAGAATTTGGTAGAAGGGGAGACGCTACACTATAAAAGAAACAGTAGAATATATGAGTTTACCACTGGTTAAAAAAGTGCTCACGTGAGTGAAAAGGAGGTGAAAGGCCTCAGGTGTTTTCACTGTAATGGAGTGGGACACAGAAAATTAAGTGGCAGTGGTTTCAGAAGAGCATTGGGAAAAGGTGTTTCCACTGACACAAGGAGGTATATGTATGGTCACAGTGCTGATTGTTAAGAAGGGGACTGTGGGAAAAGATGTGGTAAGAGAAGCTAAGCCAGTGGCATTCTTGAAAGTTTTAAAGGAGACCCAAACACGTGCTGAGAAGCTGCAGGAAAGTACACAGCTTAGGCAGGGGCTGGGTATGGAGTTAGTAAATATCTCAATAAAGAATTTGCCTCTGTGAGTAAAGTTTACTGAGAAATCACAGTGGTAGAAAGGCAAGAAGTTATAATATTGAGAGGTACATGAATTAACCAGTCGCTAATAGTAAGAGATGAATAAATTCGTAGTCTTTTTGATCAGTTACCCCAGAATGTATTAATTTATGGGAACGATGGACAGAAATTTAGCATTTCCCTATGTAAGATCATTTTGGAGTGCCTACTCAAGACTGGGGAAGTTATCGTGGGAATGATTGACAGACTGTCAGATCCAGGAATCCAGTTTGTTCTTGGGAAGGATTTAGCAGGGTCCAAGTTGGGAGTGACATTGCTTGTTGTGGAGAAGCCCAAGGATGACAAAGAAACTGAAGTGTTAAATCGGAAATATCCTGGTATTTCCCTAGGCTGTGCAGTAAGCATATCCCACTATAATAAGACACAACACGAAGGACAAACTAAAGACAAAGGTGAAGGAGTTGAGGTTCAGTTAATGGACACCCTGTTTGCCATAATGGTGTAGGGAAAACTTGAACAGGCAGTGGGTCAGACAGAGATGTTTTGGCCTGAAGGGCTAAGGGACTTGCAACAGACAGTCAAGACGATAAAAGATATATATGTGGATGTGTACTCTGAAAAGTAGGCAGAGGATATTCATGAGGGTTATTATCTGAAATATAGATCTTTAGACAGAAATGGAGACCACATCAGGTTAGTGCAGAGGAGAAATGTGCTGAGGTGCACTAGATTGTGTTGCTGGTAGCATAGAGACAGGACGTTTTACAGGTAGCATATGAAGTACCTGTAGGAGGTCACCGAAGGGTACGAAAGACTCGGGCTAAGGGACAAAAACATTTTATTGACCTGGAATGCACAAAGATGTGGTTAACGTATGGCAGACATGTCATTCATGCAAAATGTTAGGTAGGCCACGGACAGTAAAGAAACTCTCACCTTTGTTGCCAATTCCCACATTCAAAGACTCCTTTATGTGGGTTATAAATGAGTATTTAGGTCTCCTCCTGAAAAGTAGAGGAGAGAAAGACTTGGAACAACAGGTGTTAGTTACTGCCCTACAGACAGGAATCAAATCCAAAGTCGTGGATTTTGATGTGCCTCAAAATATATCAAAAATGTAGAAGTTCTTGAGCAGTGGGATAGATTAGTAAACTATCTGTCTCAGGAGCATAGAACACAGTTGAAAGGTTTGTTATTGCAATATGAGGACATATGTTAGAATCATATGTGTGGGGGGAGAACTAATGCTATTGTACATGAAGTAGATGTAGCAAATACTGTTCTGGTAAGACAATCCATATCGGCGTAATCCTCTCAAAGCCAGACAGGTCCAGAAGGAGGTGGAGTACATGCGCAATGAGGACATCAGCGAACCAAGCCCGAGCGAGTGGAGCTCACTGATCATCTTAGTTCCCAAACCGGATGGGACTCAATGATTTTGCTTGGATTATTGGAAGGTCAACATTGTTACAAAATCAGACTTATATCCAATACCGACATTGGAGGACTGTATCAAGAAAGTTGGAAAGGTCAGTTACATCACGAAGTTGGAGTTAATGAGTGGATTCTGGCAGGTACCTTTATCAGAGACAGTGAAAGAAATTTCTGAATTGTAACGCCAAATGGTCTGCAACATTTCAAAGTGATGCCCTTTGGAATGACGAACACACCCAAAACATTCCAAAGACCCATGAAGAGAGTTGTGGCCTGATTAATAAACTGTGCAGTCTGTTTAGACGATGTAGTGATCTTTGCTAAGTCCTGGAAAGATCACTTGGTACAGTTGGCAGAGCTTTTTGAAGGAGTACGAGAAACAAAACTGGTGATAAAATTAAACAAAACAGAATTCGTGAAAGCAGACATGATGTTCTAGGGACAAAATATCGGTCATGAAAGATTGCTCCCATGGAACACAAAGACAAAAGCAACCGAGGAATTTCCACGGCCAACCTCGATGAAAAAGGTGCTTCGCTCCTTCAGAGTCAGCAGATTCAATCACATGTCTGTTCCAAACTTCAGCAGTATAGTGGCACCATTATCCGACTTGCTGAAGAAGAGAACAACTTTTTGGTTGAAAGAACAATGCCAGGAAGCATTCGACCATTAAAAAGAAATATTGACCACCAAACCAGTTTCAGCTCCACCAAATGCTTGAAAAACTTTCCAAGTTGCTATCGACGCGAGTGACATAGGAATTGAAGCTGTACTGCTACAGGACAATGCGATGGGATCGTACTTTTCAAAGAAACTCAACATCTACTAGAGAAAATATTCTACGATTGAGAAAGAACTATTGAGTTTAGTACTATCCTTATAACATTTTGATGTGTATTCACAAACAGCGTGTTGGAGACGGTTGTGTACATGGAGCCCAATCTGCTTACATTCTTGTACGCTTTAAAAACTATTTCATTGGAGGATTATGTTACAGACTTTTAATTTAAAAATCATACATGTAGCTTGTAGTAAGAATGTAATCGCAGATGCGTCCTCACCGATTTAACTGATAAAGTTTAGACGAGATTTGTATTTATCCAATGTTAAATATAAGTAAATGGGAAGGAGTTAAGGTGAACTTAGATTTCAGTTTTCTGTTTGTTATGGTAATGTTTGAAGAATAGAAAAACAAATGAGACGTGTTTCCATTATGATGGTTCTTTTTTGAGAGAGAAGGTGCTATGAACGTGTGAAGGGTACTGTACCTTTAAGAGAGTTGAAGGATTTACAAGCACAATGAGTTCTGGAAAATTAACAATGTAACATTTGGTTCAGTAACTGGCAGTACCTCGGTTACTATGAGACAAAAAACAAAATCAAATTTGATCAATCCGTTTAAATTATGTCCAAGAAGCTAAACTACAATTGAGTTTAAGTTTGGCATTTGGCAATATTAAAAAAAAACATTAAGTTACCCGATGCTTCGGGGTAGAAAGCTGAAAAATGTGACCACTTTGGCGAGAACTGCCAGGCCACCAACATCTGCAGACAGCCCGGAGAATAGCTCTCCGAAATGTACCTTTATTTATCAATGACCTGTGAAACAGAAACTCTAAGGAGAAGAAACGAAGATAGAAGAAGATACAAAGAGAAGATTCGACAGCTGGCTGATTCTGAAATTTGAATGTTTTCGTATATCTTAATTGGTGGGGGGGGGGGGGAGCGGGAAGATTATCGGACCAGCAGTGTAGAAGGGAAAGTAAAAGATAGGTCACAGAAAGGAGTTGCAAATAGTTGTTAGTTAATTATTCTCTGTTAGCCTTCAAAAAAAAGTTGTCAATTTTTACTTTAAATAGTGACCTTTAGGATGGTTATTGGCCTTCCGAATTTTTACAGATTACAAAATGGTTTAAATTATTTCTGTGTTGCAAGGTTAAATTAGCACAGGGTGGTGGTGGTGGTGGGGGGCGGGGGTGTCGGAGGGCGTGGGTTCCCCCGTGTTGTCATACATTAACTCGGACTTCTCTGCACAGATGCTGCCAGACCTGCAAAGGTTTTCCAGCATATGTCAGTCTTAGTTTCTGGTTTACGAACTCTGCAGTTCTCTTGAGTTTCTTAGTGTATCATTGACAGCCACGGATTAGGTCCTGGAGGACAGGAAGACAGCTAATGTTGTTACATTACTTGTTATTTGGCTGCAAAGAAAACCTCCGGAACTGCAGACCAGTGAGTTTGATGTCAAGCGTGGAGAAGTGTTTGTCGGAGATTCTGAGAGGCAGGATTTACATGCATTTGGAAAGGCAAGGACTGATTACGGATATTCAGCACAGCTTTATGTCTAGGAATCCATATCTCACAAACTAGATTGCAGTTTTTGAAGAGGTGATTGGGAAGATAGATGAAGGTAAAGCAGCATACGTTGTCTATGTGGACTTTAGTGAGGCCCAACAAGGTTCCACATGGTAGCCTGGTTAATAAGGTTAGATCACATGAGATCAGGAAGAGCGATCCAATTAGATACAAAACTGGCTTGACTGTAGGAGACAGAGGGTTTTGGGAGAGATGTGCTGTTCGAATTGGAGGCCTGAGTCCAGCGTTGTGCCGCAATGACCAGGCTGTTGCGCATTGTTTTTGTAAATGATTTGGATGAGAATATTGGAACCATGGATATTAATTTGGAGAAGAAATCCCCAAACTTGAAGTTATGGTGGACAGTGAATAAGGCTGTCTTGAGAATAAAGATATCTTGATCCACTTGGAAAGTGGGTTGAGGATTGGCTGATGGAGCTTCATGCAGATAAATGTGAGATATTGCACTTTGTTAGGCAAGCGAGTATAGGATTTATTTTAGTAAAGGTAGCATGATAGGGAGTGTTGCCAAATAGAGATCCAGGAACCAGGTATATAGTTCCGTGAAAGTGGAGTCAACTGTTGACAGGGCAGTGAATAAGGCATAAGGCAAGCTGACTTCCATTGGTCAGAGCATTGATTACATGAATTGGAGCATCACGCCGTGGTTCTACAAGAGAATATTAAAGCCACATTTGGTGTACAGAGTACAATTCTTGTCGCCCTGCTATAGGAAGGATGTTATAAACTGGGACGGGGGTAAGTGTATTTAAAATGATGTGACAGAGACCGAAGGTTTTGAGATATAAGGCTGGGATTTTGTTCCTTTTGCGTTGGAGGCTGGGAGGTGACCTTTATTTCCTAATGAGAGGCATGGACAGGATGAATAGACAAGATCTTTTCCCACTGGTGGGTATGTCCAGAACCAGAGAGGATAGTTTTAAGGTGAGAGGGAAGACATTTAAACGATATCAAGAGGACAGATGTTTCTCTCAGAGGGTGGTGGGTATAGGTAGAGAACTGTCATAGGAAGTCGCATTGGGATGTATAAATACAACATTTGAATGACAATTGGATGTGTACATGAATACGAACTGTTTGGAAGGGCTCTGTGCTAAAAGAAGAAAAATAGTAATAATTAAATTTTGGAAACCAGGTGAGCATTAAGCCGAAAGGTCTGTTTGCATATTGTATGATTCTAAGATTCTATGACGCTTTCACTCCTCCTTCATCACTAGTCCTTCATTGTACTCAATCCATTTCCAAGTCAAAACTCATCTGAAAGTACTTTACATGATCGAACCTCCAAACTTTCTTATATAGAGATTTTCGCGCATAGATGTGGTTCTGTAGACCACAGCAGCAGCAGCAGAAGCAGAATTATATTCAAGCACAATCTGTAATGTTTTTCCTGGGATGATCCCTTGGTCTACCATTCCAACCATGTTGACCTATTGTTCAGTGATATACTGGTGAACGTGCCAGTGTCCGAATCATGTGTACCTAAACCTGATGACAACCCGTTAAAGCTCCCAAAATTGACTGCTGCATTCCAAACAGCAGAACTAACGTCTGATAGAGAGGGTGCAATGATCCCAACACCAACAAAGCAACAAACCTGTCACATCCAGCCATAAAAGGTGATGGACGGTTAAACAACTTCATGGAGGAGAGCGCTTCACTAAAATCCCCATCCTAAATAATGGAACAGCCCTATACATCACTGTAATAGTTAAGAATGTAGTTTTGGTACGATACTATACCAGAAGTGTTGAGTGGATGATTAACCTCACCCTAGCCATGATGTCCACAGAATCACAGATGCCCGTCTTCAATCAATTTGATTTGCTGCACGTGACTTGAAGACACAGGTAAACAAAGTAGATAGGATGAAGGCAATGGGCCCTGACACCATTCCTGCAAGAGGACTGAAGACTTGTGCTGCACAGCAAGCCGCGTCCCTGGGGAAGCTGTTTCATTCCAGCTCCAACTCTGACATCTCCATAGCAATGCGGAAAATTACTCAGCTATGTCTAGTTCGCTAAGAGGGGAATAATTAAAATCTGACCCATTACCACCCCCTCAGTCCCATCACGATAGTTAAACTAGTAGAAGTTCTTTTCGACATATCTGTCAAACAGCACAGAAATATCCTGCTCAGTGTGGTTCCAGATAGCTACCCATGTGGAGATGGTACTATGTTGCGGAAATGTCACTGGATTACCAGTCCAGACCAGGCTAATGCTATGGCAGCTGATGGAAGTCAATAACAATTAATAAAATATCGAGATCTAAAATCTGGTGTCAGTAACCATGACGCTGAAATCAATGTCAATTGCAAAGTCCAATTTGCTTCAGCAATGTACTTTCAAAAAGTGAATTCTGGTCTGGTGAACTCCATGCATTCCTAGTCTGGCCTAAACGTGACTCTAGACACACAAAAGTGATAAACTTTTTAATAGTCTCAAAAACGGTAAAGCAAGACACTAAATTGTATCAAACTGCTCCCATGTTTGGAAGGATAAAACTGACAGAACACCCAGCACCAGCCTCGGTATCAGAAAAGGGAACGGGAAACACAGTCTTGTTGACCCTGCAGAGGCCTCCTTCCTAACATCTGAGAGCTTGTGACAGCTGCACTCCAGATGACTCCTGATCGGTTTAGTGTCGAGACATCCTTATTTATATTCAGTGTTTGTGTTCCACAGCTTATGTGGGAGAGAAATCCCCAGTCACCAGTCACTGAGTGCAGACATTTACTCTCATCTCAATGCAGAGTTGCCTGCCTAACCTAATACTGTGGCGTCTTGTTTTAGATGTCCAAGCCAGGGGAATTATCAACCCTGCTTCCAATCAGTTTCACCCTGTCAGAGTTTTAGATGTTTCACTGAGATCTCAATTCATTTTCCTAAACCCCATGGAATACAGTCTCAGTCGCCCCAAACGCTGCTCTCCCAACAAGCCTGTCATCCCAGAGATCAGTCGGGTCATCCTTCACTGCTCTTCCTCAATGTTAGGTTTGTCCTTTATTATGTTAGGAGAGTAAAACTACACACAATACTGCACAATATTCATGATGGGCTCTCACCAAGGCCCTGTACAGCTTCAGTCCGACACCCTTGCTCCTGTAAGTCAAGTCCCTAGAAATGAAGGTCAACACACCATTTATCTTCTTGCCTGCTTTCTGCTCCTGCAATATTGCTTTCAGTGACTGGAGTGCAAGGAAATCCAGATCCTTTTCGATGTTGCAGTTCCCCGCTTGGGTCTGTGTACACTGGTCAGCGTGCCAATGCCATTCCCAGTATTGACTTCTGCCTTCAGAACTTACTGTCCTCCACTGACCTCGGAGGTCACAGCAGGAAAATAAAAAGAACATAAATCCCTTTAAAGACCAACATGTTTCATCCAATCCCTTTTCAAATGATAGGTTGCTGTTCTGTTGTTCCCAATCTAGGTACACACCGTCACATCTTCATCTGCCACGTATTTGCCCATTCACTCCACTTGCCTCAGTCACCTTGGAGGTTTTTTATATCCTCAACACCCACTAAAAATCCAACATAGTTTAATGCTGTCAGCAGTCTGAGAAATATTGCATTTGATTCCCTCAACGAAATGATTGACATGATCCTTCCACTTCAAAACTGTTCAGTGCTTCGTGTCAATTCTCCTCATCTAAAACCATGTTCATATTTTCGTCGCAATCCTGTAACATTTGAGTTTGCTCACTAGGCCATAGTTTTTTTATCAACATCTTTCAGGAAATCTAAATGCATTGCATCCATTTTTTCTCTATGTATTGACCAGTCAATTTCACAAATATAATTCCCAGTTCATGTTTACCAATTGCATAAGAACGTACAAACTAGGAGCAGGAGCTCCCAGCTCCACACCCACACCAGATCCCAGCTCCCCGCCCTGCCGAGCTTTCACCATCCCTCCAGAATTCCCACTCACTGAGGACGAACGATCAGTCCTCAGCAAAAGACTCACTTTCATCCCCCTCTGTCCACGCATCAATGAATTTAATACACGCCGAGACATCGAACAATTCTTCCGTCGCCTCCGCCTCCGAGCTTACTTTCACAATCAGGACTCCCGCCCACCTTCCAGGACCCCTTCGCTCACCTCCAACACACTGCATCCACCTGGACACCCTGCGCTGGCCTATTACCCGCCCTCGACCTCTTCATTTCCAACTGCTGCCGGGACATTAACCGCCTCAACCTGTCGACACCCCTCCCCCACTCCAACCTCTCACCCTCACAACGCGCAGCCCTCCAATCCCTCTGCTCTAATCCCAAACTCACCATTAAGCCAGTGGATAAAGGGGGCGCAGTGGTAGTCTGGCGCACTGACCTCTACACCGCTGAAGCCAAACGCCAACTCGAGGACACCTCTTCCTACTGCCCCCTCGATCATCAAACCATCATCTCCCAGACCATACAGAACCTCATCACCTCAGGAGATCTCACACCCACAGCTTCCAATCTCATAGTCCGGGAACCCCGCACTGCCCAGTTCTACCTCCTTCCCAAGATCCACAAGCCTGACCACCCTGGCCGACCCATTGTCTCAGCATGCTCCTGCCCCACTGAACTCATCTCTACCTACCTCGACACTGTCCTATCCCCCCTAGTCCAGAAACTTCCCACATACGTTCGAGACACCAACCACGCCCTCCACCTCCTCCAAGACTTCCGTTTCACCGGTCCCCAACGCCTCATCTTCACCATGGATATCCAATCCCTCTGCACCTCCATCCTCTATGACCAGGGCCTCCAAGCCCTCCGTTTTTCCCTCTCCAGACGTCCCCAACAGTACCCTTCCACTGACACTCTCATTCGTTTGGCCAAACTGGTCCTCACCCTCAACAATTTCTCCTTTGAATCCTCCCACTTCCTCCAGACCAAATGTGTAGCCATGGGCACATGTATGGGCCCCAGATATGCCTGTCTCTTTGTATGCTGTGTAGAACCGTTGATCTTCCGTAATTACACCGGCACCACTCCCCACCTCTCCATCCGCTACATTGATGACTGCATTGGCGCCACCTCGTGCTCCTGCGAGGAGGTTGAGAAATTCATCAACTTCACCAACACATTCCACCCTGACCTTAAATTTACCTGGACCATCTCTGACACCTCGCTCCCCTTCCTGGACATCTCCATCTCCATTAGTGACAACCGACTTGACACTGACATTTTTTACAAACCCATCGAGTCCCACAGCTAACTGGAATACACCTCTTCCCAACCTATCTCTTGCAAAAATGCCATCCCGTATTTCCAATTTCTCCGCCTCCGCCGTATCTGCTCCCAGGAGGATCAGTTCCACCATAGAACACACGAGATGGCCTCCTTCTTTAGAGACCGCAATTTCCCTTCCCACGTGGTTAAAGATGCCCTGCAACGCATCTGGTCCACATCCCGCACCTCCGTCCTCAGATCCCACCCCTCCAACCGTAACAAGGACAGAACGCCCCTGGTGCTCACCTTCCACCCTACAAACCTTCGCATAAACCAAATCATCCGCCGAAATTTCCGCCACCACCAAAAAGACCCCACAACCAGGGATATAGTTCCCGCCCCACCCCTTTCCGCCTTCCGCAAAGACCATTCCCTCCGTGACTACCTGGTCAGGTCCACGCCCCCATACGACCCACCCTCCCATTCTGGCATTTCCCCTGCCACCGCAGGAACTGTAAAACCTGTGCCCACACCACCTCCCCTACCTCTATCCAAGGCCCGAAAGGAGCATTCCACATCCATCAAAGTTTTACCTGCACATCCACTCATATCATTTATTGTATCCGTTGCTCCCGATGTGGTATCCTCTACATTGAGGCAACTGGGCGCCTCCTAGCAGAGCACTTTAGGGAACATCTCAGAGACACCCGCACCAATCAACCAAACCGCCCAGTGGCCCAACATTTCAACTCCCCCTCCCACTCTGCGGAGGACATGGATGTCCTGGGCCTCCTTCACCACCGCTCCCTCACCACCAGACGCCTGGAGGAAGAACGCTTCATCTTCCTCCTCGGAACACTTCAACCCCAGGGCATCAATGTGGACTTCAACAGCTTCCTCGTTTCCCCTTCCCCCACCTTATCCTAGTTTCAAACTTCCAGCTCAGCACTGTTTCCTTGACTTGTCCGGACTTGTCCGACCTGCCTATCTTCTTTTCCACCTATCCACTGCACCCTCTCCTCCTTGTCCTATCACCTTCATCTCTTCCCCCACTCACCCATTGTACTCTATGCTACTCTCTCCCCACCCCCTCCCTCCTCTAGCTTATCTCTCCACGCTTCAGACTCACTGCCTTTATTCCTGATGAAGGGCTTTTGCCCGAAACGTGGATTTCGCTGCTCGTTGGATGCTGCCTATACAGCTGTGCTCTTCCAGCACCACTAATCCAGTATTTGCTTTCCAGCATCTGCCGTCATGGTTTTTACCTAGGAGCAGGAGTAGGCCATCTGGCCCTTCAAGCCTCCGCCGCCATTCAATAAGATAATGGCTGATCATTTCATGGCCTCAGCTCCACTTACCTGCCCAATCATAATCCTTACTTCATTTACTGTTCAAAAATTATCTGAGTTCAAACGGTTTAATTGAAAAATCCTCAACTATTTCACTGGGAGAAGAATTCCACAGATTTACAATCTTCTTGGTCAAGAAGTTCCTTCTCAATTCAGTCCTAAATCTGCTCCATCTTATTTAGAAGCTTTGCCCTGTTGTTCTACTTTCACGTGCTTCTGGAAACATCTTTTATATTTCTATCTTATCTACTCCCTTCGCAAATATATATGTTTCTATTCTTTCCTTCCTCATTCTTTTAAATTCCAATCAATGTATAATTCCAATCTATTCAATCTCTCACTTCTGGAACCAACCTAGTGAGCCTCCTCTGCATCCATTGTAGTCCCTGTTTTTCCTTTCTCAAGTAGAGATACCAAAACTACACGTACTACAGGTGTGGTCTCCCGGCACTCTGTACAGCTGCAACATAATCTCCTTGCATTTACACGCAATCCCTTTCAAAATGAAGGACAAAATTCAATTTGCCTTATTAATGTCTTGTTGACCCAGCAGACCAACTTCTGTGATTCATGCACACAAGAGCATGCTGCTTTTTTAAAAAAAAACAATTCAAGTAAGAGTCCTATTTACTATTTTTCCAGCCAAATTGGACGATTCACATTTATTAAAGTTGAACTCCCTCTGCCAGACCTTGGCCTACTATCTTCAACTATTTATGTCCCTTTGTAAATTTTAACAGTCCTCTGTACACTTTACTCTGCCACTCATTTTAGTATCATCTGTATTCTTTGAGACACTACAAGTGGCCCCCTATTCCAAATCATTTATGCAAGCTGTGAATAATTGCGGTCCCAGCACCGATCCCTGAGGCACTCCACTAGTCACTGATCAGCAACCAGAAAAACAATCATGTATTCCCACTTGTTGCTTCATGTTAGTTAACCAAGCCTCTATCCATGCTAATACATTACTCGTAATGACACACCCTATGCAGCAGCCTTTTTGGCGTCACCGTATCGAATGTCTTTTGGAAATCTCAGTACACCACACCTACTGGGTCCCTGCAGTTGTAATGTCTTCATAGAATTCCAGTAGGTTAGTTACACGTAGCCTGCCTTTCATGAACCATCATTGTGTCTGCCCGACGGTACAATTTCTATCAAGATGCATTGCCAAATATATCTTGATTACAGATTGAAATATTTTCCCCTACAGCTGTTATGCTAACCGGTCTATAATTCCCAACTTTTTGTCTACCTCCTTTTTTAAACAGCTGTGTGTGGTCTCCTGTTTTCCAATTTGCTGGAATTGCATCAGAGTCCAGTGAATTCACAAGTGCAGTTGCTACTTTTCTCATCAACTCTGTTAATACCTTGGGATACATTCCATCAGGACCAGGAGACTTATCTACCTTTGGCTCCATTTGCTTGCCCAACACAATCTCTGTCTTGGGAATGGTCGTTTCCAGGTACTCACTTACCTTCCCCTCTTTGACAATTGCTGGCATGATATTAGTGTCCTTCATTGTGTAAACGGACTTAACAACTCTTCAACTCATCCATTTCCTCATATCCTTTTACTGGATACCCCTTCACTAAAGGACCATTGCTTACCTTAGCCATTCATTTCGTTTTGTATATTTATGGAATATTTTGCTATCTGTCTTTATATTCTGAGGTAGTTTACTCTGTTTACTCTCATAACCTATATCGGATGTGTCTTGATAACTTTTTTCGTTGCTTTATTTTGACATTTAGAGTTTTCCCAATCTTCTACTTTTCCACTGGTCTTTGCCATTATTTATGCCATTTATTTTAATTTGGTTGCCTCCCTTATTTCCTGAGACATTCCCGGCAGATTACCCTTTTCCTACAGTCCTTCCATTTCACTATTATATGCTGTTGCTGAGAACGTTGAAAAATTGCTTTGAAAGCCTTCCACTGTTCATCAATGGTCCCACCATTAAGTCTTCACTTCCAGCGATTATTAGCCAACTCCTCTCTCATCCTATTGTCATCTGCTTGGTTTAAGCACAGGACCCTGATATAGGACATTACATTGTCACCTTCCATCTGTATTCTAAATTCAACCATACTTTCAGTCACAATAATTCCTCCCAAAACATTTTTTTTTACTAATTTCATTTTTTTTTCTGACGGGAGTTATTCTTCCCAGACTTGCTGGGAAGATTTAATTTCTTTCGTTTGTTTCCTTCTGTGAAGACAGAACTGAAATGGTTGCTTAATAGTTCTGCCATTTCCCTGCTCTCCATCTCTATTCTCTGGATTCAGAGTGTAACGAAGCTGCACTTGTTTTCTCTTAACTTTTCCATTGACCTTATAACTCTTATTAATGTTGTCTTCAGAATCCCAGCAATTCGTGTCCACACCATATAATCACAATATTATAGACTCCGCAATGTCAGAAACATAGCACAATCTACATTAGTCCTACTCTCCTACACCAGGCCCATAGCCGGGAACGTTATGACACTTTAGGAGCTCGCCTAAGTAGGTTTTTAGCAGTTATGAAGTTACTGCGATAACTCCACTCTCAGGAAGTACATTCCAGACCCCAACACCTTCTGGTGAAAAACAATCAGCAAGTCCTCTCTATATCTCAAACACTTCGCTTTTTAAAAGTATGCTCCCTTGTTCTTGGCCCTCTGACTAAAAGGAACAGCTGCTGTCCATCCACCCGGTCCATGGTCCTTATAATCTTATCCTTCTGAATCACATTCCGCTCAGAATTCTCTGCTCCAATGTAAACAACCAGATCTTACCCAGCCTCTCTGCATAGCTGATATGCTCCATTCCAGAGAACATCCTGGTGAATCTCCTCTGCACCCCCTCCAGCACAATCACATCCTTCCTGTAATGTGGCTCCCAGAACTCCACACAGTATTACATCTTGGCCTAACCAAAGTCCTGCATTAGTATTGTAATCTATGTCTCGATGTGTAAACGTTATATTTACTATCCCAAACGCCTTGTTAACTCCACTATTACCCTATCCAGTCCCAATCAGGGATGTGTGGAGAAGCACGCTTTGAGCTTCCTAGTGTGCTGCTATTCATTGTGTACTCCCCTGTCTGGTTCATTCTTCCGAAGTGCACCACCTCATATTTATCTGGGTTACATTCTATCTGCCATTGATCTTCGTATTTGGCCATTCCATCTGTATCTTTCTGTAACATAAGACCTACCCCCTCACTGCCAACCACCCGGCCAATCTTTGTGATAAACGCAAACTCACATACCACACTTCCCCACACCCTCCATTTTTATATCTACATTATTTATGAGTTTCACAAAGAATAAGGGTCACACCATTGACCCGTATACTACATCACTGGACACTGATACCTATTCACATAGTTTCCAAAACCACACTCTTTCTCCTGCCATAAAGACATTGTGAATGTCACATACCAAGTTACCCTTGATACCATGAGATTTTACTTTCTTTATCAGTCTCCCATGTGGGGATTTATCAAAGGCCTTGCTGATAAAAAAACATATGATCAACCTCCTCGAAAAAAGATCAATAAAATTCGTTCGGCATGACTCCCCTCTGATGACTATCCCTCTCTAAATGAAGATCCATTTTCTCCAACCCTATTTGCCCCAATAATTTCACTGACACTGATCTGATACTCACTGATCTGTAGTTCCCTTGTCTACCTGCACCAACCGTTCCTGTAAAAGGTGTTCTGCATTCCTCTAGCCCCTCCCTTGTGACCACAATTTACTTAAACGTTTGGGTCAGGGCCTTGTTCCGACAGCACTTTGTGATACAACACAGCCAGACCTGTGGACTTGTCCAATTTTATACTCGCCCAAATTAGCTATCCTTTCTCGCATTTCATATCAATCTGCGCAGGAGTTTCCCAGTCCATCTTCTTGAACCATGCCTCCTCTTTCTCCTGAGTAAAACAGAAGTGAATCTCTCTTGTCACAATCTCTCAATGTTCTCCAGCTTTGCACACTGATTATCCTCTTGGTTTCTAATGGGCCATAATTATTCCCTGGTTATTCTGTTCTACTTGAGGTCCTTGTGGAATATCTTTGGATGCTCACTAATCCTGCTCGCACTTTTCAATTCCCCTATGTTCTTCATTCCCCTCTGTGTAAAGTTTTTTAAAGCTACATTTCGATCACGTCTCAGTCTCTGAAAATCTACAGAATACAGGCGGAGTTCCCTCATCGGACAATCGTGTCATCCGAGGAATTAATCTAGAGAATGTACATTCAGTATATGTGATCAGTATGTTTTACTTAGATCAGAAAATCAAAACTGTACACAATACTCCAGGTACAGTCTCACCAACACGACATGTCACTGGTGCAGAACTTCATTTCTACTTGAAGCAAATTACTAAAGAAGGTGGGATCTGTACTGAAACCAATGCTACAGATCACAGCGAGTTAGACAGCATTAGTGGAGCGAGCGCACAGAGCTCTTCATCGTCTATATTCTGATTCCCTTCAAACAAAATGAACCTTAAATTTTACCTTCTCCCGTTTGCATATGTTCTTTCGAATACAATTTGGCTTTATTATTTTAGGGCTAACTTACTGCATGATTTTTTAAAAAATCCTCCTGACATCCAACTATAACCTATCCACTTGTTCTCGATTGTTTATATCGACAAGGGACATCTTCAAGCAAAAACTTGTTAAATGTTGCCTTCCCTTTCAGAAATCTAGCATCATTCTCCAGACATTTGCTATAACATTCCAAGTGTCCAATATCACATTCTTTGTAATAAATTCCGACGGATTCCCCACAGTGAACAATAAGTTAACTGATCTGTAGTTCACCATTCTCCCACTTCTGCACTTTGTAAATCCTTGCAATGCATTTATATACTTCCAGGCTGAATACGGAAAACATACAGTGATTCGCAATGCAACTATTATGTCCATTCCTGCTTTCTCTGAAATTCTGATATGAGTTTTGGTCTGTCAGACGTATCAATACAGTGATGTTTTCAAATGCTACCTCGTCACTGAAATGAATGATTTTAGTCTTCAGTTACACAAGTCCCATGGCCACTTGGTATTTCTGGGAGATTTTCTGGCCCTTCCTCCATGAAGACAGACATAAAGTAACTATTTAGTTATCTTATCATTTTCTTCTGTTCTCCACAATAATTTATCCTGTCCACACAGTCACTGTTCTACATTTCACCTTGCTCTTAATTTCCTTTCAAATATTGATGGCAGTTTTCATCAGTCTTTTTGTTTCTGGTTAGTTTGCATTCTTGTTCTCTTTCTAATTTACTTACCAGTTTATCAGTCGTCCTTTCTTCCGTCTAAAATTTTCAATGAATCCACAATATATGATTCTTTTCTAAGGCACATTCACCAATCTAATGAAATTTTTGACTTCTTTTATTCACCATCATTGAGTCCCCTTTTGCTTTTGCGAATTATGCCTTGGAGGGATATATGTATAAAGTAGACATTACAGTGTTTCTGTAAATAACAGACATTGCCTGTCGTTCATTAATTCATTTAATGTACTTTTAAAATTCACTCAAGCCAAATTTCTTCCCATATCTTAATGGCTTGCCATGACTCAGGTATATACCTGAAATATAAGAAAAACAAGTTTTTGTGTTCAGACGTCATATCAAATTCAATATAATAAGATCACTATTCCCAAAGGCTCCTTTACAGCAAAGTCTTTGATTTGCTCTTCTGATCACACAACACCAACTCTAAAATTGCCTGGTCAACAGTCCGTTGCTCAACATACTACTAAAGCAAGGTAAAAACAATGACTGCAGATGCTGAAAATCAAATACTGGATTAGTGGTGCTGGAAGAGCACAGCAGTTCAGGCAGCATCCAACGAGAAGCGAAATCGACGTTTCGGGCAAAAGCCCTTCATCAGGAATAAAGGCAGTGAGCCTGAAGCGTGGAGAGATAAGCTAGAGGATGGTGGGGGTGGGGAGAGACTAGCATAGAGTACAATGGGTGAGTGGGGGAGGAGATGACGGTGATAGGTCAAGGAGGAGAGGGTGGAGTGGATAGGTGGAAAAGAAGATAGGCAGGTCGGACAAGTCCGGACAAGTCAAGGAGACAGTGCTGAGCTGGAAGTTTGAAACTAGGATGAGGTGGGGGAAGGGGAAATGAGGAAGCTGTTGAAGTCCACATTGATGTCCTGGGGTTGAATTGTTCTGAGGCGGAAGATGAGGCGTTCTTCCTCCAGGCGTCTGGTGGGAGGGAGCGGCGGTGAAGGAGGCCCAGGATCTCCATGTCCTCGGCAGAGTGGGAGGGGGAGTTGAAATATTGGGACACGGGGCGGTTTGGTTGATTGTATTTCCCCAGAAAACTGAACCTGCTCTAACCTGGGTGGGAACCTTACAGCAGGCTGGTAGAGTGTTGCTGCTGCTGTACCGGAACTTGGTGAGATCACACCTGGAGTACTGTGCACAGGTTTAATCTCCTTCCTGAGGAAAGGATATTGGAATTGACTCAGAGGTTATTCCGTCAACTGGTTTCTGCAATGAAGGTGTTAATAATAAAATCTCTGCAGTGTGAAACCAAGCCATTTGATCCATCGACTCCACACTGATCCTCCGAAGACCATCCCATCCAATTCCACCACCCACCACACCCAATCTTGTAACCTGGCATTTTCCATAACTAATACACATGGCCTCCATATCCCCGAACATTATGGGTAATTTAACATCGCCAATCCACCTAACATGCAAATCTTGGGACTGGGGGAGGAATCTGGAGACTGAAATTGAATCTGATTCTCTGATGCTGTTAGGCAGCAATGCTAACCGCTATGCTATCTAATGTGGTCAACACAAATTGCCTGCACAGTTCAGTCCTTGAAAAGTGACATTTGAGCAGGGAGATTTCATAACTCCCCAAACCTGTCATTCAGCAACAGGAGGAGGACATTGAGGTCTTGAGCGGCTTGGTCAGAAACAGGTGCAGGACATTCAGGCCATCAGGACTAACGTCATAACACCAGGAGGGCTTTCAGTCTGGCATATATGTAAAGCCGGAACACAATGAGTCCATTTAACCACTTATGCCGCTTATACAGCAACTGGAGCAGATCTTTCACAGCCTTTTGCCTGTCACACAGGAATTGTGAAATGGAACGTAGAGGTTATAGAAAAGGAAGGACTTCGAATAATCAGCTTCACTGGGGAATGAAAAGTAGAGAAATAACTGTTGAGATTGAAGATAAAATGTTAAAATACGTTATGGAGGAATTAATAACAGGAGATTTCCAAAGCCAAGCCACAATCCAGCGCAGTTGACATAGCTTTATGAAGGATAAGTCATGTTTGAATAATTAGACTAACTTTCTTTAGAGAAAATGCAATAAGCAAGATGGATAATGGGGATCCTATAGATGGATTATATCTGGACTTCCAGACATGAGTGCGTAACACGCATCGTAAAAGATTAATATGCAAGCAAAGAACACATGGGATTAGGAACAATTTACGTGCTTGGTAGAGGATTAGCTAACCAGGAAGACATGGTATGGAGCCGCTGGTTTTGGACTGGGTTAGACAAGGTCCAAAATCAAATGACACCATGTTAGAGTCCAATGGGTTTATTTGTAAACACAAGGTTTCATTGTGCTGCTCCTTCATCAGGTGTAAGAGAGAGGAAGACCTTAAACACAGAAGTTATAAGGGAAAGACCAAAGGGTTGTACAACTCATGTAAATGAATTGTCCACACGCCTAAGATGGCTCTTAAGTTCAAAGTTTGGTAGAAGATTTGTAGTTCGGGTGCTCGTTGTTGTGGTTCTGTTCGCCGAGCTGGGAATTTGTCTTGCAAACATTTCGTCCCCTGTCTAGGTGACATCCTCAGTGCTTGGGAGCCTCCTGTGAAGCGCTTCTGTGCTGTTTCCTCCGGCATTTATAGTGGCCTGTCTCTGCCGCTTCCGGTTGTCAGTTCCAGCTGTCCACTGTAGTGGCCGGTATATTAGGTCCAGGTCGATCTGTTTGTTGATAGAGTCTGTGGATGAGTGCCATGCCTCTAGGAATTCCCTGGCTGTTCTCTATTTGGCTTGCCGTATAATAGTAGTGTTGTCCCAGTCGAATTCATGTTGCTTGTCATCTGTGTGTGTGGCTACGAATGATAGCTGGTCATGTCGTTTCGTGGCTAGTTGGTGTTCATGGATACGGATCGTTAGCGGTCTTCCTGTTTGTCCTATGTAGTGTTTTGTGCAGTCCTTGTATGGGATTTTGTACACTACATTGATTTTGCTCATGTTGGGTATCGGGTCCTTCGTTCTGGTGAGTTGTTGTCTGAGAGTGGCTGTTGGTTTGTGTGCTGTTATGAGTCCTAGTGGTCGCAGTAGTCTGGCTGTCAGTTCAGAAATGCTCCTGATGTATGGTAGTGTGGCTAGTCCTTTGGGCTGCGGTATGTCATCAGTCTGTTGTCTTTCCCTTAGGCATGCGTTGCTGCAGTGTGTTGTGGCCCTTTTGAATTCACCACAAAGGTTTCCAGGAAAGCCACACACACAGACCAAGTCCTAAACTATGAAAGCAACCACCCCAACACACACAAACGAAGTTGCATCAAGACACTATTCAAAAGGGCCACAACACACTGCAGCACACCAGAACTGCAAAAAGAGGAAGAGGAACACCTATACAAGGTATTCGCCAAAAACGGATACCCTCGCAATTTCATCAACAGATGCCTAAGGGAAAGACAACAGAATGATGACATGCCTCAACCCAAAGGACTAGCCACACTACCATACATCAGGAGCATTTCTGAACTGACAGCCAGACTACTGCGACCAATAGGACTCATAGCAGCACACAAACCAACAGCCACACTCAGACAACAACTCACCAGAACGAAGGACCCGATACCCAACATGAGCAAAACCAATGTAGTGTACAAAATCACATACAAGGACTGCACAAAACACTATATAGGACAAACAGGAAGACCGCTAACGATCCGTATCCATGAACACCAACTAGCCACGAAACGACATGACCAGCTATCATTCGTAGCCGCACACACAGATGACAAGCAACATGAATTCGACTGGGACAACACTACCATTATAGGGCAAGCCAAACAGAGAACAACCAGGGAATTCCTAGAGGCATGGCACTCATCCACAGACTCGATCAACAAGCACATCGACCTGGACCCAATATACCAGCCACTACAGCGGACAGCTGGAACTGACAACCGGAAGCGGCAAAGACAGGCCACTATAAATGCTGGAGGGAACAGCACAGAAGCGCTTCACAGGAGGCTCCCAAGCACTGAGGATGTCACCTAGACAGGGGACGAAACGTTTGCAAGACAAATTCCCAGCTCGGCGAACAGAACCACAACAATGGCTCTTAAGTACTTAATCAGTTAGAATGGAGGTTCGAGTTTGATTGATTAATATGCAAATCGCAGAATTTATTTCAAGTAACTGCCTGGACATACCTTCAGGTACTATCAATGTAAATGAAGTAACACTTGCGGTCAGACAATGTATTCTAAGCGTGAGGCCTTGTTTGGAATTTGTCTGCGTCTTGACCTGGAGTCAGACTGATTTGATTTACAAAGTAGGCGTTGCACGTGTACATATGAGTGAGAGCGGGGCGTGTCTGTGTGAAGTGAAAAGAGAGGCACTGTGTGTACATGAGAGAGAGTAAGGTGGAGTGTGCGTGTGAGCGCGGAAGGGAGAATGAGAGGCAGTGTGTGCATGCGTGTGTGACAGAGTGGAGTGCGTGTGTGGAACGTGAGAGAGGGTGCGTGTGAATGTTTGTGAGGGGCTGATAGGGAGAGTTTGCATCATTGTATGTAACGGCGAGAGTGAGAGTATGTGCTTGTCCAGGCTATACAGACAGATACGGCTGATCCCTGTCCCCACACACACTCACTCCGTGGTTTCAGTGCTTCCCCTCTCTGCAGCCTCTGCTCCGTTTGTTGTTCATGTTACAGACCCAGATGCTGTAACTACAGTCCCCATGCACCATCCAGAGTTGGGTCACCAACTTGTCAGGTCTCTCTGAATGTCTGAGGCGGGTCACAGCACAAACACCAGCAAACCATCCCCAGCAGCTCCACTAACCTTTCAATAACTGGAGTCAGCCACAAGCCTCTCAGCTACAAGTTGGATGCCTGCTCCTTTACAATTATCCTCAAGGGTCTTCCTCGTGTTACTGACCGCACGATCAACTGAGAGAGACAAACGGAGGTGTTCCGCGAGCAGGCACATACCAAGTTTCAAACACGTGAGTCAAAGCTCCTGGAACACCTGTCCATGGAGCACCACATGGGAGATATCGAGAAGTGAACAACAGCCTGACACACACCATTTCTATGTTTCTGAGCTTCCCCATGCCAGCAATCGATACAGGAAGGTATCAAAAACCAAAGTCAGGGAAAGATACAGAAAAAATAAATAATTCACTGATAACTTGGTGAAAATGTGGATAAAGAGATTGAAGTATTGGAATAACTGGATAAGTGAGACAACAGTCGGCCCAATCTTAAGAATGCACACATTGATGCGGACATTGCCAGATCAGCTGATATGGTCCATTGCATCAAAGTTTGAATCTTCTTCACAGAACCAGCCCAGACATCATAAACTGGGGTAAGGTGACTGCTAAGATGGTGAGCTGTGCAGACATTGCTAGTGGACTACTCCATAAACTGGACTATCTGCATAGCATGGGGAACATTGCAAACGTTTCCAGGATATTGCAAACCTCTACCACCACCCTTGGTCTCCCACCTTTGAGCCAATTTTGTATCCAACTGGCTAGTTCTCCATGTATTTCATATGAACCAACCTTGTTAAACAGATGACCATGTACAATGTTGTTCAATGCCTTACTGATGTCCATATCGGCAATGTACACCTCTCTACCTCAATTCATCTTCTTAGTCGCTTCTTCAAAAAAATCTCAGTCAAGTCAGTGAGACACAATATTGCTTGCACAAAGCCATGTTGACTATCCCTAATCAGTCGTTACCTTTCAAAATGCGTGAAAATCCAATGCCTTTTAATCCCCTCCAACAACGTACCCACCACTAAAGTCAGGCTCACTGGCTTTTCCTTATTACCCTTCTTAAATCATTTAACTAATGGCACTACGTTAGCAAACCTCCAGTCTTCCGGCACTTTACCTGTGGCTATTGATGATAGCAAAGGGCACATCAATCACTTCCCTAGCTTCCCACAGAGAATAGCTAACATCTAATAAAAGCCAAGACATTTTCCTTCATTTGCACGATTTAAGATGTCCAGCAATTCCTCTGTAATACAGATGGTTTCCTAGATTTCAATACCTATTCCTCCAGTTCCCTCGCTTCCATATCCTCCTGCACAGTAAATACTGATGCAAAATATTCATTCAATACCTCCCCCATTTCCTGTAGTTCTGCACATTGGCAGCCTTGCTAATCTTTAAGGCTGTCCTATTTTCTCATTAATTACTCTTCGTCCTTGAATTATTTGTAGAATTCCTTTGGATTCTCCTTAACTTTATTTGCCAAAGTTATCACATGTCCCCTTTTTATGCTCCCAGTTTCCTTCTTAAGTATTTTCTTGTTGCCTTCAGACTCTTCCAGTGATTCACTTTAAATCATGTATTGAGAGGCTAATGATGACAATTCCAATGTCACTGACACCCTTTAAAGTAACAAACTGCCATCCTTACCTGGACTGGCCTACATGAGACTCCAGACCAACAGCAATGTGGTTGACTGTTCACTGCCCTCTGGATAATAGATACTTGCCTAGCCAGGGACGCCCTCATCCCGTGAATGAATTAAGAAAGAAAACCTCAATTCTTGCTGTCTATACCTGACATATCATTCCCTCTTATCCGTGACCAGAACCTCAATTTCTTCAAACCTTCAGCATTTCTTACACGTACCAGCCTTACCCTTCATCCTAACAGGAAAATAATGTCTCTGTACTCCTGACATTTCATTTTCTAAGGCTTCCCACTTCTCAACTCGCCCCTTTTTCTGTGAGTATCTGCCCCAATCGACTTTGGAAAATTCTTGATTAATATCACCAAAATTGAATTTTCAACAATTTAGAACTTTATGTTTGAGACCTGGTTCTTCTTTTTCCATCTCTATTTTGCAACTAATAGAATTATGATGACTTGCCATAATGTGCTCGCCCACTGATACCTCAACCATCCCCTCCCCAATGCCTTATTTCCCAAGTGTAAGGTGACGTTTAGCTCCTTCCCTGCGATGGAGAGCATTAGTCAAGCAGCTGCAGCGTTGTCACTGGGATTGGGGTCTGCAGAGTCTTCAACTCATTGGGTTGAACCAAACAATAATTTGTCTCAGTGACATTTTCATTAAGTGTGACAGTGGGATTATCTGGACGAGGCTGAGCTAGTTTCCTGGTGCTATCTTATCGAACTCAAATCATTAACTACCCACCCAACTCCATGGTGTCCCTCACATTCAATACCAGCCCAATTCTCCCATCCATCATGGCTGGAGGTACTCACTATCGCCCGGATGCCCCAGGATATTCCGTGATCCCTGAAAACGGTGCCACCATTAAAAGGCCAATTGGCACATGGTTGAACTTTCTCAGTTAGGAGCTGCCTTGCACAGTTTACCCCGAGCATGGCAGATAGGAGGCAATTACACCATGGTTTGTCGACGGGGCACGGAGGTCCTGGTGGATGGGCTAGTACAGAGGGGGACCATTCTCTTCCCGGGGGTTGGAGGGGGGCACAGCACCAGACCTACCGACCATGGTCTGAGCTCACCACCCAGCTCAGTGTAGTATCTGCAGTCTGAAGAAATGTTCAGCAATACAGGACAAGCATCAATAACCTTTCCCACTCTGTCAGGATAAGTGTTATCGTATTATCTCTGCTCCCTCATACTCACTGTATATCTGTTATAGCACTGACACCCAAACAAGGCTCGTGCTCCATACTCTCCCTGCTGCAAGCAGCACCTTCCTTCTCTCTCTCTTTCCCCTCCACTTTTTCTCCCTCATTAGTAACAATGCTTGGATACAACACTATGGACTGACTCCCTCTGGACACACTTCAACAACTCTCCCCCAACCCACAACAGCACGAATAGCAGGGACCCCCACTCCCACCTTCACACCCTCCCTCCATTTCTTGCATTACTAGAGAAACAGCCTGGAATAGGATGGAAAGCGACAAGCCGGGTGGCGGATGTCCATCTCTCCCCACCACCACCCGTACCTGTGTGTCTGTATTTGACTCTGTGAGTATCTATATGTAAGTGCAGGTATGTCCGTCTCTGTCGTGCTGAAAATGAAACAATCTGTCCCTCAGCTGGCCACCCGACCCTACTGCAGTGACAGCGGCAGAGAGTGACAACCCTCGACGATTCAGTCCGGGAGGGAGAGAGAGTGAGAGAGCTCATAGCACGATCCAAACTGACAGCACCATCAGCACACACACGCAAAGCTGGTAGATGGAATGTTGCAAATATACTTGGGCCTGTCAGAATGGAAATGCTCATCGCTGAGTGAACCATTTTGTCAGGAGATGGGATGAATTGATTTCTCATTCTGTGATTTGAAATGCTAAAAACTTGTCTGTGAAAAATGTTGAGAAGTCCCGAAAAAGGCCCAGTAGTGTTGCTAATGACACAGGAACAACATTGCTCAGTATCGAACAAAACTGTTCTATGCTTCCAAAGATATTATTGGAAATATCAAACGCCCGTGCAATTTGAGAGATCCACAGTGAAGGGTTTGTTATCTTCTGAGCGAGCAAAAAAACTCTACCATTGATACAGTGGTGTGGGGAGTCCAGCAGAGGGTAGTATTGTATAAATCTAATCACAAATCTTAGAGTCTAGTACTGCTGTCTCACAGCACCAGGCCTCCCGGGCTCGTGTCCACCCTCGGCCGATTGTCTGTGTGGAGTTTCACATTCTCTCCGTGTCTGCGAGGGTTTCCACCAGATTCTCCTGTTTCCAACCGCAGTCGAAAGGTGTGGATATTAGGTGAACAAGCCATGCTAAATTCTCCATAGTGCCCAGGGATGTGTAGGTTAGGGGCATTAGTCATGTGTATACGTAGGATTGCATTTGAACTTGTCTGGGTAGGTTCCTCTTCGAAGTGTCAGTGCGGATGTGGTGGGTCGAAGGGCCTGTTTCCACACTGTAGCGATTCTATGAACTCCACGAACAACAGGGACAGACAGAGAGAGAGGAGGAGCGAAACTTCGATTCCAATTTCAATCTATTTACTTCAAAAACAACTTTGCACAGAGATGCAGACAGAGGTACACACAAGCTGAGATACTGACACTAACACATAAAATATATGCACACAGAGATATGCACACAGATATGGATGTTTATACACAAACACACGAACATAACCCCACATACAGGAACACACTGTCTTTAATACAGAGATATATACGTTTTTATTAAGAAGTTATCAATGATCAGTCGGAGAAGGCAGGAGAATGGGGTTGAGAAATATTTTAGCAGCGATCAAATGTCATGGCAGACAAGATGGGCTGAATGGCCTAATTATGTTCCAGGGTTCATTGCTCCTGTGATCTTGTGGTGCCTGGAATTGTCTTTCGACAAGGTCATTGGAGGCTGAATTTGGTAAGGATTTGATTTAGGCGAGTTAATGAGAATGTCGACAGTCTTTATGGGCTGAATGGTCGATATATGTGGTAAAAACAATGACTGCAGATGCTGGAAACCAGATTCTGGATTAGTGATGCTGGAAGAGCACAGCAGTTCAGGCAGCATTCGAGGAGCTTCGAAATCGTCGTTTCGAGCAAAAGCCCTTCATCAGGATGAGGGGCTTTTGCCCGAAACGTCGATTTCGAAGCTTCTTGGATGCTGCCTGAACTGCTGTGCTGGTCGATATATGTTCCTAATTGTCCACTCCTTATATATCAAGGAGTGGTGATTCATTTGAGGGGAACACATTTTGAGAATAAGGACCTTCCCATTTCTGACTGAGACAGGGATGTACCTTTCTCTTTAGGTTTGTATGATCTGTGGTGTTCTCATGCCGAAGTAGCAAGGTTCAGTTCCATAGATCTTTGGCGAACAAGAGAATCCATGTTTATTGGGAACTGACAGGAAAGGGATGTTTACTCACATTCACATCAACAATGCACATTCTGAATATGCATTGTTCAGCAGGCGCCAGGGGCTGAATGGCCAGCTGCTGACCCTAACCCATATGTTGTTCTCTGAATCACTCAGCAATGCTACAGAGGTAAAGAAAGATCCCATTCAGCCAGTCAGCATCGTTATAATGAGACAGACGGAGGCCATTCTGCCCTCAAAGGATTTACGCAAAAATAGATTGAAGTCATTCAGCCGGCTAAGTACATTACACAGTGCAGGATGAGGTCATCCAACCTTTCGAGCTTGCTGTCTAGCAACAGGGGAAACCTCGTAAACTATCAGGGAATAAATATTCAGGATAAATGTTTATATTCAGGTTGTAAAATTGTAACTTGGTGGACATTAGCAACAATTTATAATCTATATCAATGACTTAGATGAGAGGACTGATTGAATTGGAGCTCAATTAGTTCATTTACCAAGATAGTCATTTAACAGCACATGGAGACCCTGCAATGGGATACCGACAGAGGGAGATAGTGAGCAAACCTTTGGCAGAAAACAGTATAACAAGGGCTAAGGGAAGTCAGTGCTCTGTTGAACAGATAACATAACAGTAACCTACTTAAATGTAGAGAACATCGCAGAACGCAATGGTATGGAGGGATGTGTGTGTGTCTCTGTACATGAGCCATATAAACCCAGTCAGCAGATTCCACAAGTGATTAGGGAAGTGTATTGAATGATGCTGTTTCATGCATAGGCAATTGGGTATACTCATCGGGATGTTTTGCTGCATCTATACATGACGATGCTGTGACTACACCGAATGTATTGTGTGTAGTAATGAACCCAGAAATTGAAAGAGAAAAAAATGCAATTGTTTTAGAAGCTTTTCACAGATGCTTCACTTTACTCCTTGTTAGAATGAAGGCCTGAAAGAACCATAGTGTCATACAGCATGGAAACAGACACTTCAGTCCAGCTCATTTGCACCGACCAGATATTCCAATCTGATGTAAAACCATTTGCCAACATGAGACCCATAACTCTCTAACCCTTCTTATTCACATACCCATCCATTGCCACTTAAATGTTGTAATTGTACCAGCCTCCACCACTTTCGCTGCCAGCTCGTCCCATACACGCACTACCCTCTGTGTGAAAAAAGTTATCTCTCAGGTATCTTTTTAATTTTTCCCTCTCACTTTAAATCTTTGCCCTCTGGTTTGGACTCCTCCAGCCCTGGAAAATAACCTTGGCCGATCCCGCATCTATGCCCCTCATGGACTCTACAAGGTCAGAGTACTTCAGGCCTGAGAATGAGAGCTGATCATATTGAATCATATAAGACCCTGAGGAGAGTGTATTGGGGCGGAGCTGAGGGATGAGAGAATAAAGCTAAGGATTTAATTTTAGAAAACAACATACTCATTTTAACACAGGTACTATGAAGACATGAATTTATTGTACAAAAATTATACAGACACATATAAATATACCTTCAAATTATAAATTATAAATTATTCCTAAATGGAGCAGTTAACAGGGATGGAGTCATTCAATAAAGAGAATGTTCAAGCAGACCTTACCGAGTCCAGGTTGGTGTTTGGGTCACATTATTGCATGTTTCAGATCAGAGAGGGAGCAAATGCAACCCGTCGTAGAAGCATCGGCCATTGTTCCGTCTCGACTTGTACTTCTCTACAGCAACATATGAGAGCTGAAAACCAATCAGACATCTTTAGCACTCTTTGAGCGTCCCTGTTGAGGATTCATTTGAACCTCTCCTCTGCCTGCAGCAAAGGGAATTCAGCCAAATCTTACTGTTCCAGGACGAAACCCCAGTGCTAGCAGCTTCTGTGAGGCAGAATGATTTCAGAGGCCGAATAACAATTGAAACTCTCTCAATTTTACTTTTATTCTGAAATTAACTGTTTTTTGGACAAAGCTCTTTCGAATTAATATTCTGCAGAGTTCCACTTTTTTCCGGTTTGCCTTCAGATGTGCGTGCGTGTGCGTGTGTCTACGTATGCATGTTTCTGTGTCTCAGATTTATAGAAAAATAAATGTTGATGTATATGTTGTCGATGTTCAAACTGTATATCATTTATGTATCCATCTTAATTCGACTAACCTTGCTTTGGTTTTAGATTAATTATTTTTACAAATTTAAGAAACCTGTCTGACTTGTTCCTAACACTGAACCTGACCCAGTCTGAGACGGATATCATTGACTATATCACACATTTAGTTGCACTGATAATTTGTCATAACGTCTGGAGGCATAGAAAAAGAAATAATGACCCTCTAACCTCGGTAGGAACAGGGATAAGGAGAATTTCTCAAAAGGCCACTTGAGTGGGAATTTCTCCTACCCACAGGTTTGTGGAACCTGTGTGTTTGCATGTATTCAAAGGTGTGTTCGTTAAATATTTGACGGGTAAGTGACTCAAAGATAATGAACTGCAGAGAGGAACGTGGGGCTGAGACCACAATCTGATCAGCCACACCCTTAGGGCCTGGTGGGGCAGGGACCCACACTGATTCCTCAGTCCTATTTCGCCCCATTCCATTCGGCCCCTCAATCGGCTACACAGGAGCGGTTGGAGACCACTTACTCCTACTACCTGGTGCACAGAAACCGAGGTGACCATTCAGCCCCTGAATACAGACAAACATGATTTGGTGTTGATCAGAAAACGTTCTTGGGAAAAGAGTTGGTGTTACTGTGAAACAGTCCCCTCCTGTCTCTTTACAGAAGTTCCCCTGTCTCCATTTATTTGTCGTTTTGTTGACCCAGATTCATAGTGAATAATGAGCACATACTGTACCCAGAAATTGCTCACAAAATGTTCTGATCTCTTTGACTACAACATTCCTTCACAGGACAGCCAGGAAAATAAAAACGATGAACCTTCCAATAACAGAAGGCAAGAACATGAGAAGCAGGAGTAGGTCATTCAGCTCCTATGGTCTATCTTTCCCTTCAATAGGATCATGGCTGATCTGCTCTAAGCTCCAACTCCTGGAGTGTCTTCCGTGTCAAACATCCATTCATCCCTTCTTCCAATTTCCTCAATAATCTATCTCCCCTTCCTCTGTGGTAGAGTGACGTCCTGATGGTCACTCCCCTCTGTGAGAAGGAAACACACCGTGACCTATTGACATCAACAAAATATATAAAAACCAGGTGACTGGCCCTGACAACAAGGCAGTGTTTCACTGAGGATGGTATCAAGTAACCTGAAGAAAAACGAACATATTGGAAATGAAGCGTAACCTCCCCACAGGTTGGAGTGATTCAGCACAAAGAAGATGTTTGTAGTTCATGTACCACCTGAGTCTCGGGATATCTCTGCGGGAGATGCACAGCACAACCATCCTCATTTGCACCTCGGTGTCTTCCCCACCCCCCCCCACCCCCATCAGAATCTCAGAAGTGAAGATGGTGTCTGAAAATCATGTAATGTTTACAATAATGTGTTCCCCTCAGCTCCTGAAGCAGCCTGTGCCCATGTGGAGGAAGACCCGGACAGCATTCAGGCTTGTGCTGTTGAAGTGTCGGTAACATTCATGTAACAGTCCTGCTGGATACTGTGCGTTACCAGAGTAAAGAGAGGTGCTCATTCAGCACGTCAAGCTCACTTCACAGGAATGTGAGGAGGTCATTCCGCCCATCACTGTTATTGGATAAGAATAGGGATAGCCCATTCATTCTCTCCTGACTTTTACACAGGAAGATAAGGAGCCCAGTCAAACGCATGAGCTGTTAAACAGGAAACACAGTTTGCCCAGTCAGGTTCTTGAGCGTCTCCCATGACATCAGGAGGTGGCCATTCAGCCACTCAAGCCCATTGTACAGAAATAAGACGATGTTATCTAAGACCAAACAAGACAAATTAATGAAACAGAGACTGCATGGATAGACTTCTCTATGTCGTTCCTCCTGGCTCCATTACTAATGGTACACAATAGATACATTAATATGGTTCGTTGACGGGGAGGAGGGTGGACATCTCTGAGAAGGCAGACCGGTATTCCCAGTGGAGGTCGGAAGCTGTTGGGAACAATAAATATTTTAGGCATTGCAGCTGCTGACAGATTTGTGAACAATGTGACTTTCAGTGCAGGGTCACACACCAACTGCACATTGAGGCAATGAGAGTTCATTAAGAGCCTGAAGCTCTCTCCCAACCAACACAGGAGCTTCACAGAGGTACATAAACTAAGAAGAAGCACGGTGTCATGGGCAAAATGTAATTTCCCATGCTATCAATGTCTTTCTCTGGATGTAATGTGTGTTTGTCCATAATCTTCAAGGTTCAATGCAGTCAACTCTTATTGTCTCACGGTGCTGCAAATTAAACATCAATTTCCTTCACACTCTCTTCATGTTACCATCATCCCAGAAATTATTCTGATAAAACAGCTTTGCACTGCCTCTGTGACAAGGAGATCACCGATTTATAAAGGTCAGAAAATCTGTCCACAATCGCCCAAATACTGCCTCAAAAACACTCCACACTCCTACATATGACTCATTTTGTAATGAAGGCTGGCATTTCATTTCCTGTCCTGATTAATGGATGCCCTGCATGAATTCTCTTCATGACGCGTGACCAAGGACATTCCGGTCCTTTTTGGCAAAAGCACTTCCCAAACTCGCACCTTCTAATAAATACAACATGAAAAGGAAAGTATATGTTAACTAGAAAGAACAAAGGAAATGTACAGCCCAGGAACAGGCCCTTCGGCCCTCCAAGCCTGAGCCGATCCAAATGTACTGTCTAAACCTGTCGGTCAATTCCTAAGCATCTGTATCTCTCTGCTCTCCATCTACTGCATCTGTCCATATGCATCTTAAATGAATCTACCGTGCCTGCCTCTACCACCTCTGCTGGCAACGCATTCCAAACGGCCACCACCCTCCGTGTGAAGTCCTTGGCGCGTGTATCCCCCTTAATCTTTCTACCTCTCACCTTGAAAGCGTGACCGCTCGTTATTGAATCCTTCACACTGGGAAAAAGCTTGTCTCTATCCACCCTGTCTAAACCCTTCACGATTTTGTAAACCTCAATCAGGTCCCCCCGCAATCTCCTTTTTATTAATGAAAATAAACATAACCTACTCAACCTTTCTTCATAGCTTGCACCTTCCATCCTCGTAAACCTTCTTTGCACCCTCCAAAAGGCATCTATATCCTTTTGATAATGTGGCGACCAGAACTGTATACAGTATTCTAAGTGCGGCTGAACCAATGTCTTGTACAATTTTAACTTGCCAGCTCGTATACTCAATACGCCGTCCAATGAAGGCAAGAAAACCATATGCCTTCTTGACTACTCTATCCATCTGTGCAGCAACCTTCAGAGTACCATGGACCTGCACTCCCAGATCTCTCTGCCCAACAACATTTCTCAAGGCTCTTCCGTTCATTGTATAATTCTCTCTAGAATTAGTCTTGCCTACATGCATTACCTCACATTTGTCTGGATTGAAAACCAACTGCCACTTTCGGCCCAAATCTCCAGTCCCTCTATATTCTCCTGCATTCTCTGACAGTCCCTTATTCTTTCTGCTACTCCAACAATCTTCGTGTCACCTGCAAACTTGCTGATCATACCAACAGTGTCCTCTTCCAGATCATTTATTTATATTACAAACAACAGTTGCCCCAACACTGACCCCTGTGGATCACCACTGGTCACATTTCACCATTTCGAGAAACTCCCTTCAACTACGACTCTCTGTCTCTGTTTCACAACCAGTTCTTTATCCACTTGGGTAGAATACCCTGGATACCATATGACTTCAATTTCTCCATTAGTCTACCATGGGGAATCTTATCAAACGCCTTACTAAAGTCCATGTATATGAGATGTACAGCCCTTCTATCATCTAGCAAATTGCTCACTTCCTCAAAAAACTCAATTAAGTTGGTAAGGCATGATTTCCCCTGCACAAAACCATTTTGCTTATCACTCCAACCCATTCTTTTCTAAATATAAGTAGATCCTATCCCTCAGTACCTTCTCCAGCAACTTTCCCACCACTGGCGTCATGCGCACTCGTCTTTTGATTACCCAGAATATCCCTACTACCCTTCTTGTACAGGGGGACAACATAAGCTACCCTCCAATCCTCCGGCACCTCACCTGTACTTAAGGATTCGACAAAGATATCTGTCAGGGCCCCAGCTATTTCCCCTCTCGCCTCCCTCAGCAACTTGGGATAGATCCCATCCGGTCCTGGGGATTTGTCCACCTTAATAATCTCGAGCCTACCCAACACAACTTCGCTACTTATGTCAGCGTGTTCAAGACAAATAAAACTTCTATCTCTAATCTCAACATTCATCATGCACTTCTCCTCAGTGAACACTGATGCAAAGTAATCATTCAGAATATCACCAATTCTCTCAGGTTTGACATACAGCCTTCCTTCGTTATCCTTTAGTGGACCAATCCTTTCTCTAGTCACTCTCTTGCTTCTTGTATACGAATAAAATGCTTAGTGATTCTCCTTAATTCTGCTCGCTAAAGATATTTCACAACCCATTTAAGCCCTCTTGATTCCTCGTTTAAGACTTGTCCTACTTTTCCGATATTCTTCCAGAGCCCGTTCTGTTCTTAGCTGCCTAGGCCTTATGTATGTTTCCCTTTTCTTCTTGGCTAGTCGTAGAATTTGTCCTGTCATCCACGGTTCACGAATGTTGCACTTCCTATCCTTTGCCTTCAACGGGACATGCCTATCCTTTACTATCTTTAACCTAACTTTCAAAGCCTCCCACGTCTCAAATGTGGACATCCCTTCAAATAGCTGTGTCCATTCCACATTTCTGAGCTTCTGCCGAAGTTTGATATAATTGGTCTTGGCTCAGTTTAGTACTCTTCCCTTAGGACCACTCTCTACTTTATCCATGAGTATTCTAAAACTTACAGAATTGTGGTCACTGTTCCCAAAGAAATCCCCCACCGCAACTTCTACCACCTGTCCTTGTTCCCCAGTACCAGGCACAATATGGCCTCTTCCCTCGTCGGACTATTGACATACTGCAGTAGAAAACTCTTCTGGACATTTCTTACAAATTCTACCCCATCCAGACCTCTGACGCTAAGTATATCCAAGTCAATTTTGGGAACATTAAAATCTCCCATCACCACTACCCTATGGCCTCGACATATTTCCATAATCTGTTTACCTATTTGTTCTTCTACCACATGCTCACTGTTGGGAGGCCTGTAATACAGCCCCAACAGTGTAACTGCACCCTTCTAATTTCCCTGCTCCACCCATAATGCCTCACTACCCAAGACCTCCATAGTGTGCTCCTTTACCACAGCCGTGATATCGTCCTTGACCAGCAATGCAACTCCACCCCCCCCCTTTACTTCACCCCTGTCCTGTCTGAAGCGTCTATATCCAGGGATGTTTAATTGCCAATCTTCATGCCCTTCCTTCAACCAAGCCTCTGTGATTGCAACGACATGATACTCCCAGGCACCAATCCAAGCCCTAAGTTCACCTGCCATTCACACTATACACCTTGCATTAAAATAGATGCATTTTAGGCTACCAGTTTTTTTTGTTCTCGTCTATTCTCTGCCTACTCTTCCCTTTATGAATGCAATCTTCATAATTCTTTCAGTCTCCACATCACTGCCTACTTGTTTTCTCTTCTGGTTCCCAGTCTCCTGCCACATTAGTTTAAATATACCCAAATGCAGTAGCTAAGAGAGGGCATGAAAAATCCTTGGCGGATAGGATCAAGGATAAACCCAAGGCATTTTATGCGTATGTGAGAAACCTGAGAATGATGAGAACGAGGGTAGGTCCGATCAAGGACAGTAGTGGGAGACTGTGTATTGAGTCGGAAGAGATAGGAGAGGTCTTGAACAAGTACTTCTCTTCAGTATTTACGAACGAGAGGGACCGTACTTTTGAAGAGGAGAGTGTGAAACGGACTGTTAAGCTAGAAGAGATACTAGTTAGGAAGGAAGATGTGTTGGACATTTTGAACAACTTGAGGATAGACAAGTCCCCCGGGCCTGACGGGATATATCCTAGGATTATGTGGGAAGCAAGAGAGGAAATTGCAGTACCGTTGGCATTGATCTTCTCGTCTTCACTGGCAACGGGGGTGGTACCAGGAGACTTGAGAGTAGCGAATGTTGTGCCCCTGTTCAAAAAAGGGAATAGGGATAACCCAGGAAATTACACGCCAGTTAGTCTTACTTCTGTGGTAGGCAAAGTAATGGAAAGGGTACTGAGGGATAGGATTTATGAGTATCTGGAAAGACACTGCTTGATTAGGGACAGCCTGCACAGATTTGTGAAGGGTAGGTCTTGCCTTACATGTCTTATTGAATTCTTCGAGGAGGTGACCAAGCATGTGGATGAGGGTCGAGCAGTGGCTGTAGTGTACAAGGATTTTAGTAAGGCATTTGATAAGGTTCCCCATGGTAGGCTTATGCGGAAAGTCAGGAGGCATGGGATAGAGGGAAATTTGGCCAATTGGACAGAAAACTGGCTAACCGGTCGAAGTCAGAGAGTGGTGGTAGATGGTAAATATTCAGCCTGGAGCCGAGTAACAAGTGGAGTTCCGCAGGGATCAGTTCTGGGTCCTCTGCTGTTTGTAATTTTTATTAATGACTTAGATGAGGGAGTCGAAGGGTGGGTCAGTAAATTTGCAGATGATACGAAGATAGGTGAAGTTGTGGACAGTGAGGAGGGCATTTGTCGTTTGCAAAGGGGCTTAGATATGATGCAGAGCTGGGCTGAGGAGTGGCAGATGGAGTTCAACCCTGCCAAGTGTGAGGTTGTCCATTTTGGAAGAACAAATAAGAATGCGGAATACAGGGTTAATGGTAGGGTTCTTAGTCAGGTGGAGGAACAGAGGGATCTTGGGGTCTATGTACATAGATCATGGAAAGTTGCCACGCAGGTGGATAGAGTTTGTAAGAAGGCCTATGGTGTATTATCGTTCATTAGCAGAGGGATTGAATTCAAGAGTCGTGAAGTGATGTTGCAGCTGTACAGGACTTTGGTTAGGCCACAGTTGGAGTACTGTGTGCAGTTCTGGTCGCCTCACTTTAGGAAAGATGTAGAAGCTTTGGAGAGGGTGCAGAGAAGATTTATCAGGATGTTGCCTGGAATGGAGAATAGGTCGTACGAGGATAGGTTGAGAGTTCTCGGCCTTTGCTCTTTGGAACGGCGAAGGATGAAGGGGGACTTGATAGAGGTTTATAAGATGATCAGAGGAATAGATAGAGTTGACAGTCAGAAACTTTTCCCCCGGGTACAACAGAGTGTTACAAGGGGACATAAATTTAAGGTGAAGGGTGGAAGGAATAGGGGAGATGTGGGTTCTTTACCCAGAGAGTGGTGGGGGCATGGAATGCGCTGCCCTTGGGAGTGGTAGAGTCAGAATCATTGGCGACCTTTAAGCGGCATTTGGATAGGTACATGGATGGGTGCTTAATCTAGGTTAGAAGTTCGGCACAACATCGTGGGCTGAAGGGCCTGTTCTGTGTTGTATTGTTCTATGTTCTATGTTCATAAAACCCACTAAGGACATTGGTTCCATTCTGGTTCAGATGTACACCGTCTATTTTGTAATAGTCCCACCTGCCCCAGAACCGGTCCCAATGTCCAACAAATTGAGCCCCTACCTTCTATACCATCTCTCAAGCCATGTGTTCAACCTGTCTTTTTTTTAAATTTCTACGGTGGCTAGTACGTGGCACTGGTAGTCATCCCGAGATCACTACCTTTGAGGTCCTCCTCTTTAACTTCCCTCCTAGCTCCCTGAATTCTTCTTTGAGGAACTCATTTCATTTTCTACTTGTATCGTTGGTGTCCATAAGCACCAAGACTGTTCGCCTTCCCCTTTTAGAACACTCTGCAGCTGATCGGTGGCATACCTGACCTGAGCACCTGTGAGGCAACATACCATCCAGAAGTCCCATTCCGGCCACAGAACCGCCTATCTACTCCCTTCACAAGAGAACTCCCTGTGACAATGGTCCTATGAGTCGTTTTACAGCCCTTCTGAACAGCAGTGCCTGCCACGATGCCATGAACCATGAAACTGCTGCCCTCCCCTGGTAAGTAATCTCCCCCAACAGCATGCAAAACGGTATACCTGTTTTGGAGGGAGATGACGGCAGGGGACACCTGCACTGTCTTCTTACTCTTTTTCTGTCTTTTTGTCACCCATTCACTGTCTCCCTCAGTGACCAGCTCACTAATGCTATCCACGGCATCCTCAGCATTACAGATGCTGCAAAGTGAGTCAATCCGCAGCTCCGGAGTCGTTATGCGGTCAAACAAGAGCTGCAGCTGGACACACTTCTTGCAAGTGTAAGAGTCAGGAGCGTCAGCCACGTTCCTAAGCTCACACATCAAGCAAGAGGCACAGGTCACGGGTCTGAATCAACCATTGTTGTTTTGCTAAAAGGTTGACATAGTACAGTGGAATTTTATAGTATCCATTTGCCTTACAGACATCTTCCATTTCATGATTTTCACAAATCCATGGTGTGTGTGTGTGTGTGTGACAGAGAGTGAGAGTGACAGAGAGAGAGGGGTGCTGACAAGAATCCTATTGTTATTTTGGTACACTCTAATTATATTCAGGGGTACAACCTTTTTTACATGAATGTTCATTACTTCGGTGTTTGGAACTGAGAATGAACCGGTGTTCAGAATGGTTAGGATCATGTAACTTGAGCAGCTATTTAAAACAAATCTGTATCTGCTCAAATTTTCCAAGTATTGACTCACAGTCCATGACTCACGAAGGAATTAATATAAAGCTGACATGACAAAAGAAAGGTTAAAAACTAACTTCAGAGGTCATTGGGGTGTTATAGAGAAATATAGGTTAAGTGAGTAGTCAAAGGCCTGACAAATAGAGTTTTACGTGGATAAAAGTGAAGTTGTCCATTTTAACTGGAAGAAAAGCATTTTTTTTTAAATAGAGGGAGATTCCATAGTTGTGAGATGCAGTGGGATCAGAGTGTATCATTACCTGAATCACAAAGTGCTAGCAGTATGTAATTAGGAAAGCATATAAATGTTTTTCTTTTATTGTGGGGGAATTTAAACACAAAAGTAGCACTGATGAGCTTGTATCTTGAATGCTCTAATTCTTATCGGTCACCCTGTTTATGGAAGGAAGTAAATACATTGGAGGAAATTCGGAGAATGCTTACCAGAATAATACTTACAGAATGACTTGTCATACAAAGGGATTTCAGATAGTCTAGGCTTTTGTCAGTTTGTGGTTAGGAGAGGAAGAGGCAAATTAATTGAAACAAGATGTTTCCTCTTACAGAAGAGACGAGAATGAAGGATTACTGTCTAAATGTCAGTGGCTGCCCATTTAAAACACATCAAGATGATTTGTTTTATCTCAAAATGTGGAAACTCTGACACGTTATTAAAGCAGATTTATGGAATATTTTAAAGTCAAAGATAAATAGTTTATTGTAGAGAGAGGGATAGTGAAAGGTTTTCAGGGTAGGCAGGAATGTGGATTTAACGTTACAATTAATGAGACATACTCATGTTGAATATCTAACTCATCCCTGGTTGTATGGGACGTGGCAGGTTGTTTAAACTGACAAATTGGAGTTTCAATGTAAAGATCCAACAAAGACGTTTATAATGCTGAAATCCTCCATCTTCAGAGCTTTTTCAATGGTTGAATTTTTCAAGTGTTTGTTTAAAATAACTTAATTTGTGCTGTAACACTAATTGCCGATATGGAAACTGTGAAGAGATTCCAGTAATGAAGACAGTGATCACAAAGAAAGTTTTAGTCCAATGTCTGATTTAATTAAGATTCATCTAGAACACACCAATGTGAAAGAAAATTAGTGTCACTTCCCGTAAGTTATATGGTGGGGCTTCTGTCTGAGAACATGCCACAGCAATGCAACAAACACCAGCTTATGTCAGTCACATTAACAAAGTTGCTTTAATATGTCTATAATGATTGCATTTTTCTGAGAGATTAGAGATTCTGTTTGCTTAAACAATAGCTGCATGAATAATAAACCTTCAAAAGTGGTCAGTGGAAAATTGCTTGCCCATTCAATATTCAGATCTCAATTTCGAACATTCAGATAGCTGAACTCTGAAGAAAGAATAAATATATTGAACGATTAGGGTTCCTATATCCTCTGCTCCCCTCATTCTGCCTGTGGTATCTTTCAGAGCCCCCATGAAAGTTTTAAAGAAAAAACCTACTGTTTACCATTGTCCCACTACCTCTGGAATTTGATCTACTTAATAAATACAGTTGATCAAAGAATATAATACTGAATCCCTGAGCATCCAGCAATTTTATACCAGCCATCAGCCAATTATCCATACAAGACCTAGCTTAAAACATCTTATTTCATGACTAATTTCAGCTGCATATACTGTGAAGAACCGGGAAATCTAATTTCTCCAGGGCCAGTTGCAGAAAATAAGTTTGCTCCAGTTGGGTATAAATGATAATTGATTCAGAATTCAAAGACGTGAAAGGATATTGCTGGAGAGCTGTTGTTTAGATTGTTCAGGGGCTGCCTCTTGAAAGCATATGACAGCAGTGCAACAAACACCTTTGCAGATCAGACCACAGCAATCGCACTAAATTTGCATCTTTCATGCGTACTTGGTTCCTACAGATTGAAGCTCTTATTTAACTAGAACAACAGAATTCATCCAAATAAAACCCGAAAGAACTGTGAATGTTGTAAAACAGAAAGAAAAACAGAGTTGCTGGAAAAGCCATTGCTTTAAAAGATCCAAATATCTTCAGTGAAATGTTTCCCCTTCATCAGCCCGGTTCTGAACGCTCTCCCTCCCATTGAACTCTCTGGTCGATACTGCAAGGAAAAATCCCTTCTCCCGACATTCTTTGCCTCTTCCCCTACCTGTGCTCTGCTTTCTTGCAAACTAGTTATGTAAATTTGACAGAAAAATCACCAAACCATGCAGTCATCCTTCTGCAGTGTGAACAGTTTTTAAAAAGCAGCTGAATAAGAGCTGCAATACTGAATCCAGATTTTTCAGCCATTCCAGCAGCAGGCACACACTTGTAGATGGAGGAAAATGCTGATTTCAGGGACTAAACTTGTCTGTTCAGTTGCTAGCCTGGTAAACGTGACAGCCTAAACTGCGATGGAGATGGAAAACCATTCCTTCCAAATCTAAAGCGGTCATGAAAAAGTATGTTTGATGCAATATGTGACCATGATTGTGCTTCATTCAGAGTACAAGAAAGTGAAAGTAAATTGCTGTTAGACTGACAGTTGCAGTAAGATAACGTAGAGACTCCTCATGAAAACAGCACACAGCAATGCAGAGAATACCATTCCCGACCATAGCAATCACATACTGTATCTCCATTATCGACATTATTCTTCGGGTCAGAGAGTCTTTTTCAAAACAGACAATTTTAGGAGAGGACAGCAAGGAAGCTTGAATTCAAAATTGCTTGCAAATTTGAGTTGCTTATCCCTGATCATTTTAGTCTCTTAAAATGAGTATATTCAAGAAATACGTATCCCATCACACTCTCACCCTTATTACCGGCTAAAATGTTCATCAAACCTATAAAAGGGGTTGAAGAGTAAAATCAGTATGGATTGCAGTATCCATCTGGATTGTAAGAAGTTTAACAGAAGCAGCTGAACGCAAACTGCGCTACTGGATCCAGAGTCTTCAGCCATTCAAGCAGCTGGCACTCAATAATAGCTGGAGGCAAATGCTAACTTCAGGATTTAATTTATCTTGTCTTGACCAGTTACAGGCATCGTAAGGTTGACAATCCAAACTGCAAGGGATATGCAAAATATAATTCTCCAAGATTGTTTGCACTAACTGGAAAATATGTTTGATCTTTTGTTTAATTCGTACTTCATTTGATACTATATTTTCCAAGGCAAATGCTGGAGAAGAAGCGGTTCCTGTGAAGTTATGTAGATATTTCCTTCTGTATCCAGGAACCATGTAGCAGGCCCTAGTTACCACACTGAGCTTTGACCCCCAAAAGATGTATTACATCCAGAAGTGGAAGATAGTGTTCTTTCTTACAGGAGAGTTTTGCAGTCATCAGTTTATGAATTCTGGTGAAGCCCTGCTGGTTGAATTGAGAGCTGGAATCAAACGTGATGGTTGGCAGTGCCAAGGGTGGCATGGTACTGATAGGTAGTACAGAAGATGTTGTCTGGTCACAAACCATTATTGAAATGGCATGATCCCAGGAGCTAACAGCAACAACAGAATGAAGACAGAGCAGTGACCTGTCCTTTGCTGCCAGTGGTGGTGGATATTGCTGAGCCTGTACTCAAGAGATTTGTAGGCCACGGCCCACTGCGGGAGTTGAGGAGCTCTCCTATTCACTACTCAGACAGACACGAGTGGCTCTCAATTGGTGACTTCATTTGCCCCCCACGGACAGGATAATATAATGGGGCAGAAGGGAGTTGAGCTTTGCTCCTGAACTCCCCTCCGCTTGGCCTGACTCATGAGAATCTTGGCAAATGCCAGTTGACATGGAAAATGCAGCCCTGCATGTCGAGACAGTACCAAAGGTCTTCATTGGAGATATTGGAAAATTGGTTGCCTAGTCTCCATTTGGACCTGGAGCTCTTTAGTTGAGATATTCTGAGACGCTGCAACAAGTATAAAGTTTTGAAGAAATTAATCTGTTGCATCATATCTCCCTTTCTTTGCTTCCACACTCCCGCCACATTAGTTTGTCTTGCCAACAGGCAGTGAGGGTTTTGAGCTAATAAATCTTGAACCAGTTTTATAAAACTAGCTGTCAATCGCTTGAAATATTTACTCAATTCTTCAGGTTAATAATGATAATTTTGTTGTGGATGTCGATGTACGCTTAAAATGACTGCATTGCACTTTTCCGACTATTTGCAGATCACCTGCCAGTCCAAAGTACAAGGTAGATGAAAAACAGTACACTCCAAAATCTATCATGAAAAAAGTAAGTTTGAAAACAATATGTGATTAATGCTTTGCGTCATTCAGAGTACACAAAATAGAAAGTAAATCACTTTCTCTGGACTTTTCAAGAAACATCACACAGCAGCGCAGGCAAGAGCATTTGAATTACTGTCTCTCTGTTACCTGCATGAGAATTAGGGATTCATAATTTTGTTTCAAAAATATTGTATCAGGAGAGAACATCGAAGACACTTCTTTGTAAGTTTGCTTGTATTTTGTTATTGAAGTTTCTAAACTCTGAATATGAATACATTCAAGAACTTGCTATCCCATTTCTGTCTCTAATCGTTATCAACAGCAACAAAGGCTTTGAAGAACAAATTCACCATTTATTACTAAACATCACACAACACCAGTTATAGTCCAACAGGTTTAATTGGAAGCACGCTAGCTTTCGCAGTGTCGCTCCTTCATCAGGTGATAGTGGAGGGCTCAATCCTAACACACAGAATTTATAGCAAAAATTTACAATGTGATGTAACTGAATCATGAACATTTATTGCAGTGACCCATCTGGAGTGTGGCCAGTTTCACTCAAACAGCTGAATGCAAGCTGAAGTCCTGAATCCCGAATCTTCAGTCTTTCAAACAGCTGGCACAAAATTATGGGATGGAGGCAAATGCTCATTTAAATAACTTCATTTATCTTATATCATCAATTGCAGGCATAGTAAGTGTAATAATCCAAATTGCAATGGAAATGAAACCTATAGTTGTCAGGAACAACTGAAGAAATTGAAGTGTCAGTTTGATCCAAAGTGCAATTTAACTCCTGAATAATATTGTATTTGGAATAAAGGCTATTGCTGGAGAACTAGCAATTCTTGTGAAGTTATGTAGGTATTTCCTTTTGCATACATGCAAGAACAATGTCAAATACGCTGTTCCAGGCCACAGTTAGCACATTGTGGAAACTGCTGGGCTCTGCCTCCCAAGTGTGTATTTTTCGGAGAAGTTAGATTGTGATGGGTTTTTTAAACAAGTCTTTTGCAGTAATAATGTTGTGAAATGTGGTGGAGTCCTGCTGCTTGAACTGAGAGCTGGCGCCAGCGCTGCTGTGGTAGATGGCACCACCAAGGGCAGCATGCTGCTGATATGGCCTGACCAAGAAGATATTGCTGGGTCACTATCCCAAGAATTAAATGGCCCAATCTAAAGAGCTGATGGTGAAATCGGAATGATAGCAGAGTGGCAAACCTTTCTGTGCCACCATTAATGTTTGCAGTTGCTGAACCAACACCCATTGATGTGGAAAAGTCAATCCTGTATTAGAACCAGTATCCAACGCTCTTCACTGGAGAAATTGGACAGTTAGTTGCCCTTCTCTAATTGCCCTACGCTCTTTATTTGAGACTTTTCTAGACTATGCAATGCATGTAAAGTATTGAAGGAATAGGTTTGTCACATCCTTCATTTCCATGTTCCAGCCTGACTATCTTTGGCTTGAAATCCTGACACTCCTATTCAAGTTTCTAAAAGTGTTTTTGTTCTGAACCTAAATGTTTGCTTAAATTGACTTAATGGCACTTGATGACCATTTGCAGCCCTGAAAACATCAACTGCTGAAAATGCAACGGAGCTGGTGATTCTGGTTCTCCAGAAACTAAGAAGGTCATTGAAAAATAAGCTGAATACAATGTGTGACTGTCTACTAACAGCTAGCAGCTCTGGCTGCATCTGTTGGGTGAAAGCAGCGTTAATGTTTTTAGTTGAATGACTCCTGTTCAGAACTTCAGACCTCTCTGAAGAAGGGTCACTTGACTCAACGTGAACTCTGCTTTCTGTCCACAGATGCTATGAGTTTCTCCAGCTATTTTTGTATTTCTTTCAGATTGTCAACTTCCACAGTTTTTCTTTTACATTAAAGAATTTATTGACTGGCATATAATCTTTGCTCTATCGTTAGTCTTGTAAAAAGACATTTTATGTGGAAGCTTGCAGTTCATGCTGCGACTGAATCCTGGAGGTTTTGGCGTATGCCAAGGATGGTATGTTGCCAGCAGAGACCAATGAAGAGATTCTTCATTGATAAAGGTCTTTTGCCCGAAACGCCGGTTTTCCTGCTCCTCAGATACTGCCTGACCTGCTGTCGTTTTCCAGCACCACTCTCATCTAAAATGAAGAGGGTTACTCATCAGTTGACGGTGCTGCTTAATTTCAAGAGCTGCGACTCCAGTAAGAGGGAGGACAGATCAGCACATTTCTGAGCCGTACTATTCATACTGATCATCACTGAGCCTGCAAAGCTGGGTACAATCAGGGAAATGAGGGAGGCATGCTTGAGTGCTCATGGAGCGTTAAGATGTCAGACAGAACTGGTCTATGTCAGCATGGCTTAGCAAGGGGAAGGTGCCAGACTCCCTCCCTGCCACTTTCGGAATCCTTCCACCTCCCAGTTAAAAGCCAGTGAATAATTGAGCATGCATTAAACACAAAGTCTTTCAATAATCATTTCTAACTCTTCAATGTTCAGGTCTTCAGTTGTGCACTTCAAAGCACTGGACTGTGCAATGAGGCTAAACATATTGACTTCCTAACTCTCTGCTTCCCAATACTACTACATCGGCTACCTCCCCTCACCCCATCTCTTCAAAAAGACCAGACCATGACGTCCTGCAAACCTCTGTGAAAGTGGAAAAAAGAGCCAACATATACTGCAGTCATAGCTTTTGAAACTGGCCTTTTTAACAGAATGCAATGTGAAAAGGAAATTCTGGAGAGCAGGAATTTCTGTAAGATTTCTGCAGGAACTTCCTCTTGACAACATCTCTCGGTGCTATAGCAAAGACCACCATTCCAGACTACAGCCCCTCCCAATATTTGCACTATTCCTGGTGATAACAGTGATTCCTCTTCATTAAAAAAAAATGCTGTATCAGCTCAGTAGAGCCTTTTGATCTTCATGGTTTACTTTCAAGTGTTTGCAAGTCATTTATTTAACAATAAGTCCTTTGTTTAATTTGTGCTTCATGATGACTTGTGGCTGGGGACATTTTGACAGACCAGATTGTCAGAAAGATGGGAATCAAAGTTTGCCAGACGTGAGGGCAACCATGAGGAAGGAAGTTTGATGTGATCTGATTTTGATGTGGTTTAATTATGCTTCATTTGGAATACAACAATGTGACAAGGGAATGTTGGAGAACCATTGATTCCTTCAAAATGTTTTGTTCAATGCGACGGATGCCAGTCCAGACAACAGCAGCTACATTAAAGAGGCTGCGAGACTGCCTCCTGAGTAATTTAATATTTGAGACAGAATTGTCTGAAACAGTAGTACCGCCATCCTAAATGCTGAGATAGGAAATTGCTTGCTGATCAATACTGAGGTTCTATTTCTGGACATTGGAGCCATAGTGAAAATACTGCAGAAATGGGTTCCTCTCCTTCACCCCACCTCATCACCTTGCTTTGTTTCTCTTTCCTGCTCATCCTCACTCCCCCAACCCTCCCTTATTCTACACTCCCTCCAAAATCATTGCCATGGTCTCCAGAGTTTGGTGACATTTGATGACATATGGCTACATATTTGAAGAAATATGGCTATAGATTGGGACCAGCTCCTGGTCTCCTCACCTTGTCTATCTCCCATACATGTCGCCATTGAATGCTTTACACTGTTTAAAATTTAAGTTGGCCAGAGGCCATGTGTATCCACGGAGTCAGGCACTTTCCCTATAATAGTTATTTGTTTGAATCAAGCTTATAAAATGCTTTCATGGTGAATTCAATACAGGCAGCATCACATCCACACCGTTTCAATGATATCATCAATTAATAGAAGCCTACATCCTGAGGTCATTACACTGCTCTGGGTCAGAGACCTGTAATTATTCCTGGGTTTATGATGGTCAGATCTTTCAGTAAACTCCGAATAGATGAAGGAACAGGAAAGGAAAAGGAATAAAATCCTCTTTTCAACAAAACAGCCCATACTGACTAATATGACATGGACCTTCAGTAAATTTGAATAATGAGTAATTACAATGTTCATATTCTGAATCAAACTTTAAGTTACTAATTGTGCTTCTAAGGGTTAAATTAGCAATAGTGTATAAAGAGGTCGAGTGTCTTTTTTCCGAAATAAAGAAGTTAAATTAAATCCTTGCATTCAGGATGTTTTCCCTCTGTCCCAGTGCAGACAGGTCTTTATTTGACCCCCTTACTCCCCATCCACCAGCTCCTGCCCTCACAGCCACAACTCTCAATGTTGATAAGAAGTGACAAATATTAACTTTGTGATCATGCACATATTTAAAATGATTTAACTGGTACTTTATGACTAGTTGCAGCTGTGAAAGTAATGACACCTCACACTGTGAATTAGGTAGAAACTAAAGGAAACAGATTGGCAAGTAAGTTTGGTCTAATGTCAGATTTAAATCTGCTATGTTAGGGATCCAATAATGTGAAAGGAAGTGCTGGCAGTTGTTGTAAGATTATGTCAGGATTGCCTCATGAAGGCATCCCATGGTGAACACCAACACAAGATGAGAACAATCACAGAAAACAACTGCTTGACTGGTTCAGAAATGCTTGGCTTATTTTGAGAGACCAATCTTGAATCAGCATAAAACATCCAAAGTTTTTCAGTGGTATGTTGAATGTTGTTGTATTTCAGTATGAAGGTTTGCATAGCCCAGACATGGCTGTAAACAATGGTGACATACTAAAGAAATGTTTTTTTCTTCTTTTCACTCTGTACTGTCTCGTCCACACCCCAACCCCAGCATTCCCTCATTGTGGTGTACTGGAGACATCCTGTGGAAGTCAAAAGAACCCCATATCATCACGACCAAGATGATTCATGATGCATCTTGAAAACAAATAAAGTCCCAGCAACATTTTTTAGATCATAGGACAGCATTGTCAATATACTCCAGGGGGATGGGTGGTGCATGCAGCAATTACTAGATACATTAGCAAGATTACAAGATTGGGATACAAGGTATACTGCTTTGTCATTACCCCTTCATTAACTTCACCATTCCAAGGCGAAAATCGGGGCATTGGAATCTTCACTGCTCACCTGGTAATTGCAACAATCGTCAAGAATCTCAATATGATCAAAGAGAGAGCAGTTTGATTGACTGGCAAAAGAACTAAAGTACCTAATTTCCACTCCATTCACCATCACTGAGCTACGTTGTGGGGCTACCTAGCACTTACACTCTACGGAATGGACTACAGCAACTCATTAGACTTACACTGAAAGGACCTTTCCTACCTATAATCACTATTTCTGATGAGAACAACGATCAGCTAAAGGTCTGTTACACCTGATTCTCACTTTGCATGGATATCTCTGTTCTTTTATTATCACTATGGTAAAATAATGCTATTTAAAATTGTAGTTATTGACTAACTTAAGAAGACTACTCGACCAGGCTTGGAATATTGAATCTCAAGTCTGCGATATTTTTTTGTTAAATTGCTTTGGACTTAATTCTGAATAAGTTTACTGATGTTAAATGACTTTATTTGTGCTCTTTAATGAATTGCAGTTCTGGAAACATTGTCAGTGCAAACAGTGAGGAAAATGGGAATGCAGGTTCTCCTGGATCAAGTGAAGTAATTGCAAAGCAAGTTTAGTTTCAGGCATGACTAAGTTAGTCATTATATCAGAATATGTCAAACCATTAGGAAATAACTGGTGAGCTGGTAGTTTGTGCAATGTTATACAATGTAACAACTCGGAGGCAATGATTTGATCAGCTCTCAAAGAGGAACTTGCCTATGTTCACTCCCAAATCCTTTTACTATGTGATACTGCAAAATCTCTCCTTTTGAAAATCATAGATTCCTTTTGAAGACCTCAGTTGAAGTTGCCTCCACCACTACACTATTAGGCAGAACTTTCCAGTTTCTGAACTATGCTGTTTTTTAAATAAAGTAATCCTTGTAACAGTTGTTTTTTGGCTGATCATCTTAAATCTGTGTCCTTTTCTTCTCAAGCCTTTTAAAAATATAATCCACACAGGATGGAAACAGGCCACTTGGCCCAATAAGTCCACACCAACCCTCCAAAGAGTAACCAATCTAGATGCATTCTCCTACCCTTCTACTCTACTCTATCCAAATCCCTCATGATTTGGAACACTTGTAAAATGTCTTCTTCATCTTCTGTTCTCCATAAAGAACAGCCCGAGCTTCTTCAAACTATCCACATAGTTCTCCAGTTGCTCATCTCTGGTACCATTTTTGTGTACCTTTTGTGCACCTTCTCAAATCCCTCCCTGAAGCGTGCTGCATAAATACTAGACATGAGGGAAAAGCAGGACTGTTTCTAACTATTTGTCATAATTTCTTTATTTTGCATGCCATGGTCCTATTTATAATGTTCAGAATCCTAACGATATCTTTAATCTGCACTGCCGACTTCATAATTTGTGTGCATACACACAATATATATAAATTGCATTAAATATTAAATTGGGATCATTTAAGGAAGCATTGATCACTGTATCGAAAGATTTTAGCTTGTGTATAAAATGAACAAGGAACAATCCAGAATAATTCTGAGTTGGAGGGGGGGCTGAGTTCAATGGGGCAAGAGGACATTTGAGCAAGGACATTTGAGCACAAACCTGGGCAATGTTCAGCTTCAGCTGCACAGTACAGCTTAGCATTTTCACAAGCAGGAATTGGTAGCAAAAACAATACTCTAATTCCCTGCATGATGTTGTAAAGGATATGGATTATTGTTAACCCCAGTGAGAACCGTGCTAAATATAGACAGTTCAGAGGGGAAGTAAAGAGTAAGGGAGACTGGCAGCTAACGTTAAAAGGGAATCCAAAAGTCATCATTAGTCACAAACAGTGAAAGGGTAGCAAAAGAATGAGTGGGGCCAATTATCATAAATCCCCTGTTTAAACTTCAGCGGGGCAGGGGCCTAGCTGAGGTATTATGAAGAGGAGGTTCATGTCCAGTTCATTGTGAAACAAAAATGTAGTTGAGACTTGGATGAGATGAAGTTTGACAGCATTTTAGAAAAGCTAAAATAAAACAAAATTGCAGATGCTGGAAATCTGAAACAAAAATGAAACTGCTGGAGAATCTCAGCAGGTCTGGCAGCATCTGCGGTGGGAAAGCAGAGTTAATTTTCTTGAGTCCTGTGACCCATTGAGCATCTCCAGCTATTTCTGCTTCAATTAGAAAGGCTGATTGTCATTGAGTGTTGGTAACTGATAACAACTGAATTGGAGACACCTGAGGATACAGGGAAAAGTAACATTGAAGCTGCAGTGGTAATATCCACAACAACCTAATCCTGTTCAAATAGAGGCATGGAATCAGAGACAGGAGAATCACAACAATTAAAATACTTTTTTTCAAAATTGTCTGGATAAATCCAGCAACCAGATTCATCCTAGTGGTGGGAAAGCTTCTAATGAACTGTAATCTCAGCCTCAAGCAATAATACTGGGAGACCATATGGACTAACGTTATATGCTGACTAAAAAATCTAATGTGTAACCTGTTTACCTAAGTCATCTGATGGAGGGCTTATAATTCTGAATCTTCACTTTTCTTGGGTATTTAAGCCAGTTTAGAAACGTAGAAAATAGGGCAGGAGGAGGCCATGCGATCTTTCTAGCCTACTCTGCCATTCATCACGATCATGACTGATTGGAGTATGACCTTGTTTCATTAAATTCGCTGATCAAGGCTTGAAATGCAGCATTGTGAGACTTCTGGTTTTTAATGTCTGGCAATAAATTATAGACCCAGACACTATTTTAGTTTGCTTTTCATTTTGTGGTTATTGATCAAATTGTAATTTAACAGACCGAGCATTCAAAAAATGGATAGTCTCAGTTCTACAGAAAAAAGAAGCAGTGACGAAAAAGTAAGTTTGATTTGTCATGTGGCTAAATTGTATTTTTAATGTGGAATCTAACAACATGAGAGAAAGTGCTGGACACTCACAATGTCCTGTAAAATAATGTAGAGACTTTTTCATGAAGACATGGCCCGAAAACCAGTATACAATGTTTGTCCTTGTATTTCTCCAAAAAACTTTAGCGGATTATGATCAATACGTATGGTTGTCTCAGATACATTACTGGCAAATGTTGTAACGCCAATACCAAACTCAAGGTCTCTTTCTCAACTGCCAAATATTCCTAGGGGAAAGTGAGGACTGCAGAGGCTGGAGATCAGAACTGAAAAATGTGTTGCTGGAAAAGCACAGCAGGTCAGGCAGCATCCAAAGAACAGGGGAATCGACATTTCGGGCATAAGCAATAGTCAGTAATTTCTATCAGTGTCCACCATTACAGCTACAAAAAATACTCTAATATCTCTCCTCAATGGGTCATTCTTCCCCTTTGAAAGTGGGCAGTGAACACTCAGCCCTATCTCTTTTTTGGAAGCAAATGGCTACCTTGCTTCCAGCCTGCTATCAACAAGAGGTTAACTTGCACTGTCAAAGTGTGGCAATACTGAGAACAATCCTCCCCATACATGACCCATGCTAAGATCACAAGAGAGGGGCTTATACCCGAAACGTTGACTCCCCTGCTCCTTGGATGTTGCCTGACCTGTCAAATATTCTTGTTGATGAATGCTTAGCTTCCTAAGAAACAATTGATAAGTCTTTTTATCTACTCGTTGCTTTCTGTAAGAGTACCAGCACTTTTATCACTTGTATCGATAACTACATTGAATAGCTTTGGGTTAGTTGTCGCTAATATTGGGGCAGTAGTTAACACAACTTTCAGGCTGGCAAATGCCTCCATCCATTGAAACCTCCTGCATTTCGACAACAATTCTCTGAGTGAAGCAGCCACACTGCTAAGACTCCGTACAACTTTCTGATAAAACCCACTCGTAGTACTACCAAATTGACGTTATCCGAACATCAATTATCCAAATTTCAGATTATCCGAACAAGATCTCAAGTTCCTTTGTTTGCAATCTGATCAGTTATCCGAGCAATGCGTTATCAGGATAATCAGTTATCCGAACAATTAGTTATCCTCACCAGTCTAATTTGGATAATCAAGATTGTTTTGTAGTCGTACTACTCTTTTGGTCGATGAGGACACCTGTCCATGTTCAATAACATGGTCCCAGGGAGTGATTTGTGTTTTCTTGAGCTCGCCGTCAGCCAGGTGTATCACCAAGCCTGCCTCTCAAAGTCGAGTGAAGAATTTTGAGAAATTCTGCAAATTTTCCTTCCATGTGTGACTAAAAACAAGGTCATCAATGTGTACCACGCACTTGGGGAACGAAGAAATTACTTCATTGGTTAGTCTTTGGAATGTAGCTGGCACATTCTTCATACCACATGACATGGCTGTAAACTGGTACAGTGCATTTTGGTGTCATGAAAGCCGAAGTTCTCTTCACCTTTTTGAATAGAAGTAACTGAAGGTATCCTTTGAGTAAGTTATGCTGAGAAATATAAATTGCTAGTGCCATCTTCACAATATGGTCTTCCAGACTTGATTTGGGACAGGTATCAGATTTAGTAATTGCATGGATTTTGCGTAAGTCCAAAAATAATCATTGGATATTATCCGCCTTTGGTACCACTGATGTAGGTGAGCTCTATTCACTATGACTGATTTTGATTATATTGTCTTTCAAATGTGTTCAGTCTCTTTCTGAACCTGTGCCAATCTTCAAAAGTTTAGTCTGTAGGCTGTCGTTTGATTGGAACAGCATTTCCTCAATCAATATTATGTGTAGTGAGATTAGTAATTCATCGGTTATTCCCACATATCTCCCATGTGATTATACTAACTCTTTCAGGTCATTTCGATTTTCATCTGGAAGGTAATTCAGCAGTTTATCCCAGTTTGCCAGAACTTCCTCATTGGTCAATTTAATTTGAGGAGACCAATTCACAATGATCTGAAATTGTTTCGTCACTCAGTGTTGTAACCAGTAACACATTCTCTTTTGTTTCCCTATCAAAATAGCTTTTGAACAAAACACATCTCTTCAAGCCACAGAATGGTCACAGAAATAGGTGGAGCAGTAAGCCATTCAGCCCCTTAAGTATGCGCTGCTGTTCAAAATGACGATGGCTGATTATCTAACTCAGTACCCTGTTCCATCATTCTTTCTGTAAGTTTTGATCCCTTTAGCTCGAAAAAAAAACATTTTGATCTCAATCAATTTCTATGACAGTGAGTTCCAAAGAGTCACTACTGTCAGGGTGAAGAAAGGTTTCCTCATCTCAATCCAAAATGCCCGAGCCAGTATCCTTAGACCGTGAACCCTGGTTCTGGACTCCCCAGCCGTGCAGAACATCCTTCCTGGCTATCTAATTCTGGACATAAACACTGACTTGTGCTGCATCTTGTGATCTTAGCCTGGGTCAATATGGGGAGGGTTTTTCTTAGTATTGCCAAACTTTGACAGTGCAAGATAACATCTTGCTGATAGCAGGTTGGAAGCAAGGTAGCCATTTGTTGCTAAAAAAAAAGAGATAGGACTGAGTGCTCACTGCCCATATTCAAAAGGGAAGAATGACCTATTGAGGAACGATATTAGAGGACTTTGTGTAGCTGTAACGGTGGACACTGATAGACATTACTGACTCCTGTAGAACACACAGGGAATTAGCAAAGGTGACCCAAAGTGCTGATTCCTAATTACACATGTTGCACTTTCCAAATGACAACAGCCCATTATTGAAGAAGTTTTCCTTTCTTAAAATTAAAATGTCCATCATTGCATGACACGCCTCTGGAGTAGGTGGGACAGGAAGTTAAGCCTACTCAGTCTAACCTAGGAACTTAAGCTACTGATCTCGGGGTAGGGAGACGATCATTCGACCAGAAGAGGCCTGTTTGGCATCTCATACAAAATCGATGCAATTGCCCTTAATTGCTTCATTAATCCCTGGGGCTGTAAGTAATAAGCCACTTGTCAGAGTGTTGTGTGTTGCTCAGGTGTCACTCAGTAGTATGCTGATCTTTGAGTCAGAACGTTCAGGGTTCAAGATCTACCCTCGGGGTTAGAATCGACTAATTGATACTGCCACTGCAGTGCTGTCCTGAGATAATCCTACACATCAGACGTATATGAGGCATTAAACCAAAGCCACTCTGCACGCGAAAGGGATCCTTATTATTTTGAATTAACGTGAGGAGATTATACTTGGTGTCCCGGCCAATATTTATTACTCAATCCCGATAAGCAGATGATTCAGTCATCATCTCCTTCCTGGTTTTCTCATGGCACACAAATTAAATATCACATTTCTGACATGTGACTGCATGATCAAAAGTACATCGGTTGTTGCATAGAACATCTCTGATTGGAAATTGACTTTGTCAGAACCTGAATGTATTATTACTCAACTTTGCTGTTCATTTTTCACTCTCTTGACTCTCTGTTGTAAGAAAGCCCTCCTTTCCAACTTCCACCAAAGAAGAATGAGACAAAGCTCAGTGCTGTAATACTTCACTTTATATTAACATCTGGATCAAACTAAAATACCATTCAATGCAAATACAAAACGAATTAAACCAGTTTGAAAGGTTTGAAACAAATTATATGTTGCACCAAAGGAGTGTATTGAAATATTTCAATTGTTCTCATTGTGTCAAGTACCAGCAAACTGTGGAGTCTGTTCCAATCTATTTTATCTTGTCTTATGAATAGACTGAGGAAAAGAACAGTGCATTATGGGCTCCTTCAGTTCGAGAATGAGGAGAGGATTAAGTGTCGATCAGTGATTAACAGCAGGAAAAGTATTCTTCAGATTAGAATAGATGTGCAGTGGAATATACTAAAATGATAGAATGAGAAAAGCTGAAGTGGGATATTGTCAGCTGATTGTTTTATAAACTTGCTCAAATCGGGTCAGTCAGGACCTTATTGAATGGTGGAGCAGGATCGAAGGGCCAAATGACCTATCCTCGTTCATTGTGCATACCTTGAAACAATTTTGTTATTTACTCTAGTGGAGGTATTAAACACACATTTTAAACTGTTACAAGGAGACATGTTGATATTTCCGTCTATGATTCCCTGGGTTTCATAGAATGTAGTTGACAGTGGCCCCAGGGGTTCTGCACTTGTTTCAGAGATCTGGAAATAGATGTTTAGGATACTCTGAGATTGCATTAAGATGCACAACTTATCTACTTGTCTTCTTGCGAGGGTAGAGTTTGTTTTGCTCGTCATCAAACCTATGCATCATTTGACTTCAACCTGCTTTTCTTTGTTGCATTATTGTATGGAGTTTATTCTCTTAAGACAATAGCCTGGGTTTTACCCAAAGTTTAAGAGGTTTTTACTCACATTGGTGAGTTTCTGTATCCCATGAGGGAGATTCGTTGCAGTCAGTAATGGAAAATATAGCAGATCAAACATAATGTTGTTAATTGTTATTAGGTCATTAAACAGTGTTAACTATGTGCTGTTGTATGTACCTCAGGATTTAAAAGCCTTTTCAATGGAGCCACTGCTGATTTACCCAACGCGCTATACTGGTGAACTCACTGATACTGAAACCTCTATAATCTGGGACAATGATGAAATAAAAACTGACTGGAACCGCGACTTATCAGAATAACTAGGGAACAGCAAAACATTGGGACGGAAGCTCAGAACACAGAGGCACTGTAAACCCAAGCACCCATTGACACAGCTTCTCAAGATTAGTTATGATGTCGTTCTGCAGGGTTCGGTTCTGATCTGTGATCAGAGCCAATGCTTTTCTGTGGTTTGTGGAAAAAAATAACGTCTCTGCTAGAAGGCAACTACAAAGCTCTCTTGCGATAATGTGACACAGAATCAAGTGAAATTTGGAGTATCTCCTTATGGAGCTTCTTGCATCCTTTCAAGTGGCAGCTGAATTTGGTGATCAGGTATCAGTTGCTATCGAATTGGATGAAATGTTGTTAGTGATTCCTTTATTTACATTTCCCTATCTCTGAGGTTTGTCCCATTTCTTTATTAAAGAGACAATGTGTGTGAGATCTCTTTAGTGCTGTCCATAGGAGAGCCATGCTCCTGCCACTGTGCAACTTCATATTGATATCTGCCTTTAAAAACAATCTGAAACTATGGTCACATACTGGTGTAGGAACTGAGTAGGGCTAATAATAGAATGAGCAACTCTTCAACTGCTGTAAACCAACATGGGCTAGATATTCCAACTGTCATTATCACAAGGGTGCTTTTGGTGCCATATTCACTATTCAGAATAACAATTAGTTTTTCTGCTCGTGCAGAATTTCTCTCTGTTACTTTAAATAATAGTGTGCTGTGTGTATGTGCATGTGGTTTGTTTCTATTTATTTCTGTTCCTCAATGGCTTTGAAATTGTTGCTGTATATGAGCAAAGGCAAAGTAATGCCATTATTCTCTCTCCAGAAGTACATTGTTGCTGGTTTTCCTCTGAGAACAGTGCAGAACTCTACCAGTTCATTATAGGCCTGATATATTATAGTTAAGTTTCACCTCTGCCAGCTGGTACAACATGGAAAGTTGAGCATTGATGAAATAAAGATTTTTTTCATTTAAGTCTTTAGTATTGTACTTCTCATGACTCTCTCAAGAATACCAATGGGAAGAGAGAAAGCATTCAATCTGTTTGTGTAATGAGTGCTGATTGGTAAAGGCATGGAGAATGGACCAGGTGAAGATTGGCAGTTAATTGCCAATGCTTGTTGTGATTCGACTAAATTGGTGATGGCCATTCTCTGATTCATTTGGCAGGGCAATACCTTGATCATTCAGGCAACCTGCCATTTGAAAATTTTTACTGATCCGACTTTCAAATCTGTCCCTTTAGAGATAAAATTTAGAGCTTTGTTTGCATTTTTATGGCCTTTGGAACCGGTGGTGAAATTGTTAGGGACTGATGTAATTGTCTGAAATCCCTTTGTTTGTTTCCCTCACGTAGACGTGCATTTTTGAATAAGTGACCTGCACATTATTCCTTCCAAGGTGTAACACCTTACGTTTATCTGTGTGGATCTTCATTTACTAATTATTTTAACATACTGTAAATTAATTAATGATCTCTTGCAAATTCTTGTAGTCCTCAGAATTGGCTACATTTCAACATTCCTTTCCAATTTGGTGTCATTGAATTGTTAATTTTTTTGTCATAATAAGATACAATATTTAATTCACTCTTTTTTTTTAATTTTTAGAGAGGTGCAGTAATCCACACGTTAACTATAACAACTAAATGAAGAATGACAGATAGATGAAAATTATTACAAACACAGGGCAATTTAATAGACTCTATTAACTGCAAGGTCAAAACAGGGAATTATTTTTTACACGAATGATATGGTGAGATTATCCGTAGTGCAATAACTTTTTGTCCATTTTATTTTTGTTGCAGTTTATTTCCCCGGGTCTTTCTGTGCTACTGGTATGAAATTTAACAGGCACCCATCCTCCATTTTAAACTAAATGTTAACAAAAAAACAGCATTTATATAAAATGCAACATGATTTATGAAGCCATCCCTCTAGACTTATACATATTCATGCTGAGGCATGACTTTATAAATGTTTATAAAATCATCAGAGGCATGGATACGGTGAATAGACAAGGTCTTTTCCCTGAGGTGGGTGGAGTCTCACCTAAACCTATACTCGTGAGTGTAGGTTTAGAGTGAGAGGGGAAAAAGTTGAAAGTACCTAAGGAGTAACATGTTCATGCAGAGGATGGTGTGTATAGAATGAACTGCCAGAGGAAGCGGTGGAGGCTGGTGCAATTTCAACATTTAAAAGGCATCTGAGTGTGTATACGAATAGGAAGAGTTTAGAGGGATATGGGCCAAGTACTGGCAAATGGAACTGGATTAGTTTAGGATATCTGGTCAGCATGAGCAAGTGAGACTGAAAGATCTGTTTCCAAGTTGTACATCTCTATGACTCTATGATCTACCCCTTTGCTCTTAATGTACTTGTCGAATCTCTTTGGATTATCTTTAACATTATCTCCCAAGGCTATCTCATTTTCCTTTCTTGCCCTCTTCATTTCCCTTTTTAGAATGGCCCTGCACCTCTTGTACTCTTCGATATTCACTTGATCTCATTTATCTATCTCTAATTTATGATTCATTCTTAATCTGAACCAGAGCCTCAATATCTTTATTCCTCCAGTGTTCCCTCCTCTTACCAGCCTTATCTTCACACGAACAGGAACATCACACCTCTGAACTCTCGTTATCCCACTTGTGAAAGCTTCACTCTTGCAGGCCGTCCCTTGAGCTGCAGTCTACCCCAATCAACCCCTGAAAGTTTTTGTCTCATACTGTCAAAATTTGCCCTCGTCTAATTAAGAACTTTAACTTATATATAATGCCAATCCTTTCCATAGATATTTTACAACTAATCAAATTATGACCCCGGCCCCAGAAAGCTCCCCTACTAACCATTCAGTCACTTGCCCTGCCTTATATCACAAGAGTAGGTCAGGTTTGCTCCTTCTGTGGTAGTTACATCTGCATATTAATGAAGAAAATTGACTTTAGCACTTACCAAATTCCTCACCATACAAGCACTTAAGACCATGGCTGTCCCACTTTATGTTTGGAAGTTAAAATTTGCGATTATTACAATCCTATTATTCTTACTTATAAATAAGATCTCTCTACATATTTGTTACTCAATTTCCCTCTGACTACTGGGGGGACTATTACAATTGCATCAATGTAATCATGCCCTTCTTATTTATGAGTTCCATCCACATAGCTTCACTGGACCATCCCTCAGAAATACCTTGTGTTAGAACAGCAGTAATGTTTCACCACAAGAAAAATTGACTCCAATCTCCTTCTAGCTCTTCCGACATCAGCCGTACCTTTGATGGTGGGAGGGGCTTTGAAAATAAATTATTCAATTTACTGGTGACGGTTAGTAGCTGAAAATAAAGATACTATGGGAGACTTGGATGATGGGAAATAAAAGGTTACATTGTGTGGAATGAAAATTCTGGATATAAACAAGAATTTTAAAAAGCGATCTCTATTCTGTCTGCCCAGGTCTTGCCTACACCGCTGTACCTCCAGAGGACTTTCCTTTTATTTTGATGAGTTCAAGTTAATCTCAGCCGCTGTTTTGTACTTGTCAACCATTTGTTAACGGGTGATTGCCGTTTCAGAATGTAGGTTACCTTATTGTGTACGTTCTCAGAGTTCAGTGTTTGGGGTCCTTGTTGTTTCACCCTGTGCTTTGGTATATAATGCTAAATTACAGAAAAATATTAATTGCAAGTTAAGGTTAGGATATTGGAAGAACGGCTAAGAGCATCAAGTTTGACAGAGGGGTTGTGGGACAGGACATGGAAAGCAGAGGGTTTCCAGAACTTCTAATCTCTGCCTTCCCTGATCGAAATCAACCTGTGATTGATAATTTTTGAGCATTGTTATTCATTAATATCGGTATGAGAGATAGATCTCAGTCTCAGGGAGGTGCAACGTGCTTCTTTGTTTTGTGATGAACTCGGGAACATACAATAGTAAGGGTGTAAACCCAAAGGGGTGAAGGAGCAGAGGATCCCCCGTGTGTATGTGCACAAATCAGGGAATGTAACATGGTACATGGACAGAAGAGCAAATAATCCCTACTTCATCAATAACGCTGTAGAGAACAAACACAAAGCAATTATATTAAACTGAAATAAAACAGTCCCTTGTCTCACTTGGAATATTGCATCTAGTTTCAGGTGCCACGTTTTTGAAAAAATTCGAAGTTATGAGATTGGGTGCGTGACAGATTCACAACACTATTCCCAGGATGATACACCTCACCAACTCTGAGAAATTGGGACTGTTCTCCTCTGCTGATAGTTTCCAGACTCTGTGAACAGTTGCTATGATTGGTTCTCAATTCCGTCTTGCGTCATACAGATCCCAATGGCTGAATCTTTCAAGAACTCATGAGCTCTGCCTGATCAACATCGACCTCTGATTTATTATTTTTGAGGGTTGCTATTCTGTAATATCCCTGTCTCAGAAAGATCTCAGTCTCATTCCCTGGGATTTGACAGGTGTGGTGTGTCAAATAGATCCCAGGAGTTGTGCTCGCTGAGATTGATGTGTGAGAAAAACTCCAGTTCTGAGAATCCGCCCTTGGATTGTGCACGTGTTGTGTCTGAATACCTGACTGAACGTTGACATTTTTGGCTGATGAATGTTTTGTCCGGCGCTCTAGATGGCGATTTCTGCATTACTAACCCAGCCTGTCCCGACATTGGGAGTACATTTAGTTTAGACGGTGTAGAGTAAACTTTCAAACTCCTTTGCCTGCCTTTTATAGGCTTCTGGTGGAGCAAAGCTCCTAATTTGTATCATTTGGTGACCCTAGACTGTGACCCTTTTTGCATAAGAGGTAATGTTCTCTCATCATTCTGCCTCTGGAGTGTTCCATCGGGCATATCGTGTGATAAATGCAGTTACATTAGTGGGCTGCATGGTAGCGCAGCATTAAACTAAATGACTGGAATGAAACACAACCAAACAGAACAAGTGAAAGTATTTGACTGGGAAAGGAGTAGGATGTAGGAAAATGTATTATTACTGACTGGCCTTGAAGAAAGAATTAAGCAAACTCAAGGTTACTGCATATTCATTCGAGATTTATTAACCATTTCAGATAGCATTTTTATCCAAAAAGTTGATGTAAAAGCTAACAGAAGTGAATATTCTGGCTGGATGCCACATTGAGATGATAACACATGCACTGTGAGCTGGGAATTTTCTGTACATCAGTAAGTCACAAGAAAGGGAATACAAAGGCTCATCAGAGAGGGTAGGCAACGATTCTGAGTAAAGAACAAATAAAAACAAAACAAATGGGGCTTCAAACAACTGGGAAGCTACAAATTCTTCCAACCACAACCATCTCAAAGATATTAAAGTAAAAACGAAAATCCATCAATAATTGTCTCAGTTACACGCTGATAAACTGAAGTAATCTCGTTGTTAGAGTCAGCAACAGGACATATTGTAGATTGGAAATTCAGAGACCTTGTTAAGCATATCAGGAAAATCAAGGGGGTCCACACTTCAATCACTTAACCTGGAAAAGAGAAATAAAGCAATAATGCAGATATTTATGATCAGGGGCATTCAGATTTAATGTTTATTCAATGGCACATTTAGAGATTTCACGAAACATATTGGGCTGCTTGGCGTGAGAAAGATGTGATTATTCTCACCTTCACCAGAGTGACGGCAGCGCTGTAGAAAATACTCAGGAAGAACAAGGTGATGAACGTGGAAGCAGTTGTCCAGATGTTGCTGTTATCATCCTCATAGTCTTCAATCCAAGTGTGATCTATTGAATCTATGAATATAAAACCGAGAGAACGCATTTAGATTGTTTATTGATCCAGATCGATCTATCTGCATCCAAGTCATGTAATTAGAGACCATTACATCTTTATAAAGCAGTCAGGTATTTCTCAAGTGTGACTCTTATTTGTATCTATTAGTGCATTATTGACTCTCAGCAAGAAATTAAAAATAACTAACCGCACATGTTCTTTCTTCATTGTCCATGTCAGAACGTTTTAAATTATTGTTCTTTGAATCTATTATTTAAGGATATTATTATTTGAGGAGTGCTTATTACGAATGATTATTTTAATTATATCATTATATTGTAAATATAGGCTGTGACCGCACTTTAGTTGAAAATTGTGGCCATCACTGAATAAAAGTTCAAATGTGATTCTCAGCTTTATGTATTGGTGACCAATTGCTTGGCTAATCATGAATATAAGTGACACCACAGTTAGGACATTGCTTCATATTTTTGTTTGTAGGGTCTGTATATTTAGGAATAAGTTTTTGTACGTGTCCCTTAATTTATTTGATCTACTGCTTGCTGTGTTTGGTTTTCCTTTAATGTTTGTGTATGTGGTTATGAGAGTCTCTGCCCATGTTGGAGTCTGTGCGTGAATAAACATATTCCTGTTCCTTTACTGCTGGTGTGCTCATGTGTTTGTGTACGTTAATTTTGGTCTTTTCACATTGTGTAAGCATCATCAGGCTAATATGCCACTTCGTTGCTGCCTATGCTTATCTTGTAATGTCTTTGTGAGTGTTCACTTTTCATTAGTGCTATCTAAAATGTGTGCTTATGTGTCTGTTTCAGATCCTACCTAAACTAGGTTATTTTCATGTTTATGCTTAATAAATGTTAGCGTGCAATGTTATGTTTTGATGGATGTTTATATTTATATGACGATGTTTGCTTGTGTGGCAATCTTTCCCAAACCATCTCCTGATAAGCTTGTTTGTGTTATTGTTTGTGGATGCTTGCTGATGCTTGTGCCCATTATCCTTATTTAATAAACACCCCTCTATTTGTTTATCTATGCACTTGTGTGTCTGCATGTGCGACTCTGAATTTGTGTGTACGTGTGATATAGTATATATGCTGATCAATGTGGTTTAAAAATAACTAATTAAGCTGCCTCTGTCATCGTACGTTTGTGATTCTGAAAATGGGAAAATAATGATATTAATATTTATCTCTGTGCATTTACGTGCCTGTGTGAGATGACATGTGGGAGGACATATTTCAAAATTTGTAACTGTGTGTTCATGCGTGTTGTCTGTACGCATTGTGCTGTATGAACGTTTATGTATTCATGCCCATTTGTGTGTTACCATGTGTCTATGTTTCTCATTGTTTTGTGTGAGTATCGCTGTTCATTTGTGCAAATGATTTTCTTTCGGTGTATGTGAGTTTTTGAATGAGCTTAGGTGAGTGTTCAAGTGCCACTTGCATGTGTGGCTCTGTGCGAGTATGCGTGTGTGACATCTTATCTATATGCACATTTGAGTGTGCACATAAATATGTGTCTTTAAGTGAGAACCCGTATATGTGTCATTACGTGTGTATTTGCGATCATCTCTCTGTATCTGTTCTTATACCAGACTGCAATTTTTAATATTCTAATTTATTGTTCAAATTTTAATGGATTGCCCATAATTAGATTTGACCTTGGTGTTGTAGGAAACATTCCCATCATCGTGGAGAGATAAGCGTTTTATGAGCAACTCTTCTGTTGCAGTGATAGAATTTCTGTCTCTGAGAGAAAAGGCGTGAGTTCAAATCCCCACTGATAACATTTCTGAATATGTTTATTAGAAAATGTCTACTTGTGTTCTGCATGTGAAACAAAATGATATCAGGTATTCGAATACCAGAATTGATCCCATGTGCTCCAGAAAACTGACACAAAACTATGGAATTCAAACCGGGACCATGCAAAAACCAGTTATGGATTATGGGAATCAATGTTAATCATTTGTTAACAGAGCCAAGCGTGTCCAACATGCTTCAAAGGTATATTTTGCAAGGAAATGTTAAATCTTTGGACAGTAAGCAAGAAGCTGACTGTTCCTGTTAGTAACTGGGTTACATTACAGAGGACATCTACCATGAAAACTCTGCACAGGGAGCAGTTCCCCTCCCCTCTGCTCCACGCCAACCTATCTGTCGATTCTCTTTGGTGTGAAAGTGAAAATACATTCTGTCCTCCGCTGTAATGGATAAGAGGCTGTACATGAAGTAGGAGGTGTGGTCGCTCTCCGCCATCACCTCGGTGTTCTTGTAGTTACTGGGATTCACCGGCTTGTCATTGTTTGTCCACTTGACGAAGATCTCTTGGGGGGAGAAACCTCTCACTAAACAGGTGAGGGAGAGAAACCTCTGAGCGGAGATTTCTTCTGTTGGTGGCAGGAGGACCGATTCTGACGGCTCCAGCGGATTAATCACTGCAGAATATTTGAGACAAATATAAATCAACCAAAAAAATCCTGAACCAATTTCACAATTTCACTAAATATTAAAGTACACCATGTTTAATTTGGGATTTATTCACTTCCATTTTCTAAAGGAGAAGTACGGTACACATTCTGTTCAGTAAAAAAAAGTAAAGTTTAAGATGAAAGTTGCCTCCATTTTTCCAGCCCACAACAAGGGCATTCTGTCCAACTGTCATTGGTGATGGTGACGTCAAAACCCTGGCTTCTTCCCACCTTATCTGACTTAATCAGAATACAATATCCTTTGGTCCATCTTTTTTTAATCAGCTACCTAGCTATCCTGCCTTCAGATGCATCATTAATGCTCCCAACGGTGTTTATTCATTACCAATCAAAGCCTGACATTGATGTAACTGGATCTGGATTACACATGGGATCCTTTGTGCTTTAATCTCACCGCTCACCTTTCTCCTTATGGATGGAGTCTCTCAGCGGAATCGGTCGATTCTGATGGTACACTACACATTCAAAAGTAACACCACTCAGCCAGGCTTCAGTAGAAATGTCTAATTTGCTGATCACGCTGTCGGGATTCTGTCCAGGCTGGTCAGCAATCTCTGATTTCAGAGGCTTCTTTTCTTGTTTCCAGGTCACGTTGACTCCAGAAGGAAGATTGGACACAACGCAGGTTAACGTCACCTTCGCCTCCAGTAAGACTTGTTCTACTGGCGGTGGGAGGATATTAACGGTGTTAGGGTGGCACTCGGTATCTTCTATGAAACAAAAATCAAAGTAAATGAAAAATGCCCCTTTATGATACAAACAGCCAATCTTCAGATTACTTCTTCACAGGATGAAGGCACCACCTTCAAAATGGCAACTCCAACTATTGCTGAAACGATGCTTACTATTGTTGATGTATTTTGATCTGTGAAAGCATTTGTGATTACCGAGGACAAATCCTGTGTAATTATTCCTAAAGAACACTGGCTTTGTAACAAGTGAAACCTGTGAAAAAAGGTAAAATCATCGAAGATACCATCATGTAACCCATGGAATTACCTTTCTTTCAGAGTTTGTCTCTCACTTAAGACCATCTATTGATACTTGTGACAAGAGTAATCTCAAATATAATGAGTTCATTTCCATGTTCATAACCCTTAGGTGCAAGTGCTGCTGGTCACGCTGACTGCCAAATCAACATCCTAAATTTTAGGCAAATTATAATAAATAATAATTATTCTCTTTGCAGAGTTCTAAAGTGTTACAGGAACGGTGAACAGCCATGGAAATTCTGTTCATTATATTTACTGATCAAAAATACTTTGCGTTATTAGTGTGATGTCATTCTCTAATTTATGTCATTGTTCCTCGTGAGCTGTGTTTGGAGTAGATCTGAAAACAAGACATTGGATATCGAGAAGGACACGAATCTCCTTAATTCTTTCCCTCCATTCAGTTAGTTCATGACTGGTCTGTACTTTCACTTTATTTACTAAGGTGCATTTTTTAATTCCTTCATATAGCAGGGGAGAAAAAAACAAACAAAAGCGTCTTAAATTAATCTACAAACGCGATGGAAATGTGCACTAATTTCATAGACATCCACTACTCCCTGTTTAAACATCGCCACCCCAAACCAGGCTAAATCAGCCTGTCTCGAGTTCCTAGTTCATTCATCCCTATTGTAGCATTCTTACCAGAATTTATTCTCCTGCCTCATCCAATAATTACAGAGAGCATCTTAAAGAAGCTCACTGAGATCACGTTTATACCAGTTCATCAAATATGATACCCCCTTGGTCTGTGGTCTGATCCCATAAATGAAGTTAAAGAGCTCAGTACCAGATAAAAATCAATGTCGTACAGTATCCAAGGTCAACGGGTCATTCCTGAACAGGGAATGAAGCATTTAACGCATTTTGATTTATTTTCAAGTAAGGGTCACTGCATATTTTAACCACGTCATTTTGAGACCACAACATCATCAGATAGAGGATCAGAATAAGGCTGTACGGCCAATCCAGAGTTTGGATCAGAATGATGCTGGAAAAGCACAGCAGGTCTGGCAGCATCCAACGAGCAGGAAAATCGATGTTTCGGGCTAAAGCCATTCTACTGTCTTCTCCCCATATTAAACAAGAGCCGATCTATCTCTGGCTTGATACACACAATGGCCTGGCCTCCACAGCCCTCTGCAGCAACAAGTTCCACAGCCTCATCACAATCAGGCTGAAGAAATTCCTCCCCATCTCAGTTCTAAACGGTGCCCCTTTGACCCTGAGACTGTGCTCTTGGGTCTGATAGCGCGGATGAAATGATCTCAGTCCGAGCCCAGAGTGCGGTTCGACAATCGGTAATTTATTAAAGTGTTTAACGCCGGCGGAGACCAACCGAGGTCCAAATCTTGATCGCTCTCTCGTTCCACGCGCGCTGTTACAAGTTATATACTTCATGAGTCAGGATGTAGGAGATTGGGTATGAATGAGTGTGAATGGTGGCAATCATGGCTGGAGTATGTGTGAATGTCAAGCTTCCTGCCATCCTCAGAGAGTCGGCAGCATACACAAAAGGTGTGCTGTTTATCTTTACGTGAATGGGTCCGGGTGCTATCTGCTTGTCTCTCCGTGAGGGCTAGAGGAGAGCACCCCCCTTTGTTACTTCCAAAGTGTCTGTTAGATTCATCCTATTCGTTTGGTGTTTGCCTTTGGTGTAGGACTGTTTTGCATGATCAGGTTATGGGTGTGTCAGTTGGAACCTTGACGAGATTATAAGGTAGGTTTCGATCTGTGAGTCATGACCATTGTCTGGAGTCCTGACTCGTGTCTGGTCCGGTGTGTATTCGGATCTGTCTTTGGGCCCCTTCTCCCGATCATGTGGTCGGGCTGGCAGCTGCTGTTTTAGAATGAATACTGTTTGCTTTAAAATGGATACTGCTGGCTCTCCCGATGTGGGCCTTGCTCCACGGTAAACACGGGGCGGTTTATCACCCCCCTCTTCAGGTCCTAGTCATACCTACCAGTCAAAACATCTATTCCACATTCACTCGACCTCAGTCTCTCAGTATTTTCTATGTTTCAGTCAAATATCTCTCCAATATACCCCCTCCACCCCAAACTTATCCTTGAAGCGGCCACCAGGCAAGGATTCAGCACTCTGAATGCCTCTCTCAGCATGGTCAGGCAACAAACTATTTAACAAAGCTCACAGTCTATATATCTATCTTCAACAGAGAGGAAACATGCTTTTCTGACTTGCCAAAATGTTTAATTATGAGCAATGCTAATGTAACACTCAAACTGAAATGAGATATGTGGCATGTTGGGAAACGAGAAGCTGTACCATGCTGTTTACTATGTCTGAAAAATTAGTGTGTTTGATTCACATCAGAGTTCAGAATGATTTGTAGCTCTCTCAGTATGTGTCTCTTACCCTGGAGTGCGGTGATGTTTTTACTTTGAGTGTTGTCTCCAAGAGTGACCTGGCAGGAATAGACTGCGCTGTTGAACCATTCACCATAAGGGACAATCAGCCGACTCGTCACCGAGAAGTTCCCGTTTGCCTCACACACGGGAGACGTGAAGAAGCCAGAATCCAAGGGTCGGCCTTTTTTCAACCAACTCACGGAGATTGACTTCGGATGGAAATCGATGATTGAACAGACGACAGTTGCAAACTTGCTGCTTGCGATTTCTTCACTGGAGCTCACAGTTAGGAAAAGATTTGGTGGGAGAATATCTGGACCTTTAGGAAGCACATCGCATACATTATCCAACGAATTTCATAACAAATACAATCAGTTCTCATATATCAAGGTTTCTTGTGGTTATGGATACAAGAATCATAATTGTGCAGAGTGCTGGAGAAGCTGGGATCCACACAGAAAGATCAGCAGGACAATATGAAAGGCTAAAATTATAGGACACAGCAAGGGAGTCAAGGAGGCATAGAAACTATAGGCCGGTAACACCAGAAGGGAGATAACAACGTTGGATGGTATTCGTTTTAATGACAGAGTCTGATGAACAAGGCAGATGAATTACCAGCATAAATGAGGAAATGATGCGATTGCTATCACGGAGACATATTGAGAGGCGGGCAGGAGTGGGCTATTCAATATTCCAGGATTTAGTGCCTTCAGGCGAGACAAGGAAAGATAGAAAAGAATGGGGGCAGGGGTGTGTGGTACAGAATGTTGCTTCTGTCGCAATTCTGACAAGAGTATTTTAAGCTGTAAAGAGAAATGAAATCATGGATACCTCCTCGAACAAAGGCAAATGGACAGTACTTCAAAACCAAAATACAGCAAACATAACTTCAGGGACAGCACGATAGACCTTAATATAGGTCCAAAAGACCAACTACAAATACATGGGCAAATTTCAGAGACATGTAAATTAAATAGGGGAATGAGAAAAGAGGTTTTTAACTTCCTCAGCATAGGGTTGGATATTCATTTTGTCAAAAATTTAGAGGGAGCAGAATTCTGAAAATGCCGCCAGGAGAATATTTTAACAAAGTATGTGTTTAATACTGAGAATTTTAATCCAGACCGTGCAAGAGAGGGGTGAATCTGGACTTAACTTTAGGGAATGAAGTCGACCCAGTGGGTAAACCATCAATGGTGGAGCACTTTGCAGACAGTGATCGTAAATCAGTTGGATTTCAGATTGTACAGCAAAGGAATAGAAATTGGGCCAAAGTTCTGAAAAGGGGAAGGACAATTTTAGTAAGATCAGGTAATGACTTGACCAGAGTAGACTCGAAGCTGACACTTATTGGTAAATCTGAGTCAGAGCAGTGTGACACATTTAAGAAAGAGATAGAAAAATCACAGGGAGGACATTTCACAGGAAGCCACTGCGTGGGACCAAGAATGCAGCGGGCTCTGGATACCAAAGGGCATGGAGGGTGAGATAAAAAGAAACAAGGGAGGCTTCCAGTCTATACTGAAATCTCAAAACAATAGAAATTAGTATGGAGTACAGAACGTGCAAGGGGGAGTTTGAAAGACAAAGAAATTAGAAGAGCAAAAGGGACCATGAGAAAATAACAGCAGTCAAAATAAAGGAAAATATTTTTAAAAGTTACAGGCTCATTCATAATAAAATAATTATTCTGGAAACAGTAATGCCCATTAAGTGTTATTATTGGAGTGGAGCCGGAGGATTAGGTTGCGGTCAAAACGAATGTGTTGTGTCAGTGTTCACTAGTAAGAGGGACAATGTGGAGACAGAAATCATGGAGGGGTGTTGTGATGTAGTTTTCAGAAATTAGCACACATGACGGGATGTTCTGTGTTGTCTTGCTGAATGAAAAATGGGTATATTTCCAGGGCAGATGAAAAGTATACCAAGCAGTTGAGCGATGCAAAGGATGAAATAGTTGGGTCGCTGACAATAATTTAGAATTCCTGTCTGGCCACAGCAGTTGTGCCAAGTGAGTGTAGATCAGCCAACGTTGCACTGTTATGCAGGACGAAGGAAGGCATAAATAATGAAAACACCGGTCTGTCAAGCTACTCTCAGTGGTAGGGAAAATATGGAGAAGTGAAATTAGTCTTCATTTGGAAGATAAATCAACAATTTTCAGCACGGTTTTATTGAGAGGAAGTCATGTGTAAGAATTTGATAGTCGTTTTCAGAGAGATAACTCGATGTCCAGATGATAGAAATAATCAGAGCCAATGGGATCTGAGTTAATTTGACAGATTGGATCTAGAACTGGCTGAGTGGTGGGAGCAGGGGATAATAGTCATCGGGTGTCTGCGTGACTGGAAATCTATGTCTCCTGGTGTTCTGTAGGGATTGGTGTTGATTTCCTTGCTATTTCTCTTACATACCAATGATTAAGACTCAAATTTAGGAGAATTAACCAGTGAATTCACAGATGAAATTAAAACTGTCTTGTTGGTATGTCATGAGCATAATGGCTTTAGATCGCAAGAGGATATAAAAGGGTTGGTTGTATGTGAAGACAATTTGCAAATGGAAATTATTCTGGATAAATGTAAGGTGATGTAATTCGGCAGAAGAATCTGTGAGGTGTGTCGTTTTGAATGGTGGAACCCTGGAAAGGCCTGAGGATCTTTGGTGCATGTACCCACCGATCCCCTCTGGTACTGTGTCGTCTGGATAAAGAGGCTAAGAAGGTGAGAGGATATTTGCTTTTATTAGCCTAGACATTGACAATGAAGAGTAGGGAGATGATACTGGAACATAATAGAACACTTGTTAGGCCATACTGAAGCGTTGTGTGCATATTATCGAAGGAATGTGATTACACTTAAGGCAGTATTGATGAGATTTGCCAGGATCTTGCCTGGGTTGGAGGGTTTTAGTTATGAAACTTGATTGGATAGACAGGGGTTTTCCTTGGAGCAGGGGAGAATTAGAGAGAAGATTATCATGATGTCTAGAATTATTTTAGGCATAGACAGGGTAAACTGGATGAAACCTTTCCCCTTGATGGAGAGATCAATGCCTCAGGGGCACAACGTGAAGGTGGATCTCAGTGGAAAACAAAATCAAACAGAGGGTGGTGTTAGCCTGGAGCTCAGCACCTATAAGTCATGTAGAGACTGAGCCCCTCATAATAAGTATGATGTATCCTTGCAAGGACAAGTCACACAAAGCAATGAATCATGTGCTGGCACATGAGACTGGAATAGTTAGGTGGCTGTTATTGATAGATGTGAACTGGATGGATCAAAGGGCCTTTTTCCTGTGCTGTATAAGGTGATTCTGCGAAAACGGTTATAAATAATGCCTTGTTCATATTAATCCCAAATGCTCTGTTTATCTCAGTTCCCACAACACATACCTGGACATGGCATTTCTTTGCTCTTGTGTGACCCGCTGTGTTGCTCCTCACAGTAGATTTTGCTGGGGCAATCTGCCACTGACCCGGGCAGGGTTAACTGACTGCTCAGGGTGTAGGTTCCCTTCTTGTTTCTCACTGATGGGTAAATCTGCAATCCAGTCGTGATTAGCTCCCCACCTTTCTTCCAGGTTACCTTGGTGACGTCAGCGGAATAGTCCATCGCCAAAGATCACAGAACCGGTGTTTTGCTCCTGACAGGAGGAGACCAGGCCATAAATCGTGGGGGGAGATAGTGTCTCTACAATAGATTGACAAATTGAGCATGTTAGTTCCTGTTAATTTGACCTTATCAGTTGCTCAAATGTATCCTTAGCTGTAAACGTTTGACAGTATGCTCCCGCTGAGTCTACAGCATAACTGGAGTTTATTTTTGGTTCCTACCAGTTGCTGATCATGATCATTGGTTCCCTCTTCATAAACATGCCCTCGACCTTGACCATTGCCATATAATTTTGGAAGAAGAACATCCTGATCCCACCCCAGTAACTGCTTTAAGATCTCAACAACTGACACTTTCACTGGATTGCTGTGAAGAGCAGAGAAGTTTCACAAAATACAAACCAAGGAAATGCAGATTCATCAAAATTCTATAGTGTGTGCAAACAGGCCATTTGGCCCAACAAGTCCACATACACCCTCTGAAAAGTAACCCATCCCCCAACCCTATTATGCTACAGTTAACCCTGACTAATGCACCTAACCTCCCACTCACTGAACACAACATTTGCAATTCCCCCAGCTTGCACATCTTTGGACTGTGGGAGGAAACACCCACAGACATGGGAAGAAAGTGCCGACTCCACACAGACAGTCACCCGAGGCTGGAATGGAACCCGAGTCCCTAGCACTGTGAGGCAGCAGCGCTATCCACGGAACCAGCGTGCTGCCCCACTTGTTACCGTGCTGCTGGAAATACCCAACAGCTGACAGTACCACTGGAGAGAAATCAGAGTGAATCATAGAACATAGAACATTACAGTGCAATACAGGCCCTTCAGCCCTCGATGTTGCGCCACCCTGTCATACTAATCTGAAGCCCATCCCATCTACACTATTCCATGTACGTCTGTATGCCTAGGTAAAAACAATGACTACAGATGCTGGAAATCCGATTCTGGATTAGTGGTGCTGGAAGAACACAACAGTTCAGGCTGCATCCAAGCCTGTCCAATGATGACTTAATCTTGGCGAATCTACTACCGTTGCAGGCAAAGCATTCCATTCCTTTACTACTCAATGAGTAAAGAAACTACCTCTGACATCTGTCTTATATCAATCTCCCCTCATTTTAAAGTTGTGTGCCCTCGTGTTTGCCGTCCCTTTACTTAGAAATCAGGCCCAGTGAGTCTTCCTCATTTATCAGTGCAAGGCAGAATGTTCTCTGGGAGGAAGGTCACTGCAGCAGCAGCACAAGGCAGGAGCTGAGCTCTGAGACTAGGAGGATGGCTGTCACAGCTGAACTCATGCCAATTGTCTGGAAGTTGAAACATCTAATTTACAATTATCTGAATTCTGGAGGCCTCTGAAAAATGGAGAACCATTAAGATTCAGAGACGTTGGAGTGTTACAGCTGAGTATTTACGTAAATATGATTTGAGAAATGAACAAGTAATCATTAACTTGAATAACTATCAAACTGACACACAGTTCAACACCAAACCTCATCTTTCAGACTAACCACTGCGCTTACTCTGTCTAGACCTAAATTTCCACTCACATTGACACACCCTACTCTGCTATACACCCATTCATGTCCAGAACACAAAACCCCTATCACACAAAACACATCCAAGGCGATCCATATTGGTAGTGTAGCTGAGCAGAGAGATCTCGATGTCCGTGTACATAGATCCCTAAAAGTTGCCAGCCAGTTTGATAGAGTTGTTAACAAGGCATACTTTGTATTGGCTTTAATCGACAGAGGGACTGAGTTTCAGAACCACGAGGCTGCAGCTGTACAAAACTCTGGTGTGGCCGCACTTGGGAGTATTGTGTACTGTTCTGGTCACCACATTATGGAAAGAATGTGGAAGCTTTGGAAGAGTTCAGAGGAGGTTTACCAGGATGTTGTCTGGTATGGTGGGAAGGTTTAATGAGGAAAGGATGAGGGTCTTGAGACTGTTTTGGTTTGAGAGAAGAAGGTTGAGACGTGACTTAATTGAGACATAAAAGATAAACAGAGGGTGGACAGTGAAAGTCTATTTCCTTGAATAGTGATGGCTAGCAGGAGAGGACATAGCTGACAGATGTCAGAGGTTTTGTATTTACTCAGAGAGTAGTAGGGCCATGGAACGCACTGCCTGCAGCAATAGTACACTCGCCAACTTTAAGGGCATTTAAAAGGTCATTGGATAAACATATGGATGAAAATGGAATAGTGTAGGATAGATAGGATTCAGGTTGGTTCCACAGGTCAGCGCAACATTGAGGGCTGAAGGGCCTGTACTGCACTGTAGTGTTCTGTATTCTATATTCCAGATGGACATATGATCTCAATTCCTTTCACTCATTTACACTCCTGCCGCCCTGCACCTGGCCCATGGTGAATCAGGCCCTGACTGGACCTGGCACCATCATTTTCACAACCTCTGACAAAAGTCCACTACCCAAGACATGACCTCAGCCCTTGATCACTGACCTCTCATCTTACCCAAGTCAACCTGTGCACATTGCATCCTAGCTCCTTTTGCATCTGTGCTTTACAACCTACCATTTTGCCAGACTCCGAGCTTTGCATTTCGACAACACGTCCACCTGTCACTTCATTACAGTGACCTTCCACCCCGAAATATCCTAGCACTCTGCCCACCTCTACACTAACCAGCGTGGCATCCTGCCCACCTATCCATAAACCTGCCTGGCAAAGACAGACCTCCTGCATTTCAGCTCAATCTACCCCTCACCTACCAAGCACAATTCGACCAAATTATCCTGTGACCATTACCATGTACCTTGATGCCACCTTGCCAGACAGAGTGCATGCAAGGTTACCCAGCAGCCAGCCAACACCTCACAGCCTACCAGCCCAAATTCTCCCACATGCCCAATCTAGCCCCTCACTTGCTCACCACCTTCCAACTTTGAGCCTATTCCAACATAAAGTCACTGAGTCATAAAGTCGGACAGCACAGAAACAGTTCCTTTGGTCCAGCTCATCCATGCTGACCAGAGTTCCCAAATGAAACTAATTCCACTTGTCTGCCTTTGGCCCATATCCATCCAGACTTATCCAGTTCCTGTAGCTGTTCAAATGTCTTCTAAATGTTGGACCTATCTCTGCATTTACCACTTCCTCTGGCAGTTCGTTCCAATGTTTTGGACAGTTACAACATGAAGCCCTAACTCCTGCACTCAGTGCTCTTACCAATGAAGGTACATGTGCAAAACACCTTCAACACACTAGCTACTTGAGACAACGCTTTCACGAATCTATGAGTCTGGACCCTCAGGGGGTCCAGACATCACTACCCAGTGCCCTACCATTAACTCTGTAAGTTGTGACCTAATTTATCTTCTCAAAAGGCAACACGTCGTGTTCATTTAAATTAAACTCCATCTGCCACTCCTCAGTCCATTGGCCCAGCTGATCAAGATCTCATTGTCCGTTTAGATAACTTTCACTGCCAATTATACCACCAATGTTGGCATTATGTGCAAACTTACAAACCTCCAAACCATGTCCCATTCAATGTTTTCACTGGCTTTCAATCAATATTGTAGCCTGTTTCCCTTTGTCCCACATATCCGTAGCATTTTTTTTAGGATTGAAGGAATCTATCTCCTTATTGAAATCATTTAATGTTTTGTCCTCAATCAATTTCTGTGGTGGAGAATTCTTTTGCTGAACAGTAAACAACCAGGTTCAATGTTATTGGTGTGTTGGGAAGACTGGTGAGCAGCAAGATTAATGATGATCCCATGAATGGAATAGCTTTCTAGAGGGGCCAAGGTGCCTTCTTCAGCTTCCATGCTGACATGTCCCTTCGGCAGCATGTTCCAAAACTGTGATCCTTGAGGATTAGGGCGCACATGCAATTAAATGCTTCTCCTGAAAGCTTTCCTCCAAATCAGGCTTCAACTTGACTCTCAACTATTTCCCTGCCCGTTTCCTCTTCCTCAATCACTTCCTACCAGCGCTGTGAATGTGCTAATACCACACAAACATCAGCAATTCAAATAGACTGGTGATAACTGGTTTCTCAAGGCAATATAAAAAGTCTGACACTTCCACACCTGTCTAGAGATTCAAACAACCACTGGAAGAATTGAAAATTATTTGAGGCACTTGTGTGTCTACACAAGATGACATGGTTTCCTTTTGTGTGATGTGACTGTGTTTTCACTGAATGAACAGAGCTATTTCTTAATCATATAATAGGAATGAAGCTTCCCTCACTTTTAGCAAGGCAATCACACATTATATTTCTTTATTCCAGGGAAGTATAGTGTTAAATTAATTAAATATGATGATTGGGATGTTTCAATTGGAAATTGTCAGAGACATAAAGTTTACTTTCATGAGCAATTAATTCCAGCCTCATTGGGTCACAGTACTCACAGGAATGTCTTTCAGAACTGGTGTCTCCCTTTGTTATTGGCAGTCGAATCAGTAAATCTGGGATAGTTTTTGCTTGTTAATCAAAGGTGTTAAAGAGTTTTAGCCAAAGGGAGACCTGCGGATTTAGCTCACAGATGCTCCATGATCTAAGTAAGTGGTGGAACAGCTCGAGGGGCTGAGTGACCTCTTCTTGCTCCTACCTTCCTATCATTATGTCATTCATTAAGCTAGCACTGGCGGTGAGCACTTTTTATTAAAATTTTTCAACAAGTTAATTGTTTCACACATGCTTTTAAAAAAAAACTTCTGTTGATTATTAGGAACGGGATCATTGACATTCTCTAGTTGAGTGATCAAAATAACTTCCACCCAATTACAGCAGACACTGCACTCTGGAGTGTGTTGTCACTTCATAATAATTTCTTGTGAAACTACAGCTCGAGATCAGGGCGCTCAAATTCAATGATTCTCTGATATTTAATATCTCTGAACATTCGCAATTTGTTCAAATGCATCTTTTCTCTGAAGAACGTATTTAATCGAACAGAACTTTTTTCAATGAAACAACAAACTTTAAATGCTAGAAAAACAAAATAAAAGACAGAAATTTCTGAAGAAACTCAGCAGGTCTAGCAGCTCCTGTGGAGAGAAGGCAAGGCTAACCTTTCGCACCCAGAGACACCCCTCTTCACCAAATTGTTTTCATGTTTTTGACACAAGAGCTCACACCTGTTGAGATAAACAGTGATTACGTTGACTTGATTCCTGCTGGAAAAAAGAATTCTTAGCAGAGGTACTGGATGGTCTGAGATAGCAATTGAAGACCAACTGAAAAGCTATCACCATCTGCTGCAAGTGTTGGATTCAGCGGAACCCCCACTGTACTGAACAATCAAATTCAGCCACAGCACTGGATTAATATAAAGTAAAACAGCCTAAGCATAATCTCATCAAATATGCTTCGAAAATGATTCATTCTGGATTGGTTATAAATGATATTCTTTGAACAGCAAGTCAAAAGCTGGGATTTCTTTGAGCATTTGCTCCATTAACCCCATCTAGTGATGCCCAAAAGCTTGTGAATAAATATTGAACTGGAAAAAGCTTCGAACAACCAAAATTCTGTTTAATATCAGAGAGACACAAGTCAGGACAGCGATTGAATAGATTTCACTGGTCTCTGTGAGTGGAATTCCAACAAACATCCAAACATTTCATTCTGCTTTCTTGCACTGAAGTAACCTGATAAGAGATGGTGTTACATACCTCTCTAACAGGTTGTAAGTGAACACAGGCCACCTGGCACAGAATCAGGGACCCTACTACAACTTCACAACAGACCTGAACACAATGATTTCGACACTATCACGGAGAACACAGCCCATCTATTTGACAGTACATAAACATGTTAGTTATTAACACCTTCCAATAACCAGGGATTGTTCCAGAAGGTTTGTACAATGAAAGTAACATTTCAATATTTATCCAAGAATACTTTGATAGCAGCTCCAAATTGTTCAAATTCTATGGGAACTACAGAGGAATAAAACGAGGAATTGCATTGCCATCTATTCACTGTCACTGGATTCCAACCTCGAACTCCCTTCCTCTTTCCCTTGTGAATGTTGCTGCACCAGACCGTCGACTCAGTTTGAAAAAGATTAAAATGTTTTGAAGTGTAATATGACCGTTGTCAGTGACATTAAAAGCTGATAATAGGTTTTCAAATAATAAGATGCAAACAAATTCTGATTCTACATTGTGCCATGAAACATGTCCTGCATAACTGAGGCACAAAGAAAATATACAACATACTTCCCACTGCCTCACTCAATCAAATATCTCGTGTTGCCAACAACCAATTTTAAAAGTCTTGCTATCTGCCTTTTGTTCCTGAAACGTTCGTTCTGATTGGAACAACGTGGTCAGGGCTCTCAATTCTGAGGCACCTAATCGAATATTGTATTTCTGGCCGATAAAAGCGGTTTTGAAGCGCGAGATGAAATTGAACTGACTGAGATTCAGGTATCCGAACTGGAAATTTACAAATGGTCAGGACCGTTCACAAGTTAGTCAGAGATAGCACTGAAACAAACTGTACAACAGACTTAATCCTAGAGGATACATGCTCAACTCCTCACGTCACTGTAATTGACCATTCATCAGAGGAACTAACCAGTGGATTAATGTGAACAAGAATGTGTTCACAATGAACATAAATAACCACTGAGTTAATAAACTTAATAAGTCATTGTATTTAACAAAATTATTGAGGTGGGAAATATCACCAATTAAAGCACAGATCCGGAGGAAATGGATTATTCTGTAAATTATTTTTACATATTCTTAAAACCTTCTTTGAACTATGGAGATTTTGCATGCACTGCATAAAGTCAATACTGCAGTCCAGTGTGGAAAGCATTTCTGTTGAAGGCATTAAGGCAAGCTCATTTTCTTGGTAACTGCTTTTAATGAACGACAGTGCTTAAAAAGGTATGAACTAAAAACTTGCTTCTGTCTGGAGTTGCCCGGTTTAACGGATGTCTAAGTAAATGTCTCGGTTCCAGCCTCGGGTGACTGCCTATGGGGAGTTTACACAATCTCCCCTGTGTCTGTGTGGGTTTCCTCCCACAATCCAAAGATGTGCATGTCAGGTGAACTGGTCATGCTATATTGTCCATAGTGTTAGGTGCATTAGTCAGGGGTAAATATATGGTAGGGGAATGGGTCTGGGTGGGTTACTCTTCAGACGGTCGGTGTGGACTTATTGGGCCAAATGGCCCGATACATACTGCGGGAAATCTAATCTATATGATTGTCATACTTCACTAATCTGAGCAGATTCCTTCCGATCGCTACATTGCAATAAATCGGTCAAGTATGTTAATTAAAATAAATATTACTCTATTTTCAGTGTCTGAACAAATAACAGTGTCTGAACACATCAGACGTAAAATGAATTCTCTGCGTTTGCAGCAAGTACTCCCATGGTTTTAAGAGTAGAGTTCCTACAGTATGGAAACAGGACATTTGGCCTAACAATTCCACACTGACCCTCTGAACAGTAAGGAGCCCACCCAGACCCATTCCCCCTAATTTATATTTACCCCTGACTAATGCACCCTAACCTAGACATCCCTGAACACTATGGCTGTGCTAAATTGCACAATCACCTGACCTGCACATCTTTTGGATTGTGGTAGGAAACCAGAGCGCCCGAAGGAAACCCACGCAGACACAGGGAGAATGTGCAAACTCTACACAGGCAGTCACCCGAGGGTGGAATCGAATTTGGGACCCTGGAGCTGTGAGGCAGCCGTGCCAACCACTGAGCCACCATGCTGCCCTGCGAGTTCATGGGTGGATTATTTTAATTAATTCGAAATTTGGCCTTGGTCGCATAATTCACTTAGTCGCATAACAATTGTTTCCGAAAGAATGACTCTTCAGTTCATATTTTTTTTGTAAAATGTATCTATTTTTTAAAAATGCACAGATTGGGAACACCTAAAGCACTGTGCAGATGAAATAATTGAATTAATGTTTTATTTTTATCCTGCAAATCCAGTTTAATCAGGGAAATAGCAATTAATTAACTCAAGTTACATGTGAAACTGATCAAATCAGTGAAACTGATCTGTTCTTCATAGAATTGTGCAGAATTACCAAATGGTCTTTGCCAATGATCTTTTCCAATCAGAAAAATATGTATGAAGTGTACAGCGGAATTGAGAGGTGTTTCTTGATCAATTATAACACAATCATCGCATTTTTGCTCAAAAGCAAGAACTATTAGAACATTAGACTTTTGAAATTCTATTTATATTTCTCTATGACTTGTAAACTGTTTAAAGACAGACGTTGTGATTAGAACTAGATAGTGAAATTCTGAATTTGGATTGTAAAGCATGGATTAGATTAATCCTTAATTATTTATTTTAAGTAAAAATGGTCCCCGAAGGTATCTGTTTTCCCTTCATTTCTAAAACCTTTGCGATTTGCCTTTCACTTAATAGTAGGCTTTATGAAATTTCAACTCGCATGCTGATTGCATTGAATGAGGAACCTGGAGCGGTTCACTGTCACCAACCATGTTAAGATTGCAAAAACTATGTAGAAACCAGAAACGGTTTCCCAAATAGAACACATTTAATGTTACCCAAGCAAAGTCCCTCCTCAACAGATCAACATCACCAGATCACAACACGGTGTGTTTGCAGCGGAACTAGGTCTGCAAACATTTTCAACAGAACCAAGAACATGCTGCAACCTCACAAAAAAAACAAATTGAAGTCTAACAAAGCTGCTCAGAATCAAGCAAACTATTGATTAAATTGAATAGAAATAACAAGTCATAACAGCAACCTTGTATGTGAGGGGACATAGCACTTAAAGCTGTAACGTTTCTGGCGACAGTTTAACTTATTTCCAACCTGCACACCCTTCTTGATCATGACAATCCTGTGCAGCACCCAGTAGAGCGGTTGAAGGCATATATTGATTAATCACTTCATGGTCAAAACAAAATTACTGAATGGACAAATATTACCACATTATAATTTTAAGTTAGTTACAATTTCATAATCTTATCAATTCTGCAGTTTCAGATTTTAGTGCCAAATTTTATTTTGAATGAGGCTACTCAAAACAAAATTCAGTTAGTTTACAATTCGAACTGAGATCTTTTTTTAAAAAAAAGTCAATACATTAAAAACTTATTTTTTTCATTTCTCACACTTCTGGGTTTCTGCCTGAAGTTGGTTTTCAGACCGTTACAAATGGATGTAATGTTTTCAATCAAGCAGAGAAAAATGTGTCATATAAGTTTAACAAATGCAGAAATGATTAATGAAAAACAAAAGAACTTCACAAATATTGGTAATGAACAGTAATCCAGAGAGACAATGTCCTCACCAGAAAGAAAACACCAATTACAGAAAGCATGAAAACGCAGATCAATTTCACAAACTGAATAAGAATTCAATCAACTCAATTCAACAGAATCAAGGAAAATAAAATAAGAATCCAATCAACTCAAAACAACAGATTTGAATGAAACATAATCAGAATCCAACCAATTGAATTCAACAGAATCAAATAAAAAAAATTCAAAAACCAATCAACACAATTCAACAAAACCAAGTAAAAACAAAGTCAGAATCTAATCAACACAGTTCAACCGACTCAACTAAAACAAAGCCAAAATCCAAAAACCTGCTGCGCTTTTCCAGCAACACATTTTCTGCTCTGATCTCCAGCATCTGCAGTCCTCACTTTCTCATCAAAATCCAATCAAGTCAATTCAACAGAATCAAGTAAAAAAAAATTCAGTTAGTTTAGGGGTGACTTGATAGAGGTGTACAAGATGATTAGGGGGTTAGATAGGGTTGACAGTGAGAACCTTTTTCCATGTATGGAGTCAGCTATTACAAGGGGGCATAGCTTTAAATTAAGGGGGGGTAGATATAGGACTGATGTTAGGGGTAGGTTCTTCACTCAGCGAGTCGTAAGTTCATGGAATGCCCTGTCAGTAGCAGTAGTGGACTCTCCCTCTTTATGGGTATTTAAGCGGGCATTGGATAGGTATATGGAGGATAGTGGGTTAGTGTAGGGTAGGTGTGCTTTGATCGGCGCAACATCGAGGTCCGAAGGGCCTTTATTGTGCTGTAATGTTCTATAAACACAGAATCTAATCAAAAGAACGCAATATAGCACCGCAAGAAAATTCTATGACAGTTTCTAACCTGCTTGTCATCAACTAATTAACAAAATAAATGAGAAAATATAATCAGGGTAAGAACATATATTTAAGAAATGAATAATGATATTTTAGCAGATTTTAATCATGTTTGGTAATATCTCGAACATCTTTGAATTCTTGCGTTTGTTGTTGATAATAAAACTCACAGTCAGGATATCACTGACATTAAACATTATTTATGGATGACTGATTAAGAGACATGAGGTGTTTCAAGTAACCCAACCACACAGAATGCCCATCTGATCAAAATAAAGAGATAAACTGCGCAACTGACTCCATCATCATCATTTTAACTATTTGCTGAGCCTTAACTGAAGTCTATAATCAGTGTGAACAAAAATCAATCTGAAACAAACCAAACTCAGCACAGAATCTGAGTTTCATTTAATTCAGAAATTAGTCACATGAATAGAAAGATTTTTAAAAAGTCACTAAGAAAGTTCAAAGTTCTTACCTGTATTTCCACCATCAAGTCGTGAATTAAAGTTGATAATTAAACAATTCATTGAAGGAATAAGCTCCACAGATATTCCCTTGTTCTGCTTTGGAGAGCACAAAACATCAGCGCAAAAGTTAAGGCTGAAGCATTCACATCAATCTTCAGCCAGAAGTGCCAATTGCCTGATCCATCTCGGCATCTTCCATAGATCACCGATATCACAGATACCTGTCATCAGGGAATTCGCTTCTCTCCACGTGAAATCAAGACACTGTTGGGCGGGGTGCGGGCAGGGATTACTGCAAATGCTATGGAGCCTGACAAAATTCTGGCAATAATACTGATGACTTGTGCTAGCCAAACACTCCAGGTACAACTAACACATTGGCATGGACTATGCGGAAAATAGGCCAGGCATGTCCTGTGCACAGAAAATAGGTCAAACCATCCTGGCGAATAATTGCCCCATCAGTCCATGCTCAATCATGAGTTAGATGCATAAAGGTGCTATCAAGCAGCACTAGCTCAGCAATAACCTGCGTAAATGTGGGTTACGCAAGGCCTACTCAGCTCATGTCTGAATTACAGATTTGATTTAAACATGGACAAAGAACTGAATTCCAGAAATGAGGGGAGAATGACAGCCCTTGACATTAAGGTCACATTCCACATAGTGTGATCTTATGGAGACGTAGCAAAACTGGATTCAATGGGTGTTAGGTGACAACCTCCCTGCTGCCTGCAGTCATACCTCACACATTGTAAGATGGCTCTGCTTGTTAGAGGTCAGTCGTCTAAGCCAAAGCAAATCGCTGTTGGATTTCCGAAAGAAAGTGTTCTTGGCCCAATCATGTTCAGCTGTTTCAGCAATGACCTTCCCTCCATCAGAATGTCAGAAGTGAAATCTGCAGTAATCTAGCACTTTTTTATGATTCCTCAGTCCACATTCAAACGCAACAAAATCTGGACAATATCCAGACTTGAGCTGACAAGTGGCACATAGCATTCACACCACAAAACTGCGAGACAATGACCATCGACAATAAGAGACAATCTAACCAAAACCCTTTGACATTCAATCGTGTTACCATCACTGAATCCCTCACCTTCAACACCCCAGGTTTGTTCATTAGAAATTGAGCTGGACACTCCACATCAACACAATTGTTGTACGAGCAGGCCAGAGGCTAGGAATACGACAGTGAGTAACTCACCCTCCTGACCCGCAAAGCCAATTGACTGTCTAAGAGACAGAGGTCAGGAGGCTAATAGCACAGCTCGCCCCTTGACTGGAGAGGAGCAGCTTCAACTGCACTCAAGAAGCTTGACATTGTCCAGGACAAAGCATCCCACTTGATCAGTAGCACATCCACAAGCGTCCATTGCCTCAAAATCTGATTCTTAGAACCTGCGATATGCACTATCTAAAATACGACACTGCAGTAACTTAGCCACTTCCTTAGACAGTACTTCCCACTACCACTTGCGTCTCGAAGGACAGGAGCAGCAGATACATGGGAACAGCACCACTGTAAGCTCCTCTCTGAAACACTTGGCATCCTGACGTGGAAATATTCAACAATCCTTTACTGTAATTGGGTCAAAATCTGGAATTCCCTTCCAAAGGCCATTTCGGAACATGCTATTTCAGTAAGGCAGCTTTCTGCCATCTTCTGAAGGATACCTACAGACAAATAAAAGCAATCACCATGTTCCATGAGTCTCTGCAAAAAATCGTTGAAGCTAACATGACAGTTTGATAAAGTGGCTGAGGAGACATTATGAGTATGTAATAAGCAATCAAAAGGTTTGGAGTAAAGTTACAGAATCAGTCCCTACCATGGTAGCTTCAGTTAATAAAAGAGTATGAAATGAAAATGCTGGAATAATGAACAATAATGGCAGACCTACCAAATGTTTGAAACATGTTACATGGTTCTGTATTGTCCTTCAGAGAAGGACGTCTGACCTTCCTACCTGGCCTGCCCAATCCGTTCAACAATAAGTTGATCGTCCTTTCCTGTGCCGAACCTGATTAAGAAACCCATCAGGAGAAAGTGAGGACAGCAGGTGCTGGAGATCAGAGTTGAGAGTGTAGTGCTGGAACAGCACAGCAGGTCAAGCAGCATCCGAGGAGCAGGAAAATCAACGGTCCAGGCATAACCCCTTCATCAGATATCCTAATGAAGTCCTCATGTCCGAAACATCGATTCTCCTGCTCCTCGGACGTTGCCTGACTTGTTGTATTTTTCCAGCACTACAGTCTCGACTGAGAAGCCATTTGGTTGTAATAAAGCTTCTTAAGAAAGATCAACCATAATTAGCCAAGCAAGATGGCAGGCCTTCAAAAAGGTAGCTGATGACCACCTTCTTGGGATATGCGACTAACTTTTTCATAAGTCAGTGAAGAATTCAAAAAATGCAAATGAGTCAGGCTCTTCAGACAGAGTCCGGTACACACTTAAGATTGATGATTGGATGCAAAGTCTCCTGTGATGTTGCTGTGAACAGCAAGAGAGTTCTTGCTAGTATTGCACCCTAATACTTGTTCATGATGTAAAGTGCCAGATTGATTGCATTTCTGTTTATAACCGCTTTCTGTGCATTTCCAATATTAGGATCACAGTGGTGATATCATGATACCAGTATTCCCAAACTCCACTTTGATGCTGAATGGACGGGGTTTGGAATACTATCGTTTGCCCAGGATGAAATTTGACTTCAAAGAAAGCCTGGAATCAGAAAGAAAGCCAAATGGTGACCATGTAACCCGAGTCAGTGGAAAAAATACAAAAACAGCTGGTTCACGAATGACAAGGCATCTGTCACCTTTCCATGGTCTGACCGACATGAGATTCCAGACCCACTGGGAAGTAATTGACTGTGTTCTGAAGTGGCTTTAGCAAGTTATTCAATGGGCAATTGGGGTTACGGACTCATTGCTGACCCTAACCAGAAAGTAATACGTGTTACATAACCTCACAACAACTATATCAATTAAATGTAATTGTTGTGGCAGTTCCTGGTGTCATTATAAGTATTTCACGTGAATATTCTAAAATGCACTTTGAGTGATGCTGCACCGTCTAAACAGACTACAATATAAATTAGTGGGGCATTCAGAGTAGATCCAGTTCAACGTTGAAGTTTAAATGCAGAATTTTCAGTACAGAATTTTTAACCTAAATAAAAGTTTTAAATTGTGTTGATCATCCATAAATAAATAAAATCAGTTGCAATTCGTCTTCATAAATTTATATTCACTTCTGAAAATGGTCAACGTTCTTAAAATAAACTTGTTTCGATTTGAATCATATCAACAAATCACTTCTTTCATCTGGCTTTGTTGTCACCATCACTTCCTTGAAACCAATTAAGCATTTATGTAAATAAACACAGAAATAGAATTCTCAAAATAGATTACAGAACAACAAAACCCTAATTTATATTTCCCCACAAGCACAGCACACGAATTGTGGAAAAAAATGCAAATAACTCAATGGATTCCAATACTAATTGATGTTAGGACTTTTTTAATACATACGTTGTATGATTGTTGAATGACAGAGGTATCAATCGTCATGTTTAGTCAAAAAAAAACTATAATTAAGAGATACATTGGCACAGCTAATATTTCTCACTCTCTTTTTCTCTCTTCCCCTCCTGCCTTCCCGCCATTTTTCTTTATATCTGATGCCGTGTTTTGCCTCTCCACAATCGGACAATGTTTTCCTTAATAACCTGATCCAACACCTCACCAACATATCCTCTCAGCCACATTCATCCATTTCATTCGAGAGATTTGAGTCAAGATTTTCTCAAAAATCTGTCTGAGTATTGAGTGATCTGGAAATGCTTGATCGGAATGAGGCTGGAAGACTTTACTGTGATAGTGTTTTCATTGTAACTCAGCAGTATTATTCTTGGTTGAGGAATGTTGAATGGTTCAGAGCAACGCAAATTTAGTCTATAATTAACTTTTACTGCATATCTCATGAAATGTTTAATATTGTAGAGGGTGATTTATTCTGTGTTGACTCTGTGTTGTACCTGCTCTGGGAGGGTTTTTTTTTAGGGAACCCTGGATGCAGCTCTACTCTGTTTCTAAACCAAAATGTATTTGATATGATTGCATTGGACAGAACAATACAGAGGGAGATTTACCCAGCACATTATCTGAACTGTACAATCACAGAAAACATTTGATGTAGCCGTGTAAAGGGGCTTGGACTCCTTCCAACTGTCTTTCTGATTTTGAAATGCTTGATACCAGAATAAAAAGTGAACAACACTATGCATCGAAACTTTGTTATACAAGCAGATTATCATCTCCAGGCACAGGCATACATAAGTAAATCATTTATGAACAACCCTTGCAGTGTTTAATGGATGAGTGCTGAGAGAGCTTTAATGTGCGATGTGTGTATTCCATGCAACACATGCCGACAGTGAGTTTGATATGGTAGTTTAAATGTAGGTTTTTTCTGTCATTAATCTTTTCTGTGACAGCCGTGGTTGTGTTTGACAAATATTCAACAGACCTGGAGGACTATAAATGCAGTCACTGCAATCGAGGCAGAATGCAATGCCATCAAACAGGGAGAAAGGCGATCCCTGTCTTTTTTCATGATGAGGAGGGATTGAAGCAGCTGGGCTTCAAAAATGAAATGGAGGTTAATTTAAATGAGGCCTATATAATTCTGAAAAGACTAACTTAGAGCAAAGGTCAATGATAGGGAACCAGAAGCAGCCTGTTCAGCCAATGGAATTTGGTCTTCCAAACACTGACATCATGGCTGAACTGATAATCCTCACCTCCACTTTCCAGTGTTTTAACTGTAAGCATTGATTCAATTACCAAATTAAAATCTGTCCATTTCAGCCTTCGACATACTGAATGACCCAACCTCGACAGTCTTCTGTGGTGAAGAATTCCACAGATTCACAACATTCTGGGAGACAAAATTCTCCTCTGCCCGAAATTTGTGACCTCTCATTCAGAGATTATTTTCCCTGGTCCGAAACTCTCCCACAAGGGGAAACAACATTTCTGTATTTACACCATCAAGTTTCCTGAAAATAATAGATGTTTAAGAATGTCAGTACTGAATCTTCTGTGTTGCAATGAGTTTAGGCCCAAACGACTCAATCTCTACTCTCAAGACAGTCCCTCCATCTTCAGGATCAGTCGACTAAACCTCGTGTAGATTGTCTCACATTCCAGTGTACCTTTTCTTTGTGATATGAGTCCCAAGAACAGGTCACAGTATTCCAGCTGTGGTAAGAATAAAGCTTCTTTTCAATTTCAACAAACATTATAGTCATACAGATAACCAGCACAGAAACAGACCCTTTGGTTCAACTGCACTGACCAGATATCCCAATCTGACTGAGTAACATTTGCCAAACATTTGGCCAATCTTCCTCTAAATGTTACCTGTTCATACACCCATCCAGGTAACTTTTAACTGCAGTAATTGAACCCGCCTCCACCACTACCGCTGGCAACTTTTTCCATACATACACGTGAAAAGGTTACCCCTCAGGTTCTTTTCAAATGTTTCTCCTCTCACGTTAAACCGCTGTCCTCTAGTTTTGGACTCTCCCACTCGAGGAAAAAGGCCTTGGCTATTCACCATATCAATGCCCCGCATGATTTTATAAGTCTTGTTCAGGCCACTCCTCAGCCTCCTTTTCTCTCACTGCAGGGAAAAGAAAAGCCCCAGCCTATTCAGCTTCATCTTATACTTTAAACACTCCAGTTCCAGCATCATTCTTGGAAATCTTTTCTACACCCTCTCAGATTTCACAAAATCCTTCATAGAAATGGTCAGCCAGATTTGTCTGTAATAATTCTAAATGTGGCCTCACAAATGTTCTGTATAGCTGAGACATGACATCTCGACTTCTACACTGAATGTTATGACAAATGAACGAAAGCATGCCAAACACCATCTTCCCCACCCTGTCTCCCTGCAACTCCACTTTCAAGGAATGATGAATCTGCACCCTTTGGTTTCTTTGCTCAGCAAAACTCCCCAAGGCCCAGCCATTAATTGTGTAAGTCCTGCCCTGGTTTGCCTTACAAAAATGCAACACCTACATTTATTTAATGAAGAATAGGTTCATGAAAGGCAAGTCGTCTTGAACTGATTTATTGGAATTCTTTGAGGTGATAACGAGCGTGGTAGACAATGGGGATCTGGTGAACGTGGTGTATCTGGATTTCCAAAAGGCATTCAGCAAGGTGCTGCACAAAAGGCTGCTGCATAAGATAAAGATGCACAGTGTTACGGGCAATGCATTAGCATGGACAAAAGAATAGTTAACTAAGAGAACGCAAAAAATGGGGATAAATGGGTGTTTTTCTGGTTGACAATCAGTGGCTAGTGATGTGTCTCAGGGATCAGTATTAAGACTGCAATTGGTTACAATTGTTGGTACTGCAATTGTTTAAAATTCAGATAGATTGCTTCGAGTTAGAGACCAAGTGTAGTGCGTTGTAGTTCACAGAAGCCACTTAAATGAGTGATAGAGCAAAGTGTGCAGAAGGATATAGACAGGCTAAGTGAGTGGGGAAGGGTCTGGCAGATGGAGTACAATGTTAGTAAATGTGAGGTCATCCATTTTGGTAGGATTAATAACAAAGTGGTCTACTTTAAAATGATGAAAAATTACAGAATACAGCTGTGCGGGGGACCTGGGTGTTCTTGTGCATGAAACACAAAAGTATGGTTTGCAAGTCCAGGAGCTAATTAGGAAGACAAATGGAATAATGTCCTTCATTGCCAGTGGATAGAGTTTAAAATTAGGACTTTCTGCTGCAGCTGTATAGGGCACTGGTATGGCCACGCCTGGAGTACTCTGTACGCTTTTCATCGCCTTACATGAGATGGCACTGGGGTGGGGTTTGCTGAGGAGTTTGACTACGTTGATTCTGGAAATGAGGGGGTTGGTTTATCAGGAGAGATTGAGCCGACTAGGATTATACTCATTGGCATTCAAAAGAATGGGGGAGGGGAATGTAAAATTATAAATGGGATAGATAAGACAGAAGCAGGGAGGCTCAAAGTTTGTGAGAAGATTTGTAGCTTGGGTGCTCATTGTTGTGATTCTGTTCGCCAAGCTGGGAATTTGTGTTGTAAACGTTTCGTCCCCTGTCTACCTGACATCCTCAGTGCTTGGCGGCCTCCTGTGAAGCGCTTCTGTCATGTTTTCTCCGGCATTTATAGTGATTTGTATCTGCCGCTTTTGGTTGTCAGTTCGAGCTGTCCGCTGCAGTGGCTGGTATATTGGGTCCAGGTCAATGTGCTTATTGATTGAATCAGTGGATGAGTGCCATGCCTCTAGGAATTCCCTGGCTGTTCTCTGTTTGGCTTGTCCTATAATAGTAGTGTTGTCCCAGTCGAACTCATGTTGCTTGTCATCTACGTGTGTGGCTACTAAGGATAGCTGGTCAAGCCAAAGTCATCACCCAAAGGGTTGTGAATCTCTAGAATCCCCTGCCGAGTGAAGCAGCTGAGGCTAACATGTTTGAATGTTTTAAAGGTGAATGTAGATTTGTGAACAGTAAAGGAACGAAGGTTTATAGTGAGGGGTGGGTAAGTGGAGTCGCAGTCCATTGAAAGATGATCCACGATAGTATTGAAATGCAGGGGTGACTCATGGAGTCAGATGGCCTACTCCTGGTCGTATTTCTTATGTTCGGATGTTGTTATGTTCCGAAAGGCCTCCAATTCAAAAAAGTAATGCTCTCTTACTACTAAATAAAAACTGAAAGAACTGTGGATGCTGTGTATCACAACCAAAAGCAGAAACTGCTGGAAATGCTCAGAAGGTCTGGCAGCATCTCTGGGGTGAAAAGCTCACCAGTTTATGGTTCCCTGGCTTTACCTTACAACTTTCTTCAATAATGCTGCCACATTAGTCACTCTCCAGTCTTCTGGCATCTCATCTATGATTATCAACAATACAAATATCTCAGCAAGGAGTCCAGGAATCTCTTCCCTAGCTTCCCACAATGTTCTGGGAAACACCTAATCAGGTCTCTAGGATTTATTTCCATTCTTCTACTTTAAGACCTCCAACACCTCCTTTTTTTGCAAAATGAACTCATTTTAAGATCACATTATTTATTTCCCAAGTTTCTTAGCTTCTATGCTGCTGTCTACTGTAAATATTGATGTAAAATATTTGCTTAGTGTCTCTGCCATCTCCTGTGGTTCCATGCATGGAAAGCCATGTTGATCTTTAAGGGCTGTATTCTCTCCTTAGTTATTCTTTTAACCTTAAAATAATTTGAGAATCTTTTCGGATTCTCCTTAATTCTATTTGCTAAAGCAATTTTATGTCCCCTTTTTTTCCCTCATGATTTCCTGTTTAAGTATACTCCGTCTGCCCTTATACCCTACTCAGGATTCACTCAATCCCAGCTGTCTATATCTGATGAAAGCCCCCTTCTTTTTCTGGACAGGAGTTGCAACTTCCCTCATCATTGAGCTTTTCCCATGCCTTGCCCTTCACACAAACAGAAACATACCATCACTGAACTCTTATTGTCTCATTCTTAAAGGCCTCCCACTTGTCAGCCATCCCTTTACCAGTGATTAACCTCCCCCAACCAACTTCTCAAAGTCTAATACCATCGAAACTGGCCACACTCTAATTTGAAACGTTCATTTTTAAATCAATTCTATCCTTTCTCATCGTTATTATTAAACCAATAGAATTATGATCGCTTTCCCTGAAGCGTGCCCCTATGGACACCTCAATCACTTGCCCTTCTTTGGTTCCCAACAGAAGATCAAGAATTGCGAACTGTAGAATAGGTGCATCCACCTATTGAATAACAACGTTTTCTTGTCCACACTTAACCAATTTCTCCACATTCCAAGATCTTAATACTCTCCCAAACTCTGTTTGGAAAGATAAAATTCCCTACCATTATCCTTTTTTACTTGCAGATAGCATAATCGCTTGTAAAATTTCCCACTGACTATTAGGAGGACCATTTTACAATCCCAGCAGGGTCATCAGCTCTTTCTTATTTTTAGGTTTAATCCATATAACTTCACTGGGCAGTTTCCAAGAAATATCCTCTCTACATCCAGTGTAATGTTCTTTCCAACCAAAAACACCACTCCATCTCCTCTCTTGCTTCTCTGTCTATACATTCTATAGCATCTATATCCTGGAACATTAAGCTGCCAGTCCTGTTCATCCCTGAGCCACGTTTCTGTAATGGGAATGATATCCTTGTCCCACATTCCCATCTATGCCCTATGTTCATCTGTCTCACATGTCAGGCCTCTTGCATCAAAGTAAATGCAGTTTAACAGTCTTACCTCGCTCTTGCCAAACTGTTGTCTGCCTTGACCCCTAGAATTGCTCACCACATCACACCTGAAACATTTCTCTTTTCTCACTATCTTGTTGGTTCCCACCATCCCCCTTACTAGTTTAAAACCTTCAGCATACTGTTAGCAAATTTCCCCACAAGAATATCGGTCCCCTTCCAATTCAGGTCCCTCTTATCGAGGTCATTTCGATCCCTGAAGAGATCCCAATGATTGAATTTTGGGAGTCCTAACACCTGCAGCAGCTCCTTAGCTACACATTAGCTGCCCTCTCTGACTGTTCCCAATCTCAATATTCCATTAGTTTTTAAACAAACCCCAACATGACAATTACCATTGTTATTGACAGTTGAAATTAAAAGCTAACTTTTTATGGTTCGGAGATGTGGACTCCCTTTAGATTTCTGAATTCAATCTCTATCTTGCCTGTTAAAATGCTTAACTTCCCTGTTTATGTCTGTTCTCACTTATTTCATCCACATTACATTATTATGCATAGCTCCTTGTTCACTCTCTTGTCCTATCTGTATGCCTCCGCAAACTTCTTTTTGGGTCATATTCACCATTTGTCTCCGCTCGAATTTTTGAGTCATTCACAAACTTGCCTGCAATATATTCACTTTCCTCATCTAAGTCATCAAAACACTTAGTAATATTTTTTTGTCCCCAGAACAGGTTTATGTGGTACTCCACAGATTGACATCCTGTAAAATAAAACACTTAATCAAACTTTTCTGATTGGGATTTTAAAGATCCTCTCTCCATGTTAATACAGTACTTCCAAAGCCAAGGCTCCTTTCTTATTCAGTAATCTTATGCATGGGTGCTATCAAAAATCTTCCAAAAAATCAAAACATGTTACAATCACGGTTTCCTCCATTTTCTCCAAGAATTTTGATACCTTTATCAGGCAAAATTTCCATTTTGTAAAGCCATTGTCAGTTATCTGCTGTAACATCCTTTTTTAAAGACTCCATCATTTTTTTTTTCAATAGATGATGTTAAAATAAGTAGCCTCAGTCAATATTTGTGTGCCTTAACTTTTTGTGAGTGAAGGTATTGGGTGAAGGATCTACTATCAGCCCTCACTTCCAACTGCTGGAGAAGCACTGTCATTGCATCTACTGTGAAAATCTCAACAAAATGTATCTATGTTCATTTACTGAGAAAGCAATTCCACAAATGTTCTAGCTCATCACCTTCTGCTGGTAGTCCCAAATTTTACGAAGCAACTCATTGAAAGTCGACAAGGCTAATTAGCATCAAACCAAGATCAATATTTGAGCAAAAATATCTCAATTCCTGGTCACTTATTTTTGTTCATCTCTTTTTAGGACATTAGCTTCGACAATGTGGAATCTGTGTGGGTGGAGCTGTGAAATACCAAGGGACAAAAAACATTAGTGGGTGTCATACAGAGACACCCAGACTGCAGTGGTCATGCTGGAATTGTATTAAACAGGAAATTAGCTAAGCATGTGATATGGCGACATCAGTGATCATGGGTGATTTTAACCTGCATCTAGATTGGACAAATCAAATTAGCCACAATGTCTAAGAAGGGGAATTCCTGGATTACATATGGGATGGTTCTCTTAACCAACATTTGGATGAACCAACTAGAGAGCAAGCCAACTTAGACTATACTGTTTAATGAGAAGGGAATCATTGCCAATCCAGCTGCGTGAGACTCCTTGGGAATGAGTGACCATGGCATGATACAACTTTTTTATCAAGATGGAAAGTGAGCCAGCTGATTTGGAGACTAGGGTGCTGAATCTTCATAAAGGAAGCTATGAAGATATATAAGGCATGAGTTGGCGTTGATAGATTAGTGGAAATTGCTTAAAGGTGTGACTGTAGATATGCATTGGCAAATATTAAAGGAAATCATGGGGGAGCTGCAACAACTATTTATTCATGTCTGGTACAAAAGCAAAATGGGTAACAGGGCCAATCCATGGCCTATAAAGGAAATTTCATATTATCAGTTTGAAGGAAGAAGCATAGAGATTGGCCAAGAAAAATAATAGGTCTGATGTTTGAGAGCAGTATCGAATTCAGAAAAGAAGGACCAAGGGACTGATTAAGATGGGGAAAACACAGTACAAAAGGAAGTAAGCTTACAGGGAACATGGAGACTGACACTACAAGGTTCTACAGTATGTGAAGAGAAAGAGATTGGTGAAGACAAATGTCGGTCTCTACAGATGGAAATTGGGGAAATGTAAAACAAAGGACAACAAAACAGCTGAGCAATTGTATACATACTTTAGTTCTGTCTTCACAAAAAATGTCAGATGTACAGGAGGTTGGTGAGGCTGCAATTGGAGCATATGTTCTGCTTGGTCACCTTGCTCAAGGAAGGAATTTATTAAACTGGAAAGAGTGCAGAAGACATTTATACGGATGTTGCTCACACTCAGTGGTCTGAGTTATAAGGAGAGGCTGAACAAGCTACAACTTCTTTTCTTGGCAGTCCAGGAGACTGACAGGGGATCTTATAGAACTGTACAAAATTATGAGAGGCATACACTCAGTCTTTTTTGCCAGGGTTGAGGAATCGAGGATTAGATGGCATTAGTTTAAGGTTAGAGGGGAAAAGTACAAAAGGGAACCTGAGGGGCAATTTGATTATACAGAGGCTGTCACACGTATACAATGAGCTGCCAGCGGAAGTGGTTGAGGTTGGTACGTTAACAACATTTAACGGCATTTTGACAAATACATAGATAGGAAAGGTTTAGAAGGGTGTGGACTAAATGCAGTGAAATGGGGTTAGCATGGGTGGACATTTTGGTCAGTATGGACCAGTTTGGGCTAAACGACCTGTCTGTGTGCTGTAGGACTCTCTGACTCGAAGATACAAATCAAGTACTAGAAATCCTGGAGAATGCAAGATTTAGTGAGAGGGAAGAACTGAGGGAGGTCAACATTAACAGAGAAATGCTGCTGGGAAATTAAGGGGATTGAACCCGATAAAACCTCAGGACCTGATAAATCTACATCCCAGAGTACTTAAGGAAATGGTTCTCGAAATAGTGGATGCTTTGGTTGTCAGGATTCTTTAGATTTTGGTACAGTGCCTGCAGATTGGAGGGCAGCTACTGCCACTCCAACACTCAGAAAGAGAGGTACAGAGAAACCAGAGAATTATAGACCAGTGAGCATCAGATCAGTAGTGGGGAACAATATCAAATCCTTTATCAAGTACTTTATGGTAGAGCATTGAGAAAGCTGTTGCAAGATCAAAGAGAGTTCAGCATGGATTTATGGAGGGGAAATCATGCTTGTCAAATCTATTGGAATTCTGTGAAGATGTCACTATCAGAGTCGACAAAGGGGCACTGGTCAATATGGTATATTTGGGCTTTAAGAAAGTTTTTGACAATGTCCCACTTACGACATCACTGTACAGTATTAAAGTGCATGGTATTGGGATAGGTGTCCTGAGTTAGATAGAAAACAGATCGGTAGAGAGGAAACCGAGTAGGGCTTAAGGGGTCCATTTCAAATTGGCAGCCAGTAGCTAGTAGGGTGCCACAGGGACCCCAACTATTAACAATTAACTTAATGATTTGGATGAAGGAATAAAATGTAATATCTCAAGGCTTGCAGATGATGTCAAGTTGGGTAGGAGAGTGAACTGTGACGAGGATGCAGAGACCCTATGGCATGGTCTGAACAGATTGGGTGAAAGGACCAATCAATGGCAGATGCAGTTATTCTGGATAAATGTCAGGTTATTCACTTTGGAGACAAAAGTAAAGTGGTGGATTACTACCTGACTGGCTGTAAATTGCGAGAGGAGAGTGTGCTGGAGGGCCTACATGTCCTTGTGCACCAGTCGCTGAAGATAAGAATGCGAGTGCAGCAGGCAGTAAAGAAGGCAAGTGCTATATTGACCTTCATTGTGAGATGCTTCAAGTACATGAGCAGGGATGTGTTGTTACAGTTATACAGAGCCTTGGGGAGGCCAAACCTCAAACACTGTGTGTATTTTTGGTCTCATTTTCTGAGGAAGCGTGTTCTTGCTTGGAAATAACATACGAGGATAGATTGTCCAGCTTAGGATTGTATTCACTGGAATTTCAACGAATGGGAGGGGATCTCGTTCCAACAGGACAACACAGGGTAGATACAGGGAGGATGCTCCTGACGGTGGGTGTGTCTAGAATCAGGGACACAGACTGAAGATTTGGGCTGGATCATTTACGACAGAGATGAGGGAGACATTTCTACACCCAAAGAGTGATGAGCCTGTGGAATTCATTATCACAGGAATTAGTTGATGCCAAAACATTGAATGTATTGAAGATGCGGCTCAATATAGCATTTAAGTCAAATGGGTTCAAACGGGAGTAAACAGGATGAGGTTGTTGAGTTGGACGATGAGCCATAATCGTGATAATGACAGAGCAGGCTCAAAGGGCTGAATGGCCTCCTCCTGCTCCTATCTTCTATTTTTAAGACGATATTTCCCTGAGAAAACCATGGACAGTATTAGTGCTTCCCCATTTAACTCAAAATATCACTCATCATCCCACCTGAAAACTAATATAGAGACATAACCTCTCAAATGTCAATGACACAACGCCTCCAAAGTGTCAAGATGTGATGTTTGAAGTGCAGCTTTGCTCATTCTTAACACAAGAAGTCATTTTGTTCTGTGATTGTGTGTGTGTCTGCAATTCTGTGTGAGTGTGTCTGTGTGGTGGTGTGTGCCTGTGTGCGCATGTGTCTGTATGCCTGTGTCTGTGTATGTATGTGTCTGTCTCTGTGTGGTTGTATGTGTGTGTGTGTGAGTGTCTGTGAGTGTCTCTTTGTGGGAATGTGTGCGTATCTGTGTCTGTTGGTGTCTCTATGTAGGTGTATGTCTGTGTGTGTCTGTATCTGGGTGTGCGCGTGTGTATGTGTGCATGTACATTTCTGTATCTGTAGCCAAGTGAAGCACATCATATTTCCTCGAAACTACTTTCTTTGTCAGAGGCCACCAGCATGCTCCAGTTGCTGGAAGGAGCTCTGATGTATTTCAGATTGCGTGCCTCCATGCAATGAAATTTTACTGCTTGATGAAAAGACCGATTCATAAGAGACAGCTTCTATCACCAATTTCTCACTAACAATCACAGAGTGTCATTATGACGAATTGACTTTAGTTTTAGCGTCTAAGGTCACCCTGACAGCTCATATCAAACCAATGGAAATCTTCCCATTCATTTCTCTCAGCCAATAGGGACTCTCTCCATGTGCAGTCAATGCTCAGGGTTGTCATACCATTCTTCATCATTTGGTCCATCACTAGCTGCTTGGTTGTAGGAATCTCACCATGCAGGAAGTAAATTCACAAGTCATATGTTTCTATTCTGTCAACATGACCAAGACACACTTGTTGGATGATTTAGGGACTCTCCATTTGAGAGGACACAGAAATCAAGAATTTGTCATGTCACCTCCAAATCTCAACATTCTAACTTGGATACGCTCACCCACATCTCAATTCAACCGAACAAACTCTGCATGTCTCCATACAACAGCCTTTTCACTCCTCCCTTTGTATGTTCCAGGACCACAAAACTCCTTGCAAGGGCATCCGTTCCAGACCAGACAACGAAGGGAAAAGGAGTAAGAAAGGACTTCCGCTCAGAGTCAAAAAGCGTGGCGCTGAAAAAGCACAGCGGGTCAGGTAGTATATCAAAGGAAAAGAGTCAACGTTTGGGGCATAAGCTTTTCATGGAGTGTCCTGTCCGAAACATTGACTTTTCGGTCATAAGTGAATACTATTGTTGGGACAAGGTTTACTGTTAGAATTAGGCAGTGAATAGTTAGTTGTCACTCTCATAGAATTCCATAATACAACATTCTTGTGGATGGATTATCTCATGCTCTAAATAAAATACAATGAACATCATTGTTATGTGAATCATGAAAAAATTGGAGAACATTAACAGACTGATAACAAAGTCACAAAGCCACCAGTTGACACAGGAGAAGAAAACAAAGAGTACAGATAAGCAAGTTCAAGCAGAATTATCAAGGGCCATATTTGATTGAATGGCTGAGACAAAACAAGAACAGGTAACGAACAAATGGATATTTTCAGTTCAGAGAAATTAACTGAGCTACAATGGAAAGATGAAACACTGAAGCAATATATTGAAAGGCATACACAAAAATAGAATCTGAAAGCATTCCCAAAAGTTACTAACCTAAAAATGATGTCTTGATGAGGAAATGGAGGCGATCACATATTTAGGCAGATGGGAAAGTGGCAGAAATTCATTACCAGGGGCTGATAGAAAGGAGGTGTGGCATGTAGCACCTGAGCTACCTGTAGGTCATTGTGGGAGTGATAAAACTCACCAAAATACAAGAACATCTTTACTGGCCGAGACTGAAGTAAGTGGAGTTTAAAGTTGATAGAAATGTCATACATGTCATGCAACTGGAAAACATCAGGCGGGAATAAACCCAACACCTTAATACCCATCCCTGCATTTGAGGAACCTTTTAAAAGACTTTGTAGGTTAGACCAGGGAAACCCAGTGAATGTTGTCGACCTAAACTTCAAAAGGCCTTTGGTAAGGTGCCACATGAGAGGCTGCAGAGCAAGGTGAGGGCCCATGGTGTTCGAGGTGAGTTACTGGTATGGATTGAGGATTGGCTGTCTGACAGAAGGCAGAGAGTTGGGATTAAAGGTTCTTTTTCGGAATGGCAGCCGGTGACAAGCGGTGTCCCGCAGGGTTCATTGTTGGGGCCGCAGCTGTTCACATTATATATTAATGATCTGGATGAAGGGACTGGGGACATTCCATCGAAGTTTGTCAATGATACAAAGTTAGGTGGACAGGCAGGTAGTACTGAGGAAGTGGGGAGGCTGCAGAAGGATCTAGACAGTTTGGAAGAGTGGTCCAGGAATTGGCTGATAGAAGTCAACGTGAACAAATGCAAATTGTTGCACTTTGGAAAAAAGAATACAAGCATGGACTACTTTCTAAACGGTGAGAAAATTCGTAAAGCCAAAGTACAGAGGGATCTGGGAGTGCTAGTTGAGGATTCTCTAAAGGTAAACATGCAGGTTGAGTCCGTGATTAAGAAAGCAAATGCAATGTTGTCAATTATCTCAAGAGGGTTGGAATATAAAAGCACTGTTGTGCTGCTGAGACTTTAAAAAGCTCTGGTTAAACGCCATTTGGAGTACTGTGTCCAGTTTTGGTCCCCACACCTCAGGAAGGACATACTGGCACTGGAGCATGTCCAGCGGAGATTCAAACGGATGATACCTGGAATGGTAGGTCTAACATATGAGGAACGGATGAGGATCCTGGGATTGTATTCATTGGAGTTTAGAAGATTAAGGGGAGATCTGATAGAAACTTACAAGATAATACATGGCTTGAAGAGGGTGGACGCTAGAAATTGTTTCCGTTTGGCGAGGAGATTGGAACCCGTGGACACAGCCTTAGAATTAGAGGGGATAAATTCAGAACAGAAATGCGGAGACATTTCTTCAGCCAGACAATGGTGGGCCTGTGGAATTCATTGCTGCAGAGTGCAGTGGAGGCTGGGACGCGAAATGTCTTCAAGGCAGAAATTGACAAATTCTTGATGTCACAAGAAATTAAGGGCTACGGGGAGAATGCGGTTAAGTGGAGTTGAAATGCCCATCAGCGATGATTGAATGTCGGAGTGGACTCGATGGGCCGAATGGCTTTACTTCCGCTCCTACGGCTTATGATCTTCTGGTCTTACAAGGGTCTTAACTGATTCAGTAGGACCCCTACATAAAACAAAAAGTGGGAATCAGTATTTGTTAACAATAATAGATGAGTCCATTCGATTTTCAGAGGCTATTCCATCTGTGCAATACCACTGCGAGAAGGATTGTAGAAGAGTTGCCCCAGTGTTTAACTCAATAAAGACTACCCACAGAGATACAACCAGATCAACGATCAAATTTTACATCAAATGTATGGCAGGGAGTATTAGAAAGGTGGCATCAAACTTCAAAGACCATTAGCAAATTTAGGGAAGACCATATTGTGGGCTTATATTCAAGATAATCCAATCAACTGGATAAAGAAATTCCATTTGCACATCTTGCCAATAGGGATGTACTAAATGAATCTGCCTCATTCAGTCCATTTGAATGAGTGTTGGGGCATGAGCTGAGAGGACCACTGAAATTAAATAAGGAGAAATTAGTGAGTCAGAGTTCAGCTACATATTTGAACTGTATATCAAATTTTAGGGAATGACTAAATTGAGCGGGGAGTTGGCTAGATGGCATTTAAAAGTAGCACAGCACGTGATGAAGCAGGAAGCAGACAAGATATCGAAAATTTGCAATTTTTTGAACATGAATAAAGTGTTAGTGTTACTTCCACTTGAACAAAATAAAAGCAAGATTTAGTGGAACTTATCAAAGTGAAAGAAAATTGAGTGAGATGAATTATTTGATAAAGACTGCAGATAGAAAGCAATCTCAGAGTGTCATGTGAATCTGCTCAAATGATAATTTGATCCTGTGACAAAGCTGTTACTTTAACAAGGTTAGGTTGTCATTCGTTCTTTTTTCTTCTGGAGGTCATAAAAACACAGGTTCGGAAAGGTCTGAGTTTGGAAGGGTTCTAGGGCCAATTTAACAATAGCTAACAGATACTGCTGCAGGCAGAATGCTTTCAAGTTTAAAAAACAAACACTTGTATATTGGAAGGGAGCGGCCAGTTCTCCCAGCTCAGCTTAACTCTGGTTTAGTTTTTTTTTTAGCAGTCGTGTGAAGAAAGACTGCTGGACCCAAAGAAGCAGGTCCAGGCTGGCAATCTCTCTCAGGTGTCTATCCTGTGATAACTTGTGTTTGATATGAACTTTTGTGCCAAGGGGTGCTTGTGGGGATGTTGCAAGTACCTTGGAACAGATACATTGTTGGTTTTAGGATAGGATAAGTTATTCGGTATTCTGTTTCTGTTCTTTGTGTTTCATTTGGTAATCTTTTAAATAAATCCTGTTTGGTTTACAATGAGGTGCTTTAACCAGCTGATTCTCTCCTTGAATATCCACTGCACACCTTCTCAAAACAACTCGCAAAGTTAGGGTCTGGGCTACCTTCTTGAAATGTTTTAAGGGGTTTGGTCTGGTCCATAAAAATCGAGAAGGAAAGTAAAAGGATAATGTGCTACTAGATACAACACGCGTGACGAAGTGAGTTCACAGGATTCTGAATTGGTCTTTGCTCAAATTATAATGGAAAATGAGGACGTTCTCAAAATTTGGTAGAAATTATTGAGGTACCTTCCACCGGAAATCAAAGTGACCTGAAAGAGTTATTTCTATTGCATGGGTGAGATATGTGCGAATAAGCTATGAAGTACTAATTTAATTATGCATGATATAGATATAGGAAAATTAAGCAATATCCTTATAGATTTACACCAAAGAAAGTTGGTATAGGTTCAAAGACAACTTGAACGCATGTGCCAAAACAACAGCATCAAAGTGAGTTGCAGCAATTGGAGCTCAGTCACAGTAATGGTGCCAAAGCCAGATGATTGCGTGCAGCCTATTGTACAGTTAATGCACTTGCAGAATTGATTCATATCCAATTCGATATTGAGAAAACTCTATTGAAAAGGTAGAACAAGCAACCTATATTTGTAATTTGGACTTGCTCAGAGGATATCAGCAGGTACCTTTATCCGAAGGAGTGAAGGCAATTTCGACTTTTGTAACAATGAATGGACGTTACCAACTTAATGTCATAGAGTCATAGAGATGTACAGCATGGAAACTGACCCTTCGGTCCAATCCGTCCATGCCGACAAGATATCCTTACCCAAACTCGTCCCAGCTGCCAGCGCCGGCCCATATTCCCTCGGTAATCTCTTAAATAAATCCTGTTTGGTTTACAGTGAGGCGGCTTAACCAGCTGATTCTCTCCTTGAATATCATATATCAATCCAGATGCCTTTTAAATGTTGCAATTGTACCAGCCTCTATCAATTCCTCTGGCAGCTCATTCCATACACGTACCACCCTCTGTGTGAAAACGTTGCCGCTTAGGTTTCTTTAATATATTTCCTCTCTCACTCTATACCTGTGCCCTCTAGTTCTTGACTCCCCAACCCCAGGGAAAATACTTTGTCTATTTATCCTATCAATGCCCCTCACAATTTTGTAAAATTCTATAAGGTCACCCCTCAGCCTCCGATGTTCCAGGGAAAACAGCCCCAGCCTATTCAACCTTTCCCTGTAGCTCAAATCCTCCAACCCTGGCAACCTCCTTGTAAATCTTTTCTGAACATTTTCAAGGTTCACAGTATCTTTCCGATAGGAAGGAGACCAGAATTGCACGCAATATTCCAACTGTGGCCTAAGCGTTGTCCTGTACATCTGCAACATGATCTCCCAACTCTGTACTCAATACTCTGACCAATAAAGCAAAGCATACCAAACACCACCTTCACTATCCTACCTATCTGCGACTCCATTTTCAAGGAGCTATGATCCTGCACTCCAAGGTCTCTTTGTTCAGTAACACTTCCTCGGACCTTGCCATTCAGTGTACAAGTCCTGCTAAGATTTGCTTTCCCAAAATGCAGGACCTCACATTTATCTGAATTAAACTGCATCTGCCACTTCTCAGCCCATTGGCCCATATCCTGTTGTAATCTGAGGTAACCCTCTTCGCTTTCCACGACACCTCAAATTTTGGTGTCATCTGCAAACTTACTAACTGTACCTCTTATGCTCGCATCCAAATCATTTAAGTGATGCAATTTGGTTTGGAAAATGCGCCAGCCACATTTGAAAGGCTAGCTAATAAAGTAATTTCTGGGTTATCCAATTGTACGGTGTACATCGACAACCTTGTGATCTTTTAGTCACACACGGAAGGAACATTTGCAGCATTTATTGGAAGTATTCAATTGACTTTGGGAGGCAGGCTGGTGATAAACCTGGCTAAGTGTGAATTCGCCTAAGTCCGAGTCATGTCCCTCGGCGATGTTGTCAGGCATGGGCAGATGGCCCCGACCATGCCATTGACACTGACAGCAGGACTATGATTCCAGGGAGTGAAAAGTTTTACCAGAAGTTTGTACCAAACTGTAGTAGTGTGGTTGCTCCACTGATTGACTAATTGAAGAAGTCCAGGAAATTTCAGTGGACAGTCGAATGTCAGAAGGCATTTGCCAACCTGAAAGCTATGTTAGCCACTGCCCCAGTGTTAGCGACGCCGAATTGAATAAAGCTACCCAAGATGGCTTCTGATGTGAGTGATATGAGTGTTGGTGTTGTATTCTTACAAGATGACAATGAGAAGATAGAAAGCCCCATTGGGTATTTCTTCAGGAAATTGAATATTCATCAGAAATATTCCACAATTGAGAAGGAGAACCTTGAGCTTGGTGTTCCAACATTTCAACATTTATATTGTCAGTAATGGGTCTTGGTCGATTGTCTGTACTGATCATAACCCATTAAAGCTTTTGGAGAAATGTAAAGGCTGTACTTCCAGATGGTTTACATGGAGCTTATTACTGCAGCCATTCAATGTGAAAATGATACACGTGGTAGGATGAGAAAATGTATATGTTGATGTGTTGTCACAACTTGGATTATGTAAGATGGAGGGATTTGGTGGCAGGAGTAAATGGACAGAAACAGAATGCTGCAGTGAATACTTGCATGGTTACAGTTGAAGAAAGGTGTATGTATTGTCTTGTAATAATAGATTAAGACTCAGGTTTTTAAAATGAATTCATCTTTGTCTCTTATTAATGTTGCAGTACAATTACAATACTGGTACCAAACCAACAATGTGGAAAATTGCCCAGGATGTCCAGTGCATAAAAGAAAGGACAAATTCCAACCAAATAACGCCCCATCAGTCTATTCGTGATCATCAGTAAAGTGATGGAAAGTGTCATTAACAGTGGTATAAAGCTGCACTTGCTCAGCAAAAAGCTGCTCAACAACCTGGGCATTATTATTGACCAGAAACTCAACTGCACTTACCACAAACATAGTAGCTACAACAGCAAGTCAGAAGCTAGGAATACTGCAGCAAGGAATACTGCAGCCTGTCCACCATCTACAATGTACAAGTGGAAAGTGTGATGGAATTCTCCCAACTTGCCTGGATGGGTGCAGTCCCATCAACACTCAAGACGTTTGGCACCATCCAGGAAAAGCAGCCCACTTGATTGGCACCACATCCACAAGAGTCAACTCCCTCCACAACACATGCTCAGTACACACTGCTGCTGCTATTATCTACAAGATTCACTGCATAAATTCACCGAGGATCCTCAGACAGTACCTTCCAAACCCACAAACACTTCCATCTAGAAGAACAAGGGCAGCAGAAGTGTGGGAACAACACTATCTTCAGTTCCCCTCCAAGTCATGCATCATCCTGACTTGAAACTATAACGCTGATCCATCACTGTCAATGGGTCAAAGTCCTGGAATTCCCTCCTTAATTACATTGGGGGTTAACCCACAGCAGTTCAAGAAGTCAGTTTACCCCCACCTCCTCAAGGACAACTAAGGACAAGCATAAAATGTTGGCAAGCCAGCGACACCCACACCCCATAAAATAAATAAAAGATAATAGTTCATTGTGTGTGTGTGTGTGAGAGAGAGAGAGAGAGAGAGTGAGAAAGACCATACGTCTGTGTGTGTGTGTGTGAATGTGTGTGTTTGTGTGTGTATGAGAGAGAGAGAGTGAGTGAGTGAGAAAGACCATACCTCTGTGTGTGTGTGTATATATGTGTGTGTGTGTGTATATATATATACATGTGTGTGTATGTATATATATATGTGTGTATGTGTCTGTGTGTCTGTGTGTGAGTGAGTGAGAGAGAAAGACCATACCTCTGTGTGTTTGTCTCTGTATGTGTGTGTGTGTGTATGTGTATGTGTTTATGTGTGTGTGTATGTGTGTGAGAGAGAGAGGAAGACCATACCTGTGTGTGTGTGTCTCTGTGTGTGTAAAAGAGAGAGAAAATCAATGTGCCTGAGCGTGTGTGTGTAAGAGTGAGTCAGAGAGAGAGAGAGAGAGCATGCCTCTGCATGTGTGTGTGAGAGAGAGATAGCAAAAGACTGTGTGTGTGTGTGTGCGTGTGTGTGTGTGTGTGTCTGTCTGTCTGTCTGTCGGGGGCAGGGGGAGTGGTGGGGTGTGGTGATGTGTGGATGCCGTTATCTTAAAAAAGTTATTTTGTCCTGTGTTATTTTGAAGAGAGATTGTAAGGGCAGAGGTGCCGAAGAGTCCAGAGTGTTTGTAGCTTTTTCTTTAAAAAGTTGAACAATGGAAAAGGAGTGGCCAGTTCAGGTTCTTCTAGTTTTGGTCTAGCTGCAGCATTCCCAAGATGTTTTGAGTATCAGAAGGTTGCAAGCTTCAGTAAATGATTCCTAACTGAGCACTCGGGCATTTCTCTGGATGTTGTTCCCTCCTGCCTGTAAGAATACGAGTTTGAATTTACCTTTTTGCTAAGGGGTGTGTTTATGAGATGTTACAACATTGGAACAGGAAATTAGTAAGTTACTGTATCAAGTAGTCGGTTATGTTTTCCAATCGTTTAATGCCACTTTCTTTTGTTTGTATTTCAACCGTAGTGCATAAGTGAATTCTGTGTGGCTTAATGAAGAGTGGTTTAACCAGTTGTATCACATCTGGAACATCAATGTCACATTTGCCTTTGAACAAAGAAAACCTTATTTATCCCATCCATGCCTCAATGATTTTACAAACCTCTATAAGGTCACGCCTCAGCCACCGACACTCCAGGGAAAACAGCTGCAGCTTCTTCAGCCTTTTCTTGTCGCTCAAACCCTCCAACCCTGGCAACATCCTTGTATATTTTTTCTGAACCCTTTCAAGTTTTACAGCACCCTTCCATTACGAGCGAAATTGCACGCAATATTCTAACAGTGGCCTAACCATTGCCCTGTATAGCCGCAACATGACCTCCGAACTCCTATACTCAATGCTCTGACCAACAAAGGGAGCATACTCAATACCTTCTTCACTATGCTGTCTTCCTGGGACTCCACGTACACGGAACTATGATCTCCAAGGTTTCTTTGATCAACAACACTCCCCAGGACATTACCATGAAGTTCGTAGCCCAGCCCTGATTTGCCTTTCCACCTTGCATTTATCTAAATTAAACTCTATCTTCCAACCTTTGCTCCATTGGCCCATCTGATCAAGATCCCGTTATACTTTGAGGTAAACTTCTTCACTGTCCACTACACCGACAATGTTGGTGTCATATGCAAACTTACTACATATACCTTCTATGTTCACATCCAAATCTTACATGTAAGTGATGAAAAGCAGTGGATCCAGCATTGATCCTTATGGCACATCACAGGTCACAGGCCTCCAGTCTGAAAATCAAACATCTACCACCATCCTCTGTCTTCTACCTTCAAGCCAGTTCTGTATCCAAGTGGCTAGTTCTCCCTGTATTCTATGAGATCTAACCTTGCTAGCCAGTCTCCCATGGGGAACCTTGTCGAACGCCTTACTGAGGTTCATATAAATCACGCCTCCTGCTCTGCCCTCATCAAATCTCTTTGCTCCTTATTCAAAAAACTCAATCAAGTTTGAGAGACATGATTTCCCATGCACAAAGCCGTGTTGACTATCCCTAATCAGTCTTTGCCTTTCCAAATACATGTAAATCCTGTCCCTCAGGATTCCCTTCAACTGCAACGCACCCCCCCTCCGCCCCCAATGATATCAGGCTCACTGGGCTAGAGCTCCCTGGCTTTCCATCCCACCTTTCCTCAATAGTGGCACCATGTTAGCCAACCTGCTGCCTACCAGCACCTCATCGTGACTATCGATGATAAAAATATCTCAGCAATGGGTCCAGCAATCACTTCTAGCTTCCCACAGAGTTCAAGCGTACACCTGATCAGGTCACGGGGAGTTACCCATATTTATGTGTTTTCAGACATCCAGCACCTTCTCCTCTGTAATATGGATATTTTTAAAGATGTTACTATTTATTTCCCCACATTCTATTTCTTCCATGCCCTTCTCCACAGTAAACACTGATGCAAATACTCCTTTAATATCCCCCTCCCATCTCTTGCAGTTTGACACATAGGCTGCCTTGCTGATCTTTGAAGTGCCCTATTCTCTCCCTAGTTACTCTTTTGTCCTTAATGCTTTTTTTTTGTAGAATCATTTTGGATTCTCCTTAACCCCATTTGCCAAATCTATCTTATGCCCCCTTTTTGCCCTCCTGATTTCCCTCTGAAGTGTACTCCGACTGCCCTTATACTTGAAGAATTCAATCAATCTCTACTGTCTATACCTGACGTATGCTTCCTTCTCTTTCTTGAGCAAACCTTTAATTTCTCGAGTCATCCAGCATTCCCCGCACCTACCAGATTTGCCTTTCACCCTAATAGGAACAATCAGTCTCATTATCTCATTTTTGAAGGCTACTCATTTTCCAACTATCCCTTTACCTGCAAAAATCCGCACTTAATCACATTTTCAAAGTTTTTCCCTCATACTGCCAAAATTGTCCTTTATCCAATTTAGAACTTTAACAGTTTGATCCTGTCTATCCTTTACCAGTACTATTTTAAAACTAATAGAATTATTGTCACTGGCACCAAAGTGCTCCGCCACTGACACCTGCTCTGCCTTATTTCCCAAGGGTAGGTCAAGCTTTGTACTTCTCTAGTAGGTACATCCACATATTGAATCCGAAAATCTTCTTGTACACACTTAACAAATTCCTCTCCTTGGGTGCTCCGGTTTCGTTCCGCAGTCCAAAGATGTGCAGGTTAGATCAATTGGCAATGCTAAGTTGCCTGTAGTGTTAGGTGAAGGGGTAAATGTAAGGGAATGGGTCTGGGTGGGTTGCTCTTCGGAGGATCGGTGTGGACTTGTTGGGCCGAATGTCCTGTATTCCACAGTGTAAGTAATCTAATCTAATCTAATCTAACCTTATCTAATCTAATCTAAACCTTTAGCACTATGCCAGTTCCAGTCGACATTTAGAATGTTAAAATTCCCTACCATAACACCCTATTATTCTTATAGATAACTGAGATCTCCTTACAAATTTGTTACTCAATTCCCTGCTGATTATGTGAGCTCTATAGTACAATCCAAAAAAGGTAATAGTCCCTTTCTTATTTCTCAGTTCCACCCAAATGACTTTCCGGATGTATTCCCAGGAATATCGTCCCTAATTACAGTCATAATATTATCCCTTATCAAAAATGACACTCCTCCTCCTCTCCTGCCTCCCTTTCTATCCTTCCTGTAGCATTTGTAACTTGGAACATGAATCTGCCAGTCCTGCCCATCCTTGAGCGACATTTCTGCAATTGCTCTGATATCCCAGATCCATGTTCCTAACCATGCCCTCAGTTCATCTGCCTTCCCTGCGAGATCTCTTGCATTGATGAAAATGCAGTTGATTTATCAGGCCTACGTTGTTCTCTGCTTTGTTCCTGCCTTCCCTGACTGTTTGACTTGCTCCTTTTCCCAACTGTACCAATGTCAGATTGATCTTTTTCCTCACTATCGCCCTGGGTCCCATCCCCTTGCCCACCTTATTAATTTAATTCCTCCCAAGCAGTTTCAGCAATCTTCCTGCCAGTATATGAGTCCCTTTCGAATTCGTATGCAATTCATCCATCTTATATGGGTCACTTCAGCCCTAGAAGAGCTTCCAATGTTCTAAAATATGAATCTTTCTCCCATACACAAGTTCCTCGGCTACACATTAATCTCGGACACCACCTTCCCTCTCCTTCCTGGACCGCTCCATCTCCATCAACAGTGTCCGACTCAACACAGACATCTTCTACAAACCCACCGGCTCCCACAGGTAAACAAGAACAGAATCCCCCTGATCTTCACGCTCCACCCCACCGACCTCCGGATATATTTCATTATTTCCGCCACCTACAAATGGACCCCAGCACCACAGATTATTTCCCTTCCCACACTTATTTGCGTTTTGTAAAGACCATTCCCTCCGCCACTCCCTTGTCAAGTCCACACCCCACACCCCACCAACCCACCCTCCCCGCCTGGCACCTTCGTCTGTCACCAGCGAAATTGCAAAACCTGTGCCCCCAACTCCCTCTCACTTCCCAAATGCCCCAACGCAGCCTTCCACGTCCAACAGAGCTTTCGCTCCACTTCCACACACGTCATTTACTGTATCCGTTGCTCCCGATGCAGTCTCCTTTACATTGGGGATACAGGTTGCCTACTTGCTGAGTGCTTCAGAGAACATCTCCAGGACACCTGCACCAACCAACCCCACCACTGTGGCTGAAAACCTCTCAACGCCACACCCCCACTCCGCTGAGGACATGCAGTTCCTGGTCCTCCTCAATCACTAAACCCTAACCACTCATCATGTGTGGAAAGAATGCCTCATATTCTGCTTTGGGACATTGCAACCACACACTTTCAATGTGGATTTCACCAGTTTCCTCATTTCTCCTCCCCTCACCATCCAATCCCAGCCGCAACCTTCCAAATCAGCACCACCCTCATGACCTGTCCTATCTGTCAATCTTCCTTCACACCTATCCACTCCACCCTCCCCTCCGACCTTTCACCTTTACCCCCAACTCCACCACCTAATGCGCTCTCATCGACCTTTCCCCAGGCCCAGTTATCTCTCCACCCCCTTAGATAACAGCCTCATTCCTGATGAAGGGCTTTTTCCTAAAATATCGATTCTCCTGCTGCTCAAATGCTGCCTGACCTGTTGTGCTTTTCCTGGACCACATTCTCGACCCTGACCTCCAACATCTGCAGTCTTCACTTTTTCCTAGGCGTTCATCTGCGTTATCCTCCTATTCCTAGCCTCACGAGCTCATAGCATCGGGAGTAATCCAGATATTACTACCCTCGAGGACCTCCTTTTAAAATTCCTGCCTAACTTTCTATCTCCTCTCTTCAGCATCTCATCCATTTTCCTTCCTGTGTCATTCGTTCCAGTGTGCACAGTGACCTGCTGCTGGTACCACTGCCCTTTGGGAATATTCTGCCTTGATCCTGGAAACAGGGACACAGCACATCATTCTGATTTCTCGCTGTTGGCCGCAGAACCATCTGTCTGTGCCTCTGACTAGAGAGTCCCCTCTCACAATCGATCGCTTGGTACCTGACATACCCCTCGTTACATGACAGCCTGTCTTGGTCCGAGAAACTTGGCTGTGCATGCTGCGTTCTCCTGAAAGGCAATCACCCCCTACATTTTCCAAAACAACATACTTGTTTGAGATGGGGTTAACCACAGGAGACTCCTGCACTACCAGTCTCCCTCTCCTACTTTTCCTGTGTTTTCTCCCTTTCTTAAAACTACCATCCGTCAGATGCCCCTCGTCCCTGTAAATTCCTCATTGCCACAAACTGCCGCTCCAACTGATCGATGCAATCTGTTAGGATTCACAACCAAACACACCTACTGCTGACATAATTATCAGTATGACGGAAACTCTCCCTAATCTCTAACAGCTGACTGGAAGAGCACATCACTCCACTCAAGGCCATCTTTGTACCGTAACAACCCACAGAAAATAGCATAGTCTTATGCACTAAAAAAAGTAATTCAGTCTAATTTAGTAATCCATGTTTCATATTTTTAAATTTTAATCTCAAAAAAATACTCACTATTATAAATGACAGCAATATTACACTTAAAATCCATGCACTTCTCTGCTCTTGTTCTGTGTGCTCTCCAACACAAGTTCCTCGAATGTCAGCTGTGAATTTCGCTGTTTGTCAATTTTTCTTCAATTCACTCCAATATCCGGAAACACTTGAACTCAAACAGCAAAGGCAGTAACTGTGCAGATTCACTGTTTTGTCAGTTAGCAGTGTAGGTTTCTTTCTCTCTGTCTCTGTCTCTCTCTCTCCCTCTCTGTCTCTCTCCCTGATCATGTGGTCACGAACTTTGTTAACTTCCTCCTTTTTAAAGTGCCATTGATTTGATCTTTTCTCCCAAACTTCCAAAACAATGCAACAGATTAAAAACAGTAATTACTACTTGTGGAATTCGAGGAACTCACTTCCAACACCTAAAATACTCCAAAAGCGAGCAGTTCTTACAGCAAAAACCTTTCCCATCCTCCATCTTGGATTACCCAAATCCGGATAGCTTTTGCTCCATCTCCATGTCAATCCTTATCACTCATCAATTGGTTCTCCCTGTTTCAGTTTACTTACTTGTCTTCTAATCCTGACGAGAGTAGGGCAGAAATGTTCAATTTTGTTTTTCTTTTAGCAACATTTTGGTTTTGTTCAGTTCTATAACAATAATTCACTATCTTCTTTTTAAAGACCGTTCCACTTCTCTAATGGCTATATTTCTTGCCTTCAGTTGTGAGGAATATTTGTCCCTATTCTCGTAGAAACAGAGCCCATCTTGTACCAAACTAGTTGAATGTCAGACAGATCAGGCAGTCAGGCATCATTCACCCCAGACTTACACTGACAAGCAAAGCCCAGACTTCAGTCAGGTTTTCTCTTGTTTCTCACCAGCTATTCCTTAAGATACTGAAACTTGACTGTCCTCCAGTCCATTTCTGGAGTTCTTAATCCATGAACCTTCAACTTTCAGTGCGGCAAGTGGTGAAATGCCGCAGTGAGGGTGATCCCTTCAAAATGAACTAACTTGTGTCAGAGATGCTAAAATGGCTCAATATATCTAATGCAAAACTAATTTATTTGACTTTTATCCAAAATATTAAACCTGTCTCACACAGGTTAATTAACCTGAGCATAAACGACTCAGTGAACATGGCTTGGGCCTGGATGTGGTTAACAGCAGCATCTCATTGCTGCAGTTCCTTATGAACACGTCAGTGTCTCAGCAGGTTGAAGGAGCGAGCAAACCCTTCTTACACACAGAGCAGGTGAATGGCCTCTCCCTGGTGTGAACTCACAGATGTTTGATGTCAGATGATTGACTGAACCTGGTCCTGCACTGAGAGCCCCAGAAAGGTTTCTCATCATTGTGAACGTGTTGATGGAACATCAGTTTCCTGGAACATTTAAAGCACTTCCCACAGTCTGGACATTTAAAAGGTCCAGTCTCAGTGTGAACTCACTGGCCTCCCAGTCGGGCTGAAGAGTGAGTAAATCCCTTCCTAAACACAGCGCAACGAAATGGTCTCACGCTTGTGTGAACTCACTGGTGTTTTTGTACATAGGATATGGTACAGAATGCCTTCTCATTCGGCTCAGGGGAACAGTCTGAGTTTGCCGATATATCTGCAGCTGGATGAATGAATGAACGCCTTGCCGCAGTCAGAGCAGGTTCTCAGCCTCTACCCAGTGTGATCTCGCTGGTGTACAGTGAAATGAAATGATTGTCTGAACTTAATGCCGCAGTGAGAACTGCTGAATGGTCTCTCCTCTGTTCGAATACGTCAATGGCACATCAGTGCCCAGGATTTCTATGGCATTTTCCACAGTCTTGTGATTTAAAAAGTTCTTTTATCTGGGTGAACTCGATGGTCTGCCTGCAGTTGAGAAGACTGAGTGAATCCCTTCACACACTTGGAGCAGATGAATGTCCTTTCCTCAGTGTGAGTGCATTGCTGAATTTCCAGTTGAGGTGGGGATCTGAATCCTCCTTCACTGTCCTCATATTTCCCTACTTTCTCCCCAGCGTGACTGTGATTATATCTTGACAGTTGAGATGATTCCATCCACACACAGGACACGTGCACAGTTTCTCCTCACTTGGTGTTTTCTCCTTCCAAGTTCAGAATTGAACAATATTCCAATCATAAAATAAAAATAACTCTTTCCAATTCTAATATGATACCTGGTTCTGTTTCGTGACCACTGAGTGTCCCCTTCACATAATCTATGAAGCTAACTAAAGAGAAGAAAAGTGAGTGAGAAGACCACAATCTGACTGAATGGTCATCCCTGAGACCTGGCTGCAGGTCCCACCCCCCAAAAGACACCAATGCGCAGGCGCTGGATAGAGCACATTGTAGCATGTGCAAATTGAATGAAGGCCCCTTTTTCAGTATCCAGGTAATGGCGGGGAGGGGGTGGTCCTGGAGGAATAATAGAGCCAGTGGTGGAAGAGGTGGTGCGATCCGTCTTGGTAATATCCAGTAAAGGTCCCGCGAACCGAATAGGAATGAGCGGGTCCCGCGGTTTCAGCCCTGAGTTTAATTCCCAGGACCTGGGCCGTGGCCGCCATTTTGTTTGGGACGAGGCGCATGCGCAGTTATTCTGGTGACGCAAAGGGGGTGGGCGGGGCCTGCGGTCATAGTGACGGAGACAATGGAGAGGGGGCGGGCCTGTGAGACTGACCCAGGGAGGAGGGAGAGCCGTGGTGGTGGTGGCGGCGGCATTCACAGCTCTGGGAGTCGGGGAACAGGACAGAGACAAATAATTCACCAATACTGGAATGGTCTGAACGTCTCTCCTGTATTGACAGTGATCACTTTTATAAACGTCTTTTACAGGGCATCAGGAGATGGCTTGAGAAAGGAAACTCAAACCAAACCAAAAACAGTCAAAATCTGATACAACACAATTAATCAGGAACTGAATGATATCCGTCTTTGAACTTGGAAGCAGAAGTGTTACAACCAGATGCACAGCCTAGAAAAAGCTTTGCACCATTCGCAGCAGACAGGACCTGGACAGCATAGAGTTAGAGATCTACAGAACAGAATAAGATCCTTGTGCCCTCCTGCAATTTAAACCAAACACACAGAAAAACTCACCTTGCCTCGTAAAATGTTAACGTATGAGTGACAGAGGACTCCCAAATTCCACTATTTAAAGAAAATTATCAATTTTATTCTTTAGCCCTAAAAGTGAATATGAAACATTAAACAAAAATGAACATTTAAATGAACATTTTAATTTGGGAAAATGAAATTATGATGCGATCAGACAGGAGTTGGGAAGTACAAACTGAGAGCAATTGTTCCACAGATAGGGCACAGCAGACATGTGGAGATTATTTAAGGAGCAGTTATTGCAAGTAATGCACGAAGTTGTTCCTGTGAGACAGGTACGAAGGGGTAAGATTAAGGAACCTTGGATGACGAGAACAGAGGAACGTCTCGGCAAAAGGTAGAGAGCAGTTTACGTTAGGTGGAGGAAGCAAGGATATAGCACAGCTTTAGAGGATTACAGGCTTGTTAGAAAGGAGCTCAGTAAATGGACTAAGGAGAGCCAAGAGGGGGCAAGAAAAAGGCTTGGCAAGAAGGATTAGGGAGAATCCAAAGGCATTTTACTCCTACGCGAGGAATAGAGAATGATCAGGGAGAAGGTAGGGCCAATCAGGGATAGCGTAGGGAACTTGTGCTTGGAATCTGAGCAGATAGGGGAAGCCCTAAATGAGGTTTTTTTTGCTTTGGTTTTCACTAAGGAAAGGAACCTTGTTGTGAATGAGAACTTTGAGGAGCTGGGATACAGGCTGGAACAGATCAAGATTGATGAGGTTGATGTGCTGGAAATTTTGGCAAACATTAAGATTGATAAGTCCCCAGGACCAGACCAGATTTATCCTAGGCTACTCCGGGAAGCAAGAAAGGAGGTTGCAAAGCCGCTGGTGAAGATTTTTGCACCCTCACTCTCCACGGGAGTCATACAGAAGGATTGCTAGGAGGCCAATGTTGTTCCCCTTTTCAAGAAGGGTAATAGGCAAATCCCTGACAATTACAGACCACTTAGTCTTATGTTTGTGGTCAACAAGGTTTTGGAAAGAATTCTGAGGGATAGGATTTATGACTATTTGGAAAAGCATAGTGTGATTAAAGGCAGTCAGCATGGCTTTGTGAGGGGAAGGTCATGCCTCATAAATCTTATTGAGTTTTTTGAGGAAGTGACAGGACAGATCGATGAAGATCGAACTAGAGAATGTGGTGTATGAGGACTTCAGCAAGGCATTTGATAAGGTGGTCTCATCCATAAAGTCAGGAGGTATGGGTTACAGGGAGATTTGGCTATTTGGATTCAGAATTGGTTAGTTGACAGAAGGTGAGATGGAAAGTTCTGCCTGGAGATCAGTCTTAAGTGGTGTCCCACAGGGCTCTGTTCTTGGGTCTGTGCTCTTTGAGTTTTTATAAATGACTTGGATGAGGGGTGGGTTAGTAAATTTGCAGATGACACAAAGGTTGGAGGTGCTGTTGATAGTATTGAGGGTTATTGCAGGCTGCAGCGCAACATAGGCAGGGTGCAGAGCTGGGCAGTGAAATGGCAGATGGAATTCAACCTGGATAATGCGAAATGATGCAATTTGAAAGGTCGAACTCGAATTGCTGAATAAAGGATTAAAGGCAGGATTATTGGCAATGTGGAGGAACAGAGGGATCTTGGTGTTCAAGGACATAGTTCCCGCATATTTTCCACCCAAGTGGATAGGGTTATTAAGAAAGCATATGGTGTTTTGGCTTTCATTAACAGGGGGATCAAGTTTAAGAGACGAGAGGTTTTGCTACAACTCTACAAGTCCCTGGTGAGACCACACTTGGAATATTGTGTCCAGTTCTGGTTGCCCTACTGTAGGAAAGATACAGAGGCTTTGGAGAGGGTGCAAAGAAGGTTTGCTGGGATGCTGCCTGGACTGAAGGGCTTGCCTTATGAAGAGAGATTGACGAAGCTCAGACTTTTCTCTCTGGAGAGAAGGAGGAAGAGAGGAGACCTCTTTGTAGATCTCCCTGGGTCGTCTTTGGACTTCTGCTGCAAGGGTAAAAAAAGTACCGTTGATCGAGAGTGTTTTGGATGGCAGTCTCTCTCTCTCTCTCTCTCTCTCTCTCTCTCTCTCTCTCTCTCTCTCTCTCTCTCTCTCTCTCTCTCTCTCTCTCTCTCTCTCTCTCTCTCTCTCTCTCTCTCTCTCTCTCTCTCTCTCTCTCTCTCTCTCTTCCGGTTTTAGTATACTGGGGCATAATTTAAACAGATTGGCTAAATTCAAATTGTGGTCAAATTACTGAGGTATCTAATTTACAACCAAATGTTGCATATTTTCAATTTTTCAGAACACTCTGAGACTGCTGGTCAGTCACACAGCAGTTGTGCTCACTGCCAAAACAGCCTTCACTCTCCCTTAAAGGTACAGTATACACCTTCAACTTCATAACAGCATCTTCAATATTTGGAGATTTCTCCTTCTGTCAGCCTTACAGACAGTAAGTACCCATTTCCCACTACCCTGGGGCTGTGTTTGTGTGTGCGTAAGGCTTGAACTGATCACCCAACCTGGAGACAAGCAACAACACCAGTACCACAGGGAAACCATGTAAACATGGGGATTGTGGAAAGGCATTAAAATACTCATTCCTGTTGGAAATTCATCCGCACAGTCACTCTGGAGAGAAGCCATTCTCCTGCACTCAGTTTGGGAAAGGATTCACTCAGTCAACAACTCTGCTGACACACCAGCTATTTCACACAAGTGAGAGACCATTCACCTGTTGTCTCTGTGAGAAAGGATTCACTCAGAGTGACTGGTATATCAGGTTCTTACTGGGGAGAAGCTATTCATTCCCCTGCTCCATTTGAGAGAGGGATTTACTCAACTGTCACAGCCACTGATCCATCAACATGTTCAAACTGCGGAAAAAATATTCATCTGCCGTGTGGGAGAAAGGGTTCCCGAATACATCTAACCTTCTGACCCATCAGTGAGTTCACACTGTGTCAAGGCCATTCGCCTGCCCTGTGTGAGAGAAAGGATTCACAACTTCATCCAACTTCTGACACACCAGCAGATTCACACCTGGGAGTGACCTGTTCAACCAGTGCAAGTGGATTTAGTCAGCTCACACACCAGCAAGTCCACATGTGACTGCAGAGGTTGGAATATTCCATTATTCCTGTTGCTCGTGACATCCAGCATTGAATCAGGTATGTCCTGACAGTTAGGGTTTGTTTCTGCTGAAGTTACTTCCTTATCACGAGAGTAGAGTTGAAGATTCTTGTCATTGTAGCTGACAGCGTTCTTCGGGGTATAGTGACCCTTTAAAACCAGCTCTCTGTGATTGTTATGTAAAATTCAGGAAAATTTCACAGACAATTAGTGTGCAAGTAATATTGAATTTCTACTTCAAATGGAACTTGCTCCCTGTGATAAGAACTGAAATTTGATATCTGAAAGGTTCCCCGGCATTAAAATCTCCAGTAAGAAAGTGTTGATGAATCCTTTCTGACAATTGTTACTGAATCCTTGCGGACAATTCTAACTGAATCCTTGCAGACAATTCTTACTGATTCCTTGCTGACAATTCTTACTGAATCCTTGCTGACAATTCTTACTGATTCCTTGCTGATAATTCTTACTGAATCCTTGCAGACAATTCTTACTGATTCCTTGCTGACAATTCTTACTGATTCCTTGCTGACAATTCTTACTGAATACTTGCTGACAATTCTTACTGAATCCTTGCTGACAATTCTTACTGATTCCTTGCTGACAATTCTTACTGATTCCTTGCTGACAATTCTTACTGATTCCTTGCTGACAATTCTTACTGAATCCTTGCAGACAATTCTTACTGAATCCTTGCTGACAATTCTTACTGACTTGAACATTCCACACATGGCCCTACTTTCCTACCAGGAAGAATGGGAATCAAAGTTTAGGTCAGACCTGAGGCGATTGGTGTCAGGGACTGTGGGGCTGGATTAAATCAGACAGGCAGAGATTGGTATCAGGGACTGTGGGTCTGTTTTTTATCAGACAGGGGGAGATTGGTGTCAGGGACTGGGGCTGGTTTATATCAGACAGAGCAGATTGGTATCAGGGACTGTGGGTCTGGTTTATATCAGACAGGGGAGAATTGGTGTCAGTGATTGTGGAGGTGGTTTATGTCAGACAGGGGGAGATTGGTGTCAGGGACTGTCGGACTGGATTATATCAGACAGGGGGAGATTGGTGTCAGGGACTGTGGGTCTGGTTTATATCAGACAGGGGAGAATTGGTGTCCGTGATTGTGGAGGTGGTTTATATCAGACAGGGTGAGATTGGTGTCAGTGAATGTGGGTCTGGTTTATGTCAGACAGGGGGAGATTGGAGTCCGTGTGTGTGGGTCTGGTTTATATTAGACTAGGGGAGATATGTGTCAGTGACTGTAGAGCTGGCTTATATCGGACAGGGAGATGTTGGTGTCAGGCACTGTGGGGCTGGTTTATATCAGACAGGGGGAGATTGGTGTCAGTAACTGTGGGGCAGGTATATATCAGACAGGGGGAGATTGGTATCAGGGACTGTTGGTCTGGTTTATGTCAGGCAGGGTGAGATTGGTGTCAGGGACTGTGGGTCTGGTTTATATCAGACTGGGGGAGATTGGTGTCAGTGACTGTGGAGGTAGTTTATATCAGACAGGGAGAGATTGGAGTCAATGACTGTGGGTCTGGTTTATATCCGCAACGGGGAGATTGGTATCAGGGACTGTGGGCCTGGATTATATCAGACTGGGGGAGATTGGTGTCAGGGACTATGGGGCTGGTTTGTATCAGACAGGGGGAGATAGGCGTCAGTGACGATGGTGCTGGTTTATATTAGACAGGGGGAGATATGTGTCAGTGACTGTGGGCCTAGTTTATATCAGACGGGGGAGATTGGTGTCAGGGAGTGTGGGTCTGGTTTATATCAGACTGGGGGAGATTGGTGTCAGTGACTGTGGAGGTTTTTTTGTATCAGACAGGGGGAGATTGGTGTCAATGACTGTGGGTCTGGTTTATATCCGCAACGGGGAGATTGGTATCAGGGACTGTGGGCCTGGATTATATCAGACTGGGGGAGATTGGTGTCAGGGACTATGGGGCTGGTTTATATCAGACAGGGGGAGATAGGCGTCAGTGATTATGGTGCTGGTTTATATCAGACGGGGGAGATATGTGTCAGTGACTGTGGGTCTAGTTTATATCAGACGGGGCAGATTGTTGTCAGTGACTGTGGGACTGGTTCATATCAGACAGGGGGAGATTGGCATCAGGGACTGTGGGGCTGGTTTATGTCAGACAGGAGGAGAATGGTGTCAGTGACTGTGGGGCTGGTTTATATCAGACAGGGCGAGATTGGCGTCAGTGACTGTGGGTCTGGTTTATATCAGACTGGGGGAGATTAGTGTCAGGGACTGTGGGGTTGGTTTATGTCACACAGGAGGAGAATGGTGTCAGTGACTGTGGGGCTGGTTTATATCAGACAGGGCGAGATTGGCGTCATTGACCGTGGGTCTGGTTTATATCAGACTGGGGGAGATTAGTGTCAGGGACTGTGGGGTTGGTTTATATCAGACAGGGGGAGAGTGGTGTCAGTGACTGTGGGTCGGTTTATATCAGACAGCGGGAGATTGGTGTCAGTGACTGTGGGTCTTGTTTTTATTAGACAGGAGGAGATTGGTGTCAGTGACTGTGGGGTTAGTTTATATCAGAAAAGGGGAGATTGGGTTCACTGATAGTAGGTCTGGTTTGTATGAGACAATGGTAGATAAGTGTCAGTATCTGTGGGTCTGGTTTATATCAGACAGTGAGAAATTGGTGTCAATGTCAGTGGGGCTGGTTTATATCAGACTGGGGGAGATTGTTGTCAGGAACTGTGGGTCTGGTTTATATCAGACAGGGAGAGTTTGGCGTCAGTGACTGGAGAGCTGGTTTATATCAGACAGCGGGGAGATTGGTGTCAGGGAATGTGGGTCTGGTTTATATCAGACAGGGGCAGATTGGTGTCAGGGGCTGTGGTGCTGGTTTATATCAGACAAGGGGAGTTTGGTGTCAGTGACTATGGAGTTTATTTATATCAACGGTACCTGTGCTTTTCCAGCACCACTCTAATCTAGACTCTGGTTTCCAGCATCTGCAGTCCTTGATTTTACCTAGTTGGTTTTAATCCTACTGTGAATCCTCTTCCAAGGATGCCTGCCTTGAAGAAGTTTTCCTCCTCTCTCTACAAGATCTCTCCACTCTGCAGACTCCCTGCCTCTATTCCTCATGAAGTGCATTTGCCTGACGCATCGATTTTCCTGCTCCTCGGATGCCGCATGACCTGCCATGCGTTTCCAGCACCACTCTCATCAGGACTCTGTTTTCCAGAATCTGCAGTCCTTTTTTTAACCTAGTTGGTTTATATCAGACAGGCAGAGATTGGTGTCAGTGTCTATGGGGCTGGATTATATCAGACAGGAGGCGATTGGTGTCAGTGTCTGTGGGGCTGGATTATATCAGACAGGGGGATAATGGTGTCAATGACTGTGGGTCTTGTTTATATAAGACAGGAGGAGATTGCTGTCAGTGACTGTGGGGTTAGTTTATATCAGACAAGGGGAGATTGGGGTCCGTGATTGTGGGTCTGGTTTATATTAGACAAGGGGAGATTTGTGTCAGTAACTGTGGAGCTGGTTTATATCTGACAGGGAGAGATTGGTGTCAGGCACTGTTGGACTGGTTCATATCAGACAGGGGGAGATTGGCGTCAGGGAGTGTGGGACTGGCTTAGATCAGACAGGGGGAGATTGGTGTCAGGGTATGTGGGTCTGGTTTATATCAGAAAGGTCGAGATTGGGGTCAGTGACTGTGGGTCTGGTTGATATCAGACAGGGGGATATTTGTGGCAGTGATTGTGGGTCTGGTTTATATCAGACAGGGGGAGACTGGTGTCAATGACTGTGCGTCTGGTTTTATATCAGACAGGGGGAGATTGATGTCAGTGACTGTGGAGTTGGTTTATATCAGACGGTGGAGATTGGTTATCGTATGTGGGGCTGTTTTATATCAGACAGCAGGACATTGCGGTCAGTGTCTGTAGGGCTGGATTATATTAGACGGGGGAGATTGGTGTCAGGAACTGTGGGACTGGTTTATATCAGATAGGGTGAGATTGGTGTCAGGGACTGTGGGGCTGGTTTATATCAGACAGCGGGAAATTGGTGTCAGTGACTGTGGGTCTGTTTATATCAGACAGGAGGAACTTGCGGTCAATGACTGTGGGGCTGGTTTATGTCAGACAGGGGGATTTGTGTTTCAGTGACTGTGGGTCTGGTTTATATCAGACAGGCAGATATTGGTGTCAGTGTCTATTGGGGCTGGATTATATCAGACAGGAGGCGATTGGTGTCAGTGTCTGTGGGGCTGGATTATATCAGACAGGGGGATAATGGTGTCAATGACTGTGGGTCTTGTTTATATAAGACAGGAGGAGATTGCTGTCAGTGACTGTGGGTCTTGTTTATATAAGACAGGAGGAGATTGGTGTCAGTGACTGTGGGGTTAGTTTATATCAGACAAGGGGAGATTGGGGTCCGTGATTGTGGGTCTGGTTTATATTAGACAAGGGGAGATTTGTGTCAGTAACTGTGGAGCTGGTTTATATCTGACAGGGAGAAATTGGTGTCAGGCACTGTTGGACTGGTTCATATCAGACAGGGGGAGATTGGCGTCAGGGACTGTGGGTCTGGTTTATATCAGACAGGGGGATATTTGTGGCAATGACTGTCGGTCTGGTTTATATCAGACTGGGGGAGATTGGTGTCAAGGACTGTGGGTCTGGTTGATATCAGACAGGGGGTGATTGGTGTCAGTGACTGTGCGTCTGGTTTTATATCAGACAGGGCGAGATTGATGTCAGTGAATGTGGAGTTAGTTTATATCAGACGGTGGAGATTGGTGTCAGGGACTGTGGGAATGGATTATATCAGACAGGGGGAGATTAGTGTCAGTGACTGTCGGGCTGATTTATATCAGACAGTGCGAGAGTGGTGTCAGTGAATGTGGGGCTGGATTACATCAGACAGGAACAAATTGGGGTCAGTGTCTGTGGGGCTGGTTTATATCAGAAAAGTGGAGATTGGTGTCAGTGACTGTGTGTCTAGTTTCTGTCAGACATGGGGAGATTGGTGTCAGTGACTGTGGGGCTGGTTTATATCTGACAGGGCGAGATTGGTGTGAGTGACTGTGGGGCTGGATTATATCAGACAGGAGGAAATTGCGGTCAGTGTCTGTGGGGCTGGTTTAAATCAGACAGGAGGAGTTTGGTGTCAGGGAATGTGGGTCTGGTTTATATCAGACAGGAGGATATTTGTGGCAATAACTGTGGGTCTGGTTTATATCAGACAGGGGGAGATTGGTGTCAGGGACTGTGGGTCTGGTTTATATCAGACATGGGGATATTTGTGGCAATGACTGTGGGTCTGGTTTATATCAGACAGGGGGAGATGGATGTCAAGGACTGTGGGTCTGGTTTATATCAGACAGTGGGTGATTGGTGTCAGTTACCGTGCGTCTGGTTTTATATCAGACAGGGGGCGATTGATGTCAGTGACTGTGGAGTTGGTTTATATCAGACGGTGGAGATTGGTTATCGTATGTGTGGGGCTGGTTTATATCAGACAGGAGGACATTGCGGTCAGTGTCTGTAGGGCTGGTTTATATTAGACGGGGGAGATTGGTGTCAGGAACTGTGGGACTGGTTTATATCAGATAGGGTGAGATTGGTGTCAGGGACTTTGGGGCTGTTTATATCAGACAGGGGGAAATTGGTGTCAGTGACTGTGGGTCTGTGTATATCAGACAGGAGGAACTTGCGGTCAATGACTGTGGGGCTGGTTTATGTCAGACAGGAGGAGATTGGTGTCAAGGACTGTGGGTCTGGTTTATATCAGACAGGGGGATATTTGTTTCAGTGACTGTGGGTCTGGTTTATATCAGACAGGCAGATATTGGTGTCAGTGTCTATGGGGCTGGATTATATCAGACAGGAGGCGATTGGTGTCAGTGTCTGTGGGGCTGGATTATATCAGACAGGGGGATAATGCTGTTAATGACTTTGGGTCTTGTTTATATAAGACAGGAGGAGATTGGTGTCAGTGACTGTGGGTCTTGTTTATATAAGACAGGAGGAGATTGGTGTCAGTGACTGTGGGGTTAGTTTTTATCAGACAAGAGGAGATTGGGATCTGTGATTGTGGGTCTGGTTTATATTAGACAAGGGGAGATTTGTGTCAGTAACTGCGGAGCTTGTTTATATCTGACAGGGAGAGATTGGTGTCAGGCACTGTTGGACTGGTTCATATCAGACAGAGGGAGATTGGTGTCAGGGACTGTGGGACTGGTTTATATCAGACAGGGGGATATTTGTGGCAATGACTGTGGGTCTGGTTTATATCAGACTGGGGGAGATCGGTGTCAAGGACTGTGGGTCTGGTTGATATCAGACAGGGGGTGATTGGTGTCAGTGACTGTGCGTCTTGTTTTATACCAGACAGGGCGAGATTGATGTCAGTGAATGTGGAGTTAGTTTATATCAGACGGTGGAGATTGGTGTCAGGGATTGTAGGACTGGTTTATATCAGACATTGGGAGATTGGTGTCAGTGACTGTTCGTCCGGTTTATATCAGACATGGTGAGATTGGGGTCTGGGACTGAGGAGTTGGTTTATTTAAGACAGGACGAGATTGGTGTCAGTGACTGTGGGACTGGTTTATAACAGAGAGGGGTCGATTGGTATCAGGGACTGTGGAGCTGGTTTATATCAGACAGGGGGAGATTGGTGTCAGTGTCTGTGGAGCTGGTTGATATCAGACGGGGGAGATTAGTGTCAGGGACTGTGGGGCTGGTTTATATTAGACCGGGAGTGGTTGTTGTCAGGGACTGTGGGGCTGGTTTATATCCGACAGGGGAATATTGGAGTCAGGGCATGTGGGTCTGGTTTATATCAGACAGTGCGAGATTGATGTCAGTGACTGTAGGTCTGGTTTATATCAGACAGTGCCAGATTGACGTCAGTGACTGTGGGTCTGGTTTATATCAGACAGGGGGAGATTGGTGTCAGTGACTGTGGGGCTGGTTTATATCAGACAGGGCGAGATTGGTGTCAAAGTATTTGGGGCTGGATTATATCAGAAAGGAGAAAATTGCAGTCAGTGTCTGTGTGGCTGGTTTATATCAGTCAAGTGGAGATTGGTGTAAGGGACTGTGGGACTGGTTTATATCAGAGAGGGGGAGATTGGTATCAGGGACTGTGGAGCTGGTTTATATCAGACAGGGGGAGATTGGTGTCAGGGACTGTGGGGCTGGTTTATATCCGACAGGGGAAGATTGGAGTCAGGGACTATGGGGCTGGATTATATCAGACACGGGAAATTGGTGTCAGGGCATGTGGGTCTGGTTTATATCAGACAGGGGGAGATTGGTGTCAGTGACTGTGGGGCTGGTTTATGTTAGACAGTGCGAGATTGATGTCAGTGACTGTGGGTCTGGTTTATATCAGACAGAGGGAGATTGGTGTCAGTGACTGTGGGGCTGGTTTATATCAGACAGGGCGAGATTGGTGTCAGTGAATGTGGGGCTGGATTATGTCAGACAGGAGGAGATTGGTGGACAGGGGGATATTTGTGTCAGTGACTGTGGGTCTGGTTTATATCAGACAGGGGGAGATTGGTGTCAGTGACTGTGGGGCTGGTTTATAATTGACAGTGCAAGATTGATGTCAGTGACTGTGGGTCTGGTTTATATCAGACAGAGGGAGATTGGTGTCAGTGACTGTGGGGCTGGTTTATATCAGACAGGGTGTGATTGGTGTCAGTGACTGTGGGGCTGGTTTATGTCAGACAGGAGGAGATTTGTGGCAAGGACTGTGGGTCTGGTTTATATCAGACAGGGGGATATTTGTGTCAGTGACTGTGGGTCTGGTTTATATCAGACAGGGGGAGATTGGTGTCAGTGACTGTGGGTCGGTTTTATAGCAGACATGGGGTGATTGGTGTCAGTGACTGTTCGTCTGGTTTTATATCTGACAGGGAGAGACTGATGTCAGTGACTGTGGAGTTGGTTTATATCAGACGGGGGAGATTGTTTTTCGTGTGTGTGGGGTTGGTTTATATCAGGCAGCAGGACATTGCGGTCAGTGTTTTTGGGGCTGGTTTATATCAGACGGATGAGATTGGTGTCAGGGACAGTGGGGCTGGTTTACATCAGACAGGGGGAGATTGGTGTCAGGGACTGTGGAGTTTGTTTATTTCAGACAGGACGAGATTGGTGTCAGTGACTGTGGGACTGGTTTATATCAGAGAGGGGTAGATTGGTGTCAGTGTCTGTGGGGCTGGTTGATATCAGACGGGGGAGATTAGTGTCAGGGTCTGTGGGGCTGGTTTATATCAGACCGGGAGTGGTTGGTGTCAGGGACTGTGGGGCTGGTTTATATCCGACAGGGGAAGCTTGGAGTCAGGGACTATGGGGCTGGATTATATCAGACAGGGGGAAATTGGTGTCAGGGCATGTGGGTCTGGTTTATATTAGACAGTGCGAGATTGATGTCAGTGACTGTGGGTCTGGATTATATCAGACAGGGGGAGATTGGTGTCACTGACTGTGGGGCTGGTTTATATCAGACAGGGCGAGATTGGTGTCAAAGTATTTGGGGCTGGATTATATCCGACATGAGGAAATTGCAGTCAATGTCTGTGGGGCTGGTTTATATCAGTCAAGTGGAGATTGGTGTTAGGGACTGTGGAGCTGGTTTATATCAGACAGTGTGAGATTGGTGTCAGGGACAGTGGGGCTGGTTTATATCCGACAGGGGAAGATTGGAGTCAGGGACTATGGGGCTGGATTATATCAGACACGGGAAATTGGTGTCAGGGCATGTGGGTCTGGTTTATATCAGACAGGGGGAGATGGGTGTCAAGGACTGTGGGTCTGGTTTATATCAGACAGTGGGTGATTGGTTTCAGTGACTGTGCGTCTGGTTTTATATCAGACAGGGGGAGATTGATGTCAGTGACTGTGGAGTTGGTTTATATCAGGCGGTGGAGATTGCTTATCGTATGTGTGGGGCTGGTTTATATCAGACAGGAGGACATTGCGGTCAGTGTCTGTGGGGCTGGTTTATATCAGACGGGGGAGATTGGTGTCAGGAACTGTGGGACTGGTTTATATCAGATAGGGTGAGATTGGTGTCAGGGACTGTGGGGCTGGTTTATATCAGACAGCGGGAAATTGGTGTCAGTGACTGTGGGTCTGTTTATATCGGACAGGGGGAGATTGGTGTCAGTGACTGTGAGTCTGGTTTATATCAGGCAGGTGGAGATTGCGGTCAGTGTCTGTGGGGCTGGTTTATATCAGTCAAGGGGAGATTGATGTCAGTGACTGTCGAGTTGGTTTATTTCAGACTGGACGAGATTAGTGTCAGGGATGTGGGGCTCGTTTATATCAGACAGGGGGAGTTTAGTGTCAGTGACGCTGGGGCTGGTTTATATCAGACAGGGCGAGAATGGTGTCAGTGACTGTGGGGCTAGATTATATCAAACAGGAGGAACTTGCGGTCAGTGACTGTGGGGCTGGTTTATGTCAGACAGGTGGAGATTGGTGCCAAGGACTATGGGTCTGGTTTATATCAGACAGGGGGATATTTGTGTCAGTGAATGTGGGTCTGGTTTATATCAGACAGGGGGAGATTGGTGTCATTGACTGTGGGTCGTGTTTATAACAGACAGGGGGTGATTGGTGTCAGTGACTGTTCGTCTGGTTTTATATCAGACAGGGAGAGATTGACGTCAGTGACTGTGGAGTTGGTTTATATCAGACGGGGGAGATTGTTTTTCGTGTGTGTGGGGTTAGTTTATATCAGACAGCAGGACATTGCAGTCAGTGTTTTTGGGGCTGGTTTATATCAGACGGATGAGATTGGTGTCCGTGACTGTTCGTCCGGTTTATATCAGACACGGTGAGATTGGGGTCTGGGACTGTGGAGTTGGTTTATTTCAGACAGGACGAGATTGGTGTCAGTGACTGTGGGACTGGTTTATATCAGAGAGGGGTAGATGGGTATTAGGGACTGTGGAACTGGTTTATATCAGACAGGGGGAGATTGGTGTCAGTGTCTGTGGGGCTGGTTTATATCAGGCGGGGGGAGATTGGTGTCAGTGTCTGTGGGGCTGGTTTATATCAGACGGGGGAGATTGCTGTCAGGGACTGTGGGGCTGGTTTATATCAGACCGGGAGTGGTTGGTGTCAGGGACTGTGGGGCTGGTTTATATCCGACAGGGGAAGATTGGAGTCAGGGACTATGGGGCTGGATTATATCAGACAGGGGGACATTGGTGTCAGGGCATGTGGATCTGGTTAATATCAGACAGTGCGAGATTGATGTCAATGACTGTAGGGCTGGATTACATCAGACAGGAAGAAATTGGTTTCAGTGTCTGTGGGGCTTGTTTATATCAGAAAAGGGGAGATTGGTGTCAGTGACTGTGTGTCTAGTTTCTGTCAGACATGGGGAGATTGGTGTCAGTGACTGTGGGGCTGGTTTATATCTGACAGGGCGAGATTGGTGTGAGTGACTGTGGGGCTGGATTATATCAGACAGGAGGAGTTTGGTGTCAGGGACTGTGGGTCTGGTTTATATCAGACAGGAGGATATTTGTGGCAATAACTGTGGGTCTGGTTTATATCAGACAGGGGGAGATTGGTGTCAGGGACTGTGGGTCTGGTTTATATCAGACATGGGGATATTTGTGGCAATGACTGTGGGTCTGGTTTATATCAGACAGGGGGAGATGGGTGTCAAGGACTGTGGGTCTGGTTTATATCAGACAGTGGGTGATTGGTGTCAGTTACTGTGCGTCTGGTTTTATATCAGACAGGGGGAGATTGATGTCAGTGACTCTGGAGTTGGTTTATATCAGGCGGTGGAGGTCGGTTATCGTATTTGTGGGGCTGGTTTATATTAGACAGGAGGACATTGCGGTCAGTGTCGGTAGGGCTGGTTTGTATCAGACGGGGGACATTGGTGTCAGGAACTGTGGGACTGGTTTATATCAGACAGGGAGAGATTGGTGTCAGGGACTGTGGGGCTGGTTTATATCAGACAGCGGGAAATTGGTGTCAGTGACTGTGGGTCTGTTTATATCGGACAGGGGGAGATTGGTGTCAGTGACTGTGAGTCTGGTTTATATCAGGCAGGTGGAGATTGCGGTCAGTGTCTGTGGGGCTGGTTTATATCAGTCAAGGGGAGATTGATGTCAGTGACTGTCGAGTTGGTTTATTTCAGACTGGACGAGATTAGTGTCAGGGATGTGGGGCTCGTTTATATCAGACAGGGGGAGTTTAGTGTCAGTGACGCTGGGGCTGGTTTATATCAGACAGGGCGAGAATGGTGTCAGTGACTGTGGGGCTAGATTATATCAAACAGGAGGAACTTGCGGTCAGTGACTGTGGGGCTGGTTTATGTCAGACAGGTGGAGATTGGTGCCAAGGACTATGGGTCTGGTTTATATCAGACAGGGGGATATTTGTGTCAGTGAATGTGGGTCTGGTTTATATCAGACAGGGGGAGATTGGTGTCATTGACTGTGGGTCGTGTTTATAACAGACAGGGGGTGATTGGTGTCAGTGACTGTTCGTCTGGTTTTATATCAGACAGGGAGAGATTGACGTCAGTGACTGTGGAGTTGGTTTATATCAGACGGGGGAGATTGTTTTTCGTGTGTGTGGGGTTAGTTTATATCAGACAGCAGGACATTGCAGTCAGTGTTTTTGGGGCTGGTTTATATCAGACGGATGAGATTGGTGTCCGTGACTGTTCGTCCGGTTTATATCAGACACGGTGAGATTGGGGTCTGGGACTGTGGAGTTGGTTTATTTCAGACAGGACGAGATTGGTGTCAGTGACTGTGGGACTGGTTTATATCAGAGAGGGGTAGATGGGTATTAGGGACTGTGGAACTGGTTTATATCAGACAGGGGGAGATTGGTGTCAGTGTCTGTGGGGCTGGTTTATATCAGGCGGGGGGAGATTGGTGTCAGTGTCTGTGGGGCTGGTTTATATCAGACGGGGGAGATTGCTGTCAGGGACTGTGGGGCTGGTTTATATCAGACCGGGAGTGGTTGGTGTCAGGGACTGTGGGGCTGGTTTATATCCGACAGGGGAAGATTGGAGTCAGGGACTATGGGGCTGGATTATATCAGACAGGGGGACATTGGTGTCAGGGCATGTGGATCTGGTTAATATCAGACAGTGCGAGATTGATGTCAATGACTGTAGGGCTGGATTACATCAGACAGGAAGAAATTGGTTTCAGTGTCTGTGGGGCTTGTTTATATCAGAAAAGGGGAGATTGGTGTCAGTGACTGTGTGTCTAGTTTCTGTCAGACATGGGGAGATTGGTGTCAGTGACTGTGGGGCTGGTTTATATCTGACAGGGCGAGATTGGTGTGAGTGACTGTGGGGCTGGATTATATCAGACAGGAGGAGTTTGGTGTCAGGGACTGTGGGTCTGGTTTATATCAGACAGGAGGATATTTGTGGCAATAACTGTGGGTCTGGTTTATATCAGACAGGGGGAGATTGGTGTCAGGGACTGTGGGTCTGGTTTATATCAGACATGGGGATATTTGTGGCAATGACTGTGGGTCTGGTTTATATCAGACAGGGGGAGATGGGTGTCAAGGACTGTGGGTCTGGTTTATATCAGACAGTGGGTGATTGGTGTCAGTTACTGTGCGTCTGGTTTTATATCAGACAGGGGGAGATTGATGTCAGTGACTCTGGAGTTGGTTTATATCAGGCGGTGGAGGTCGGTTATCGTATTTGTGGGGCTGGTTTATATTAGACAGGAGGACATTGCGGTCAGTGTCGGTAGGGCTGGTTTGTATCAGACGGGGGACATTGGTGTCAGGAACTGTGGGACTGGTTTATATCAGACAGGGAGAGATTGGTGTCAGGGAATGTGGGTCTCGTTGACATGAGACAGGGGGAGATTTGTGTCAATGACTGTGGGGTTGGGTTATATCAGACAGGGGGATATTGGTGACAGTGACTGTGAGTCTGGTTTATATCAGACAGGAGGAGATTTGTGTCAGTGAATCTGGGTTGGTTTATTTCAGACAGTGGGTGATTGGTGTCAGTGACTGTGGGTCTGGTTTTATATCTGACAGGGGAGATTGGTGTCAGTGACTGTGGGGCTGGTTTATATTAGATAGGGTGAGATTGGTGTCAGGGACTGTGGTACTGGTTTATATCAGACATGGGGAGATTTCTGTCAGTGACTGTGGGCTGGTTTATATCAGGCAGGGGAGATTGATGTCAGTGACTGTGGGTCTAGTTAAGATCAGACATGGGTAGATTGATGTCAGTGACTGTGGAGCTGGTTTATAACAGACAGGAGGAAATTGAGGTTAGTGACTTTGGCATTGGTTTATATCAGACAGGCAGAGATTGGTGTAAGGGAGTGTGGGACTGGTTTATATCAGAGACGGATAGATTGGTATCAGGGACTGTGGAGCTGGTTTATATCAGACAGGGGGAGATTGGTGTCAGTGTCTGTGGGGCTGGTTTATATCAGACGGGGGAGATTTGTGTCCGGGTCTGTGAGGCTGGTTTATATCAGACCGGGAGTGGTTGGTGTCAGGTACTGAGGGACTGGTTTATATCCGACAGGGGAAGATTGGAGTCAGGGACTATGGGGCTGGATTAGATCAGACATGGGGAGATTGGTGTCAGGGACTGTGGGTCTGGTTTCTACCAGACAGTTTGAGATTGATGTCAGTGACTGTGGGGCTGGTTTATATCAGAAAGGGGGAGATTTGTTTCAGTGAATGTGGGTTGGTTTATTTCAGACAGGAGGAGATTGGTGTCAGTGACTGTGGGTCTGGTTTTATATCTGACAGGGTGAGATTGGTGTCAGTGACTGAGGAGTTGGTTTATATCAGACGGTTGAGATTGGTTTCCGTGAGTGTGGGGCTGGTTTACACCAGACAGGGGGAGATTGGTGTCAGGGACTGTGGGACTGGTTTATTTCAGACGGGGGAGATTGATGTCAATGACTGTGGGGTTCTTATATATGAGACAAGGGGAGATTGGTGTCAGTGAATGTGGGTCTGGTTTATATCCGACAGGGGGAGATTGGTGTCAGTGACTGTGGTGCTGGTTTATATCAGACATGGGGAGATTTTTGTCAGTGACTGTGGGCTGGTTTATATTAGGCAGGGGAGATTGGTGTCAATGGCTGTGGGTCGAGTTAAGATCAGACATGGGGAGATTGGTGTCATTGACTATTGGGCTGGGTTATATCAGACACTGCGAGATTGGTGTCAGAGACTGTGGGATGGATTATATCAGACAGGAGGAAATTGCGGTCAGTGACTTTGGCGTTCGTTTATATCAGACAGGCAGAGATTAGCGTAAGGGACTGTGGGACTGGTTTATATCAGAGAGGGGGTAGATTGATATCAGGGACTGTGGAGCTTGTTTATACCAGATAGGGTGAGATTGGTGTCAGGGTATGTGGGTCTGGTTGATATCAGACAGGGGGAGATTGGTGTCAGTGACTGTGGGTCTGGTTTATATCAGACAGGGGGAGATTGCGGTCAGTGTCTGTGGGGCTAGTTTATATCAGACAAGGGGAGATTGGTGTCAGTGACTGTGAAGTTGGTTTATTTCAGACAGGACGAGATTGGTGTCATGGACTGTGGGGCTGGTTTATATCAGGCAGGGGGAGATTGGTGTCAGTGACTGTGGGTCCGTTTTATATCAGACAGGGGGAGATTGGTGTTCGTGACTGTCGTGCTGGTTTATATCATACAGGGGGAGATTGGTGTCAGTGACTGTGGAGTTAGTTTATTTCAGACAGGATGAGATTGGTGTCAGTGACTGTGGGGCTGGTTTATATCAGACAAGGGGAGATTGGTGTCAAGGACTGTGGAGCTGTTTTATATCAGACAGGGGTTGCTTGTTTTCAGTGACTGTGGGACTGGTATAAATCAGACAGGGGGAGATTGGTTTCCAGGCATGTGGGATTGGTTTATCTCAGACATGGGGAGATTTTTGTCAGTGACTGTTGGGCAAGTTTATATCAGACAGGGGAGATATTGTCAGTGACTGTGGGGCTGGTTTGTTTTCGGACAAGTGGAGATTGGTGTCAGTGACTTTGGAGTTGGTTTATTTCAGACAGGATGAGATTGGTGTCAATGACTGTGGGTCGTGTTTATATCAGACAATGGGAGATTGGTGTCAGTGACTGTGGCTTTGGTTTATTTTAGACAGGACGAGAATGGTGTCAGGGACTGTGGGGCTGGTTTATATCAGACAGGGGGAGTTTGGTATCAGTGATTGTGGAGGTCGTTTATATCAGACATGGATATATTGGTGTCAGTGACTGTGGGACTGGGTTATATCAGACAGGGGGAGATTAGTGTCAGGGCATGTGGGTTTAGTTTATATCAGACATGGGGAGATTTTTGTCAGTGACTGTTGGGGTGGTTTATATCAGACAGTGGAGATTAGTGTCAGTGACTGTGGGGCTGGATTATAACCGACAGGAGGAGATTGCGGTCAGTGTCTGTGGGGCTGGTTTGGATCAGACAAGGGGAGATTGGTGTCAGTGACTGTGGAGTTGGTTGATTTCATACAGGACGACATTGGTGTCAGTGACGGTGGGGCTTGTTTATATCAGATAGGGGGAGATTGGTGTCAGTGACTGTGGGCTGGTTTATATCAGGCAGGGGAGATTGGTGTCAGTGACTGTGGGCCTAGTTAAGATCAGACATGGGGAGATTGGTGTCATTGACTGTGTGGCTGGTTTATATCAGACAGGGCGATGTTGGTGTCAGTGACTGTGGGGCTGGATTATATCAGACAGGAGGAAATTGCGGTCACTGTCTGTGGGGTTGTTGTATATCAGACAAGGGGAGATTGGTGGCAGTGACTGTGGAGTTGGTTTATTTCAGACAGGACGAAATTGGTGTCATTTACTGTGGGGCTGGTTTATATGAGACAGGAGGAGATTGGTGTCAGGGACTGTGGGTCTGGTTTTTATCAGACTGGGGCAGATTGGTGTCAGGGGCTGTGGGGCTGGTTGATATCAGACAGGGGGAGATTGGTGTCAGTGACTGTGGGTCTGGTTTATATCAGACAGGGGGAGATTGCGGTCAGTGTCTGTGGGGCTAGTTTATATCAGACAAGGGGAGATTGGTGTCAGTGACTGTGAAGTTGGTTTATTTCAGACAGGACGAGATTGGTGTCATGGACTGTGGGGCTGGTTTATATCAGGCAGGGGGAGATTGGTGTCAGTGACTGTGGGTCCGTTTTATATCAGACAGGGGGAGATTGGTGTTCGTGACTGTCGTGCTGGTTTATATCATACAGGGGGAGATTGGTGTCAGTGACTGTGGAGTTAGTTTATTTCAGACAGGATGAGATTGGTGTCAGTGACTGTGGGGCTGGTTTATATCAGACAAGGGGAGATTGGTGTCAAGGACTGTGGAGCTGTTTTATATCAGACAGGGGTTGCTTGTTTTCAGTGACTGTGGGACTGGTATAAATCAGACAGGGGGAGATTGGTTTCCAGGCATGTGGGATTGGTTTATCTCAGACATGGGGAGATTTTTGTCAGTGACTGTTGGGCAAGTTTATATCAGACAGGGGAGATATTGTCAGTGACTGTGGGGCTGGTTTGTTTTCGGACAAGTGGAGATTGGTGTCAGTGACTTTGGAGTTGGTTTATTTCAGACAGGATGAGATTGGTGTCAATGACTGTGGGTCGTGTTTATATCAGACAATGGGAGATTGGTGTCAGTGACTGTGGCTTTGGTTTATTTTAGACAGGACGAGAATGGTGTCAGGGACTGTGGGGCTGGTTTATATCAGACAGGGGGAGTTTGGTATCAGTGATTGTGGAGGTCGTTTATATCAGACATGGATATATTGGTGTCAGTGACTGTGGGACTGGGTTATATCAGACAGGGGGAGATTAGTGTCAGGGCATGTGGGTTTAGTTTATATCAGACATGGGGAGATTTTTGTCAGTGACTGTTGGGGTGGTTTATATCAGACAGTGGAGATTAGTGTCAGTGACTGTGGGGCTGGATTATAACCGACAGGAGGAGATTGCGGTCAGTGTCTGTGGGGCTGGTTTGGATCAGACAAGGGGAGATTGGTGTCAGTGACTGTGGAGTTGGTTGATTTCATACAGGACGACATTGGTGTCAGTGACGGTGGGGCTTGTTTATATCAGATAGGGGGAGATTGGTGTCAGTGACTGTGGGCTGGTTTATATCAGGCAGGGGAGATTGGTGTCAGTGACTGTGGGCCTAGTTAAGATCAGACATGGGGAGATTGGTGTCATTGACTGTGTGGCTGGTTTATATCAGACAGGGCGATGTTGGTGTCAGTGACTGTGGGGCTGGATTATATCAGACAGGAGGAAATTGCGGTCACTGTCTGTGGGGTTGTTGTATATCAGACAAGGGGAGATTGGTGGCAGTGACTGTGGAGTTGGTTTATTTCAGACAGGACGAAATTGGTGTCATTTACTGTGGGGCTGGTTTATATGAGACAGGAGGAGATTGGTGTCAGGGACTGTGGGTCTGGTTTTTATCAGACTGGGGCAGATTGGTGTCAGGGGCTGTGGGGCTGGTTTATATCAGACAGGGGGAGATTGGTGTCAGTGACTGTTTGGGATGGTTTAGATTAGACCGGAGGAGATTGGTGTCGGGGACTGTGGATCTGGTTTACATGAGACAGGGGGAGATTGGTGTCAGGGATTGTGCAGTTGGGTTATACCAGACAGGGGCAGATTGGTGTCAGTGACTGTGGGTCTGTTTTATATCAGACAGGGACAGATTGGTGTCAGGGACTGTGGGGCTGGTTTATATCAGAAAGGGGGAGATTTGTGTCAGTGACTGTGGGTTTGTTTATTTCAGACAGGGGTTTATTGGTGTCAGTGACTGTGGGTCTGGTTTTTATATCTGACAGGGGGAGATTTGTGTCAGTGACTGAGGAGTTGGTTTATATCAGACGGTTGAGATTAGTTTCCGTGAGTGTGGGGCTGGTTGAGATCAGACAGGGGGAGATTGGTGACAGGGACTGTGGGAGTGGTTTATTTCAGACTGGGAGAGGCTGGTGTCAATGACTGTGAGTTTGGCATGTATCAAACAAGGGGAGATTGGTGTCAGTGACTGTGGGTCTGGTTTATGCCAGACAGGGGGAGATTGGTGTCAGTGACTGTGGGGCTGGTTTATATTAGACCGGAGGAGATTGGTGTCAGGGACTGTGGGATTGGTTTACATGAGACAGGGGGAGATTTGTGGCAGTGACTGTGGGGTTGGGTTATATCAGACAGGGGGAGATTGGTGTCAGGGACTGTAGGACTGGTTTTTTTTCAGACTGTGGGAGACTGGTGTCAATGACTGTGTGGTTGGTATATATGAGACAAGTGGAGGTTGGTGTCTGGGCATGTGGGTCTGGTTTATATCAGACAGGGGGAGATTGGTGTCAGGGTCTATGGGTCTGGTTTATATCAGACAGGGGGAGATTGGTGTCAGGGTCTATGGGGCTGGATAATGTCAGACAGGGGGAGATTGGTTTCAGGGCATGTGGGTCTGGTTTATATCAGACAGGGGGAGATTGGTGTCAGTGACTGTGGTGCTGGTTTATTTCAGACATGGGGAGTTTTTTGTCAGTGACTGTGAACTGGTTTATATCAGGCAGGGGAGATTGGTGTCAGTGATTGTGGGGCTGGTTTATATCAGACAGTGCGTGATTAGTTTCAGTGACTGTGTGTATGGATTATATCAGACAGGAGGAAATTGCGGTCAGTGACTGTGGCGTTGGTTTATATCAGACAGGCAGAGATTAGTGTCAGGGACTGTGCGACTGGTTTATATCAGAGAGGGGTAGATTGGTATCAGGGACTGTGGAGCTGGTTTATACCAGACAGGAGGAGATTGGTGTCAGGGACTGTGGGGTTGGATTATATCACACAGTGGGAGATTGGTGTCAGTGAATGTGGGTTTGTTTATTTCAGACAGGGGGAGATTGGTGTCAGTGACTGTGGGTCTGGTTTTATATCTGACAGGTGGAGACTGGTGTCACTGACTGAGGAGTTGGTTTATATCAGACGGTTGAGATTAGTTTCCGTGAGTGTGGGGCTGGTTTATATCAGACAGGGGGAGATTTGTGACAGGGACTGTGGGACTGGTTTATTTCAGACAGGGGGAGGCTGGTGTCAATGACTGTGGGGTTGGTATATATCAAAGAAGTGGAGATTGGTGTCTGTGATTGCGGGGCTGGTTTATATCAAGCAAGGGGAGATTGGTGTCAGTGACTGTGGGGCTGGTTTATATTAGACCGGAGGAGATTGGTGTCAGCGACTATGGGTCTGGTTTACATGAGACAGTGGGAGATTAAGTCAGTGACTGTGGGGTTGGGTTGTATCAGACAGGGGGAGATTGGTGTCAGTGACTCTGGGTCTGTTTTATATCAGACAGGGAGAGTTTGGTGCCATTGACTGTGGGGCTGGTTTATATCAGAAAGGGGGAGATTTGTGTCAGTGAATGTGTTTTGGTTTATATCTGACAGGGGGAGCTTGGTGTCAGTGACTGAGGAGTTGGTTTATATCAGACGGTTGAGATTAGTTTCCGTGAGTGTGGGGCTGGTTTATATCAGACAGGGGGAGATTGGTGACAGGGACTGTGGGACTGGTTTATTTCAGACAGGGGGAGGCTGGTGTCAATGACTGTGGGTTTGGTATATGTCAAACAAGGGGAGATTGGTGTCAGTGATTGTGGGGTTGGTTTATATCAAGCATGGGGAGATTGGTGTCAGTGACTGTGGAGTTGGTTTATTTCAGACAGGACGAGATTGGTGTCAGTGACTGGGAGTCTGGTTTATGTCAGACAGGGGGACATTGGTGTCAGTGACTGTGGGGCTGGTTTATATTAGACCGGAGTAGATTGGTGTCAGGGACTGTGGGTCTGGTTTACATGAGACAGGACGAGATTGGTGTCAGTGACTGTGGGTCTGGTTTATGTCAGACAGGGGGACATTGGTGTCAGTGACTGTGGGGCTGGTTTATATTAGACCGGAGGAGATTGGTGTCAGCGACTATGGGACTGGTTTACATGAGACAGTGGGAGATTGGTGTCAGTGACTGTGGTGCTGGTTTATTTCAGACATGGGGAGATTGGTGTCAGTGACTGTGGGTCTGTTTTATATCAGACAGGGACAGTTTGGTGCCATTGATTGTGGGGCTGGTTTATATCAGAAAGGGGGAGGTTTGTGTCAGTGAATGTGTTTTGGTTTATTTCAGACAGGGGGAGATTGGTGTCAGTGACTGTGGGTCTGGTTTTATATCTGACAGGTGGAGACTGGTGTCACTGACTGAGGAGTTGGTTTATATCAGACGGTTGAGATTAGTTTCCGTGATTGTGGGGCTGGTTTATATCAGAGAGGGGGAGATTGGTGACAGGGACTTTGGGACTGGTTTATTTCAGACAGGGGGAGGCTGGTGTCAATGACTGTGGAGTTGGTATATATCAAAGAAGTGGAGATTGGTGTCAGTGATTGCGGGGCTGGTTTATATCAAGTAAGGGGAGATTGGTGTCAGTGACTGTGGAGTTGTTTATTTCAGACAGGACGAGATTGGTGTCAATGACTGTGTGTCTGGTTTATGTCAGACAGGGGGAGATTGGTGTCAGGGACTTTGGGACTGGTTAATTTCAGACAGAGGGAGACTGGCGTCAACGACTGTGGGGTTGTTATATATGAGACAAAGGGAGATTGGTGTCAGTGATTTTGGGTCTGGTTTATATCAGAAAGGGGGAGATTGGTGTCAGTGACTGTGGGGTGGGATTATATCAGACAGGAGGAAATTGGGGTCACTGTCTGTGGGGTTGGTTTATATCAGACAAGGGGAGATTGGTGTCAGTGACTGTGGAATTGGTTTATTTCAGACAGGTCGAGATTGGTGTCATTTACTGTTTGGCTGGTTTATATCAGACAGGAGGAGATTGGTGTCAGGGACTGTGGGTCTGGTTTTTATCAGACTGGGGCAGATTGGTGTCAGGGACTGTGGGTCTGGTTTATATCAGACAGGGGGAGATTGGTGTCAGGGACTGTGGGTCTGGTTTATATCAGACAGGGCGTGATTTGCTGTCAGTGACTGTGTGTCTGGTTTTATATCTGACAGGGGGAGATTGGTGTCATTGACTGCGGAGTTGGTTTATATCAGACGGTTGAGATTGGTTTCCGTGAGTGTGGGGCTTGTTTACATCAGACAGGGGGTGATTGGTGTCAGGGACTGTGGGACTGGTTTATTTCAGACAGGGGGAGACTGGTGTCCATGACTGTGGGGTTGGTATATATGAGACAAGGGGAGATTGGTGTCAGTGATTGTGGGTCTGGTTTATATCAGACAGGGGGAGATTGGTGTCAGGGTCTATGGGGCTGGATAATGTCAGACAGGGGGAGATGTGTGTCAGGGCATGTGGGTCTGGTTTATATCAGACAGGGGGAGATTGGTGTCAGTGACTGTTGTGCTGGTGTATATCAGACATGGGGAGTTTTTTGTCAGTGACTGTGGGCTTGTTTATATCCGGCAGGGAAGATTGGTGTCAGTGACTGTGGGTCTCGTTAAGATCAGACATGGGGAGATTGGTGTCAGTGATTGTGGGGCTGGTTTGTTTCAGACAGTGCGTGATTGGTTTCAGTGACTATGGGGCTTGATTATATCAGAAAGGAGGAAATTGCAGTCATTGACTGTGGCGTTGGTTTATATCAGACAGGCAGAGATTGGTGTCTGGGACTGTGCGACTGGTTTATATCAGAGAGGGGTAGATTGGAATCAGGGACTGTCGAGCTGGTTTATACCAGACAGGGGGAGATTGGTGTCAGTGACTATGGGGCTGGATTATATCAGACAGGGGGAGTTTGGTGTCAGTGACTGTGGAGTTGGTTTATATCAGACAGGGGGAGATTGGTGTTAGTTGCTGTGGAGCTGGTTTATATCAGACAGTGGGAGATTGGTGTCATTGACTGTGGAGCTGGTTTATACTAGTCAGGCGGAGATTGGTGTCAGCGGCTTTGGGTCTGGTTTATATCAGACAAGGGGAGGTTGGTGTCAGGGACTTTGGTGTTGGTTTATATCACACAGAGCGAGATTGGTGTCAGGGACTGTCGATGTGGTTTATTTCAGAGAAGGGGAGATTGGTATCAGGGACTCTGGGTCTGGTTAAAATCCGACAGGGCGAGACTGGTGTCAGGGACTGTGGGTCTGGTTTATATCAGACAGTGGGAGATTGGTGTCAGTGACTATGGGTCTGGTTTATATCAGACAGTGGGAGATTGGTGTCAGTGACTGTGCGTCTGGTTTATATCAGACATCGTTAGATTGGTGTCACGGACTGTGGGTCTGGTTTATATCAGACAGGTGGAGATTGGTGTCAGTGACTGTGGGGTTGGTTTAAATCAGACTAGAGGAAAATGTCGTTGTCTGTGCGGCAGGGTGAAATCAGACATGGGGAGATTTGTGCCTGTGGGGTGGTTTATATTCGACTGGGGGTGATTGGTGTCAGTGAGTTAAGGGCTGGTTTCTATCTGACAGGAGTAGTTCGCTGTCACTTACTGTGGTGAGGACGCTATAAAGCCAGAAAGGGATCAGTTCCATGTTTTAATTCTCTTTCAAGCCATACTGGGCACTCAAGAGTTAAACATTCTACTGTGAAACAGACTCACTACAGAATTAATTACAAAATAAACAGAACATCTCAGTCGGATAACAGAATCTTCGAGAAGCAGTCTATTGCAGCCACACATGTGGATTCCTCTGCAGCCTCAGGTAAAGTTATTTGTCCTCCCCAGCCAAGATTGGTAGCCTTGGCCGCAACCCTGTTAAACTGCCTCCTGCTCCCATTATCTTGCTTTGTCTCCGTATTAGCATAGGGATGTGAATTCCCAATTGAAAACAGACAAAACCCTTCAGTCTTAATCTCTTCCCATTGACACATGATCATGAAGAATACGATAATCAGTCGCTGTAATCCATTCACTCATTATCGTAGGACATCAATATTCACCGGGCCTTAAGCAATGTAACGACAATCAAACTTTTGTATTATTCCCATAAAAAGTACGGCCTTTGTGTGTAGAGCAGAGATTAGTGGAGAAGTGTCACCGCAAGTAGACACACGACTCCTTTCAGGGTTTTTGAGAATCTCACACTGCACTCCGACAACAAAGCATCTGCTGTTGGACTGAAACTTGTGTCGTCTGGATTTGTGGAACAAAATATACATTTAACAGCCTCACAATTCTATATTTGAGTTTTAATTTTCAATCATGAAGTGCCCGCTTTGCCTCTCCATATCTAACAAACAATCAGATTTCACCTCTGCAGCCTCAGATCCTCTCTGTAACCACAAATAAACGCTGAGTGCAGAAGAAATGTCGCAGGTCCAGAAGCATCTGCAGAGAATGAGAACAGAGTTCAACTCCAGGTCTGACAGTGTGTCAGAATAATGCTCCATCTTGTGGCACTTCCACATTGACAATTGTTAGTGCCAACACCTCAATGAAAGTCTCTTCATTGTCCTTTTTTTTTCGAATCGCAGCAGTCTACAATGCAGAACAAGTCCCTTCAGTCCATTGATTCTGGGCCAATCAAAAACCACCTTCAAACTATGGTAACTTCATTTCTCAGCCCTCAACCCATCACCTTGTATAAGGTAAAAACAAGGACTGCAGATGCTGGAAACCAGAGTCTAGATTAGTGTGTTGCTGGAAAATCCCAGCAACTCAGGTAGCATCCGAGGAGCAGGAAAATTGACGTTTCGGGCAAGCAGTACAGACTACAGATTCAGGTTCTCCTTCAAGACCCATCACCTTGTATGTCTTGGCATTGCAAGTGCACTTCTGAATATTTCTTCAATGATTTGAGAGCTTCTGTGTGCAATACCCTTCTGGCAGTGAATTCAGTTTCTCACCTGTCTTTTTGCTTCATTACACAGACCATGAGTATAGGAGTTAGGACATCATGTTGAGGTTGTACAGGCCTCTTCTAGAATACTGTGTCCAATTCTGGTCTCCCTGTTCAAGGAGGGGTATTGTTAAACTGTACAGAAAATATTTACAAGATGTTGCCAGGACTGGAGAGTTTGAGTTATATGGAAAGGAGCTTGAAGGTTGAGGGGCGACCCTACAGACGTTTACAATATAATAAGGGGCATATATAAGGTGAATGTCAGATGTCTTTTCCCTCGGGTGATAGACTTCAGGGCTTGTATATGAAGAGGAAGGGATTAGAGGGATATGGACCAAGTACTGCTAAATGGGACTAGGGTAAGTTAGGATATCTAGTCAGCATGGACGAGTTGGGTCGAAGGATCTATTTCTGTACTGTACGTCTCTATTACTCGATGACATGGTTGAGATGTATAAAATAATGAGAGGTGTTCATAAGGTAGATAGTGAGGAAATTTTCCCCTTGGACTAGAGAGCTTATTCCACCCTAGACTTCAGGACTAGGGGACATACTTTTAAAGTGAGAGGAGAAAGATTTAAAAGGGAAATGATGGACAACTTTTCTACACAGAGAGTGGTTCGTGTGTGAATGAACTTCCAGAGGAGTTAATGGATGCAGGTACAGTTCCAATGTTTAAAAGATATTTGGATAAACAGGAAAGAATTGGAGGGATATGGGCCAGGAGCAGGCGGTGGGATTATGATTAGCATTGACTTGGGGGGAATCAAAAGGTCTGTTTCCGTGCTGTATGACTTTATCACTGACATTCCCCTTAAGTCTCCTGCCCCTTACCTCAAATATCTGCACTGCCTTCCAGTCATTACAGCATTTGTCTTAACTGGTTCCTCCATCAAGGGGAATATTTCCTTACTGTCTACCCAATCAACACCTCTCATTATTTGATACATCTCAATGATGTCATAGAGTCAGACAGATGTACAACACACAAACAGATCCTTCAGCCCAACTCGTCCATGCCAACCAGATATCCGAAATTAACCTAGTCCCATTTACCAACACTTCGCCCTCTAACCCCTTCCAATTCAAGTTAAAAATCACAAAACATCAGGTTATAGTCCAACTGGTTTATTTGGAACCATTAACTTTCAGAACGCTGCTCCTTCATCAGGTGGTGGTGGAGTTTTCTAATACCCCTCCTGATACCTTTTATATGTTACTAGCCGCGTACTGGCCTGCACTTCCCCTTGCATACACGCACCGCCTGTGGCATGAAAAGGTTGGCCCTTAGGACCTTGTAAATCTTTCTCCTCTCAACCTAAACCTATGCCCTCTAGTTCTGGACTACCACACCCCAAGGAAAAGACCTTGTCTATTTACCCTATCCATGCCTCCATGATTTGATAAACGTCTGGAAGGTCACTCCTCAGCCTCCAACACTCCAGGGAAAACAGATCCAGCCTATTCAGCCTCCCCCTGGAGTTCAAACCCTCCAACCCTGGCAACATGCATGTAAATCTTTTTTGAACCCTTTCAAATTTCACAACATCCTTTCTACAGTAATCAGAGCAGAATTGCACACAATACTCCAAAGGTGGCCTAACTCCTAACCAATGTCCTGTACAGCCACAACATGACTACCAAACTCCTTTACTCAATACTCTGACCAATAAAGGAAAGCATACAAAAAGCCTTCTCCACTATCCTATCTACCTGCAACTCCCCTCTCAATCTCTCTGGTCTATGGAAAATGACCCAATCTTTCCAGTCTCTCTTCATAACTGAAACTCTCCAGCTCAGACAACATCCTTCCAAGTCTCGACTACTCGCATATCCCTCCTTAAATGTGGATTCCAGAAATGCAGACAACAAGCTAGCTGTCCCCTAGCCAATGTTTTCGACAGTTCCGACAGAACTTCCCAGCTCAAACTCTGTGCTTAACAAGGAAAGGCGAGTTTATCACCTGTCCCGGTGTTTAAGTGACTGATGGACAGGCACAGCAAGGTCCCTCTGATCTTCAGTGCCTTCCAGGGCCCTATAGTTCATCATGTATTCCCTTACCATGTTTGTCCCCCTATGGTCTAATTCTATCTTCCTCACTCTTTGCCAGCACATTAGTTTTCATATCATCCGTGAACTCACTGATCAATCCTCCAACTTTCAATTGAAAGTTATTTCTATAAACCTAGAAACTACGAGGACCCAATATTGGCCTCTGCAAGATCCCACTGGGCACATGCTTCCAGTTACAGAAGCGATCTCAACCATCACCCTCTGCTTCCTGCCACTCAGCCCATTGTGGATCCAATTTGCCAAATTTCCTTGGGTGCCATAGGCTCTTGTCTTTGCCATCAGTGTCCCATGCAGGACCTTCTCAAAAGCCCCACTGAATTCAAAGCAGCCTACACCAAATGAATTGCTGTCACCTACACATCTGGCCACCTCTTTGATAAATTCAAGCAGCTTGGTCAGATATGTCCTTCCTTTAATAAAACCACACCTACTGTTCTTGATTAACCCCTGCCTGCTCCAAGTGCAGATTCATTCTGTCCCGAAGTATTCATTCCAAGAGTTTCCCCACCGTCAGACCAATTGGCTTGTATATTCCTGGTTTCTCCCTCCTTCCTTCTTGAAAACCTTGTCACATTGGCTGTTTTTAATTGGTGGGCGGCACGGTGGCACAGTGGTTAGCACTGCTGGCTCACAGCGCCAGAGACCCGGGTTCAATTCCCGGCTCAGGCGACTAACTGTGTGGAGTTTGCACGTTCTCCCCGTGTCTGCGTGGGTTTCCTCCGGGTGCTCCGGTTTCCTCCCACAGTACAAAGATGTGCAGGTCAGGTGAATTGGCCATGCTAAAATTGCCCGTAGTGTTAGGTAAGGGGTAGATGTAGGGGTATGGGTGGGTTGCGCTTCGGCGGGGCGGTGTGGACTTGTTGGGCCGAAGGGCCTGTTTCCACACTGTAAGTATTCTAATCTAATCTAATCAAGTGTTAGGTCTCTTGTACAGCTTGGGGAATGTAGAAAGGGACAGTGGTAGCGTCTTTACCTCTGAGCTACGAGATCCAGGTTCAAGTCCCACCTGGTCCAGAGGAATATCATACCTGAGCAGGTCGGTTGAGAAACTATTTCCAAGGTGTTTTTGATCTACCTGGAATTGTTTTCTCCTCTCCTGAAATGACTTCGTTAATTTTGAATAGACATTCCAACAATACCTCTGCACCTTAATGGCACTATCTTTTCTCAATCTAATGTTGCTTGTTCCTTCCATCCCAACCTCTTTTGGGAGCTTTACAGCATTCACTTTACCCCAGTTAAGTGAGTTTTTCAGCTTTTAAAAACTTTCACATTTGTATCTTTGCCAGCTTTTTGAAAATCAAGGACCAATCAACCTGAAATAACAGCAGGAATTTATTTTCTTGGATACACAATATAACCTTACACACACACACACGGTTGAGGTTTTGATGGAGAGATGATTTCTCCCAGGACTGAACCCTGATCTCGGATGATGACCTCTGCAGGGAGACAGACATTAACTGCAAATGAATTCTTGGATCTTCCTGTGCAGCATCCCTTCCATCGACAGCATTGGTCTGTTTGGGTGCCTGCTTTTCCAAACCGTGTCCAAGCAGCAAGCGATGACAGATTCATAACAGTTTTCCTCCAATCCATGTTTAAGGCATGTGTTTGTGTTATTTTTCACTGAGAGTTGATCTAATCTTCGAAAATGGGGAGTGGCTTCCATCTCAGATGAACACACCAGCCTGCCTTGGGGACCCTGAGGAAATGATTAGGGAAGAGTATCTGTACCATTCCACCTTCTGCACCCTATACCGCCAGATAGTGCTCCCTCAGTACCTCAGAAAGCATCTCCTCAGTATGTATATCCCCAAAGAACCTCGACAAAACATTCATGCCCTCAACACCTCAGAAAGCAAACCTGTTACCCCCTTGGACCGTGTTCATCCCCAAACCTGTTCTCCCTGTGATGACCCACAGCCACCCCCAAGATTGGAGCCCAGGGCACAGAACATTATTTGAGTCTCTGGATTGATCATAGAATGTGGAAGCAGGCCATTCCGCTTATCAGGTTCACAATGACCCTCAGCAGAGCAGCCCATTCCCCATCCCCCCATCCCCCCACCCATCCCTGGATCCCTTCATTTCCTCTGGCTAATCCACCTAGCCTGCACATCCTTGGACAGTGGGAGGGAACTGGAGCACCCAGAGGCTAACATGGGGAGAATGTGCCAACTCCACACAGACAGTCGCCCGAGGCTGCAATCGAACCCGGGTGGGGTCAGGCAACACTGAATCCCCGTGACAATCCCACCATCTCCTCCCCGTTGGTGACAGTTTGATGTTTATTTTCGGAGAGTATCTAACTTGTCTACTGTTTATTTAAGAAAGATTAGGGAAAAGGGCAATGCCTCCACAAGCTCAAGATGCTTGATCCCCCTCGAAAAATTATTTATATCAATTTCAAAAAGAGACTTTGTTCACAAAAAAAACTTTACGGACAAACATAGGCACTAAAATTCGGTTCTGTACAGTCTTTACAACAAGTCTTTGCCATGACATATATACTCTCCTTGGCTGATTAACTGAAATGTTAGGTCTGAGCTGTTCCTTCTGAATTAACATCACAAAGTTAAATTGAGAAGGATCTTTGTGAAGTGCCTGTGTTCTGTATCTGTTCTCCCATGTAGCCCGCCCTCCGAATACAATACCTTACACAGCCTTAAACCTGTTTGCCAACTTTCAGCAGACGCAGCCGCAGGGCATTGAACACAGACTGAATTACTCAGTGGCTTATCTCTCCATGCTTCAGGCTCACTGCCTTTATTCCTGATGAAGGGCTTTTGCCCGAAACGTTGATTTCGCTGCTCGTTGGATGCTGCCTGAACTGCTGTGCTCTTCCAGCACCACTAATCCAGTCACTTGAATCAGGTCAGATCAAATTCTCAAGCAGACAGATGGCTGGAGAAATTCAGCAGATCAGGCAGCAATGGTGAAGAGAGAGAGGAACAATTCACATTTCAAGTGACCCTTCCTCAAAACGGTCTGTTCTGAAGCAACTTTCCCGCAGAAATCACTGGATTGAAAGGTGAACTCTCTCTCTGTCTCTTTCTCCCGCTCCCTTCAGAGATGCTGCCGGACATGCTGAGCTCCTTCAGCAATCTCTGCATTGAGGTTTCAGGTCTCCAGCGCGTCCGTACAGATTGTTTTTCATGTTGAAATCTCAAGCTTGCTCTATTAAAGGGATTGAATTCCTCCCCCATAAAAGGGGAGGGCGGGGGGCAGTTACCTCAGCTAACAGGTTCGTGATGCCAGCATTATTGGCTCAATCTCTAACATGGAGGACAAAGTGAGGACTGCGGATGCTAGAGAGCAGAGCTGAAAAATGTGTTGCTGGAAAAGCGCAGCAGGTCAGTCACTATCCAAGGAGCAGGAGAATCGACGTTTCAGGCATGAGCGCTTCTTCAGGAATGAGGAACGTGTGCCAAGCAGGCTAGGCTAAAAGGTAGGGAGGAGGGACTTGGGGGAGGGGCATTGGAAATGCGATAGGTGGAAGGAGGTTAAAGTGAGGGTGATAGGCCGGAGTGGGTGTGGGGCGGAGAGGTCAGGAAGAAGATTGCAGGTCAAGTAGGTGGTGCTGAGTTCGAGGGTTGGGACTGAGATAAGGTGGGGGGAGGGGAAATGAGGAAGCTGGAGAAATCTGCATTCATCCCTTGTGGTTGGAGGGTTCCTAGGCGGAAGATGAGGCGTTCTTCCTCCAGCCGTTGTGTTGCTATGGTCTGGCGATAGAGGAGTCCAAGGACCTGCATTTCCTTGGTGGAGTGGGAGGGGGAGTTAAAGTGTTCAGCCATGGGGCGGTTGGGTTGTTTGGTGCGGGAGTCCCAGAGGTGTTCTCTGAAACGTTCCGCAAGTAGGCGGCCTGTCTCCCCAACATAAAGGAGGCCACATCGGGTACAGCGGAGGCAGTAAATGATGTGTGAGGAGGTGCAGGTGAATTTGTGGTGTATATGGAAGGATCCCTTGGGGCCTTGGAGGAAAGTGAGGGGGTAGGTGTGGGCGCAAGATTTGCATGTCTTGCGGTTGCAGGGGATGGTGCCGAGAGTGGGGGTTGGGTTGGTGGGGTTTGGGAACCTGACGAGGGAGTTACTGAGGGAGTGGTCTTTCCAGAATGCTGATAGGGGTGTGGAGGGAAATATATCCCTGGTGGTGGGGTCTGTTTGGAGGTGGCGGAAATGATGATGGATGTTGCAATGTATATGGAGGTTGGTGGGGTGGTAGGTGAGGACCAGTGGGGTTCTGTCCTGGTGGCGATTGGAGCACCACACTGTCAGACACTGAGGGAGTGCGCACTCAGAGGGTTAGTACTGAGGGAGTGCTGCACTGTCAGACGGTCAGTTCTGAGAGACTGCTACATTGCCAGAGGATCAGTACTGAGGGATCACCGCACTGTCAGACAGTCAGTAGTGAGGGACTGCTACATTACCAGAGAGCCATTTCTGAGGATTTCTACACTGTAAAAGGGTCAGTACTGAGGGAGTACCACACAGTCAGAGGTTCAGTCCAAAGGTAATGCCACACTGTCAGAGGCTCTGTACTCAGAGAGCACTGCGCCATTAGAGTGTGAGTACTGAGCGAACACTGAGGGAGCGTGCATTATCAAAAGGTCAGTACTGAGGGAGTGCTACATAGTGAAAGTGTCAGTTCTGAGTGAGAACTATTTCAGAGGATCAGTACAGAGAGAGTGCTGCACTGTCAGAGAGTCAGTACTAAGGGAGCACCACACTGTCAGAGGTTCAGTCTAGAGGGCAAGCCACACTATCAGTGGATCTGCACTAAGAGAGACTGGACCATCAGAGGATCAGTACTGGGGGAGTGCCTCATTGCCAGAGGGTCAGTACTGAGGGAGTGATGCACTGTCAGATGGTCAGTACTGAGGGAGTGCTGCACTGTCAGATGGTCAGTACAGAGAGAGTGCTGCACTGTCAGATGGTCAGTACTGAGGGAGTGCTGCACTGTCAGATGGTCAGTACAGAGAGAGTGCTGCACTGTCAGATGGTCAGTACAGAGAGAGTGCTGCACTGTCAGATGGTCAGTACTGAGGGAGTGCTGCACTGTCAGATGGTCAGTACTGAGGGAGCGCTGCACTGTCAGATGGTCAGTACTGAGGCACTTCTGGACTATCAGATTTGCAGGACCAAGGCAGAGGTTCAGTAGCTGAGGGAGTGCTACACTGTCAATGGGTCAGAACAAAAGGAGTACTACACTGTCAATGAGACAAACCTGAGGGAGTGCTGTACTGCCAGAGTGTCAGTTCTGACAGAGTGCTGTATTGTCAGAGGTTTTGTCCTGAGATTCACCCACGCTGTCAGAGGGCAAGTACTGAGGGTGCGCTGCATTGTTGGAAGGTCAGTACTGAGGGATTGACACACTGTCGGAGGGTCAGTATAGGGCCATTTCCACACTGTCAGAGGGTCAGTACTGAGGGAGTGCATCACTATCAGAGAATCAGTGTGGAGGGAGTGCTGCATTGTCAGAGGATCAGTGTGGAGGGAGTGCTGTATTGTCAGACAGTCAGGACAGAGGTATTGCTGTGCAGTGAGAGGGTCAGTAATGATGAAGTGCGTACTCTCTGACGGTCAGTACTAATGGATGGCCATGCTGTCAGAGTGTCTCACTGTGAGAGGGTTACTACTGAGGGAGCGCTGCACTGTGAAAGGGTTAGAACTGAAGGAGCACCACGCTGTGAGGGGATTAGTACTGAGGGAGCGTCACACTATGGACTGCTGCATTGCCAGAGGGTCAGTACTGAGAGAGTGATGTACTGTCAAAGGGTCATTACTGAGGGAGCGCTACATGGTGAGTGTGTCAGTTCTGAGGGAGTGTTGTTTCAGAGGGTCAGTTCAGGGACAGTGCTGCACTGCCAAAGGGTCAGTACCGAGGGAGTGCGACACTGCTAAAAGGTCAGTACTGAGGGAGTGCTGGACTATCAGAAGTGCAGGAATGAGGTAGTGCCGCACTGTCAGAGTGTCAGTACTGAGGGAGTTCTGCTCTGTCGGAGGGTCAGTACCGAGGGAGTGCTACACTGTTCGAGATCTGTATTGAGGGAGTGCCACATTGTCGGAGGGTCAGTACTGAGGGAATGCCACACTGTATGAGTGTCAGTACTGACGAAATGCTGCACTGCAGAAATGTCAGTACAAAGAGGGTGCTGCAGAATCAGAGGGTCAGTACTGAGGGAATGCTGTTGTGTTAGGGTTTCATTTCTGAGGGAGTGCTGCAGTGTCAAAGGAGCAGTGCTGAGGGAGAGCTGCACTGTCAGAGGTCAGTACTGAGTGATCGCAGCATTGTCAGAGGGTCAGTACTGAGGGATTGCAGCACCGTCAGGGACACAGGGCCAAAGGGCATTTGCACTTTTAAAGCGTCAGTTCTGAGGGAGTACTGAACGATCAGAGGATGCGACGCACTGTCTGAAATTCAGTATGAAGGTGCGCCACACTGTGGGAGGGTCAGTATACGTTCAATGCCACAGTGTCAGAGTGTCAGTACTGAGGAGGTGCTGCACTGTCAGAGGGTCAGTACTGAGGGAGTGCTGATGTGTCATAGGAACAGTACTGTGGGAGTGTCGCACTGTCAGAGGGCCAGTACTGAGAGAGTCCTGCACTGTCAGAGGGTCAGTACTGAGGCAGTGCTGCACTGTGAGAGGGTCAGTACTGAGGGAGTGCTGCACTGTCAGACGGTCAGGACTGAGGGAGTGCTGCACTGTGACTGGGTCAGTATGGAGGGTGTGCTGCAGTGTCGTAGGAACAGTACTGAGGGAGTGTCGCACTGTCAGAGGGCCAGTACTGAGGGAGTGCTGCACTCTCAGCGGGTCAGTACTGAGGGAGTGCTGCACTGAGAGGGTCAGTACTGAGGGAGTGCTGCACTGTCAGACGGTCAGGACTGAGGGGGTGTTGCACTGTGACTGAGTCAGTATGGAGGGAGTGCTGCAGTGTCGTAGGAACAGAACTGAGGGCGTGTCGCACTGTCAGAGGGCCAGTACCGATGGAGTGCTGCATAGAACATAGAACATAGAACATAGAACATAGAACAATACAGCACAGAACAGGCCCTTCGGCCCACGATGTTGTGCCGAACTTCTATCCTAGATTAAGCACCCATCCATGTACCTATCCAAATGCCGCTTAAAGGTCGCCAATGAATCTGACTCTACCACTCCCATGGGCAGCGCATTCCATGCCCCCACCACTCTCTGGGTAAAGAACCCACCCCTGACATCTCCCCTATACCTTCCACCCTTCACCTTAAATTTATGTCCCCTTGTAACACTCTGTTGTACCCGGGGAAAAAGTTTCTGACTGTCTACTCTATCTATTCCTCTGATCATCTTATAAACCTCTATCAAGTCACCCCTCATCCTTCGCCGTTCCAACGAGAAAAGGCCGAGAACTCTCAACCTATCCTCGTACGACCTACTCTCCATTCCAGGCAACATCCTGGTAAATCTTCTCTGCACCCTCTCCAAAGCTTCCACATCTTTCCTAAAGTGAGGCGACCAGAACTGCACACAGTACTCCAAATGTGGCCTAACCAAAGTCCTGTACAGCTGCAACATCACCTCACGACTCTTGAATTCAATCCCTCTGCTAATGAACGACAATACTCCATAGGCCTTCTTACAAACTCTATCCACCTGAGTGGCAACCTTCAAAGATCTATGTACATAGACCCCAAGATCCCTCTGTTCCTCCACCTGACCAAGAACCCTACCATTAACCCTGTATGCGGCATTCTTATTTGTTCTTCCAAAATGGACAACCTCACACTTGGCAGGGTTGAACTCCATCTGCCACTCCTCAGCCCAGCTCCGCATCATATCTAAGTCCCTCTGCAGCCGACAACAGCCCTCCTCACTGTCCACAACTCCACCTATCTTTGTATCATCTGCAAATTTACTGACCCACCCTTCGACTCCCTCCTCTAAGTCATTAATAAAAATTACAAACAGCAGAGGACCCAGAACTGATCCCTGCGGAACTCCACTTGTAACTGGACTCCATGCTGAATATTTACCATCTACCACCACTCTCTGACTTCGACCGGTTAGCCAGTTTTCTATCTGCACTGTCAGAGGGTCAGTACTGAGGGAGTGCTGCACTGTCAGAGGGTCAGTACGGAGGGATGCTGCACTGTCAGAGGGTCAGTACTATGGGAGTGCTGTGCAGTGAGAGGGTCATTAGTGAGGAAGTGCTCATTCTCTGAGGGTCAGTACTAAGGGATCAGCATGCTGTCAGACTGCCGCACTGTGAGAGGGTTAGTACTGTGGGAGTGCCGCGCTGTGTGTCTGACAGTCAGTACTGAGGGAGCAACGCGCTGTGTCACAGTCAGTCCTGAGGGAACACCACGCTGTGAGGGGGTTAGTACTGAGGGAGCACCGCGCTGTGGGTCATATAGTCAGTATTGAGGGCCTGCTGCATTGCCAGAGGGCCAGTACTGAGTAGTGCTACACTCTCAAAGGGTCAGCACTGAGGGGGCAGTGCACTGTCAGACGTTCAGTCCAGAGGGAATGCGACACTGGCAAAGGATCTGTACTGAGAGAGCACTGCACCATCAGAGGGTCAGTACTGAGAGAACACTACCCTGTCAGACGGTTAATACTGAGGCATTGCTGAACTATCGGAGGTGCAGAATTGAGACAGTGCCACACTGTCAGAGGATCAGCACCGAGGGAGTTCTGCTCTGTCGGAGAATCAGTACTGAGGGGATGCTGCAGTGTCAGATGGTCAGTACTACGGGAGTGCTGTGGGGCAGTCACGAGGGAATGCAGCCCTGTCAGAGGGTAAGGGAAGTGCCATACTGTCGGAGGGTCAGTACTAAGGGAGCGCTGCCCTGTTGGGTTGGTCAGAGCTGAGGGAAAGCTGCACTGTTGGAGCATCAGTACTATCAGAGGTCAGTACTGAGGGAGTGTCGCACTTTCAGATGTTCAGTCCTCAGGGAATTCAAAACTGTCAGAGGGTCAGTATTGCGGGAGCGCTGCACTATCAGAGGGTCAGTACTGAGGGAGTGCTGCACTGTAGAAATGTCAGTACAGAGAGAGTGCTGCAGAATCAGAGGGTCAGTACAGAGGGAATTCTCTGGCGTTAGAGGCTCACTTCTGAGGGAGTGCTGCAGTGTGAAAGGATCAGTGCTGAGGGAGTGCTGCACTGTCAGAGGTCAGTACAGAGTGATCGCTGCACTGTCAAGGGTGCAGGACCAAGGGAGTGCTGCACTGTCAGAGGGTCAGTACTGAGGGATTGCTGCGCTGTCAGAGGGTCAGTACTGAGGGATCACCGCACTATCGGACAGTCAGTACTGAGGGAGTGCTGCATTACCAGAGGGCCATTTCTGAGGAGTACTACACAGTCAAAGAGTCAGTACTGAGGGAGAGCTGCACTGTCAGAGGGTCAGCACTGAGAGAGTGCTGCACTGTCAAAGGGTCAGTACTGAGGGAGTGCTGCACTGTCAGAGGGTCAGTACTGAGGGAATGCTGCACTGTCAGAGGGTCAGTACTGAGGGAGCGCTGCACTGTCAGAGGGTCAGTACTGAGGGATTGCTGCGCTGTCAGAGGGTCAGTACTGAGGGATCACCGCACTATCGGACAGTCAGTACTGAGGGAGTGCTGCATTACCAGAGGGCAATCTCTGAGAAGTACTACACAGTCAAAGAGTCAGTACTGAGGGAGAGCTGCACCGTCAGAGGGTCAGCACTGAGAGAGTGCTGCACTGTCAAAGGGTCAGTACTGAGGGAGTGCTGCACTGTCAGAGGATCAGTACTGAGGGAGTGCTGCACTGTCAGAGGGTCAGTACTGAGGGAGTGCTGCACTGTCAGAAGGTCAGTGCTGAGGGTCTGCTACATTGCCAGAGGATCAGTACTGAGGGATCACTGCACTGTCAGAGGGTCAGCGCTGAGAGAGTGCTGCACTGTCAAAGAGTCAGTACTGAGGGAGTGCTGCACTGTCAGAGGGTCAGTACTGAGGGAGTGCTGCACTGTCAGAGGGTCAGTACTGAGGGAGTGCTGCACTGTCAGAGGGTCAGTACTGAGGGAGTGCTGCACTGTCAGAGAGTCAAGACGATGAGTGTGCTGCACTGTGAGTGGGTCAGTACTGAGGGAGTGCTGCACTCTCAGAGGGTCAGTACTGAGGGTCTGCTACATTGCCAGAGGATCAGTACTGAGGGATCACTGCACTGTCGGACAGTCAGTAGTGAGGGACTTAGTAGTGAGCGCTGTTCCACAAGGATCTGTTTTGGGACCATTGCTGTTTGTCATTTTTATAAATGACCTGGAGGAGGGGCTTGAAGGCTGGTTGAGCAAGTTTGTGGATGATACGAAAGTCGGTGGAGTGGTGGACAGCGAAGAAGGATGTGGCAGGTTACAGCGGGATATAGATAAGTTGCAGAGCTGGGCAGTAAGGTGGCAAATGGAATTCAATGTAGCTAAGTGTGAAGTCATTCACTTTGGTAGGAGTAACAAGAAGATGGTTTACTGGGCTAATGGTAGGCTACTTGGTAGTGTGGATGAGCAGAGGGATCTTGGTGTCCATGTACACAGATCTCTGAAAGTTTCCACCCAGGTAAATAGTGCTGTGAAGAAGGCATATGGCGTACTGGGCTTTATGGGTAGAGGAATTCAGTTCCGGAGTCCTGAGGTCATGTTGCAATTGTATAAGACTCTGGTGCGACCTTATCTGGAGTATTGTGTGCAGTTGTGGTCGCCATACTATGGGAAGCATGTGGAGGCACTGGAACGGGTGCAGAGGAGGTTTACCAGGATGTTGCCTGGCATGGTAGGAAGATCGTATGAGGAAAGGCTGAGGCACTTGGGGCTGTTCTCATTGGAGAAAAGAAGGTTTAGGGGTGACTTGATAGAGGTGTACAAGATGATTAGGGGTTTAGATAGGGTTAACAGTGAGAAGCTTTTTCCACGTATGGAGTCAGCTGTTATTAGGGGACACAGCTTTAAATTAAGGGGAGGTTGTATAGGACAGATGTTAGGGTAGATTCTTTACTCAGCGGGTTGTGAGTTCGTGGAATGTCCTGCCAGTATCAGTGGTGGACTCTCCATCTTTATGGTCATTCAAGCGGGCATTGGATAAGCATATGGAGGTTATTGGGCTAGTGTAGGTTAGGTAGGCTTCGGTCGGCGCAACATCGAGGGCCGAAGGGCCTGTATTGCACTGTATTTTCTATGTTCTATGTTCTATGTTCATGTATTATCAGAGGGCCACCTCTGAGGAGTGCTGCACTTTCAGAGGGTCAGTACTCAGGGTGTGCTGCACTGTCAGAAGGTCAGTACCGAGGGAGTGCTGCACTGTCAGAGGGTGAGTAGTAAGGGAGCATTGCACTCTCAGATGGTCAGTACTGAGGGAGTGCAGCACGGTCAGAGGGTCAGTACTGAGGGAGTGTTGCACCGTGAGAGGGTCAGTACTCAGGGAGTGCTACACTGTGAGAGGGTCAGACCTGAGGGAGTGCTGCACTGACAGAGGATCAGTACTGAAGGAATGCTGCACTGTCAGAGGGTCAGTACTGAGGGAGTGCTCCACTATCAGAGGGTCAGTACAGAGGGAGTGCTGAACTCTCAGCTGGTCAGTACTGCAGGAGTGTTGCACTGTAGAAATGGCAATACAAAGACAATGCTGCAGAGTCAGAGTGTCTGTACTAAGGGACTGCTGTGGCGTCAGAGGCTCACTTCTGATGGAGTGCTGGACTGTCAAAGGATCAGTGTTGAGGCAGTGCTGCACTGTCAGAGGGTCAGTACTGAGGGAGTGCTGCACTGTAGAAATGTCAGCAAAGAGAGACTGCGGCAGAGTCAGAGGGTCAGGATTGCGGGAATGCTGTGGTGTTAGAGGCTCACGTCTGAGGGAGTGCTGCAGAGTGAAGGGATCAGTGCTGAGGGAATGCTGCACTGTCGGAGGGTCTGTACAGAGTGATCGCTGCACTGTGTGGGGCGCAGGACCAAGGGAGTGCTGCACTGTCACATTGTCAGCATGGAAGGAGTGCTGCACCGTCGGAGGGTCAGTAATGTGGGAGTGCTGTACTGTGGAAATGTCAATACAAAGAGAGTGCTGCAGAGTCAGACTGTCAGTAATGAGGGAATGACGTAGCGTCAGACACTCACTTCTGAGGGACAGCGGGACTGTTAAATGATCAGTGCTGAGGGAGTGCTGCACTGTCAGAGGGTCAGTACTGAGGGAGTGCTGCACTGTCAGAGGGTCAGGACTAAGGGAGTGCTGCACTGTCAGAGAGTCAGTACTGAGGGAGTGCTGCACTGTCAGAGGGTCAGGACTGAGGATATACTGCACTGTCAGAGGGTCAGTACTGAGGGAGTGCTGCACCATCAGAGGGTCAGTACTGAGGGAGTGCTGCACTGTCAGAGGGTCAGTGCTGAGGGAGTGCTGCACTGTCAGTGGGTCAGTACTGAGGGAGTGCTGCACTTTCAGAGAGTCAGTAATGAGGGAGTGCTGTACTGTGGAAATGTCACTACAAAGAGAGTGCTGCAGAGTCAGAGTGTCAGTAATGAGGGAATGACGTGGCGTCAGACACTCACTTCTGAGGGACAGCGGGACTGTTAAATGATCAGTGCTGAGGGAGTGCTGCACTGTCAGAGGGTCAGTACTGAGGGAGTGCTGCACTGTCAGAGGGTCAGGACTAAGGGAGTGCTGCACTGTCAGAGAGTCAGTACTGAGGGAGTGCTGCACTGTCAGAGGGTCAGGACTGAGGATATACTGCACTGTCAGAGGGTCAGTACTGAGGGAGTGCTGCACCATCAGAGGGTCAGTACTGAGGAAGTGCTGCACTGTCAGAGGGTCAGTGCTGAGGGAGTGCTGCACTGTGAGTGGGTCAGTACTGAGGGAGTGCTGCACTTTCAGAGAGTCAGTAATGAGGGAGTGCTGTACTGTGGAAATGTCACTACAAAGAGAGTGCTGCAGAGTCAGAGTGTCAGTAATGAGGGAATGACGTGGCATCAGACACTCACTTCAGAGGGACAGCCGGACTGTTAATTGATCAGTGGTGAGGGAGTGCTGCACTGTCAGAGGGTCAGTACTGAGGGACTGCTGCACTGTCAGAGGGTCAGTACTGAGGGAGTGCTGCACTGTCAGAGGGTCACTACTGAGGGGGTGCTGCACTGCCAGAGGGTTAGTACTGAGGGAGTGCTGCACTGTCTGATGGTCAGTACTGAGGATGTACTGCAATGTCAGGGTCAGTACTGCGGGAGCGTTGCACTGTGAGAGGGTGACTACTGAGGGAGTGCTCCACTGTCAGAGGGTCACTACTGAGGGAGTGCTGCACTGTCAGAAGATCAGTACTGAGGATGTACTGCAATGATAGAGGGTCAGTGCGGAGAGAGTGCTGCACTGTCAGAGGGTCAGTACTGCGGGAGTGCTGCACTGTCAGAAGGTCAGTTTGAGGGAGGGATGCACTGTCAGAGGGTCAGGATGGAGGAAGCACTGCAATGTCAAAGTGTTAGTACTGAGGAAGTGTCGCACTGTCAGAGGGTCAGTACTGAGGGAGTGCTGCACTGTCAGAGGATCCATTTGAGGCAGGGCTGCACTGTCAGAGTCAGCACTGCGGGAGTGCCGCATTGTCGGAGGGTCAGTACTGTGGAAATGCTGCACTGTCAGAGGGTCAATACTGAGGGAGCGCAGCACTGTCAGAGGGTCACTACTGAGGGAGTGCTGCACTATCAGGGGGTCAGTAATGAAGGATTGCCGCAATCTCAGAGGGTCAATATGGGGGCAGTGCTGCACTGTCAGAAGGTCAGTACTGAGGGATCTCTGCATTGTGAGAAGGTCAGCACTGACGGAGTGCCACACTGTCAGAGGGTCATTACTGAGGGATCGCTGCACTGTCAGTGCATCAGTCTGGAGGATACATGCATTGTAAGAGAGTCAGTACTGAGTGAGTGCCACACTATCAGATGGGCTGAATGGCCTAATTTCTGCTCCCATGTGTGTGGTCTAAGAGGAATATCTGAAATTGTTCAGTACATTTCTGCCTCTGCTTCCTACATACCCTGCTCAGCAATGATTACAACGTCCAGATTCCAGAGACTGTGTTCAAACAGACCGTCTTCATTTGGTTACCACCCTCTTTTCCCAGGGATCAAATTTTCGTTTTTCATGACTGACCTGCCAGCTCAAAGGGATATTTGCATGCTGCAGGGCTGAGGTTTATTCCTCAGCTTCCGTGTGCTCATCCCAAATGAATCCCACTGCCCCACACTCAGCACAGTCGTGTGTTCCTTATTTCTGAGCTTCCCAATGCTAATCCACATCCAGAATGACATCCCACACTCCTCCAAATCGTATCGCAGGCTATTTGACTGGGAGAGAGGAGTGCTAAGAGAGGAAATAACAATCTGAAAGGACTTTACATTGACATTAAGGGTGAATTGATAATGATAGAAAGAGTAGGTTGTGGAACACTGTGAGAATTTGTGCATGGGCCCAGAGGCTACAGTGAATGGATGCATTTTGTCAATGCTCATTTGGACAGGGTTGATATGAAATCGTGAAGATGCTCTATGATGCAATTAAATGAATGAGCAGATATAGAGAGAGAGATGGTTCTGAGTGGTCTGGCCTTCTTACAACCCGATAAATCTCCAATGACGGTGGAAGTGTATCTCAGTTTACCGAATGAGGTGATGGAGGAATTAGCATGTACACTTGTAAACATTTTCAAATCCCCTCTGGCCACAGGAGAGGTGTCGGCTGACTGACCATGTGGTACTGTTATTCAAGAAGGAACATGGGATATATCAGGCAGCTACAGGCCAATCAGGCTAATATCGTGGGTGGGACGTCTGTTGGAAACAATTTTGTGAGATAGAATTAATCAGCATTTAAAGAGACTGGAGTTCATGAAGACCAGTCAGAATGGTTGTGTTAAGGGGAGGTCAGGTCTGACCAATGGGGCTGCACTTTTTAAGGAAGTAACCAGGTGTGTAAATAAGGGCAATGCTTTCCTGTCGCCTGCTTGGATGTCAGTAAGGCTTTTATCAGGATCCATATTGGAAACTGATAGTGAACATAAAAACTCAAGATCCAAGGAATTTGGCGCAGAATGCTGAGTGGCAGGAATCAGACAGTGATGGCCCAGTTAGAAATCTCTGTATGTTCATGTCTCACTGTTGGGGTCTTGCTGATGTGGTTGATAGAGAAGTTGAGATTTGAATGGTGGAGGGTTAATCATTGGGTTCATGAATGAAATGAAGATTGGTTGGGTGATAAATACTGAGGATGATAGCCTTAGATTACAGAAGGATGGAGATTGCCTTGTCAGATGGACCGATCAGTGGCAACGGGTGAGGTGCCTGAAGACTGGAGGGTGATTAATGATGTGCCATTATTGAAGTAATGCTACAAGGAACAGCCATTGAACTATGGAGCTGTGAGCCTGATGGCAGTGGTGGGTAAGCTGTTGGAGGGCATTCTGAGAGACAATTTACATGCATTTGGAAAAGCAAGGATTGATTAGGGATGGTCAGCTTGGCTTGGTTTGTGGAAATAATGTATCCAACTTGATAGAGCTTTTGAAGGGATGACCAAGGAGACAGATGAGAAGGTTTCACATGGGAGGTTGCTTAGTAAAAAGTTAGATGAGATGGCATCCAGGGAGAGAGGACAGCACAGTGTCTCAGTGGTTTGATTCTAACTCCCGGTGACGGTCTGTGTGGAGATTACACATTCTCTCTGTATCTGTGCGGGTTCCCTCCAGGTGATCCAGTTTCCCCCCACCGCCCAAAGATGCCATGGGAAATGCAGCATTACAGAGATAGAGTAGAGGATGTGAATCTGGGTGCGATGCTGTTCAGACAGTCAGTGTGGAGCCAATGGACGGAATGGCTTGCTTCTGCACTGTAGGAATTCTAAAATTAATCCAGAGAGACAAGTCATGTTCTGGGGACCTGGGCTCCAATCTTGGACAGGGGTGGATGTGGATCCTTACAGTCTGAAGGGGTGTGAACGCAATCTGAGGGGGGAGCTGGGCTGACCCCTGAAGTGTTGAGGATGTGAATGTTTTCTGGAGCTACTGTCTCAGGGGCTTTGGGGGTTAAACACTATAAAGTGATGCTTTCTTCGGTATTGAGGGAGCACTTTCTGAGGTGTTGAGGGAGCACTTTCTGAGATTTTGAGAGAGCACTTTCTGAGGTACTGAGGGAGCACTATCTGGCGGTACAGAGTGCAGAGGGTAGAAAGGAACAGATGCAATTGCCTGAGGCACTCTGGTGTTGTAATTTGAAATGAAGCCACTCCCCATTTCAGAAGATTCAGATCATTTTAAACAATCGGTGAAAAATAACAGCAGCATGTGTCTGAAACATGGTTTGGGGGAAAACTTTCATCAATCTATTGTCACTTGTTGCTTGGAGACGTTTTAGAAAAACAGACACCCAAACATACTAACGCTGTCGATGCAAGAGATGGTGCACAGGAAGATCCAATAAGTCATCTGTAGCTGCTGTCTGTCTGCCTGGAGCAATCATCATGCGAGATCAGCGTTCAGTCCTCGGTGAAATCATTTCTCCATCAAAACCTCAACCATGCCAGTGTGTGTGTGTGTGTGTGTGTGTGTGTGTGTGTGTGTGTGTCTGAGAGAGAGAGAGAGAGAGAGAGAGAGAGAGAGAGACTGCCCGTGTTTGTGTGTGTGACAAAGTGGATGCATGTGTATCTCTGTGTGTCTGTATGTGTGTGCGTGAGAGAGTGAGAGAGAAAGCATGTGTTTATGTGGGAGTGTGTGTCTGTGTGTGTGTTTGAGGATGTGGGTGTCTGTGTGTATGTGTGAGAGAGTGTGTCTGTGTGTGTGTGAGAGAGGTCTGTGTGAGAGATTGTGTCTGTGTGCCTGTGTGTATGTGACAATGTGTCTCTGTGTGAGAAGGACTGTGTATGTGCGTGAGAGAGAATGTGTATGTGTGTGTGATAGTGTGTCTATGTGCATGTGTATGAGAGAATGAGTGTGTCTGTGTGTAAGAGACTGTGTGAGAGAGTGTGTGTATGAGAGAATGCGTAAGAGAGAGAGTGTGCATGTCTGAGTGTGTAAGAGACGGTGTGTCAGAGTGTGTGAGTGATAGTGTGTGTGAGAGAGAGTGTGTCTGTGTGTGTGTGTGTGAGTGTGTGTAAGAAAGAGTGTGTGTCCACATGTGTGTATGTGAGAGAGAGTGTGTATGTGTGTGTGAGAGAGTGTGTGCCTGTGTGTGCATGTGTGTGAGATAGAGTGTCTGTGTATGTGAGAGAGTGAGAGTGTGTGCGTGTGAGAGTGTGTGTGAGAGAGTGTGTGTATGTGTGTGAGAGAGTATGCCTGTCTGTGTGTGTGTTTGTCTATGTGTGTTTGTGAGAGAGAGATAGTGTGCCTGTGTGTGCCTGAAAGAGAGTGTGTCTGTGTGTGAGAGTGTGTGTGAGTGTGTGAGAGTGAGAGAGAGATTGTGTGTGTGTGTGTGTGTGTGTGTGTGTGTGTCTGTATTTGTTTGTGCGAAAGAGTGCATCTGTGTATGTGTGTGTGAGAGAGAGTGTGCCTGTGTGTGTATATGTGTGTGAGAGAGTTGTGCCTATGTGTATGTGTGTCTGAGAGTGTGTCTGAGTGTGTTTGAGGGAGTGTGTGTCTGTGTGTATGTGTGTGTGAGAGTGTGCCTGTGTGTGTGAGAGAGAGTTGTGCCTATGTGTATGTGTGTCTGAGAGTGTGTCTGTGTGTGTTTGAGGGAGTGTGTGTCTGTGTTCATATGTGTGTGTGAGAGAGAGAGCGTGTGTAAACTAGCCAATCTTATCAGGTGCCCATGAATATAAAATCCAGCTGCTGTTTCAGGTGAATTGATCCTTGTGTCTCCAAAGACACAAAAGCTGCAAGAGTGAATTAACTGGAGGAAAGAGAGTGCTGTTCATTCCGGTGGGGATTCATCCAGTAAACCTTCCCCACACACTAACATCCCTCTGGCAATGCAGTGACTAGTCCTGCACACAGTGCTCCAGGTACAAACAAATGTAATGTCACCATAATCTTACCAGGGCATGGGACAGCTCCTCATTACAGAGCGGTGTCTGGTGGTGTTTTAATCAGAGGGTCACCATGGCCCAGCTGAGGGGAGAGATTGGGAAGGAGAGTCCTTCAGAGTAACTTCAGCTAGTGTGGTAAGCTAACTGACCAGCCAACTGAGCTAACCGACCTCACTCCAGGGGCATGTCCTATATAACCCAATCATAGCCAGCCTGCACCTCAATAGGAAACAGGAGCAAGGCCATTCGGCCCCCACCCTAACCCAGGAGGGAGAGCACAGGAAGCTGATGAAGGAAACAAGCCCCTCCCATGTGGCCTTCTGAAATGGAGCTGGAGGACAGAACCCATCAAGCCTGCTGTTTGCTTCCCCATGACTGGCATGCTCCACCTTGTGGTGAGAGGCTAAGGAGAACCTTAAGGAGATTTCACTTCTCACTGAGAGGCTGCAACTCAAATCGAAATCAGGCTGGTTCCCTCCGAGACTCATGGAAGAAGAGAGAGAGAATCAAATTATTCTGCTATACGGAATCATCAGACAGGAGCTGGAACCAGAGAGAGTGAACACACACACACACACACACACACAGGCGCACACGCACACACAGACACAGACACGCACATGCACACACACACATGAATTCAGGCTGTTTCTGGGAAGTTTACTACAAGGGGCGAGCTCTATACTAAGGAGAGACAAAGGCGCAAAATGCTAGAGAGGGGGCAGCTGCACAGTCTGATCCTACCGATCTCACTGCTTCCCACTCGCTTGAGACCTCTCATGTCTATTTCTGTGTTCACAGTTCTCTCTCCCACATCTTTCCTTCAATTCATATCTCTCAACATTCTTCACATCTCTGCCCTGTTGACATTTCCCTGTAGATTCCCTTCCTTCAACACTCTGCCACTTTGTCACCGCACCATGTTTTTCCTGAATGCTTAATCATTCAATCTTTTGCAAAACCAACATCTTGCTTATCTCTCTCTGCAACTTTCTCTCAGCTCTGTGGGATCTTGCTATTCTTGTCTGTACATCCTTCTTGCTGCATCGCAGCAGACCGCCCCCCCCCCCCCCCCCACCACCCAACTCTCTCAGCTCTATCACTCTGCTGCTGCAACTCCTCTCTCTCACTCTGTCCTATATCTCTCCCTGGGTTTTCTCTTTTGCTGTCTATCTGACCTTCTCTCCATGTCTTCGCCTTTCCTTTTTCACCTTGTATCTGTCTGACATTGTATTTCTCTTCCTGGGGTTTTACTCTCTCTCTCCCCCCTTTCTCTCTCTGCCTCTCTCCTGCTCTCTTTCAGTTCTTCTCACTTTCTCTACCTCCCTCTGTCTGCCTGTCTTTCTCTTGTTCTCTCCCTCCCTTTCACTGTCTGCCTGTTCATCTCTCTTTCTCTCTTGCAGTTTCTCTTCCTCTTTCTCCCTGGACCCCTCTGCTCTGTCCCAGTGACTGGCGAAGGGACATTGGGAAGAATTTGTCTCTTTGTCGCTGGATGCAGTACAGTTAATGCGTGGGATCAACCTTTTCCTGATGTCTTCTGGGTTTTACCCCGACTGTGGGGAGGGGGTGAGTGTAAGGGACATACATTACTTTTCTCATTGAGTCTGAAATCAAGCAAAAGAGAAGGGGAGGGTTACAAAAAGAGAGAAAGAGACATGAAGAGAGTGGGGATGGAGAATGTGAGAGAGAGAGGTGGGCAATGTGCGACAAGGAGACGGAGAGAGTGAGAGAAGGACAGAGTGAGAACGACAGGGAGAAGAAGAAGGACACATGTGGAAGGAGAAGGACAGTGTGTGTGGCTAGAGAATGGTTGCAGAGTGGGATCTTGCTGTGTTAGTCTCTGCACCATGTCCTCCAGCCCAGGAGCTGTGGGTCTACATGGGAAGGGGGAGAGTGGGAGACAAGGGGGGAGTGGGACAGCCAGAGACAGGAGGAGTGTTTGATGGGGTTTTGGGGTTGGTGGAGAAAGGAAGGTCTGTTGTCAGAGAGAGAGAGAGAGAAATTGAGGGAGGGATAGCATGAGATGCAAGCCTGAGACAGGACAGAGAAGAGGTCTCCACAGAAAGGATAGCCAGTGAGGCCATTCATGGGCCAATCCTGAGGATCCTGAACAGGACCAGGATCATTTAATGGGGGAGGAGGGAGAATGGGCAGAAAAGACTCTATATGTGATGCAAACCTGTAATTCTGGCACTGGGAAATTGCTGTGCATGAAAACAGCCACAGGTCAGTCAGTCAACCCAGACTCATTTACCTGTGTGAGAAAGTGAGGACTGCAGATGCTGGAGAGTCAGAGTTACAAAGTGTGGAGCTGGGGAAGTACAGCGGGTCAGCCAGGAGAGTCGATGGTTCAGGCCTGACCTGCTGGGCTTTTCCAGCTCCACACTTTTCCACTCAACTCCCTCTGCCCCAGGGAATGGGGCTCACAGCAATGTTGGGGGCAGCGAAATATTTGGTGGGACAATTATTTGGGAGGGAAGATATTTGGGGAAGGGGATATTTGGGAGGAGAGTGGAAATGGGGGGCATTGTATTTTTGCGGAGGTTCAAAATTAGGTGAGATCTTTCAGGTTTGAAATAGTGAATAACAGAAAGGGAGGGTGAGAAAAAGGGAGAGAGAGATCGAGAGAGTGGTGATGGAGAAGGGGATAGGAGAAAGATGGGCAGAGAGAGAGAGACAGAAGGGCAGAGGGAGAGAGGACAGAGAGAGGGAGAGAAGGGGAAGTCAGACTGAGACAAACAGGAGTTAAAACATGGACAGACTGAAAGGGTGACACTCGTTATTCCAGTTGGTTTCCACTCTCTCTCGATGATTTTTCACATTCCCTCTCTCCCATGCTCCTGGGTTTTGCTTCAGCCTCTCTCTCTCTCTCTCTCTCTCTCTCTCTCTCTCTCTCTCTCTCTCTCTCTCTCTCTCTCTCTCTCTCTCTCTCTCTCTCTCTCTCTCTCTCCCCGGTTTTGCCTCTGGGTCTGCCAAACTCTATTCTCTCTTCCTCTCTCTCGCTGGATAGTCAGATGGTCTCTGTCTCTTGCCATGCTGGTCTCCTCAGAAGGCCTCCAGAGATTCAGGCAATCAATCTGCAGACGAATCCTGTTTTTGTTCATTTCTGGATGGTTTTCAGGAACTTTCTAGCGTTGTGGCCAATTAGGAGAATACTTTAATAGTTTGAAGCATTGCCAATCATTTGGATGGCTTGTTGCTGTTAGTTTCTTTGTGTAGCAGGACCCGGTGCCTTCCTGTCTGGGCCCTCATTTGCTTGATGGATACGTCTGTCCAGAATAACTGTTGCCTTTTACATTATGCTGTGTTTGTGCTGTGCCTGGTGTGCGGGTTTTGTGATTTGCGAGATTTACTTGGCCAATAAACTTTGGCTGTCTATCTGTGTTTTAGCCAGGAGTTTGTGACATTTCCCCCAACTCATCCACTTGAATGGAAAGAAAAGAAGCTTATGCAATAAATTACAAACCTAATTTTATTAGCTGGTTATGCTTGTTGTCAGAGTAACCAGCTGTCTGTGCAAAAGTCATTGTGTACATTGGTCAAACTGATGGTCTTATGGCTGATAAGTGACATCAAAAAATCTTGACAAAACAGAATGAGGCCGTTCGGCCCACTGAGTCCACAATGACCCTCTGAAGAGAATCCAAAACAGACCCACTCCCTCGATGATATCCCTGAAACCCTGCATTTCCTATGGCTATTCCAGCGAGACTGAATATCCCTTGACACAATGGGCAATTTAACATGGCCAATCTGTTTTAATGGCAACTATGGGCAGGCAATCAATAGTGGCCCAGCCAGGAACACTCAAACACTGCAAATGAATGAAACTAAAGTGATCACCCGGGAAGTTCCATCTAACTTCCAGCCCCTGGGGGTGTGTCCAGGCATTATTCACCAAGATTGTACCCATCTGTTACAGCCTGCAATCCTAACCACCGGTATCCCGAGATATATCAAGGTGAGGGCAGTTAGGACCACAGCCGATGTGAGAGGAGCCGAATTATTGGAGAACAGGCTATAGGAATGTCATGGTATGACCTGGTCCTTCACATTACGTAAGTATGGTCCCTGTCAATGTTCCCTCTATCGCCACAGTAAGTAGGAGGAAATCATGGTAGCCCATCCAAATACCTTTTTTGATACAACTCTGATAATTTGGACTTCATCCTAACTTTGGTCACTTGAGTTAATTGGAATCCCTCGTACCAAGCCCAGGTGTCCCAACGAGAGTGTCCTGACAGCTGTTATTAACCCAGCCGTTGGTCACTCACAGTGAGAGATGTTCGTGTAGGTGTTCTCCTGGAACAAATATTTACGCTCTTTGTCACGAATCCAGGATGGGATTTTCCCTTGGCTGGCCCGCCTGAGTTCCTCCTTCAGCAGTTCCATCATTCTGTTACCGTAGATACTGCACAGGGTGTGGTTTTACTGCTCACCATCACCTCTGCTTGGGCCCTGGATGATCTGGTTAATCGTTTTGGTGTGACCCTCCAGTTTGGTCTCTAAGTGATGGTTAACCTGATGTTCCACTAGTTGTCCCATGGTCTGAAGATAAGACCATAACACATAGGAGTGGAAGTAAGGCCATTCGGGCCATCGAGCCCACTCCGCCATTCAATCATGGCTGATGGGCATTTCGACTCCACTTACCTGCATTCTCCCCTGGGTTTCCTTTATTCAGTCATTCTCAGGCTCATTAGAGAGTTGTTGTGTCAGGATCCTGAGTTTATTCTCCAAATTAGCAAAGTCAACGTACTGACCGGTAACACTCCTGCCCTGTATGCCGTGGCTACATCATTAAGGAGTTCTCTTTTCACTCATCTGTTAATTACTGTTCTGGGTTTTCCCTCATATTTCCCTGCCCTTCATCCCATTATCCTGTGGGCCAGTTGGGAACATAACAATTTTAATGAGGAAGGACGCCATTCTGGTTACTGTAACCCTGATGCTTTTATTATCAGTTTGTGGTAAATGTTAATGAACAAGGAATTCCCTGTGAGTTTAATAACTAGCCCATTACAAGAGCCTGATGTGTATGGGACAATCTGTGGGAGGAGCATTCCCTCCTGGTCTCAGCCCTTTTTAAATTTTGTTTCTGAGAATTTTCCCTGATGGGCTTCCTGAGGTATCACTGTCTGAACTCTGACCCCTTGTCCGGGCTGTGTGCTCAGTATCTCACGACCATACACCCGTTCTCGGGGAAACCCAACCAATCGCCTGTGATCCCTGAGCTCCTGTAACACAATGTGGAAATCCCTAAAGTTTATTTCGTATTCAGCGATTAATTAGAAGAGGGCCCAAGCCTCCTGCAACTACACCTCCCCCCTCATCTCCATCCAAGTTCCTAAAGGAGCCTTTCACATCCATCAAAGTTTTACCTGCACACCAACCAATATCATTTATTGTATCCATTGCTCCCGATGCCGTCTCCTCTACATTGGGGAGACTGGACGCCTCCTACTGAGCACTTTAGGGGACATCTCTGGGACACCCGCACCAATCAACCCCACCACCACGTGGCCCAACGTTTCAACTCCCCCTCCCACTCTGCCGAGGACATGAAGGTCCTGGGCCTCTTTCACCGCCGCACCCTCACCACCAGAGGCCTGGAGGAAGAACGCCTCATCTTCCTCCTCGGAACACTTCAGCCCCAGGGCATCAATGTCGGCTTCGCCTTCCCCCACCTTACCCCAGTTCCAAACTTCCAGCTCAGCACTGTCCCATGACCTGTCCTACCTGCCTATCTTCTTTTCCACCTATCCACTCCACCCTCCCCACCGCCTATCACCTTCATCCCCATCCCCACTCATCTATTGTATTCTATGCTACTTTCTCCCCACCCCGACTCTCCTCTCATTTATCTCTCCACATTCAGGCTCTCTGCCTGTATTCCTGATGAAGGGCTTTTGCCCGAAACGTCGATTTTACTGCTCTTCGGATGTTGCCTGAACTGCTTTGCTTTTCCAACACCACTCTAATCTAGAATCTCATTACAGAGGGCATCTGAGGGGTCGAATCCCAGGTGTCCCTCCTTCTTTCTGAGACATGGGAGACAAAGGCTCGGGCCCAGTTTCTCATTGCGAAGAGAGGTGCAGGTCATATCCCTGAAAGCCCAGAAAAAGGACCCAGAGTCTCCGGGGGAAGCTGGCGGGGGAATGGGAGGGACATTCCGCTGGTTGTTGTTCTGCAGCTATGTAGCGCCTCTACAGAATCTGCCTTATCCTGCCCTCGAGCAGTGAGGACGGCTGATTTCATCACATCACAGATGCCCCTCCCGAGCTGTTGGCCCTCAGTGAGAGCTGATTGGCCTGTTGGACTTAGGCACATGTCGATTAATTTAGTTTGCTCCTCAGCATCCACTCTGTGTATGACAGACTGTCGGTCAATCTCATCCAACCATGTATCTGGGCTGGAGACGGCATCGTTTTGGTGCTGCCCACCAGCTGGGTACCTGGAATGGTTGTATATGGAGTAAGACGATCAGCTGTTTGACACTGGATAACCACAGAGTTCATGGAATCTGAGTTCGGCTGTGTCTCAGGGCTGGGGGCAAAAGGTGCAGTTACCTGGGAGCAAGGCAGTGGGAGTCCTCAGCTGTGAGCGGGTGTGGATGTGTCAGTGTGGGGCCTGTCGTTATCTCCCTGGGGAGGTAGAAACCCAAAGGCACACATTATCCCATTCTGGGAGGAGCCCTGGTTCCCTAGGGATTGTATTTGCTCCTGGCACCTCCTACTAGGGCCTGATGTGTGTTTCTCCGTGTTGCAGGTGCACAGGACTCATGCAGCTGCTTGGAGCTCATACACTGTCCTTCCAGATTGTCAATGTAACCTGAGGCTGCCTCCCCATCCCCAGAGACCCTCCTTTCACTGGATTGGGCTCTTCCCAATTGTAACTGGAGTAGTTCCATGTGGGTGAGATTTTCCTGCGACGTTCTGTCCTGCTCATTGTGTCAGAGACCTAGCGCTGTCACAGCCTGTAGGTTTCCCTGGGGTGACCAGATCCCAGCTGCCTTATCCCAGCCGGGGGTCCTCCAGGCTATCGGCATTGGAGTGAGCTTTCCAGCTTCCTTTGCCAGTTCTCTATGGGCATCTCACCACAGCTCCTGTGCCAGAAATCCTTCGCTGCAAGGCCAGGCTGGCTTCCTGCCAAATTCTGCAGGACTGTTAAACATTTGTACTGGCTCGTGTTCGTGTTGCTTTGGCTGCTTCTGTATTATGGGACACCTGGGTATGTTCATAGAGTCATAGAGTTCTACAGCATGGAGACAGGCTCTTAGGCCCAAACTGGCCCATCCACACTAACCCCGTTTCCCTGCACTTAGCCCATATCCTTCCAATACGTTCCTCTCCATGTATTTGTTCCTGTTCTCTCAATGCTGTCACAGTCAAATGCACAAATGACAGCCTTAAATATTAATACGTCCATCTCCCTGACCTGATCTGGGACAGATGGGTCAGGGAGAGGGAGATTGCTTTGGTAGGTGGGGATCAATCAGTGAGGGGGAGTGTTGGAAAGAGATGATCCAGGGATGGGATGATTACTGCGTTGGGTCGGAACTAGTTAAGGAGAGGAAGATTGATGAGTTGGGAGGAGATTTGTCAGGGAGGTGGTGATTTATTGTTGTGTAGGGATCATTCAGGGAGAGGGAGATTGCAGTGGTGGGTGGGTATCAGTCAAGGAGGGGGAGATTGCAGTGGTGCATAGGGAGCAGTCATGGAGCGGGAGATTGCAGTGTTGGGTAGGGATCAGTCAGGGAGGGTGAGATTGCAGTGTTGGGTAGGGATCAGTCAGGGAGGGGGTGATTGCAGTGTTGTCTGGGGATTAGTCAGGGAGGGGTGATTGCAGTGTTGTGTAGGGATCAGACAGGGAGGGGGAGATTGCAGTGAATGGTAGGGATCAGTCAGGGAGGGGGAGATTGCAGTGAATGGTAGGGATCAGTCAGGGAGGGGGAGATTGCAGTGTTGGGTTGGGATCAGTCAGACTGGGGGAGATTGCAGTGTTGGGTAGGCATCAGTCAGGGAGGGGGTGCTTGCAGTGTTGGGTTGGGATCAGTCAGGGAGGGGGTGATTGCAGTGTTGGGTTGGGATCAGTCAGGGTGGGGGAGACGGCAGTGTTGGGTTGGGATCAGTCAGGCAGTGGGAGATTGCACTGTTGGGTAGGGATCAGTCATGGATGGGGTGATTAAAGTGGGGGTAGGGATCACTCAGGGAGGGGGAGATTGCGGTGTTGCGTAGGGATCAGTCAGGGAGGGGGCGATTGCAGTGATGGATAGGGATCATTCAGTGAGGGGGTGATTGCAATGGTGGGTAAGGATCAGTCAGGAAGGGGGAGGTTACAATGTTGTGTCGGGATCAGTCAGGGAAGGGGTGATTGCAGTGTTGTGTAGGGATCAGTCAGGGAGGGGGAGATTGCAAGGTTAGGTTGGGATCAGTCGGGGGGGAGATTGCAGTGTTGGTTAGTGATCAGTCAGGCAGGGGGAGATTGCAGTGTTGTGTAGGGATCAGTCAGGGATGGTGTGAGTGCAGAGTTGTGTAGGGATCATTAAGGGAGGGGGAGACTGCAGGGTTGGGTAGGCATCAGATAGGGAGGGGGAGATTGGAGTGTTGGGTAGGTATCAGTTAATGGGGGGGTGAGTGCAGTGTTGGGTAGCGATCAGTCAGGGAGGGGGAGATTGCAGGGTTGGGTTGTGATCAGTCAGGCAGGGGGAGATTGCAGTGTTGTGTAGGGATCAGTCAGGTCGGGGGGGATTGCAGTGTTGGGTTGGGATCAGTCAGGCAGGGGGAGATTGCAGTGTTGTGTAGGGATCAGTCAGGGATGGGGTGAGTGCAGTGTTGTGTAGGGATCAGTAAGGGAGGGGGAGATTGGAGTGTTGGGTAGGGATCAGTCAGGGAGGGGGAGATTGGAGTGTTGGGTAGGGATCAGTTAATGAGGGGGTAAGCACAGGGTTGAGTAGGGATCAGACAGGGAGGGGGAGATTGCAGGGTTGGGTAGGCATCAGATAGGGAGGGGGAGATTGGAGTGTTGGGTAGGGATCAGTTAATGAGGGGGTGAGATTGCAGTGTTGGGTAGGGATCAGTCTGCAGGGAGATTGCAGTGTTGGGTAGGGATCAGTCAGTGACGGGGTGATTTAAGTCTAGTTAGGGATCAGTCAGGGAGGGGGAGATTGCAGTTTTGTGTCGGCATCAGTCAGGGAGAGTGTGAGTGCAGTGTTGGATAGGGATCAATCAGGGAGGGGATGATTGTAGTCTTTGGTAGGCATCAGTCAGGTTGATTGCAGTGTTGGTTTGAGGTCATTCAGCGAGGGGGAGATTACAGTGTTGGGTAGGCATCAGTCAGGGAGGGTGAGATTGCAGTGTTGGGTAGGGATCAGACAGGGACGAGGAGATTGCAGTGTTGTCTAGGAATCAATCAGGGAGGGGTGTTTGCAGTGTTGGATAGGGATCAGTCAGGGAGGAAGTGAGTGCAGTGCTGTTTTGGGATCAGTCAGGGAGGGGGTGAGTGCAATGTTGGGTAGGGATCAGTCAGGGAGGAGGTTAGTGCAGTGTTTTGTAGGGATTAGTCAGTGAGGGGTGATTGCAATGTTGTGTAGGGATAGAGGAAAATCAGGAGGGCAAAGAGGTGACATGAGATTGCTTTGGCAAATAGGGTTAAGTGGAACCCAAAGTGTTTTTACAAATGCATAAAGGACAAAAGGGTCACGAGGGAGAGAATAGGGCCCCTCAATGATCAAGACAGCCTGCACGTGGAGCTGCAAGAGATGGGGGAGATACTGAACAAGTATTTCCTGTATAGAAGGACATGGAAGATATAGAATAGGATGATGGTTTGGGAGATAGCATTGGGAAATAGATGATGTCATCTTCTAAAACGTCTATATTACAAAGGAGGAGGTGCTGGATGTCCTGAAACGGTTAAAGGTGGATAAATCCCTAAGACCTGATCAGCTGTAACCGAGAACTCTATGGGCAGATAGTGAAGTGATTGTTGGGCCTCTTACTGAGATATTTTTGTCACCAATATTCACAGATGATGTACCAGAAGAATGGAGGTTGGCAAACGTGGTGCCACCTCTTTAGAAGGCTGGTAAGGACAAGTCAGGGAACTACACACTGGTTCGCCTGAAGTCAGTCATGGGCACGTTGAAGGACGGATACATGAGGGACAGGAATTACATGTATTTAGAAAGGTAATGTCTAATTGGGGATAGTCAGCATTGCTTTGTGCGTGGGAAATCATGTCTCAAGATATTGAGATTTTTGAAGAAGTAACAAAAAGATTGATGAGGGCAGCGCGGTGGATGTGAGTGATATGGACTTCAGTAAGGTATTCGAAATGTTTCCACATGGAAGATTGGAGAGCAAGGATGGATCTCACGGAATACAGGGAAAACCAGCCATTTGGATACAAAACTGACTCAAAGGTAGAAGACAGAGGGTGGTTGTGGAGGGTGGCTTTTTCTGCCTGGAGACCTGTGACCAGTGGAGTGCCACAAGGATCGGTGCTGGGTCCACTACTTTCCATTAATTATATAAATGATTTGGATGTGAACACAGCAGGTGTAGTTAGTAAGTTTGCAGATGACACCAAAATTGTAGTTGTTGTGGACAGTGAAGAATGTTACTTCACATTACAATGGGATGGTGAACTGATGGGCCAATGGGCTGAGGAGTGGGAGATGGAGCTTAATTCAGATAAATAAGAAGCGCTGCATTTTGGGAAAGAAACTCTTCGCAAGACTGATACACTTAATGTTAAGGTCCCAGGGCGTGTTTCTGAACAAAGAGACCTTGGAGAGCAGGTTCATTGTTCCTTGAAAGGAGAATTGTGGGTCGATAGGATAGTGAAGAAGGTGTTTGGTATGCTTGCGTTTACTGATCAGGACATTGAGTAGAGGAGTTGGGAGGTCAGGTTGTGGCGATACAGGATATTGGATCAGCCAGTTTTGGAATATTGTGTGAAATTATTGTCTCCTCCCTCTCGGAAGAATATTGTGTAAATTGAAAGGGCTCAGAAAAGATTTGCAAAGATGCTGCCAGGGTTGGAGGATTTGAGCTACAATGAGAGGTGAAATGGGCTGGGCCTGCTTTCCCTGGAATGTCTGAGACCGAGGGGTAACCCACATGGAAGTTTATAAAACCATGTGGGGCATGGATAGGATTAACAGACAAGGTCTTTTCCCTGGGGTGGTGTAGTCCAGAACTGAAGGGCCTAGGTTCAGGATGAGAGGGGAAAGATATAAAAGGAACCTAAGGGACAACGTTTTGATGTGGAGGGTGTTGCGTGTATGGAATGACCTGCCAGATGAAGTGGTGGAGACTGTTACAATTACTGCATTTAAAAGGCATCTGGATGGGTATAGAACAGGAAGGGTTGAGAGGGATTTGGGCCAAGTGCTGGTAAATGTGACGAGATTACGTTAGGATATGTGGGTGGCGTGGATGAGTTGGACCGAAGGCCCTGTTTCTGTGCTGTACATCTCTATGACTGTGAAAGTTTTGCACTGTCCATTTCCAGCCATACACTTCACTATTTCCCCTGTTTACCTTGGTCAGTTCTCCTCTCAAACACATGTCAATGGCTTTGGTTGTGATTGTTGGGTGTGCATATGGTCACTTTAAAAATCCATCATCTCGCTGAATTCCACTACACTACAATTTCCCAGAGTATATCTCAGTGTGACATTACTCCTTCCCTCAGCGTCATCACCCAACGGTCGATCTGAGATATTCACCTCCCTGGCCGTTTGCACAACGTGTCATTCAAAGAAACACTGACACAAACATTCAAAGAGGAGTTCGGAGAACATCACTTTTGCCGATGTGACTGTCCCAGATTATACAAAGACTGAAGTCTCCCAGAATTATCACAGTGCCTTTGCAGTTCACAGGAATTCATGGAATGTGTAACAGGTCTGAGCAATGAAATGCTGTTAGGAAGCCTCTAAACTGTTCTCCTGCTTGTGTTTTTGACACGTGTTACCCAGAATCTGCATTCAGGCTGATTCAGCTTCATCATCTGAGGCCAAATGCTTTCTCTGTAATGCCTTTGTTACCCATTACTGTCAGGGTTACCCATCCTGCACTCCCTGACACCCCTCAAGGAGGTGTACAATAGAATATTCATGTTCCACCTTTTGTTCACCCTGTCACCACTAAATCTCATTTATCTCTGTGCCACAGTCCATCCACCTTATTGCAGAGACTTTATCCAGTCCAAAAAAAAGAACATTACAATTGACTCTTCCACAATTTCTTGTCACAGTCCAATTCACTGATGTGCAGTTTCAGTTAAACTCTGTCTCTTCCTGTTCCTTTCTGCTTGTCTTCAGCGACTTTGCCATTGCTCTTTGGATTTGGAAAGCTTCTTTCACCTGAATCCTCTGCATCCTATCTGTCAGCTTATAGTTCTGCACATAAGCCTACCGACATGATTGGCCAGGACACTGCTCCCAGGGGTGGGGTAGTCCAGAACTGAAGGGCCTAGGTTCAGGATGAAGGGGGAAAGATATAAAAGGAATCTAAGGGACAACTCCCAGCAGTGTTGTGATTAATTCACTCATGTGGTGTTGCTGGCTCTGGCTGGCCAGCATCGCATGCCCACCCTGAGCTGCTCTTGAGCTGAGTGCCTTGCTGGATCATTACAGAGATCAGTTTAGAGTCAACCCCATCGCTCTGGGTCTGGATCATGTGTAGGCCAGGCCCGCTGCCTATAACAGATTTTCTTCCTGAAAGGATATTAAGCAGTTAGATGGGTATACTGGACACCGGCATTAACATCTGGATAAACAGTCAGGTGAGAATAGCGCGAGGCCATCACATTTCCCACTCATAGTTCAACCATCAGAGAGTACTCATCCCAGTACAACATGAATCACAACCCTTTCATCATGTCTATTGTGTGATCCTGATACCTTCCTGCACTCTGGTGATATCACTCAGTATCTCTCCATGTGGTATCCCTCACTGTGTGGGTCTAATTGCTGCCTCTGTCAGCGTCTCTCACTCTTGCAGCTACTCCAGATCCTGAGCCAATGGAATTCCCCATTCCAGAGAGACTCAGAAGCACAGGCCAGGGATGGAGACAGGGCTTTTCCAGATCCTCCATGTGTAAACCTCACTGCATCAGTCTAATTTCCCATTCTGTCTATTTATCTGTCACCTGCAGGTAATCAGGATGTTCCTGTCTCAGCCGAATTCCTAACTCCTGTCTCGTCCTTTACCGCATCAAAGACGCTTGGTCAGCCAGAGAGAGATGTAGAGGGAGGTCTGGAGCCTTCAGTAAATCCTGCAACCGGTAAGATCACTCACAGTAAACAGCACAGAGGGGCTTAGTGGCCTTCTGTATTCAGACCCAGAAGACAGGACATGGACACAGAGCTGGGTAAGGAAAAGCTACATTCCAGGTTTCATTCCCACCATCTTGTGAGGGTCCTGTTCTCACCTCTGCTGGACTGGTCCTCCCTGAGACATCTCTCTCTCTCTCTCTCTCTCAGACTCTCTGTCTCTTTTTCTCGATCCCCTCTCTCACTCCCTCACTACCTGTCTCTCACACTCTCACTCTCATTCTCTCTCTCAGCCCCTCTCTCACCTTCTCTTTCTATCTCTCTTCCCCTCACCCACTCTCTCTCACCCACTCACTCACTCTCCACCTCATCCCTCTCTCTCACCTGACTCTCTCTCTCCCCCCCTCGCGTGCCTCTCATTCATGTCCCTCTCTCTCTAGCTCACCTTGTATCTTTCCCTATCTCGCTCTCCCCCTCTTTCTATCTTTCTCTCTCTCTCTTTCTCTCTCTTGTCCCCTTATCGCGTGCTCTCTCTCGATCTCTCAGACTCTCTCTCATTTCCGTCCCCTCACTCACTCACTCACACTTGCACCTCTCTCTGTCTGTCTCTCGCTCACCCACTCTCTCGCCCGTCTCTCTTGCTCGCACCTCGCTCTCCCCATCTCTCACCCTTCACTCTCTCTCTCCACTCTCTCTCATTTTCTCCCCCATCTCTACCCCCTCTCTGCCCCCTTTCTCCCCCCACTCTCTCTCCCCACTCACTCTCCCCCACACTCTCACCCCTCTCTCTCCCCCTCCCGTCACTCTCCCCTTATCGACCCACTCTCTCGACCCCCCTCATCAGCCCTCTTCTCTCGACCCCCGCACTGTCCCCCCTCTCTCGACACACCTCTCACAACCGCTCCCTTCGAAAGCCCTCACTCGACTACCCCCTTCGACCCCCTCTCTCGACCCGTGCACTCGACCCCTTTCTGTCCCGTTCTCTCTCTCTCTAATCCATCTCTCTCTCACCCCTCTCTCTCCCCTATCTTTCCCCTTCTCTTTCCCCTTTTCTCTCCCCTTCTCTCTCCAATATCTCTCCCGGTACCTCTCCCCTATCTCTCCCCAATCTCTCCCCAATCTCTTCCCCTTATCTCTCCCCTTATCTTTCCCTCTCTCTCTGCCCCTCTCTCTTCCCTCGCTCTTTCTTCCCCCTCTCTTTCTTTCCCCCACCTCTCTCTCCCCCACGTCTCTCTCACTTAGCTCTCTATCTCCCTCACCTGTCTCTCTCACCACCTCTCTCTCCCCTCTCTCTCCCCTCTCTCTCCCAATCCCTCTTTCCCCCTCACTCTCTCTCCCTCACTCTCTCCCACTCCCCCTGTCCCCCTCTCTCGCCCCCTCTATCGCCCCCTTCTCTCTCCACACTCTCTCTTTATCCTTCTCAATACTCCCCTCTCTCTCTACCCCTGTCTCTCAACCCCCCGTCTCTCTCTCCTCTATCTCTCCACTCTCTCTCCACTCTCCATCTTCCCTCTCACCTCTCTCCATCTCTTCTATCTCCATCTCCCCCCTCTCTTCCCCACTCTCTCCCCCCGCTCTCTGTCTTCCCCCTCTGTCTCCCCCCCCTTTCTGCCACCCCTCTCTACCACGCTCTGACTCTCGCTCCCCCCTCGCTCTCGTCCTCTCTCTCTCCCTCTCTCTTTTCCCATCTCTTGCCTCCTCGCTTGCCTCACTCTCACCTTTCTCTTTCTCCCCCTCTCTCTCCCCCCTCTCTCTCTCCCCCCTCCCTCTCTCCCCTTCCTGCCTCCCCCTCTCTCGCCCCCTCTTTTGACCCCCTCACTCTGTCACCTCACTCCCCCTCCCCCTCCCCCTCCCCATCTCACTCCCTCCCTCTCTCTCTCCCCTACTCTTTACCCCCTCTCTCCCCCTCTCCCCACGCTCTCTACACCCTCTCTCCCCCCACTCAATCCCCCCACTCAATCCCCCCACTCACTCCCCCACTCTATCTCCCCCTCTCTCCCCCCCTCTCTCAACTCTCTTTCTCCCCCTCTCCCTTTCCTCTCTCTGTCACACCCTCTCTGTCTCCCCTCTCGCTCGTCACCCTCTCTCGCCCCTCGCTTTCTCGCTCGCTCTCCCCCTCTCCCTTCCCCTCTATTTCTCCCTCTCTCACTGCCCGTTTCACTCACCTCTCTCTCTCCCTCTACCTTGCCTCCTCTCTCTCTCCCCGCTCTCTCTCCCCCTCTCTGTCTCCCCATCTCTCTCTCCGCCCTCTCCCTTGACCCCTATCCGTTGCCCTACTCCCCTCTTTCGCCCTCCTTCTCTTTCCCCTACTCTCTTCCCCTCTATCTCTTTCCTCCTCTCTGTTCCCCTCTCTCTCTTTCCCCGACCTCTCTCACGCACACCTCTCTCTCACTCACCTCTGTCTCTCCCCAACCTCTCTCTCTCTAGCCTACATCTCTCTCTCCCCCACCATTGTCTCTCCCCCGCTTCTCTCTCTCTCCCACCTTTTTCTCTCCCTCTCTCTCACCTTTCTCTCACCTCACTACCCCTTCCTCCTCTCCCTCTCCCCCTTTCTCTCTCCCTCTGTCTCTCTCTCTACCCACTCACTCTCCCTTACTCGCTCTCCCCCACTCTCTCCGCCCACCCTCTCTCCCCCCCTCTCCCCTTCTCTCTCTCCCACTCCCTCTGTCCCGCTCTCTCGCCCTCTCTCTCACCCCACTTCTCTCCCCTCTCTTTTTATCCTTTTCACTACTCCACTTCTCTACCCCTGTCTCTCAACCCTTTCTCTCTCTCTGTCTCTCTCTCCTCTATCTCTTCCCTCTCCATCTTCTCTCTCCAATTCTTTGTCCCCCCCTCTCCATCTCCCCCTCTCTCCCTCCTCTCTCCCACGCTCTCTGACTTACCCCACACACCGACCTCTCTCATCCCTCTCTCGCCACCTCTTCCGCCTCTCTCCCCTCTCGCCCCTCTCTCTCCCCCCCCTCTCTCACCCTCTCTCTCCCCCTCACGCTTTCCCCTCCCTCTCCCCCTCTCTCGCCCCAATCTCTCGGCCCACTCTCTCCCCCACTCGCTCTCCACCCTCTCTCCCTCCCCCTCTTTCTCTCCCCCTCTCTGTCCCCCCTCTCTCTCCCCCTCTGTCTCCCGTCTCTCTCTCTCCCCCTCTCTCTCTCACCCCCTCTCCCTCCCCACTCCCTTTCTCTCCCTCTCTTTCTCCTCACTCTCTCTCCCCCTCACTTCCCCTCGTTCTCTCCCCTCCCTCTCTCCCTCTCTCACACCCGTCTCTCGAGCCCCTCTCTTTCTGCCCTTCCCTCTCTCCCCTCACTCTGTCACCTCACTCTCCCTCCCCCTCTCATTCCCTCTCACTCACTCGCTCTCCCCGCGCTTCACCCTCTCTCTACTCCCCCTCTCTGTACCCCCTCACTGTCTCTCCCCCTCTCTCTTCACCAACTCTCTCCCCACTCTGCCACCAAACCTTCCCCCCTCTCTCTCCCTCTCTCACTCCCTCCTTCTCTCACCCTCTCACTCTGCCCCACTCTATCCCCCATTCTCTCCCTCACTCTCTACCCCTTCTCCCACACTCTCTCCCCACACTCTCTCCCTCCACTCATTCCCCCATTCTCTCCTCCAGTCTCTACCACACTCTCTCCCCCATCTCTCCCCTTCTCTCTCCCCCTCTCTCTCTCGCCCCTTCTCTCTCCCCACTCTGTCGCGCCACCCTCTCTCACCCACCAATATAGCCCCCACGCTCTCACCCCCACTCTCTCGTCCGGTCTCATTCTCCCCCCTTCTCTCTCCCCCTCCCCCTGTCTCCCCCCCACCACTCTCTCTCTCTCTCTCTCTCCCTCTATCTCTCGCCCCTCTCTGCCTGCTCTCTCTCCCGCTCTATCTTCCCCCTTTCTCTCCACACGCTCTCTCTTTCGGCCCCCTCTCCCTCTCTCTCCCCCTCTCTCGCCCCTTTTCTCATCCCCGTCTCGCCCCCCTCACTCGCCACCCTCTCGACCCTTCTCTCTCTCCCCGCTCTCTCTACCCCTCTCTCTCGCATTCTCTCTCTCCCCCCTCGCCTCTCTCTCTCTCTCTCCCCCTCTCTCACCCCCTCTTGCCCCCCTCTCGCCCACCTCTCTCGCCTCCTTTTGCACTCCCACTCTCCCATCTCTCTCCCCTCTCTCTCCCCACACTCTCTCCCCCTTTCTGCCCCCTCTCTAACCCGCTCCCTCGCTCCCTTCATCTCCCTCCCCCTCTCTCTCCCTCCATCTCTCCCCCCTCCCCATCGCGCTCCCCCTCTATCTCCCACTCTCTCCCCCCCGACGCGCCCCTCTCTGTCCCCCACTCTCACCCCTCTAACCCCTCTCTCCTCTCCCCATCTCTCCCCCTCCCTCTCCGCTCTCTCTACCCCACTCTCTCATCCCCTGTCTCTATCAGATCTCTCTCTACCCCGCTCACCCTCTCTCTCTACCCCTCAAACTCTCTCTCTCCTCCTCGCTCTTCATTAACTCTGTCGCCTAAATCTCTCGCCTCTCTCTCTCTCCGTCTCTGACTCTCTACCGCTCTCACCCTCTCACTGTCCCCTCTCTCTCCCCCTCTCTCTCCCACACTCTCACCCTCTTTTTCCCCCTCTCTCCACCTCCCTCGTCCCCTTCCTCTCCTTTCAACTCTCTCTCCAAGTCTCTCCCCCCCACTCCCCGTCGCTCTCCCCGTCTCTCTTCCCTTCTCTCCCCCTTCCTCTCCCCTCTCTCTCTTCGCCTCTCACTCTCCTACTCTTTTTCCTCACTCTCTTCCCCCACTCTTACCCCATCTCTCTCCCCTCTCTCTCCCCCCGCTCTCACCCCCTCTCCGTCGGCCTCTCTCCCCCTACCTTGCACCTTCCTCTCCCTCCCCCACTCTCTCCCCATCTCTCTCCCCTCTCTCTCCCCCCACTCTCATCCCCTTTCTGTCCCCCCTCTCTTACCCTCCCTCGCACGTTCCTCTCCCTTCCCCCCCCTCTCTCCCTGTCTCTCCCTCGCCCTCTCCCCTCTCTCTTTCCCCCCCTCTCTCCCCATCTCTCTCTCCCCACTCTCTCCCCCTCTCTCTCTTCCACTGTCTGCCCCCTCTCTCTCACCCCCGGCTCTCTCTCCCCCGTTCTTTCATCACCCTCCCTCCCATCTCTCTCCCTCTCTCTCTGCCCCTCCATCTCTCCCCCTCTTTCTCCCTCTCTTCCCTTTTTCTCCCCTCTCTCTCTGCCCCCTCTGTCTCCCCCCTCTCTCCCCTCTCTCACCCCCCTCTCTCACCCCCCACTCTCGCTCCCTCTCTCGCCCCTCTCTCGCCCCCTATCTCTCCCCCCTCTCCTTCTCTCTCTCGCCTCTCCCTGTCACTCTACCCGTCTCTCTCCCCCCTCTCCCCCTCTCTCTCCCCCTCTCTCTCCCCCTCTCTTGCCCCCCCCACTCTCCCTCACTCTCTGCCCCCTCTCTCTAACACCCCACTCTCTTACCACCGCTCTCTCAGTCCCTCTCTCTCACCTCCCTCTCTCCCCTCTCTCACCCTCTCTTTCTCTCTCTCGCCATGTCTCTCCCACATTATCACTCCCCCTCTCTCTCCCTCTCACTCTCCCGCACTCTCTTCCTCCTTTCTCTCCACGCACTCTCTCTCTCTGCCCCTATCTCTCCTGTCTCTCTCCCTTCTCTCTCCCTGCTCTCTCTTCCCCACTTTTTCTCCACACACTCTCTCACTGTCCCCTCTCTCTCCCCCTCTCACCCTCTGTCTCGCCCCCTCTCTCGCCATCCTCTCTCGCCACCCTCTCTCGCCCCCTCCCTCTCCCCTCTCTCTACCCTTCTCTCTTGCATCCTCTAACTCCCCCTCTCTCTCCCCCATCTCTCCCCTCTCTCTCACCCCCTCTCATCCCCCCTCGCTCGCCCCCTTCGTCTCCCTCCCTGTCTCTTTACCCCTGTCTCTCCCCCTCTCTCTCCCCTCTCTTTCCCTCTCTCTCTCCACCTCTCTCTCCCCCCCTCTCCCCCTCTCTGCCTCCCTCTCTCTCATTCCCCGCTCTCTCACCTCCGCTCTCTCACAGCCGCTCTCTCGCCACCTCTCCCCCCTCTCTCTCCCCCTCTCTCTCCCCCACTCTCTGCCCCCCTCTCTCTCATTCCCCGCTCTCTCGCACCCGCTCGCTCAACCCCCCTCTCTCGCCCTCTCTCTCCCCTGTCTCACTCTTACCCTCTCTCTTCCCCTTTATCTCTGCCCTCTCTCTCCCTCTCCCTCTCCCACTCACTCTTCCCCCTCTCTCTTCACCTCTCTCTCCCCCCCTCCCCCTCTCTCGCCCCCCTCTCTCATTCCCCTGTCTCGCCCCCTCTCTCACCCCCCTGTCTTGCCCCACTCTCTCGCCACCCACTCTCGCCCTCTCTCTTGTCCCTTCTCTCGACCCCTCTCGCTCTCCCCTTCTCTCCACAATCTCTCCCGCCTCTTTCCCCGTCTCTCCCCCTCTCTCTATCCCCTCCCTCTCCCCTCTCTCTACTCCTCTCTCTCGCACCCTCACTCTCTCCCTCTCTCTCCCGCTCTTTCTCCCTTCTCTCCCACCCCATCTCGCCCCCTTGTCCGCTTTTCACGTCCGCTCTCGTGCGCCCTTTCTCTCCTCTCTCTCCCTCTCACTCTCCCCATCTCTTTCTCCATCTCTCTCCCCATCGCTCTCCCCTTTCTCCGCGCGCTCTGTCCCCCCTCTCACCCTCTTTCTATCCCCCTCTCTCCACCTCCCTCGCCCCTTCCTCTCCCTTCCCCTCTCTCTGCCCGTCTCTCCCCGTCACCCTCCCCGTCTCTCCCTCCTCTCCCCTTCTCTCTCCCAGTCTCTCTCTCCCACCCACTCTCTCCCCTCTCTCTCTCCTTCTCTCTCTCACCCCCCCACACACCCCCACACTCTCCCCATCTCTCTTTCCCCACTTTCTCCCCCCGCTCACTGCCCCCTCTCTCCCGCCCTCTCTCCCCACTCTCCCCCTCCCTCTCTCTCCCTCTCTCTCTCTCCCACCCACTCCCTCCCCTCTCTATTTCCCTCTCTCCTCCCTCACTCACCCCCACACTCTCCCCATCTCTCTTCCCCCACTTTCTCCCCCATCCCCGTCTCTCCCCGTCACTCTCCCCGTCTCTCCCCCCTCTCCCCTTCTCTCTCCCCTTCTCTCTCCCCCCCTCTCCCTCCCACCCACTCTCTTCCCTCTCTCTCTCCCTCTCTCTCTCACCCCCTCACACGCCCCCACACTCTCCCCATCTCTCTTCCCCCACTTTCTCCCCCCGCTCTCTGCCCCTTCTCTCCCGCCCTCTCTCCCCTCTCTCCCCCCTCCCTCTCTCTCCCTCTCTCCCACCCACTCCCTCCCCATTCTCTCTCCCGTTCTCCCCCCTCACTCACCCCCACACTCTCCCAATCTCTCTTCCCCACTTTCTCCCCAGCTCTCAGCCCCCTCTCTCCCGCCCTCTCTCACTCCCTCCTCCTCCCCCCTCTCTCCCGCTCCCTCTCTCTCTTCTCTCTCTCTGTCTCTCTTCCCCCTCTCTGTTTCTCTGTACCGCCTTTCTCTCTTCCCCCTCTCTCTCCCGCTCCCCTCCTCTCTCCCCTTCTCTCTACGGTCTCTCTCAGCCCCTCTTTCGGCACCTCTCTCTCGCACCCCCTCTCTCTACCCCTCACTCTATCTCCCTCCCCTTTCTTTTCACTAACTCTCTCCCCCACTCTGTCACCTAATTCTCTCCCCTCTCTCTCACTCCCTCCGTCCCTAACCCTCTCCCTCCACCACACTGTCCCCCCACTCTCTCCCGCACTGTCTCTCCCCACTTTCTCTCCCCACTCTCTCCCTCTCTCCCTCCACTCTCTGTCCCCTCCCTCTTCCCCTCCCTCTGTCCGCCTCTCTCTCCTCTCTCTCACCCACTCTTCCCTCTCTCTCCCCCACTCTCCCCCACTCTCCGTCTCCCCCTCCCTCTCCCCTCTCTCTACATCACTCTCTCACCTCCTCTCACTATCCCGTCTCTCTCTACCCCGCTCTCCCTCTCTCTCCCCTCTCTATCTCCCCCTCTCTCTCTCTCGATTCTCTGTCCACCTCACTCTGTCCCCCTCTCTCTGGCCACCTCCCTCTGTTCCCCTCTCCCTCCTTTTCTCTCCCCCCGACTCTCCCCTCTCTCACCCCCACTCTCCTCCCTCTAACACCTCTCTCCCCTCCCCCTCACTCCACCCTCCCTCTCCTCCTCTCTCCCTCCCCCACTCTCACCCCCACTCTCTCCCCACACTGTTTCTCCCCACTCTCTCTCCCCACTCTCTCCCTCACTCTCTCCCCACACTCTGTCTCCCCTCCTTCTCTCCCCCCTCTCTCTCCCCTCTCTCTCCCTCAACTCTCTGTACCCCTCCCTCTTCCCCTCTCTCTGTCCGCCTCTCTCCCCTCTCTCTCCCCCACTCTCACCCTCTCTCCCTCTCCCCTCCTTCTCCCCTCACTCTACCCCACTCTCTCACCTCCTCTCTCTATCCCATCTCTCTCTACCCGACTCACCCTTTTTCTCTACCCCTCAAACTCTCTCCCCCTCTGGCCCTTCACTAACTCTGTCGCCTAAATCTCTCCCTTCTCTCTCCCTCTCTCTCTCCCTCCCTCTCACTCTCCCCTCTCTCTCCCTGCGCTCTCTTCCCCTCTCTCACCCCCTTTCTGTTCCCCTCTCTCCACCTCGCTCGCCCCCTTCCTCTCCGCCCCCTCCCTCTCCCCGTCTGTCCCCCGTCCCCGTCGCTCTCCCCGTCACTCTCGCCCTCTCTCTCCCCCTCTGTCTCCCCCCTCTCCCCCACTCTCTTCCCCCAACTCTCTCCCCTGTCTCTCCCCTCGCTCTCACCCCCTTTCTGTCCCTTCCTCCCCTTCCTCGCACCTTCCTCTCCCTCCCCCTCTCTTGTCCCGTCACTACCCCCTCTCTCCCCGTCGCTCTCCCCGTCTCTCTCCCCCTCTCTCTCCCTGCAACTACCCCTCTGTCTCTCCCCTCTCTCTTCCCACTCTCTCTTCCCCCACTCTCTCCCCCTCTTTCTCCCCTCTCTCTCCCCCCACTTTGAACCTCTTTCTGTCCCCCCTCTCTCACCCTCCCTCGCACCTTCCTCTTCCTCCCCCTCTCTCGCCACGTCAGTCTACCCCTCTCACTCTCCTCTCTCTCTCCCCCACTCTCTCCCCATCTCTCTCCCCTCTCTTTCCCCCCGCTCTCAACCTCTTGCTGTGTACCCTCTCTCACCCTCCCTCGCACCTTCCTCTCCCTCCCCCTCTCTCTCCCCGTCTCTCCCCCTCTCCCTGTCACTCTCCCCGTCTCTCGCCCCCTCTCTCCCCCTCCCTCTCCCCCTCCCTTTCCCCCTCTCTCCCCCTCTCCCCCTCTCTCCCCTCTCTTCCCCCCACTATCTCCCCCCTCTCTTGCCCTCCCCGTCTCTCTTCCCCCTCCCTATCTCTCTCTCTCTGCCGCCTCTCTCTTCCCCCTCTCTCCACACCCCTCTCACCCCTCTAACCCCTCTCTCCCCCTCTCCCCTCCTCTCTCACCTTCTCTCTACCGTCTCTCTCACCCCCTCTCTCGACACCACTCTCTTTCACCCACTCTCTCTCTCTACACCTCACTCTCTCTCTCCCCCTCTCTTCACTAACTCTCCCCCCACTCTGTCACCTAAATGTCTCCCCTCTCTCTCACTCCCTCCCTCCCCAACCCTCTCCCTCCCCCACTCTCTCCCTCACTCTCTCTCTGCACTCTCTCTCCCCACTCTCTCTCCCCACTCTCTCCCCACTCTGTCCCCACACGCTCTCTACCCCTTCCTCTCTCCCCTCTCTCCCCTCTCTCTTCCTCCACTCTCTGTCCCCCTCCCTTTGTCACCCTCCCTCTGTCCGCCTCTCTCTTCTCTCAGTCCCCCACTTTCCCCCTGTCTCTGCCTCCCCTTCTCTCTCCCTCCCTCTCCCTCTCTCTCTACCCTGCTCACCCCCTCTCTAGACCCCCAATCTCTCTCTCTCCCTTTCTCTCTTCACTAACTCTCTCTCCCACTCTGTCGCCTAAATCTCTCCCTCTCGCTCCCTCTCTCAATCCCTGCCTCTCATGCTCTCACTCTCTCCTCTCTCTACCCCACTGTCTTTCCCCACTCTCTTTCCCCACTCTCTTCCCCACTCTCTTCCCCACTCTCTTCACCCACACTCACACCATTTCTCTCCCCTCTCTCTCTCTCGCCTCTCTCTCCACCCCTCTCCCCCTCCCTCTCTCACCATCTCACTCCCCCCTCTCTCTTTCCCACTCTTTCTCCACTGTCTCCCCCAATCTCACTCCCCCTCCTTCTCTCCCCAATTCTCTGCCCCCTTCTTTCTCCACACCTCCCTGTCTTTCCCCTTTTCTCAACCCCCACTCTCCCCTCTCTCTCCCCCTCTCTCCCAACCTCTCTCTCACACCCTCTCTCTCCCCCCTCACACTCTCCCCCCTCCTCTCTCTCTCTCTCCTCTCTTTCCCCACCTCTCTTGCCCCTCTCTCTCACCCCCTCTCTCTTCTCCACTCTCTCCCCACTCTCTCCTCCACACTCTCTCCCCCTCTATCTCCAGCCTCTCTCTCCCTTCTCTCTCCCCCTCTCCGTCTCTTTCCCCAACTCTCTCTCTACCCCCTCTCTCCCCCCTCTCTTTCGTCCCCTCTCGCACCCTGTCACGCCCACACTCTCGCCCCTTCTCTTGCCCCCCACTCTTGCCCCCACTCTCGCCCCCTCCCTCGCCCCCTTCTCACCCCCTCTCTCGCCCCCACTCTCGCCCCCCACTCGTCTCAACTCTGTCCCCTCTCTCTCACCCCCTCTCACGCCCTCTCTCACACCATCTCTCTCCCCCCTCTCTCACGCCCCTCCCCCTCCCACTCTCCGACCTCTCTCGCCCCCTCTCTCTCTCTCTCCCCTCTCTCTCTCTTCCACTCTCTCTACCCCCCCTCTGTCTCTCTCTCCCTCGCTCTATACCCCTGTTTCTCTACCCTTTCTCTCTCTCCCCTCTCTTTCCACCCCTCTCTTTCTCCCCTCTCTCCACCTCCCCTCTCTCCATCTCCCCTCTTTTTCACCCCACTCTCTCTCATCTCACTCCTTCCCCTCTCTTTCTCCCTCCCTTCTCTCCCTCCCCTCTCTCTCTCCCCGGTCTCTTACCCTGCTATCTTACCCCAATCACTTACCCCAGTCTCTCTCCCTTCTCTCCCAACGCACTCTCACCCCCACTCTCCCCATCCACTCTCCACCCCCACTCTACCCATCCACTGTCCCTCCCCCAATATTTCCCCCCACTCTCTCCACACCACTCTCTCCCCCACTCTCTTCCCCCCACTCTCTCCCCTCACTCTCTCCCCCTCACTCTCTGCCCCCTCTCTCTCCCTCTCTCTCCTCTCACTCTCCCTCCTCTCTCTCTCCCCCTCTCTCTCCCCCTCTCTTCCCCATCTCTGTACACCCTCTCCCACCCCTCTCTGCCTGCACTCTCTACCCCCACTCTCTCCCCCTCCCTCTCTCCCCTCTTTCTTTCCCCCTCTCTCCCCCTCTCTACCCACTCTCTCCTCCTCTACCCCGTCTCTTCCCAACTCTCTCGCCTCTCTCTCTCACCTCTCTTTCTCACCCCCTCTTTCTCCTCTCACTCTCTCCCCTCTCTCACCCTCTCTCTTCCCACCTCCTTTGCCGCTCTTTCTCATCTCACTCTCTCACCCCCTCTCTCTCCTCCCATACTCCCCTCTCTCTCTCCCCACACTGTCCCCCACTCTCTCTCTCTCCCCACTCTCTCCCCCTCTCTCTTGCCCTCTCTCTTCCCCTCCCCTTCTCTCTCCCGCCTCTCTCTCCCCCTCTCTCCCCCCTCTCTCCCCCCTCTTTTCCCAACCCTCTCTATATCCCCTCTCTCCCCCTCCCCCTCTCTCCCCTCCCTCCGCCCTCTCTCTCGCCCCCATCTCGCACCCTCTCTCTCGCCCATCTCTCGTCCCCTGTCTCGCACTCCTGTCTCGCCCCTCCTCTCTCTCCCCCTCTTTCGCCCCCACCCTCGCCCCCCTCTCGCCCCTCACTCTTGCCCACCCTCTCAATCCCCACTCTTGCCCCCACACTTGCCCCTACTCTCGCCCCCATCGTCTCCACACTTGCCCCTTTCTCTCCCCCCCTCCCCTTCATTCTCCCCTCTCTCTACTCCACTCTATCCCTCTCTCTCCAGCCCTCTCCCCTTCTCTCTCCCCCATTTCTTCACCTCTCTCTCCCCCGTCTCTCTTCTCTGCTCTCTCTTCCCCCTCTCTTTACCTCCCTCTGTCTCTCTCCCCTCTCTCTCTACCCTCTCTTCCGATCCCTCTCCCCTCTCCAACTCGCCTCTCCATCTCCCATCTCCCAATCACCACTCTCTTCCCTTCTCCCCCTCCCCTGTCACCCCCTCTCTCCCCCACTTTCTCCACACTCTCTCTCTGTCACCGCACTCTCTCCCCCTCTCTCGCCTCTCTCTGACCCCCTGTCCCCCCTCTCTGCCCTCACTCCTTCCCCTCTCTCTACCCCTCTCTGGCCCCGTTCTCTCGCCCACCTTCCTCGATCCCTCCCTCTGCCACCTCTCTCTGCCCCCTCTCTCTGCTCCCCTCTCCCTGCCCCCTCTCCCTGCTGCTCTCTCTCTCCCCGTCTCTCTCTCTCCACCCTCACTCTGCCCAGCTCACTCTCCCCCCTCTCTTTCCCCCTCTCCCCAACTCGCACCCTCGCCCCTCCTTCTCCCCCGCTCTCCCACTAGCTCACTAACCCCTCTCTCACTTCCCCTTCTCTCTACGCCCTCTCTCTCCTTGCCTCGCTCTCTATCCCATCTCTCCTCCTCCCCCTCCCTTTCCCCCCTCACTCACTCTCTCTACCCCTCACTCTCTCTCCCAACTCTCTCTTCACTAACTCAATCCCCCAACTCTGTCACGGAACTCTCTCCCCCCTCTCTCCCTCTCTCACCCCTTCCCTCTCTCAATCCCTCCCTCACTCACCCTCTCACTCTCCCCATCTCTCCCTCTCCGTCTCCCCCTCTCATCTCCACCGCTCTCACCCCACTCTCACCCCCTCCTCTCCCTACCCTCCTCTCTCTCGCCCCTCTCTCCCCCTCTCCCCCCTCTGTCTCCCCCTCTCACTCTCTCCCCCTCTCTCCCCTCCTCACTCTCCCCTCGTCGCTACTCCCCCACCGTCTGTCTCCCCCCTCTCTCCACCACTGTCTCCCGCGTCTCTCTCCTCTCTCTTGCCCCCCTCTCTGTGTCCCCCTCTCTCTCTCTGTTCCCCACTCACACTGTCACCTAACTCTGGCCCCCTCGCACTGTCCCCGCGCTCTCTGTCCCTCCTGTCTCTCTGTAACCCCTCTCTCTGTCCCCCCACTCTCTGTCCCCCTCCTCTCTAACACCCATCCTCTTGTCCCCTCCTCTCTGAACCCCTCCTCTTTGACCCCTTCTCTCTCTGTTCCCCGCTCTCTGTCCCTCCTCTCTGTGCCCCCTCTGTCTATTCCCCTCTCTCTGTCCCCCCTCTCTCTGCCCACCTCCTCTCTGTTCCCCCTCTCTCTGAACCCTCCTCTCCCTCTGTCCCCATCTCTCTGTCCACCCCTCTGTTCCCCCACTCACTGTCCCCCTCCATGTCCACCTTCTCTCTTCCCCCACTTTTTACCCCCCTCCTCTCCCCATCTCTCCCCTCCCTCTCTCCCCCCACTCTCTTGCCCCCTCTCTCTGTCCCTTCTCTCTCTGACCGCCCCTCTCTCTGTCACCCAATCTCTCTCTCCTCTCTCAGACCCTCCATCTCTCTGTCCCCTTCTCTCAATGCCCCCTCTCTCTCCGTTGCCCTCGCTCTGTCCCCCTCTCTCTGTAACCCTCTCTCTGTCACCCTCCTCTCTGTCACCCTCTCTCTGTCCTCCTTCTCTCTGTCTCCCCTCTCTCTCCGTTGCCCTCTCTCTGTCCCCTTTGTCTATCCCCCCTCTCTCTGTCCCCCCCTCTCCGTTCCCCTCTCTCTGTCCCCTCTCTCCGTCCCATCTCTCTCACCGTTCCCCTCTTTCCGTCCCCTCTCTCTGCTCCCCATTCTCTGTCCCCATTCTCTCCGTTCCCCTCTCTCTGTCCCCATATCTCTGTCCCCCCTCTCTCGGTTCGGCTCTCTCTGTCCTCTCTGTTAACACCCTTTCCGCTCCCGTCACCCCTCTCTCTCCGTTCCCCTCTCTCTGTCCCCCCCTCTCTCTATCCCCTCTCTCTCCGTCCTCCCTCTCTGTCCCCCCCTCTCTCTTCGTTCCCCTCTCTCTGTCCCCCATCTCTCTGTCCCCGTCTCTCTGTCCCCCCTCTCTCTGTCCCCCTCTCTCTGACCCTCTTTCTCTGTCCCCCCTCTCTGTCCCCCCACTCTCTGTCGCCCAACTGTCTGTGCCCCCTCTTCCTCTGGCCCCATCTCTCTCTGTCCCTCCCTCTGACCCTCCTCTCTCCATCCCTCCCCTCTGTGTCACCCCTCTCTGGCCCCCCGCCCTCTGCCCCCTCTCTCTGTCCCCAACTCTCTGTCCCCCTCTCTGTCCCCGTCTCTCTGTTCCCCCCCTCTGTCGCCTCTCTCTCTGTCCCCCCTCTCAATCCACCCCTCTGCACCCCCTCTCTCTGTCCCTCTTCTCTCTCTGTTCGCTCTCTCTCTGTCCCCCTCTCAATCGCTCCCCTCTCTGTCCCCCCTCTGTCCCCCCCCCCTCCCTGTCACCCTTCTGTCTGTCCTCCCTCTCTCTGTCAACCTCCTCTCTGTCCCCAAACTCTCTCTCCACCCTCTCTCTCTGTCCCCTCTCTCTGTCCCCCTCTCTCTGTCCACCCTCTCTCTCTCCCCCCTCTCTTTACTCTCTCTGCTACCTCGCTCCTCCACTCTCTTGTCCCCCTCTCTCTCTGTCCCCTCCCTCTCTGTTCCCCCCCCCCCCCTCTGCCCCCCTCTCCCTTTCACTCTTTCTTTCTCCCGGTCTCTTAGCCCCCTTCTTTCTGACCCCCTCTCTCTGCGCCCCCTCTCTCTTTCCCCCCTTCTCTCAATGTCCCTCCTCTCTCTGTCCCCACTCTCTCTCGGTGCCCTTCTCTCTGTCCCCCCTCTCTGTACCCCCCGCTCTGTCACCCTCCTCTCTGTACCCACTCTCTCTGTCACCCTCTCACTCTGTGCCTCCCTCTGTCCGCATTTATCTGTCCACCCCTCTCTCTCTGTACCCCCTCTCTGTTCCCCTCTCTTCGTCCCCCCACTCTCTGCACCCTTCTCTCTGTCCCCCTCTTTCTCTTCCCCTATCTCTACCCCCCTCTCTATCCCCTATCACTCCACCCTCTCTCTCCCACCACTCTCTTGTTCCCCTCTCTCTGTCCCCCCTCTCTCTCTGAACCCCCTCTCTCTCTGACCGCCCCCTCTCTGTCCCCACTCTCTCTGTCCCCCTCTCTCTCTGTCCCCCCGCGCTCTCTGCCCTCTCTCTCTCTCTGACCCCCTCTCTCTCTGTCCCCCCGTCACCCCACTCTCTCTGTCCTCTCTCTCTGTCCCCCTCTGCCGCCCTCTCTCTGTGATCCCCACTCTCTCTTTCCCCCACCTCTCTCTGTCTCTCCCGCTGTCTGTCTCCCTATCTTGGTCCCCTGTCTCTCTGCCCTTCCTTTTCTATTTCCCCCCGCTCTCAGTCCGCCCCATCTCTCCCTCTCTCTCTTTCCCCCTCTCTCTATCCCCCGTCTCTCTGTCGCCCTCTCTGTCCCCTTCTCTCTCTTCCCCCCTCTGTCTCCGCTCTCTGTCCCCCCTCTCTCTGTTCGCCCTCTCTCTCTGTCCCCCCTCTCTCTGCCCCCCTCTCTCTGTCCCCGTTCTCTCTGTCCCAACTCTCTCTGTCCCACCCCTCTCTGTCCCATCTCCTCCTCTCCACTCTCTGTCCCCCCCTCTCTGTCCCCCTCTCTCTGTCCCCCTCTCTCTGTACCCCCTCTCTCTATCCCTCCTCTCTGTCCCCCTCTCTCTTTCCCCCCTCTCTCTATTCCCCCCGCTCTGTCCCCTCTCTCTGGTCCCCTCTCTCTGTTCCCCCCTCCGTCCCATCTCTCTCTGACCCCCACCTCTCTGTTCGCTCTCTCTCTGTCCCCCTCTCCATCCCTCCCCTCTCTTTTCCCCCCTCTGTCCCCTCTCTCTCTGTCCCCCCTCTCTCAAACCCCTCCTGCACCCCCTCTTTCTGTCCCCCCTCTCTCTCTGTTCACACTCTCACTGTCCCACTCTCCGTCCCTCCCCTCTCTGTCCCCCCCTCTGTCCCCCTCTCACTGTCACCTTCTGTCTGTCCCCCCTCTCTCTGTCCCCCCTCTCTCAAACCCCCCCTGCACCCCCTCTTTCTGTCCCCCCTCTCTCTCTGTTCACACTCTCACTGTCCCACTCTCCGTCCCTCCCCTCTCTGTCCCCCCCTCTGTCCCCCTCTCACTGTCACCTTCTGTCTGTCCCCCCTCTCTCTGTCACCCTCCTCTCTGTCCCCATTCTCTTTGTCCACCCCTCTCTCTCTGACCCCCTCTCTCTGTCCCCCTCTCTCTGTCCCTATCACTCTGTCCACACTGTCTCTCTTCCCCCTCTCATTACCCCCCTCTCTCTCCCCACCTCTCCCCTACCTCCGTCCCCCACTCTCTTGCCCCCCTTCTGTCCCCCCTCTCTGTACCCCCGCTCTGTCACCCTCCTCTCTGTCCCCACTCTCTCTGTCACCCTCTCACTCTGTGCCTCCCTCACCCTCTGTCCCCATTTCTCTGTCCACCCGTCTCTCTGTACACCACCTCTATCCCCCTCTCTCTGTCGCCCCCACTCTCTGCACCCTTCTCTCTGTCCCCCTCTCTCTCTTCCCCTATCTCTACCCCCCTCTCTATCCCCTATCACTCCACCCTCTCTCTCTCCCCACTCTCTTGTCCACCTCTCTCTCTGTCCCACACTCTCTCTGCCCCCCCTCTCTCTGTCGCCCTCTCTCTGTGTCCTCTCTCACTCTCTGTTCCCCTTCTCTCTCTGTCCCCCTCCTCTCTCTGTCTCTCCCGCTGTCTCTGTCCCTCTCTCATTCCCCACTCTCTCTGCCCCTCATTCTTTCTGTCCCCCCGCTCTCAGTCCGCCCCATCTGTCCACCTCGCTCTTTCCACACTCGCTCTATCCCCCTCTCTCTGTCCCCCTCTCTGTCCCAGTCTCTCTCTTACCCCCTCTGTCCACTCTCTCTCTGTCCCCTCTCTCTCCGTCCTCCCCTCTCTCAATAGCCCCCTCTGTCCCTCTCTCTCTGTTCTCCTCTCTCTCTGTTCACCCTCTCTCTGTTCGCCCTCTCTCTCTGTCCCCCTCTCCGTCTCTCCCCTCTCTGTCCCCCCTCTCTCTGTCCCCCCTCTCTCTAACACCCTCTCTGTCCCCCTTCTCTGTCTCCCTCTCTCTGCTCACCCCTCCGTCCCCTCTCTCTCTGCTCCCCCCTCCGTCCCCTCTCTCTCTGTCCCCCTCTCTCTCTGTCCCCCCTCTCTCTGTTCGCCCTCTCTCTGTGCCCCTCTCCATCCCTCCCTTCTCTGTCCCCCCTCTCTGTCCCTCCTCTCTCTGTTACCCTCCTCTCTGTCCCCATTCTCTCTGTCCACCCCTCTCTCTCTGTCCTTCTCTCTCTGTCACTGTCTCTCTGGCCGTCTCTCTCTGTCCCCCCACTCACTGTCCCCCTCTGTCTGTCCACCCTCTCTCTTCCGCCTCTCTACACCCCCCTCTCTCTTCCCATCTCTCCCCTACCTCGCTCGCCCCGCTCTCTTGTCCCCCTCTCTCTCTGTCCCCTCCCTCTCTGTCCCCCCTCTCTCTGTCCCACCCTCTCTCTGTCCCGCCCTCTCTCTGTCCGTCCCCTCTGTCCCCCTCTCTCTTTCCTCCTCTTTCTTTCCCCGCTCTCTCTGCCCCCCTCTTTTTGTACCCCTCTCTCTTCGCCCCCATCTCTCTGTCCATCTCTCTCAATAGCCCCCCTCTCTCTGTCCCCACTCTCTCTGTGTCCCCCTCTCTCTGTCCCCCCTCTCTGTACCCACCGCTCTTTCACCCTCCTCTCTGTCCCCACTCTCTCTGTCACCCTCTCACTCTGTCCCTCCCTCTCCCTCTGTCCCAATCTCTCTGTCCACCCTCTCTCTCTGTTCCCCTCTCTCTGTTCCCCTCTCTCTGTCCCCCCCACTCTCTGCACCCCTCTCTCTACCCCTCTCTCTCCCCTGTCACTCCACCCTCTTTCTCCCCCACTCTCTTGTCCCCCTTTCTCTCTCTCCCCCTCTCTCTCTGATCCCCCATCTCCCTCTGACCGCCCCATCTGTCCCCCTTCCCTCTGTCCCCCTTCTACCTGTCCCCCCTCTCTCTGTACCCCCCCCTGTTCCCCTCTCTTTGTACACCTCTCTCTGCCCCCTCTGCCGCCCTCTCTCTGTGACCCCACTCGCTCTGTCCCCCCACCTCTCTCTCTCTCTCCTGCTCTCTGTCCCCCTCTCTCGGTTCCCTCTCTCTCTGCCCCTCCTTCTCTCTGTCCCCCCACTCTCACTCTACCCCCTCTGTCCCCTTCTTTCTTACCCCCTCTCTCTATCCCTCCCTCTCTGTCCCACTGTCCGTCCCTCTACTGCATCCCCGGCTCTCTGTCTCCCATCTCTTACTGTGCCCACTCTCTCTGCCCCCTCTCCCGGTCCCCCATTCACCCTGTACACCCCCTCTTTCCCCCCCCCACTTCTGTCCCCCCTCTCTCTGTACCATCTCGCTCTCTCCTCCCTCTCTCTCTGTCTCCCTCTCTCTCTGACCCCCTCTCTTTTTCCCCCCCCTCCCTCTGTCCCCCTCTCTCAGTCCCCTCTCTGTCCCCCGCTTCTTGGTCCCAGCATCTCTCTGTCCCCCTCTCTCTGTCCCTCTCTCGGTCCCTCTCACTCTGTCCCCCTGACTTTGACCACCCTCTCTCTGTTCCCCACTTCCTCTGTCTCCCTCTCTGTCTCTCCCCCCTCTCTGTCCCCCCTCTCTCTGTATCCCCTCTCTGTCACCCCCCTCCCTGCCCCCCTCTCTTTACCCCTCTCTCTGCCCCCCCTCTATCTGTACCCCCCCTCTGTCCCACGTCTCTCTGTCCCCTTCACTCTCTGTCACCCTTCTCTCTATCCCCACTCTCTCTGTTTCCCCCCCTCTCTCTGCCCCCATCTCTGTCCCCATCTCCGTCCGTCCCCTCTCTGTCACCCTCTCTCTGTCCTCCCTCTCTCTGACCCCCCCTCTCTGTCACTCCCCTTCCCGCCTTCTCGGTCCCAGCCATCTCTATGTACCCCCTCTCTCTGTCCCCTCACTCTCTCTGTCCCCCCCTCTCTCCATCCCTCTCTCTCTGACCCCCTCTCTCTCTGTCCCCCTCTCTGTCCCCATGCTCTCACTGTCCCCCCTCTCTCTGTGTCCCCATCTCAGTCCGTCCTCTCTCTATGACATCCCTCTCTGTCCCCCGTCCCGCCCTCTGTCCCACACTCTCTCCATCCCCCACTCTCTGTCCCCCTCTCTCTCACGTTCTCTCTGTCCCAAACTCTCTCTGTCCCCCACTCTCTGTCCCCCCTCTATCTCCCGTTCTCTCTGTCCTCATCTCTCCGTCCCCCTCTCTCTGCCCCCCTCTCTCTCTGTCCCCCACTCTGTCCCCACGTGCTCTCTGTCCCCCCTGTCTCTGTGTCGCCCTCTCACTCCCTCCTCTCTCTCAGCTCCCTCTCTGCTTTCCCGTCCCCCCCCTCTTTCGCCCACTCTCTCCCTCGTCCCCCTCTCTGTCCCCCACTCTCTCCATCCCCCACTCTCTGCCCCCCATCGATCTCTCTCTGACCCCTTCTCTCTGTCCCCCTCTCTCTCTCCCCGAGTCGCTGTCCCCCTCTCTCTATTCCCCCTCTCTTTGTCCCCCACTCTGTCCCCACGTGCTCTCTGTCCCCCCTGTCTCTGTGTCCCCCTCTCACTCACTCCTCTCTCTCAGCTCCCTCTCTGCTTTCCCGTCCCCCCCTCTGTCGCCCACTCTCTCCATCCCCCACTCTCTCCCCCCCAATCGCCCTCTCTCTGTCCCCCCTCTCTCTCTGTCCCCCTCTCTCTGTCCCCCACTCTCTGACCCCTCTCTATACACCCCTCTCTCTCCCCATCTCTCCCTACCTCGCTCCCCCATTCTCTTGTCCCCTCTCTCTCTGTCCCCCTCTCTCTGTCCCACCCTCTCTCTGTCCCCACTCTCTCTGTCCCCCTGACTCTGACCTCCCTCTCTCTGTCCCCCCTTCCTCTGTCCCCCTCTCAGTCCCCCTCCCTCTCTCTGCCCCCCCATCTGTCCACCCCTCTCTGTCCCCGTCTCGCTGTCCCCTTCACTCTCTGCCCCCTTCTCCCTGTCCCAATTCTCTCTGTTCCCCCTCCCTCTGCCCCCATCTCTGTCCCCCATCTCCGTCCCGCCCCTCTCTGCCACCCTCTCTCTGTCCCGCCTCTCTTTGACCTCCTCTCTGCCTCCCCCCCCCCCCCCTTCCCGCTTTCTCGGTCCCAAATCTGCCTATGTATCCCATCTCTCTATCCCCTCACTCTCTCTGTCCCCCCCCCTCTCTATCCCTCTCTCTCTGTCCCCCTCTCTCTCTGTCCCCCTCTCTGCCTCCTCTCTCTGTCCCCCGCTCTCTGTATCCCCCTCTCACTCCGTCCTCTCTCTATCACCACCCTCTCTGGCCCCTCTGTCCCCCACTCTCTCCATCCCCCACTCTCTGTCCCCCACTCTCTGTCCCCCACTCTCTGTCCCCCTCTCTGTTCCCCACTCTCTGTCCCCCCTCTCTCGCCCGTTCTCTCTGTCCCCTCTCTATCTCTCCCCCTCTCTTTGTCCCCATATCTCTGCCCCCCTCTCTCTGTCCTTCTCTCTCTGTCACCCTCTCTTTCCCGTTCTCTCTGTCCTCATCTCTCTGTCCCCCTCTCTCTGTCCTCCTCTCTCGATGTCCCCCTCTCTGTCCCCACGCGCTTTCTGTCCCCCCGTCTCTGTGTCCCCCTCTCACTCCCTCCTCTCTCTGTCACCTCCCTCTCTGTCTACCCGTTCCCCCCACTGTCCCCCACTCTCTCTCTCGTCCCCCCCTCTGTTCCCCACTCTCTCCACCCCCCACTCTCTGTCCCCCCTCTCTCTGTCCCCCTCTCTCCTCCCCCTCTCTCTGTCCCTCACTCTCTGTCCCCCTCTCTCTGTCCCCCTCTCTCTGTCCCCTCTCTCTGTTCCCCCTCTCTTTGTCCCCCTCTCTCTGTCTCCCCTCTCTCTGTCCCTCACTCTCTGACCCCTCTCTATACCCCCCCTCTCTCCCCATCTGTCCCCTACCTCGCTCCCCCATTCTCTTGTCCCCTCTCTCTCTGTCCCCCTCTCTCTGTCCCACCCTCTCTCTGTCCCCACTCTCTCTGTCCCCCTGACTCTGACCTCCCTCTCTCTGTCCCCCCTTCCTCTGTCCCCCTCTCAGTCCCCCTCCCTCTCTCTGCCCCCCCATCTGTCCACCCCTCTCTGTCCCCGTCTCGCTGTCCCCTTCACTCTCTGCCCCCTTCTCCCTGTCCCAATTCTCTCTGTTCCCCCTCCCTCTGCCCCCATCTCTGTCCCCCATCTCCGTCCCGCCCCTCTCTGCCACCCTCTCTCTGTCCCGCCTCTCTTTGACCTCCTCTCTGCCTCCCCCCCCCCCCCTTCCCGCTTTCTCGGTCCCAAATCTGCCTATGTATCCCATCTCTCTATCCCCTCACTCTCTCTGTCCCCCCCCCTCTCTATCCCTCTCTCTCTGTCCCCCTCTCTCTCTGTCCCCCTCTCTGCCTCCTCTCTCTGTCCCCCGCTCTCTGTATCCCCCTCTCACTCCGTCCTCTCTCTATCACCACCCTCTCTGGCCCCTCTGTCCCCCACTCTCTCCATCCCCCACTCTCTGTCCCCCACTCTCTGTCCCCCACTCTCTGTCCCCCTCTCTGTTCCCCACTCTCTGTCCCCCCTCTCTCGCCCGTTCTCTCTGTCCCCTCTCTATCTCTCCCCCTCTCTTTGTCCCCATATCTCTGCCCCCCTCTCTCTGTCCTTCTCTCTCTGTCACCCTCTCTTTCCCGTTCTCTCTGTCCTCATCTCTCTGTCCCCCTCTCTCTGTCCTCCTCTCTCGATGTCCCCCTCTCTGTCCCCACGCGCTTTCTGTCCCCCCGTCTCTGTGTCCCCCTCTCACTCCCTCCTCTCTCTGTCACCTCCCTCTCTGTCTACCCGTTCCCCCCACTGTCCCCCACTCTCTCTCTCGTCCCCCCCTCTGTTCCCCACTCTCTCCACCCCCCACTCTCTGTCCCCCCTCTCTCTGTCCCCCTCTCTCCTCCCCCTCTCTCTGTCCCTCACTCTCTGTCCCCCTCTCTCTGTCCCCCTCTCTCTGTCCCCTCTCTCTGTTCCCCCTCTCTTTGTCCCCCTCTCTCTGTCTCCCCTCTCTCTGTCCCTCACTCTCTGACCCCTCTCTATACCCCCCCTCTCTCCCCATCTGTCCCCTACCTCGCTCCCCCACTCTCTTGTCCCCCTCTCTCTCTGTTCCCACCCTCTCTGTACACACTCTCTCTGTCCTTCCCCTCTGTCCCCATCTCTCTTTCCTCCTCTTTCTTTCCTCCGCGCTCTCTGCCCCCCTCTTTCTGTCCCCCTCTCTCTTCGCCCCCATCTCCCTGCCCCCCTCTCTCAATATCCCCCCTCTCTCTTTTCCCACTCTCTCTCTGTACCCCTCTCTCTGTCACCCTTCACTCTGTCCCCAATCTCTCTGTCACCCTCTCACTCTGTCCCTCCCTCTCCCTCTGTCCCCATCTCTCTGTCCACCCTCTCTCTCTCTGTACTTCTCTCTCTGTCCTCCTCTCTCTCTTGCCCCCTCACTACCCCCTCTCTCCCCTATCACTCAACCCTCTCTCTCCCCCCACTCTCTTGTCCCCACTCTCTTGTCCCCCTCTCTCTCTCTGTCCCCCCTCTCTCTGACCCCCTCTCTCACTCTGACCGCCCCCTCGCTGTCCCCCTTCTCTCTGTCCCCCTCTCTCTGTCCTCTCTTTCTTTGCCGCTCCCTCTCTCTGTCCCCCCCTCTCTCTCTCTGTCCCCCCCCTCTCTCTTTCTCCCCTCTCTCTGGCACCCCCTTTCTCTGTCCTCAATCTCTCTCTGTCCCCACTCTCTTTCTGTCACCCCTCTCTCTTCCCCCTCTGCCCCCTCTCTCTGACGCCCTCTCCCTCTGTTCCCTCCTCTCTCTGTCCCCCTTTCTCTTCCCCCCATTCACCCCGCTCTCTGTCCCCCTCTCTCTGTCCCCCTCTCTCTGACCCCACTCTCTCTGTCCCCCCAACTCTCTCTGTCTCTCCCGCTCTCTGTCCCCCTCTCTCGGTCCCCTCTCTCTCTGCCCTCCGTCTCTCTGTACCCCTGCTCTCAGTCCGCCCCCTCTCTCCCCGTCTCTCTTTAACCCTCTCTCTGCCCCCCTCTATCTGCCCCCCTCTCTGTCCCCCAGTTTCTGTGTCCCCTTCACTCTCTGTCCCCCTTCTCCCTGTCCCCACTCTCTCTGTTCCCCCCTCTCTCTGCCCCCATCTCTGTCACTCCCAGCTCCGTCCCTCCCCTCTCCGCCCCTCTCCTCTCTGCCCCCCCTCTCTCTGACCTCCCTCTCTGTTCCCCACACCCGTCCCGCCTTCTCGTTCCCAGCCCTCTCTTTGTATCCCCTCTTTCTGTCTCCCCACTCTCTCTGTCCCCCCTCTCTATCTGTCTCACTCTGTCCCCCTCTCTGTCCCCCCGACCCCCCGTCCTCCACTCTCTTCATTCCCCACTCTCTGTCCCCCTTCTCTGTCCCCCACTCTCTCCATCCCCCACTCTCTGTTCCACTCTCTTTGTCCCCCACTCTCCGTCCCCCTCTCTCTGTTGCCCACTCTCTGTCTCCCTCTCTCTATCCCCCTGCTCTCTGTCCCCCCTCTCTGACCCCTCTCTCTGTCCCCCTCTCTCTATCCGCCTCTCTCTGTCCCCCGCTCTCTGTTGCCCTCTCTCTGTCCCCCTCTCTCTCCCGATCTCTTTGTCCCTCCTTTCTCTCTGTCCCACTGTCTTTGTCCCTCTCTCTCTGACCCCCACTCTCTGTCCCCTCTCTCTGTCCTCATCTCTCCTTCCCCCTCTCTCTGTGTCCCCCACTCACTCCCTCCTCTCTTTGTCACCTCCCTCTCTGTCCCCCCGTCAGCCCCCCGTCCCCACTCTCTCTATCCCCCACTCTCTGACCCCCCTCTTTCCCCACTCTCTCCATCCCCCACCCACTGTCCCCCACTCTCTCCGTCCCCCAGTCTCTGTCCCCCTCTCTCTGTCCCCCACTCTCTGACCCCTCTCTCATTATGTCGTCCCCTATTTCTCTCTCTCTTCCTCACCTTAGATCTCCCTTGCCTCTCGCTCTCTCTGTCTCTCCCTGCTCCTTCAATCTCTCTCCACTTGTCTCACTCTCGATCCCCCTACCTCAGTCTCTCTTTCTTCCCACCTCCCTCTGTTTCTCTCTGAATAAAACTCTTTCCCTCCTGCCCCCCCCCCCCCCCTCATTTCTGATGCAATCTGTCTCCCTGACGCGTCCCTCTCCCTCTGATCCAGAGATTGGGGAGGGGTATAGTCCCCATGAAACAACTGAAATCCTGTCCCACTCACGACAGGAAATGGGGAGGTCAGGTTGGAGTGGGGGGTGATCAGAGGGAGTTAAACCTAGCTCCTGAGTTCAGGGTGCGGTGTCATCCCCTTCCCTGAGGACCAGGACTTGGGGCTGAGTCTGTCTCTCTCCAGCTCAGCTTCTCCAACACAAAGACACGCAATAACATTGGTCACTCTGCTGCTCGGCACGCTTTAATCAACATTTTTATTGGTTACAAATGGAAGTGATGGATACAGTCAGTGGGATGGTGCCTTTTCTCACTGGCCCCTGTGTTGTGAGAAACATTGAAATGTTTCCCTGTTACTCCCCCGTGGGATAAGGATGGACAAACCAGCGCTACCCTCAGTCTGTTATCATAGCGACAGGCTGCTCCATCGCTGAATCACTGAACTGAAATGAGAAAATCCTGGATGAATTGATTAATGAGGGAATTTGATGGATGGATGGATTTGGGTGAAGGGATATTTCAGCACATTCTTCAGCTGCTGCCTGAACTTAGTCTGGGTCACGGCATAAATCGCGGTGTTTGTGCAGCAACTGAGAAGCTGCAGCATGAATCCCAATTCCTGCACAAAGTCACCGAGATACACAGACCCATACCCGATCCACCACATCCGTCTCCATAAAGAATACAGCATTAATGTTGACCATAACAGGATGAAATTGGCCGAGATCACAAACAGTAAAATGATGGATTTTTTTCGGTTTCTCATTTCAGTGTCAGACTGAGCGTCCCCATTGGTGTGAGCGCGGAGTCTCCTGCGGGCTCTGCTGGTCACTAAAATGTGTCTGACGATGAGAACATTGAACAGCAGAATCAGGAGAAATGGGACACCCGGGGTTAGAATGTGGTGGAGGAACTCGATTGTGACCCAGACAATGGTGGATAGAACAGCGCCTGTTACATCACAAAACCAGGGGTTGTTCCACAGCCGATACCGAGCCGTGAGCATAAAATACCAGAAAATGTTCTTTAAACAGCTCAGCACAGTCACTGCTCCCAGAACCACAGCCGCCGTTTTCTCACTGCAATATTTACTTTTCAGCTTCTGGCAACAAATGGCCACAAACCGATCAAAGGTGAAGGTGACGGTGAACCAGACAGAGCAGTCAGTGGTTGCATAAAGCAGGACGACGTGGATATTACACACAGGGACGGAGTCCATCAGGAAATAAAACTGTTCATCATAAACAATGGGAATATGTCTCAGGATCAGGTCGAGGATAATGACCAGGAGATCCGCCGCTGCCATGGCCAACAGGTAACGTCTGACACATGGAGACAATCCACAATCTTTATAAAGCAGGACGTAGATGGTCACTACGTTAACTGTGAGGAAGGAAAACAAACCCATTATCCATTAGCCTGGAGGCAAAGGGACCCGTTTGATCGGGGACCCAGTGAGATTTTCAAATGTGTCCCTGTATTCAGGCATTTATTAAAATAATTGGAGCTGGAACAACAAATGGGAAGGTCTGAATTACTGACAAAAATGTGACAAAAACCACCAGAAACCCTCCCTCCCCAAACACACAGAGACACATCCATAAGGACAGATGGTTTCTAGAACATTCCCACACTCTCGATCACTCGAGAGCAGACACTGGTCACTTCTTCCCAGTTCCTAATACGGAAGGTGGGAATGTTGCTGTCCTGAAGGATTATCTCCCAGTTTCCTGAAGACAAACGGAGTTTGGGAATTCCTGTATTTTGGTCTAAATTGTGGTTGATCCTGTGTCGTGGAGAAATGTAAACGCAGGGAAAACGTATTCACCCCTTTAACTGCCTGAGGGGCCTTCGGAACAGTGTCTCCTTCTCCCTGGAACCGGATCTCTTCCCTCGGGATCTTATCGTTTGTTCACCGTGGAACATTGTACAGACCAGGCCAGTGTACTGCCCAGTACAACTCAACAATCTGTCCAGATTCATCCATTACACTGGACAATACAATCCAGCAATCTGGCCAGAGTGGAACACTGCGCCGACCACAGCAGTGCATTGATCTATAAACCCAGACTAGATATCTGTCCAGCACTGGGAGCTGTGCAGACCACAGCAGTGCATTGATCTATAACCCTGGACTAGATATCTGTCCAGTACGGGGAGCTGTGCAGACCACAGCAGGGCACAAATGTGTGAACCTGAAACAAATATCCATCCAGCATAAGGAGCTACACAAAACACATCATTGCATTATCTATAAACCTCAACGAGAATGACTGACCAGCTCAGGGAACTGTGCAGTCATCACCCGTGAATTAATTTGCAAACCAGGAGCAGGTACCCTCCCAGCATGTAGGACTGTGTACCCCATCCCAGTACATTGATCTGTAACCCAGGAGCAGTTACCCTCCCAGCATGTAGGACTGTGTACCCCACCCCAGTGCATTGATCTGTAACCCAGTAGCAGTTACCCTCCCAGCATGTAGCACTGTGTACCCCACCCCAGTGCATTCATTTGTAACCCAGGAGCAGTTACCCTCCCAGAATGTAGATCTGTGTACACCACCCCAGTGCATTGCTCAGTAACACTGTGTTAGATCCCTGCCCAGTGTGGGGAAACTTGCAGACCGGGCTGGAAGTGACAGGATGTGCAGCTCCCCTCCATTTACAGCTCCATATCCCCATTGTTGCCCTGACAAGGGGGTGCTGTGGGTGTGAACATCACATGCCCGGGAGAGATGGCGGGGGAATCAGTTTAAATATCACTACATGGGAGTGGTTTGGGGTATAGACAGAGAGGGGAAGTTTGAGAGACAGTTCATGGAAGGATGTGTTCGCAAGTTTCAGAATGCTGAAATGTAGACACTTTGAATACATCTTGTAACAAGAGCCTGTCTTCCAGGAAAGATGGGAAAAAGGGAGATTGGTGTGAGGTCAGATGATGGAGAGTTTTGGATGAGCATTTGTTCCACAACTTTGTAAATGGATTCCTTCACGGCTGGAGGTGCACACCATCACCCAGATGCCCCTGGATATTCCGTCATCCCTGACAATTTCGCCATCTTTAAAAGGCCATTGGGCACACGATTGAGCTTTCTCCGTTAGGAGCTGCCCTGCACAGTTTACCCCGAGCATGGCAGATAAGGGATAATTACACCACGGTTTTTCAACAGGGGTACGGAGGTCCTGGTGGATGGGCTAGTACAGAGGGGGACCATTCTCTTCCCAGAGAGGGCGACACAACCAGAACCACCGAGTATGGTCTGAGCTCCCCATCCAACTCAGTACAGTATCTGCGGTGTGAAGAAATGTCCAGCAATACAGGATAAGCATCAATAACCTTTCCCACTCTGTCAGGATAAGCGTCACTGTATTCTCTCTGCTCCCTCACGCTCACTGTATGTCTGTTATAGCACTGACCCCCGAACAAGGCTCATGGTCCACCACCCTCAATACTGCATGCTGCACCTTCTCTCCCTGTCTTTCTGTCTCTCTCTCCCTCTCTCTCCCCCCTTCCCTCCACTTCACTCCCACATTAATAACACTGCATGGATATAACACTGTGGACTGACTCCCTCTGGACACCTCACCATGAGCCCCATCCCCACCTACATTAACACTAACAGCAGGGCCACCCACTCCCACCCTCACTCACTCCCTCCCATTCCAGGATGGTGGGTTCACAACACATCGTCACCACCACCAGCCTGGAATAGGACAGAAAGGGCCAAGCCGGATGGTGGAGTGCCCGATATCCGTTCCCTCACCCCCTCCCCCTGCCATGTGGGTAGGACCCTGGTACGAGCTGGAGAGGACCGGGACGCCTCGTGTGGAGATTCTGAAACATCCACGTCCCACCGACCGAGTAAGGAGCAATGTTCAGTGAAGGACAATTCTCACTTTAAAGCCACTGGCAGCTCCATTGCTCCCCGGCACAACTTAGAAGCCGTGGCCCTGATGCCATCTCACTTTTGTGTTGAGCTGGTACAAATGGAATCCCCACGGTCTCGGTGGGCAGGAGGGTGGGCTCACAACACATCGTCACCACAACCTCCCAGGAAGGGAGCACGGAGACTCCCTCCTACACCTTCCCCTGTAAACAGCTCAGATACTGAAACTAATCTGTGATAGTAACTGCTCTCCTCACTTGTCCTGACATCTTCAACAATCTGTGCTCATATACACGCAGGACCATCTGCTCCTGCACCCCCTTTATAATGGTACGGCCTGTTTTAAACTGTCTTTCATTGTCTTTCCTTCCAAAGTGCATCACCTCAAACTGCTCTGCACTGATTCCCATCTGCCATAAACCTGAACACTGCACCAACGTGTGATTGTCGTGTTAGAGTTCCACACTCTCCTCCATAGACTTTACAATTCTTCCAGTTTGGTCTTATCTACAAACATTGAGATTGTCATAGCATCACAGACCCCATGAAACAACTGAAATCCTGCCCCACATACACGAGTGTGAGCAAGTGAAATGCTGTTATATTCATATGGACAGAGTCGAACAATGACATGCTGTCAATGGAGCAACAAAAGTCCTGACACACACCAGACGGAGCGAATGAAATATTGACAAACCACAGAGCAAGAGAAATCCGGATAGGTCCCACTTATCGATATTCATCAGCGTACAATGTGATGAAGTTGAAAGTGTGTACTGTACCTTTAAGAGAGGGTGAATGCTGTTCTGAACTAAGAGCATACAAGCACCTGTGGGATGAGAGGATGGCAGACCCAGAAACAGTATATTGCTATAGAGCTGGAGTCGGGTAATAAGCAGTTAAGAGAAAGAGGGTCCCAGAGTTGTGAATAGTTCATGTAAAATGTTCACTTTCAGAGTGAAAAAATAAATTGATGTTTTTATTTAAACAGTGGAATTTGGGAGTTCTCTGTCACTCATATTTTAACAGTTTACGAGGCGAATTGAGCATTTTTCTATGTTTCATTTAAGTTACCAGATGAGCTTCACGCCGTGTCCTCACCATCCCCGTGTGTGTATCTGTGTGTCTCTGTGTGGGGCAGGTCTGGCAGTCTCTGTGGTGCTTAAAGTGACGCAATGCCACCCTCTGCTGGCCTCCACACGCCACTGCACAGGCATTGGCAAAGGGTGAAAACCAACAGGGATTCATTCAGAGAGGGGGTGGGAGAGGGCAGCTGCTCACCACACCATCCAAACTGATGTCTTATCCATGGACTGATCTAAATGTCCTTTAAACGTGTAACTGTTCCTGCTTTCACCACTTCGTCTGGAAGTTCATTCCACACACAAGCCAGTTTCTGTCTAAAATAATTACCTCTCATGACTTTTGTAAATCTTTTTCCTCGCACCTTAAAAATCCCTCAGTTTTGAATCCCCAACTCTAGAGAAAAGACATCAGCCCTTCAGCATCTCTGTAACCCTCATTATTTTATAAACCTCTGTAAAGTTACTGCTTAATCTCATATTCTTCAATGAGAAAAGTCCCAGCCTATCCAGCCTCTCCTTATAGCTCACACCCTCCTTTCCCAGCAACATCCAGGTTAATCTCTTCTCAATCCTCTCCAGTTTAATAATATCAACGTCAGTAATATCAAAGTGAAAAGTCAAGGTATTTTCTAAGCGTATGGGGAGTCCAAAACTAGAGGACATAGGCTTAAGGTGAGACGGGAAACATTTAAAAGTGACCTAAGGGGCAGCTTTTTCACCCAGAGGGTGGTGTGCCTATGGAATAAGCGGGCAGTATGACCAGTCTGGACACAGAGGTCTCACCAATGTCCTGTACAACCTCAACATGACATCCCAATTCCGATACTCAAAGGTCTGTCCCATGAAGACATATGTGTTAAACACCTTCTTAACCACACTGTCTATATGAGATGCACATTTTAAAGAATTAAACCTGACGGCCTAGGTTTCTGTGCTACAGCACTGCCAAAGGCTCTTCTTTTAATTGTATAGGTCCTGCTGTTGTTTGATTTACCAAATCCAATACCTCGCATTAATCCAAACTAAACTCCATCAGCCACCCCTCAGCCCAGTGGGTGATATTACTGCCACCTCCCCCTCCCCCTTCAATTTTAAAATGCCCATCCATCTGCAGGATGCCTGCACACTCCAGCCTTGATTTTCACAAAGACCCTGAGCTTGGTTTGCCTTGTGTGGTTAGGGGGAGGAGGGACAGATTGCCGACAGTCAGTGGGGAGGAGAGGCTGGAAAGTAATCAGCAGCCTGGTGTCATTTCATGGCTTTAGGAAAAGGGGAGTCACACGTGAGAGTTGGGTAAGAGTGATCGGTGTTTTGGGGTCAGAAATTAAGCTCTTCCTTCGTCTCTAGTGTTCAGTAATAAATATCTATCTGAGACCCTAAAATATGACCCAACATCTGGGTATGGTAGTGTAGTAGGTAGTGTCCCTGTCTCTGAGCCGGGCTGTGGATTTGATTCCAATTCCTGAACTTGTGTGGTAGTGTTCCTAGCTCTGGGCTAGAAGGCCTGGATTCAAGTCCTGCCTGTTGCAGAGGTATGTCCCAGCATGTCAGGACAGTCTGATGAACAAACACACAGGAGAATACTGTTACAGCTTTATGGGTATTGCCAGTGGTGCTAGTGTCCCTGCCTCCGGGCACAAGGGTTGAGGCGTAAATCCCACAGAAGTGTCTCAGGATACATCTGAACAAACTGATTAAAATGGATTTAGAATTGTGACTTGATGGAGAAGGAAGAGGTGTCAGTATGGCACTTCAGAATTTAGGCCCAGGATGACTGAAAGTACAGCCATTCGTGTCGAGTGGAGTCACATTTTGCAGCAGTGAAGGTTTATAAAATCAAAATGGCCATAGATAGGGTGAGTAGTCAGGGGTTTTTCCCAGGTTAAAACTAGAGGGCTTTGGTGGAAAGTGAGAGGGGAAAGGTTTTGAGGAGGCCTAAAGGGCACCATTTCACACAGAAGGTGGTGTGCGTATGGAATGAGATGCCAGAGGAAGTGGTGGAGGCTGGAACAACTACAGCATCTGGGTACTGAGAGACCTGGCGAGCTTTTCCATCAATTTCTGTATTTCTTTAAAAATGCATTCAGTTTAACACAGGTATTCTGAATAAATTAAACATTTTTATTTTTTAATGATGCAGGGACATATAAACATATCTTCAAATTGACCAAGATCATTTTCTGCTAAGGGTATGGCTCTGTGTATGACAGCAGCAATGATGCACCTACATGGAACAGGGAATGTGATGGAGACAGAGTTTGGATAATATACAAGAAGACCTCACATGGTCCAGTTTGGGAGAGGATGGCATTACTGTGTGATTGAACTCAGAGAGGGAGAAAATGTAATCTTCCTGAGAAGGAATGGCCTATTGAACTCTCTCTCCTTCATTGTTCCTCATCACAGCAATGTGTGCAAGCTAAAAAAAAACCTCGACAGTCATCGTTACCATTCTTATTTTTATGGAGTCCCTGCAGTGTGGAAACAATCCCTTCGACCCAAAAAGTCCATACCAACCTTCCCAGCCCATTCCCCTATATTTACCTCTGACTATTGCACATAACCTCGAAATCCCTGAACACTCCGGACAATTTAGCATGACCAATCCAACGAACCTACACAGTTTGTGGTAGGAAACAGGATCACCCCTTAGAAGCTCACACAGACAAGGGGAGAATGTGCAAACTCCACACAGACAGTCACCCAAGGCTAGAATCGAACCCAAGTCCCTAGTGCTGTGAGGCAGCAGTGCTCACCACCGCGCTACCCTTTGGATGATCCCGAACCAGAATTCGCTGGAATCGACTCACTGCCTAAAGCAAAGGGAATTCAGCCAAATCCAAACTCTCCCAGGATGAAATCCATTGCTAGCAGCTTGTGTGAGTACAATATCTTCAAAAGCAGAATAACGTTTTGAACAATCTCACAATTTTTCCTTTGTCACGAGTTTCAATAATATTTGCACCAAGTTATTTCAAGTTAAAATTGCAGAGGTTTTTTGTGTGTGTGTGTGTGTGTGTGTGTGTTTGTGTGTGTGTGACAGTGTTTTTATAAAGGGAAATATTGATTATATAATTGCAATACACAAACAGTTTGCTATTCATCTTTCCATCATAGTTTGAGTAACATTGCTCTGGATCATAAACGTGTTGTTTTAGCAGATTAAAGAAACGAGCCTGACTTTTTCCTAAATCTGACCCTGACCCAGTCTGAGACCAATATCATCGGCCATATCACTAACCTGGTCAAATTTAACATTTGTTGTGAGCAGTGGAGGAGTGGGACTAGAAAAGGAAACAGTGACCCAAAAAGCTGGGGAACTATAGACCCGTGAGCCTGATGTCAGTGGTGGGTAAGTTGTTGGAGGGGATTCTGAAGAACACGATTTACATACATTTGTGAAGGCAAGGGCTGATCGGAGTAGACAACGAAGCTTTCTGCATGGGAAATCATGTCTCATTAATTTGGTTGAGTTTTTTGAAGAGGTGACAAAGACGATTGATGAAGGCAATTTGGTAGACATTGTCTATATGGACTTCAGCAACGTGTTCATTTAAAGAACAAAGACCAAAGAAAATTTACAGCCCAGGAACAGGCCCTTCGCCCTCCAAGCATGAGCCGATCCAAATGTACTGTCTAAATCTATCGGTCATTTCTTAAGCATCTGTCTTCCGCTGCTCCCCAGCTACTCATGCATCTGTCCAGATGCATCTTAAATGAATCGACCGTGCCTGCCTCTACCACCTCTGCCAGCAATGCGTTCCAAATGTCCACTACCCTCTGTGTGAAGTACTTACCGCGTGTATCCCCATTAAACTTTCCTCCTCTCACTTTGAAAGCACAACCTCTCATTATTTAATCCTTCAACCTGGGAAAAAGCTTGTCTCTATCCACCCTGATATTGCAAACCTTAATCAGGTCCCCCCCACCATCTCCTTTTATCGAGTGAAAATAAACCTAACTTACTCATCCTATCTTCATAGCTAGTATTTCATTCTGATTGGTAGACAGATCAGTAAGTTTCAGTCACATGGGATACAGAAGAAGCTAGTCATAATTGGCTTGAAGGAAGAGGGGTATTTTTCAGACTGAAGGCTTGTGAGCAGCAGTGTGCTGTAAGAATCAGTACTGAGTTCACTGCATTTCATCATTTATGTAAAGGATTTAGATGTGAATATTGAGGCCATAGTTAGTTAAGGTTACAGATAACATCAGAAATGTGGTGTAGTAGATTATCTCAGCGTACAACAAGACCGCAATTAGATGGGACAAAGGGTCAAGGAGTAACAGATGAAGTTTAATTTAGATAAATTGAAGCTTTGCATTTTGGTAAGGCAAATCAGGGTAGACATTATATACTTCATGGTCAGGTCCTGGGGCGTGTTGTGAAACAAAGGGACACAGGGCTGCAGGTGCATTGTTCCTTGAAAGTGGAGTCGCAGGTAGACAGACAATGCAGAACACATTTGGCACATTTGCCTTAATCAGTCAAAGCATTGAGTATAGGAGTTGTGGTGGTATGTTACATCTGTACAGGACGTTGGTGAGGCCAATTTAAGAATACTGCGTACAACTCGGTTTTCTGCAGAAATAACTTACACAGATGTCCCAGGACTGGAGGTTTGAGCTTTAGGGAGAGGCTGGTTAGGTTGAGGTGTTTCCCCCGGAGTGTCAGAGGCTGAGGGGTGACATTATAGAGGTTTATAAAACCATCAGGGGCATGGATATTCTGAACAGCCACGTTCTGCTGTCCAGGGTAGGGGAGTCCAGAACAAGAGGGCATAGGTTGAAGGGGAGAGGGCGAATGATTTAGAAGGGACCTGAAGATAAATGTTTCACACAGAGAGTGGTGTGTGTACAGAAAGTGCTGTCAGAGGAAGTGCTGAAGGCGGTTACAATCGCACATTTAAAAAGTATCTGGGAGGAGGGATATTGGCCAAATGCTGGCAAATGGGACTGGATCAGATTTGATATCTGATCGTAGTGAACAGATTGGACTAACGGGTCTGTTTCTGTTCTGCATGACTCTCTGATTCTATAAGAGGGATGACGAAAAATTCTGAAAGGACCTTTCAAGTGGGAATTCTCTTCACTGGAAGTTTATTGTGCCTCTATGTTCAAATTGATTGAAAGCTGCATTACTAAATATTTGACAGAGACGTGAGTCACGGATATTGGGATACAGACAGGAAAGTGGACCTGAGACCCCAACCTGATCAGCCACAATCTTAGTTCCTGGTGGAGAAGGGTCAAAATATCTAATGACCCACTCCTGTTCCTCAGTCCCATGTTTCTGTTTTCTATTCAGCCCCTCATACCTGCTAGACAGGAACAGTTGGAAGCCACTTACTCCTATGACCTGGTGCACAGAAACAGAGACCATTCAGCCTCTCAAGACTGTCACACATGCTTTGATATGATTTGGGAAATGTAATTGGAAAATCCAGGCACGGGTATGAAAGAGTCCCCTCATCTCTCTTTATAGAGCTTCCCCTCTCTGCAACTTGTGCTTCAGTTGTTGGTCACGTTGTAGACCCAGATCCACTGTGAATACAGCCCATATACCAACTCAGAGATGGCTCACAAAATCATCTGCTCTTCCTGACTGCAATATGCAATCCCAGAACATCCATGAAAATAACACCCAGTAACATTCCAATAACAGAATGTGAGAATTTCAGAAACAGGGGCAGGTTGTTCACTCCCCAAGCCTGCCTTGCCCTTCACTAAGATCGTGACTGATCTGCTCCTGGTCTCAAATCCTCTTTCATACCCAATTCTTCATAGCCCTCACCACTCTGACAGGTCAATATCCATCGAACTCCTATTCAAATACTTTTAGTAACCTCCCTTCCAGAACACTCCTGAGAAGTGAAATCCTGACATTCAATAGCACCTGTTTGAAGAAAACACTTGCTGCTCCTATATCATGGCCTATTGATATGAACAAAAGAAGTTGAGACAAGGGTTCAGGTAAAAATGACTGGCCCTGATATTAAGGCAGTGGTTGGCTTTTGTTTACATTAACGAGCTTAACAAAACTGCACTTAATGGGAATCAGAGTAACCTCTCCAGTGTTTGGAGTCAAACATGGCACAAAGGAAGAAGGGCATCATCTCAGTCCTGGGCCAGCTCTGTGGGAGATCCTCATGGTAGCTTCCTCTTCACAAACAGCTTCAGCTGCTTCATCAATGTGTCCCCACCCTCACCCTCCCCACCATAAGATCAGAAGTGGGGATAGTCACCGAACATTCCACAATGTTCAGAACATTTTGTCCCCCATCAGCTCCTGAACTAGTCTGTGTCCATGTGCAGCAAGACCCAGACACCATTGAGACTTTTGCTGTTAAAGTGCTGCAACATTCATGTAAAAGCACAGCCTTACACTGCACATTGCCACAGTAAAATAGAGTTCATTCAGCATCACACGCTGGTTTCACAGGAATATGAGGAAGCCATTCAGCCCACTGACACTATTGGAGAAGAACAGGGACAGCCCATTCAGTGCCTCCAGCCTATTATTCAGGTAGAGAAGGAGTCTAGTGTGATGGACCACACCAGAGCGCCTGGAAAATATTGGAAGGCGGTAGCCTAGCCTCTATTTTTATTTTAATGGAAATCTAATGTGTCTGTTCTAGACGCAATGTGACTGGTCAAAGTACTTGGTGTGAAGCAAAACACCATTTGTTGAAACACAAAAGATAAAATGAAACCAAAGAAAGAGGAATCTAGAATAACTTAATTCTATTGGACAAGTTAACAGAATAATAGACCTAGGAACTATTATTAATGAACTGTTCCAATATAGGAAAATCACATAAACACAGTCCTCGGCAGAAAGGAATATTCAGACAAAGAATGTCACAAACATTTCTCTAATGCAGGAATTAAAAACAGCACCAAGAGAAAAGTCAGGGAAAGTAACAAGAGACATTCACTGAAGCTTCCAACTCTGTGGAGACCCCAAAAGTTTCTGATCTTACTGAGAAACCAAAACCCAGAGATCCCAATCTGTGAGAGCTGTCCACACCCATTCAGGCTGCATTAAGATAAACACAAGGTCTCCTTCGTTGTTTACTCGAGTGGTCTTAACTAGCCAGCCGATTAACGATCGTTCAATCTCTCTCTTAAAAGAAACCAGGACAAAATAACCTCTTAAAGCTGCAGCATCATCACACTGGTCAGTACATCGAGCTATCAAAAAGAACCAGGGGTAAGCCAATCGGCCCTTGACCCTGTCCAATCGGGTGAGGAAGAAGCCATTCAGACCTTTGAGTCACTTACATAGCAATGGGATGAGGCCATTCAGCTCCTTGAGTCACTTTCACAGGAACAGTAAGAGGCCATTCCCCCCTCAACGCACTTACACAGGGACAGAATGAGGCAATTAATGCTGATTCCTGATTAATGGCTTATGACCGAAACATCGATTCTCCAGCTCCTCGGATGCTGCCTGACCTGCTGTGCTTTTCCAGCAATCGACGCTGTACTCTGATCTCCAGCAACGGCAGTCCTTACTGTCTCCAGAATGATGATCCAACATGATGAACAAGTGGAGCAGAGGCTGCACAGACAGACTGCTCCATGTTGTTCCTCCTGGCTCCGTTGCTTATGATACACACGTAGGACTTTAATGTGGTTTTCTAGTGGTAAGGAGGGAAGCCATATGTCTTGTGTTAAGTCTCAAGAAGGCATCTTTCATCTCTGAGATGCCAGCCTGGTGTTCTCTGTGCAGGGCTGAAGCTGTTAAGAAAAGCTACCTGTTTCAGATGGAAGGGATTGTGGCTGCTGTTGGGGATTGTGAGCAACCTGACGTTCAGTACAGAGTTCACACGCCAACTGCCCAGTTAATTTAGGCATATAAACTATTAGGAAGGTCACGTTAGACTGATGAATGGACTCTCTAAGTTCAAATAATGCGATCTTGTTCATGTTGATCTTGTCTAGTGCACGTCCTGTTCAGTATAACCTGCATGCCTTACTCTGTCCGAGTCTATTTCCACCCTATGATCTGTCTGGCCATGCTTACTATGACCTGCCTGCACTGCTCATAAATAAAGTGTTTCCCTGTACTGAGGTACACGTGACAATATATCAAACCAATCAATCCTGGGTAAAGTATGGAATTTCTCACCCTATCAATGCCCCTTTTGGAAATAAGTGATCGCTGCCACTCCTCGTGTTTCAGCATCACCATTTCTTCGTCTCTCACAGCTCTACAGATTAAACACTCAGCTTCTTCACTCTATCCTCATGTTACCATCACCCGTGTCTGTGGTAAGGAGATCATTCCTTACAAAGGAGATCAAATCTGTACAGAGTGCCCCAAATGCTCTCTCAGCAAGGCTCTACAACAGCAGGAAAATGGATTTACTTATCTACTCGAATCATCTTACAATGAAGGACAGCATATCATTGTCTGCACCCATTACTTACACAGGGTTTGATTCAGAGCAGTCAGCATAGATTTGTGATTGGGAGATCATGCTTCCCAAATTTGTTAGAGTTCTTTGATGAAGTTATGAGGAAGGTTGACGAGGACAGAGTTGTAGACGTAGTCTCCATGGATTTCAGTAGGGCCTTTGTTAAGGTTCCACATGGCAGGCTGCTCTGGAAGGTTACATCACGTGGAATGCTGGGGGAACTGGTCAATTGGATACACAGTTGGCTTGATGGTAGGAAGCAGAGGGTTTAGTGGAAGGATACTTGTCAGACTGGAGGCTGTTATCTATGATTATCTATGATTATCTATGACTGCAGACATATATACTTGTGATAAAACTTTTCAATGATCTCTGACTCGGCCAAGCAAGAAACTGTATTGTATCAAACTGCTCTGAAGTCTTAAAGGATAAACCTGGACAGAACACCCGGCCCCAGCCTTAGTATCGGAAAAAGGGAACGGTAACACAGTCCTGTTGACCCTGCAGAAACCTCCTTCCTAACACCTGAGAGCTTGTGACAGCATTTAAACAGCTTTCCCACAGACTGCACAGAAACATCAGGAATTGAGTAGGCCATACAACACATTGAGCCTACCTCATTGTCGTTCATGTTCAAACATCTCCACAATGCACCTATCCCACACAATGAATATATCCATTCATGTGATTAACCGTGGGAAGCTATAAAATAGGAAGTGCAGTAGTCCCTTTGGTCCATCGAGTTTGCTCCCAATTAAATACAATGATACCTCGACCTTTTTTTCCACACCGCACTCCTGCTCTCCCACCATCCCTTTCCTGTCTCTAAATCTGTATTTATATTCAGTGTCTTGGTTTCCATGTGCGAGCGCATTCCCCAGGTTCTCCAGTCTCTGAGGGCAGACATTTATTGTCATCTCAGTGCAGAATAGTCTGTCTGTATCTAATACTGTGGCCCATTGTTTTTGTCTTCACAGCCTGGGGAATTATCATCCCTGCTTCCATTCTGTCTCACCCTGTCAGAGTTTTATATATCTCACTGAGATCTTCACACATTTTCCGAAACCCCATGGAATACAGGCCCAGTCGCCCCCAAACTCTGCTCCCACAGCAAGCCCTTCATCCTAGAGATCGGTCTGGTCATCTTTCGCTGCTCTCCCTCAATGTCAGATTTGCCCTTTATTAGGTACAGAGACCAAACCTGCACACAATATTGCACAATGTTCAAGATGGGGTCTCACTAAGTCCCTGTTCAGCTGCAGTAAGACACCATTACTCCTGAACTCAAATTCCCCTGAAATGAAGGTCAGCACCCCATTTACCTTCCTAACTGCTTTCTGCTCCTGCAATATTGCTTTCAGTGACTGGTCTGCAGGGAGATCCAGATCCTTTGCATTGTTACAGTTCCCTACTTGGTAGGTCTATGTACACTGGGCAGCGTGTGAATGCCATTGCCAGTATTGCCTTCTGGGTTCAGACCTCACTGTGCTGCAGGGACCTCAGAGGCTGCGCAGAAGGAAACAACAAAAAGGAGCAAGCGCCCCTTTGTAGATCAACATGTTTCAAACAATCCCTTTTCAAACGATAGGCTTCCAGTCTATTGTTCCCACCAAAGGGCACACTGTCACCTCTCCCCACAGTGCTCTCCATCTGCCACGTATTTACCCATTCACTCCTCTTGTCTTAGTCACCTTGAAGCATTTTTACAACCTCCTCACCCAGCCACAATCCAACATCCTTTAGTTCTGTCAGCAGGTTGGGATATATTGTATTTGATTCCTGCAATCAAATGTTTAATGGGTAGTGTGAACAAATGGGGCCTGAGCACTGATCTCTGTGATATCCCAGCAACCTTCCTCTGTTATTTTATTTAAATAATATTTATTTCCTGAATCTGGGTGTGACTGGCTGGGTCAGCATTTATTGCCTGTCCTTAGTTGCCCTTAAGAAGGTGCCCTTGCCACCCTCAGTACTTCCTCCAAGTGTTGATCAGCATACAGGAGTACTGACTCATCAGTTGGGAGAGGCTGCTACATGGTAATCAGCAGGAGGTTGCCTTTCCCATGTGCAAACTAACGCCATGAGACTTCATGGGATACAGGTCACTGTTGAGGAATCCCAGACCAATTCCCTTCCAACTGTATTCCACTGTGCCGCCATTTCTCTTGTGTATGTCCTGCTGGTGAGAGAGGAGATATCCGGGGAAAGTGATGGGTGTCAGGGACATAGTCATACTCACAGAATCATACCTTAAATACAATGTCAGGCTGTAGCTTCACAAGTCTGTTTATTTCTATCCACTGTTTCCTGCCAGCTGTCCCACTCTAGAAGCATGTCCATATATTCGCTCCAATCCACGAAAATTTGATTTTGCAAACTAGGCTGGGAGGTTTATCAACATTTTGTTCTGAAAATCCACGTGTTTTACATCCATTGCTTCTCTTTCATTTGTCTCCCAGTCAGTTTCTGAAACATAATTCACATTTCATAAATCTATGTTAGTGTTGTCTATGACCATTATTTTCAATCCCAATAATTTCTCCCAAACCATTTACTTACTATGTTCTATGTTCCATGTACTATTTCGTTTCCCACACCGGGCTTTCCTGGTATTGTCAGAAAGTTCTGTGAAGACAGAACTGAAGTTGTGGATTCATAGTTTTGCCATATCCCTGTTCCCCATTCCCCATTCTCTGGTTTCAAACTAGAAGGAAACTGCACTGTTTTTTCATACTTCACACATTGACATAATTTGACATGTTATAACAGTTCACTCTTATAACCTTTGTGAACATTATCTTCAGAAACCTATCAATTCCTGTCTTAAGCTGCTCAGCTCCACATCATACACGCACAGGAGCATAGTCTCTGTACCAACAGAAAGACAGCACGATCTATATTAGTCCCAAATTCCAACACCAGGCGCATAGCCTGGAATGTTATGACACTTCCAAGTTCTTGTCCAAGTATACTTAACGATTGAGAGGTTAGCCGTGATAACTCCCCTCTCAGGAAGTACATTCCAGAACTCAACACCCCCTGGGTGAAAAAAAGTAATCTTTAAATCCTCTCTGAACGTCAAACTCTTCACTTAAGGTGTGCTCCCTTGTTCTTGACCCTCTGTCTAAAAGGAACAGTTGCTGTCTGTCCACCCTGTCGATGCCCCTTGTTACCTTATCCTTCTGAATCACATCCCCCTCATCTTCTCTGTCAAAAGTAAACAACCCGAGCTTATCCAGCCTCTCTCCAGAGCTGATATGCTCCATCCCAGGGAAAATCCTTGTGAATCTCCTCTGCAACCCCCTCCAGTACAATCACATCCTTCCTTATAATGAGGCTCCCAGACCAACATACAGTACTCCATCATGGACTAAACCAAGCCCTGTATAGCACTTATAATCTACTCCCTGATTAATAAACGCTCCACCTAAGGTTCAATTCTTAACTAGTCCATTACCCTGTTCAGTCACATTCAGGGATGTGTGGAGAAACAACCTCTGAGCTCCCTAGTGTGCTGCCAATCATTGTGTACACCCCATGTCTGGTTCCTCCTTCCAAAGTACATCACCTCATATTTATCAGGATCACATTCCATCTGCCAATGATCTGCCCATCTGATCATTCCACTTGTATTTTCCTGTAAAATCAGAACTTCCTCCTCACTACCAACCACCCGGTCAATCTTTGTATCAAACACAAACTTACTTATCACAACTCCTACCCCTCCACCCACTCCCCCTCCAGATTCACATCTATACCATTTATGAATGCTACAAACAATAAGCGACAAACAATAAAGCACTGATCCCTGTGGTACACCAGGTGAAACTGGTCTCCAGTCAAACAAAAAGCCTTCTCCCACCACCCTCTGCCTCCTGACACTAAGACAATTTTCGCTGTAACTTTTCAAGTTATCCTTGATACTCTGAGATTTTACTTTATTTTTTTCAGTTTCCCATGCGGAACTTTGTCAAAGGCATTGCATCAAAACTAAATAAGCGACCTCCTCAAACTAATTGAATTAACTCCATTAGTGTGACTTCACTCTGATAACGTCATGATGATTATCCCTGTCAAGCCTTGCCACTCTGATTGGAGTTCAATTTTCTCCTTCTCTATTTTCTCCAGTAGTTTCCCGAACAGTGATTTAATACTCGCTCGTCTAGAGTTTCCTGATCTATCTCTACCACCCTTACTGTGAAGTGCGATCAAAATAGCTGTTCTCCAGTCCTTTGGCACCTCCCCTATTGTCAGATTCTAATTAAAATTTCCATTCAGCGTCTTTCCTCCCTTGACTCCAACATTATCCAGACCTGCAGATTGGTCCAATTTTATACCAGACAAAGACTCAAACCGCCGCTCGTATTTTACAAGACCTTTCCAGTCCATCTTCTCGAATTCTGTACCTGCATCCTCCTTCTCCCAAGTAAAACAGCTGTGATGTTTACATGTAACAATCTATCAATGTTCTCCGGGTTGACACACTGATTGCCCCTTTGGTTTCTAATGGGCACTAACTGTTGCTGATTATTCTGTTCTACTTGCCCGTGTAGAATATCATGGGATTCTCCCTCATCTCTCCTGCTTGCACTTCTCCATGTCCCTCGGTTATTCTCTCCCCTCTGTGTTTCTAAGTTTCAGTAAAATCACCTCTCATCTTTTGAAACTCGAGATCACAGACTGAGTTTCCCCATCAGACAATCTTGCCATTTTAGGGATTAATCTGGAGAATACCTTTTGCAGTTCGTCTGTAGTATATTCTCTCTTAGATTGGGACTCCAAACGGTACACAATACTCTCAGTTTAGTCTCAGCAACACTCTGTGCAGCTGGCGCATGGCATCTTCTATATTTCAATTACATTCACATGAATGTAAACCTAATTTTTCATTTCCTATTTGCTTGTGATTAGATTGCATTGCGTTACAGTTTGGAAACAGGCCCTTCGGCCCAACAAGTCCACACGGACCCGCCGAAGCGCAACCCACCCATACCCCTACATATACCCCTTACCTAACACTACGGGCACTTTAGCATGGCCAATTCACCTGACCTGCACATCTTTGAACTGTGGGAGGAAACCGGAACACCCAGAGGAAACCCACGCCGACACGGGGAGAATGTGCAAACTCCACACAGTCAGTCACCTGAGGCGGGAGTTGAACCCGTGTCTCTGGCGCTGTGAGGTAGCAGTGCTAACCACTGTGCCACTGTGCCGCCCAATTCTTCCCAATTCCTTTCACTTTAACTTTTGTTATGATGTTAGTGGGAGAGTTCTTAAAAAAGATTCTCTTGAATATCCAACTATACGTTATCCATTAGCTCCTCATTACCTACGTCCACAAGAATCATCTTCAAAACATTCCAAAAAATGTTTGCCACTTATGGTTTTCGTTTCATCGATGCATTATCATCCTCCCCAAATTTCCCATTGCCTTCTATATAACCAGTAACACGTTCTTTATAATCGAGCACAACAGACACCCGACCGCGGATGACAAGTTACTGATCTGTAGTTCATCACTCTCCATCTTCATCCTTTCTTAAACTGTTGGATAATATATATAACATTTGCCTTATCCAGATTGGCTAAATATCTTTCGGGAATGTATTGGAGAACAACGTGATAATCTGCGATGCAATCAATAAGCCTATTGCTGCTTCCTCTGAAACTCTTGTATGAAGTACATCTGATCTGTCAGATTTATAAATACTCAATCCAGCTTTCTTTTAAAACATGACCTCAACACTGATAAGAATGATCTTAGACTTTACTTACACAAGCCCCATGGTCACTTGGTATTTCTGGGAGAATTTCTGGATATTCTGCCTTGAAGATAGACACAAAGAAACTGTTTCTTTTCCCTGCGATTTCTCTGTTGTCTTCAATAAATTATTCTGTCCGCACACCCACTGTTCCATATTTGACCTTGTTTTTACTTTTGTTTCATACACTGATGTACTTTTTTTTCGCAGTCTTTATGTTTTTCTTTTGTTTGTATGCTTTTTCGCTTTTTGATTTTCTTTTCTTGGTCATCCGTTGCTGGGTCCTATATTTCTCCGAATCCACTGGCTTACTACGGTACTTGGCATTTTTCTAAGCTAATTCCTGTGATCTAATAGATAGTTGAAGGTGAGGCTGAAAGGGTTAGGTCGGAGAGGCGTGGGATCAGATTGATCGGAAGGAAGATGAACACATAGGAACGTTCAAAAGGGGGAGGATGCTGAGTTGGAAGATTGGACTGGGATAAGGTGGAGTTAGGGTAAATGGGGACACTGGTGAAACCTACATTAATCCCCTGTGGTTGGAGGGTCCCAAGGTAGAAGAGGAACCTTTCTTCATCCATGCTTCGGGTGGTAAGGGTTTGGCGATGGAGGAGGCAGAGTCCTTGGCAGAGTGGAAAGGGGAGTTAATGCGTTCAGCCACAAGGCGGTGGAGTTGGTCAATGTAGCTATCCCAGATATGTTCTTTGAAATGATCCACCTGCCTTACCAATGCAGAGAAGACCACACTGGCTTTAATGTATGTAGTAGATGAGGAGTTCTGTCTCCCTTCATCACCTACCACTTTCAACCCCACCTTCATCTACCTATCGCATTCCGAGCTACCTCCCTCCTGCCACACCGCCTTCTCATTTATCTCTCAGCCCCCTTAATCCATAAGCCTCATTCCTGATGAAGGGCTTTTGCCCAAAACGTCAATTCTCCTGCTCCTAGTACGCTGCCTGACTGTGCTTTTCCAGCACCACACTCTTCGACTCTGATCTTCCAGCACCACACTCTTCGACTCTGATCGCCAGCATCTGCAGTCCCCAATTTCTCCTCACACCATCAGGGCTTGCATTATTCAGATTTATGACAGTTATTTCAAATAAAACAAAAACTACCGTGTACTCAAACAGCATAAAAGAAAACCAATGCATTGTGGTCACTGTTCCCAAAAGGTCCTTTACAGCAAAGTTTTCAATTAGTTCTTTTGATCATTCAACATCAATTTCTAAATAACCTGATCTTTAGCTCAGTGCTCGACAAAATGTTAATGCCACCATCTAACACATGCTCATGAAATCCATTTTTCCCAGCATTAGCATTCAGTTGAGTTATCACAGTTTAGCTATAATGTAAACGGTACGTTATTACTGCAGTACACACAAATGTGTATATCTCATTTCCCGTTTTATAACATGTCCAGCATTTGTATTGCAGCTTTCACTTTGATATATAACTCCCATCAATGTTTCCTTCTCCTTGCTGTTTTTGCACTCCACCTTACTAGATTCTGGAGAATCTGAGCCTTGTGGAATTTGGGGAGATTAATGGTAGAGATAATCTCGCCACACCATTTATGATCTTCTTAAGCATCATTGTGACATTTTCTCCAGATCTCCCGTTATGCTAGTGGAGTAGAGAAGGACAATGATCGTTCATAAATACTCTGTGCTTCCCCCAGAGAGCTGAGACAGCTCTAACCTGGGTGGGAACCTTACAGCAGGCTGGTAAAGCATTGCTGATGGTGTACAGGGTCTTAGTGAGATCACATCTGGAGTAGTGTGTACAGCTTTAGTCTCTTCAATGAATAAAGGATGTTATTATATTGGAATCAGCTCAGAGATGGTTCCCTGAGCTGATTCCTGCAATGAAGGTGCTAGCTTATATCGAAAGGATGATCAGGTTGATCCAATAGCCATTGGACTTTACAAAAATAGAGGATGATCTTATTTCAACATAGATGACAAGAAAGAGTCAACAACTGAAGAGAATTACACAGATAATGGAGGAATCCATTCCGTTCTCCAGCCTGTTACACAGGAACAACAGGAGGATATTCAGGCCTTCTAACCTGTTACACCAGAATAGGACGACACTGTTCAGCCCCTCGAGCCCGATGTATATTTACAGGAGGAGGCCAATCAGCCCCTCGAATCTATAACACTGGACCCAGAGTAGGCCATGCTGCACCAGTATCCTGTTACACAGCAACAGGATCAGTCCATTCAGCCTCCTCATGTCCGTAACATAGGAACTGGAAGTGGTCACACAGTGACTGGAGATTGTTAGACTGGGATAACAGGAGGCCATTGAGACCCACCGAAACTGTTGCAAGGGAAATGTGTTAGGATAAAAACTATCTGAGACTTTTTTCATGAGAAATGAGGAGGTAATTCAGACACGAGTCTGTTGTATGGGAACAAGAGAAGACCAATCGCTCCCTTCGTCCCATCTCTGGGATACATGAGGAGACCGTTCAGTATCTCCACCGATTATGGAGAAATATGAGAAGACCCAACAGACCCTCAAAATGTTACACAGCAACGGGAAGATTCCATAATCCCCCACCTCTAACGCATCAACAGGAGGTGGTCATTCTGGCCTTGGAGATGACAACATGGGAACGCCAGAAAGACTTCATCCCATCGATTTCGTACATCAGCAGGATGATGAGTCCAGTCAGCCACACATACCGCTTATGCAGCAATTGGAGCACATCTCTTAAAACCCTTTTGCCCATCAAACAGGAATTCAAAGAAAACGTAAAGGTTTTAGAAAGGGAAGAACTTATAATAACTGAATACATTAGGGAGTAAAATGTAACAATAAAGTATTGTAATTTAAGGCAAATTATTAGAATCCATTGTTGAGGACATTTGCAAACGTAAACCACAATCCATCGGACTCAACATGGTTTTACAAAAGATAAACCATGATTGAAGTGTTTTCTTGAGTTATTTAAAGGTGTGACCAACAAGGTGGATAGTGGGACTCCTCGAGATGGAATATATCTGGTCTCCACAAAGGCATCGGATATGTCGCTTCTCCAAAGAGTGAGTGGTAAGATCAGACAGCATCAGGTTAGGAGTAATTTATTAGCTTGGATGGAGGCTTGGTTAACTAACAAAATGCAGTCAGATGAATTAAATGTATCGTTATATATTGGAAAATGCAATTTGTTGGGTGCCATAGATTTCAGTTCTCATGCCTCAACCATTTGGGATCGATATTATTACTCGGTTGACGGGATAGAAAATACAATAGCTACATTTTCAGATGACACTAACATTGGTGGGAAATTAGTTCGGAATGATGATGCAAGAGATTTAAAATCTTATATGAATAGGTTGGGTGAATGGGCAAAATTAAAGTGGATAAATATGGGGTTATTCAAGTTGGCCAGCCTAATAAAAAGGCAAATTATTACCTAAATGGAGAGAAACTTCAAAGTGCTTAAGTGCAGAGGGATCTGGGTGCCTGCTTGCATATCACAGAAAACTTGCTTGCGGGTACTTGAAGTAATGAGGAATGCAAGCATAACTTCATCGTTTATTTGTAAAACGATGGAGTAGAAAGGTAGGGAGTGTTGCTGTAGCTATGCAAGGCATTAGTGAGGCTGCAACTGGAGTACAGTTTGGGTGTCCTGCAGAATGAGATATTTCCATTGGAGGCAATTCAGAAGAGCTTCATTAGAATGATACCATATTTGAAGTGTTTGTCTTATGAAGAGAAATTGAGCAGTTCAGGCTTATACTCTCGATTTTTTAAGAACGATAGGAGAGCTCATTGAGGTCTGTAAAATGCGAAATATAATTGAAAGTGTAGATGTGGAGTGGATATTTTTTCATCAGCCGCAATCTCTAACAAGAGACTAGAGTTTGACGTTCGACAGATAGCAGGGATGTGGAACAGAGGCCGCGATGACATCAGCCATGATTGTATTTCATGGCGGAGCAGATTCGAGGGGTTGGATTCCTGACTGATTCTCCTCGTTCATATTCAGCTTTTCCACTGTGTTACACAGTAATGGGAGAGGACTATGTATCAAACAGGAAGCAGGCGCTCCAAATAAATCAGTCTTAATCAGTTTGACAGAACGTCATCAGTGGAGTCACACAGAGACCAGTGCTGGGTCCTCCACTATTTACAATCTATATCAACGATCAGGAGGATGGAACAGATTTATAGATACTGAGTTTGGTCTTGTTGCTGTAATAAGCAAGAGATTAAATTATCAAGAGAGGTAAAGGCAATGGATAATAATTTGGCAGATGCAATATAACATGATATAACCTGTCATTTCATTTACAGGAATAATGGAAGGCAGTATGTTACTGAAATGGGGAGGGATGACAGGGATTAATGATACTGTGTACTGGGGGGTTCACTCAGACCGGTTCAGACATGAAAGGTTTTGCTCCATCCCTGATCGTTTGCTCCCAGACACTCCAAATGACCCCATTGCTCTCCGTACACATGGAATGTTTTGAAGAGTTTGGTTGGTGATGGGGATGCTGTTTTCAAACATGTATTAAGGGGACGGCCTTGATCCTAGATACATTCATTCATTTCTACATGGAGACCCGAAGACGTTGGGAATGCTGTCTGCTTGTGAATGAAGGAACTGTGGCTGCTGTCAGGACAGAGGTATTCACCAACATAGTGTACTGTGCATGGACACATGGTAGCATTAACAGTGAGAGAGCTCCTTCAGTTCCTCTACCTCTCCCCATTGACATGGGTACTCTGCAGATGCCATATACACCATCGGGAATCCCATTATACTGGATACACCCTGCAGCTCCCTGCTGTGGGGGAAACGATGTATTTACCTCATCCACCATATATATCCTCCATCACCGAATGGTTACATCGATGGTAACATACTGGGAGATGATGGCTATGTCACCCAGTCCTTTTTGGAAAGTTCCAGAACATAGAAGCTGAATGAAACTATGACCCAAACAGCCACTGGCAGCACCGTCCTTTCCCCTAGGGTGAATCTGCAGGACGCGTTAAAGGAGGTGACACTGCTCTGTGACCAGCTCCTTCTTCAATCAGTGTCCCCTCACACTCTGCTCCTGAATTAAGTGTAGCTTGCGAGGCTGTTAATGGAAAACTCGGGTGGGTCCAACAGATCCCTTTCCACACATACACTAACACTGTGTTATCAGAGGTCCCCACTCTGTAACCTTTGCTCCATTTGTTGCTCATGTTACAGACCCAGATGCTGTAACTACAGTCCCCAGGCTCCATCCAAAGATGGGTCAGCAAATCCTCATGTCTCCCTGAATGTCTCAGGCAGCTCACAGCACAACCTCCAGCAAACCATCCCCAACCCCTCCACTAAATTTTTAATAACAGGAGTCAGTCAGAAACTCCTCATCTACAAGTGTTGTGGACCAGACCAGATACCTGCAAAATATTTTAAGAAGGTCTCTTAGACCCAAACCTTTCCTTATTTTAAAAATAGATGTGAAGTGTGCGTTCCAGATATGTTGTGACTGGTCAAACCACTTGACATTAAGCAAAATATAATCTATTCAAATGCTTTAGTTAAAATAAAATCAAAGAAAAGAACATTTTGAGATAGCTTATATGTTTGAACACTTGCACAAACAATAGATACCTTACCTTCTTGGTATACACTGCTTGGCACAAAGATATATTCAAATACAGATCCTTACATGCAGTTTTCCGATCGAAGAGATATCAACATCAACAGAGATCTCAGAGAGAAAAGCAGTTGGGGATCATGTATTGAAACTTCCAACCCTTTCCAGGATCCCCAACAGCTTCTGAATGCTGCAGCTGAAAACAAACCGAGAACACCTGGTCTGGGAGGGCTGGCCGCTGCCCTTCCATTGTTACCAATGTTTTAATAAAACCTAAAGGCTTTCTCAATTTTTTACTTAAAATGTTTTCAGACAGCAGTTCTGCACCTCTACCTTTATCACCTCTCTTCAAAAGAAAATCCCAAGATAAAATAACCTTTTTACAGTGATAGTATGCTCGCAACTCCACCTTTAATAAAATGATCCATCAATATACAAAAAGGGATTCATTTTAGACCTCCTTATCTTCCTTTATGAGCAGACTGGCGGGAATGGCGGGATTGCCTTACACTGAAAGACTGAAGTGACTGGGCTTGCATACCCTTGAGTTTAGAAGACTAAGAGGGGATCTCATTGAGACATATAAGATTATGAAAGGATTGGACACACTGACAGCAGGAAACATGTTTTCGCTGACGGGTGAGTGCCGAATCAGAGAACACAGCTTAAAAATACGAGGTAGACCATTTTGGACAGAGATGAGGAGAAACGTCTTCACCCAGAGACTGGTGGCCGTGTGGGATGCTCTGCCCCAGCGGGCAGTGGAGGCCCAGTCTCTGGATTCATTTAAGAAAGAGTTGGATAGAGCTCTCAAAGATAGTGGAATCAAGGGTTATGGAGATAAGGCAGGAAGAGGATATTGATTAGGAATGATCAGCCATGATCATATTGAATGGTGGTGCAGGCTCGAAGGGAAGAATGGCCTACTCCTGCACCTATTGTCTATTGACTGCAATGCACATATAATTTACATTGCATCTGAGCATACAAATGTTCACAACGAGATTCGATTTTAGTAATTTTACTCCTGACACAGAATGCCTTTGTCTTTCTTGACTCAAGTTTCCACAACGTGTCGAAACTTAGGTTTTCTAACCCCGTCACATGTATAATTTCATATTGAATGGCGGAAATAATAAGTTCAGTCGACACAAACTGGTATTTTTCTCCCAAAATGTCTCCAAAAACTTTAAGGGGTCACGATCAGTGAAAACGATTTGTCTCAGATACGTTATTTGCAATTTAAATGCTGAAATGTTGTAACTCCAACACCAAGCTCAAGGCCTCCTTCCCCATTGTGGAATAAATCTGTTGATGTTTCTACTGGACGCTCCAATCACACGTTACATAATGGAGCACTTCTCATCTCTCCAATAGTCCTTCTGAATGACATAGCTCCTCATGTCTCAGCATAAAAGAATTACATCCTTCTTTACCTCTTAATGCTGTAACCTCTTTACCTGCTACTCCTGGCATTTGCCAGTAAACCTTACTTTTACAGGGATGTGTTTTAAGAAAATCTTGCACACTCTTCTCAATCTCTCGCAGAAACCAAACTTTGATTTATGAACCCAAACATCATCATCAGCCATTTCAGCTTCTAATCCTGCTGTTTTAATTCTCTAATCTTCCACACGAGTTCTCACAACTGCAGGAAGTGAATTGTTGAACTTCTCCAAAATAAGAATCTCACTAAGAGTGTCATAGGTTTGTTCTGTTTTTAATATCCTTACCCACCTTTCAAAATGACTTTGTTTGATTCTTTCAAACTCAATGTGCGTTTAACCAGGGACCCTTTTTTAGATTCTTGAAACGCTGTCTGGCGGCTTCTGGCCCAAGTTCATATACACTTCAGTTTGCTTTCTTCACCACCTCATACTGACAAGATACCTCCTCCGATAGGGATGCAAATACCCACCAGCTTCGTTTGAATCAACTAAATCCACATGGCCACTGGCCATTGCATTTGTTTAGCCACTTTCTCAAATGAAGTTCAAAATACTTCCCCATCCTTCTCATCAAATTTCGATAATGCCTGGGTGTATTTAAACAGAACCGCATCAGGACATTGGCGAATATAGGGTTGCTCAACCTCACTATTGTCCTCATCCAGCCTCCCGTCTACCTTCATCTCCGCCTTCTGTGCCAACTTTCCTCTCTAATTGCTAACTTTTGAAGTTGAAACTATCTACTTTTCTTCTCTCTTTCTTCTTTATTTCCTTTTCTTTTATTTCTACTTTTCATCATAATTCAAACTATTTCAATTGTGCAAAGTACCTCATTTGAAATTGGATTCTAGCCATTTCCAAAGGTTCTGGTGGCGTTTCCATCAAATTTAATTGCCGAGCGATAGCTGTAATTATCTCTCATTTTCTCACAAACGCAACCCCAACTCCAGTTTGTCTGCCAATTCCTACAGCTTTGCCTTCATTACCTTTTGTAAAAACCCCAACTTCACTTCTTTCACACCCAGAGAACTCTCAGTGACTGAAAGAATCTTTATTCCCAAAACACTGTTTTAACCAACCGAATTCAACATCCAGAACAAAAGACACTAACAGCTACCATACGCGACCTTCGAACCCAATAGTCTCCCAGTGAATAATCTCCAGTGTCTGCATGAGCTTTTTCTGGATGCTCTGGTTTCCTCCCACAATCTAAAGATGTGCATGTCAGGTGAATTGACCATGCTAAATTGTTTGTAGTTTTCAGAGATGTGTGAGTTAGGAACCTTTGTCGGGGTAAATGTGTGATAATTGTGTAGAGGAATGGGTCTGGGTAGGTTACTCCTCGGAGGGTCGGTGTGGACTTGTTGGGTCGAATGGCCTGTTTGCACACAGTAGTGATTGTAATTCTACACCCAATTTGGTATTATTGATTTAGGATCAGCCAAGAGTCCCTAGTTTGCTATAGACAAACTAAATGCCTCAAACTATTTTAAGAAGGTAGCTTGGATGCAAACTCTTCCTTATTTTAAAGGTACATGTCAAGTGGGAATTCCAGATGTGATACTACTAGTCAAACCACTCACCATTACTTAAAATTCAATATATTTAAACACTCTAATGAAAATCCATACACAATGAAGAGCAATTTAGAATAATTTAGCTATTGGAAACCTTCACCGAATAATGGATACAGTACATTCTACTGTACTGCCTTTTCAGCCTCTCGACCCTGTTACAGAGGGGCAGGAAGTGTTTATTTAACTTTCAAGTCTGTTACGCATAAATATTAGTTTTAAACTAGTTGTGGAACAGGAAAGACCTGATGTAAACTTTAAAGTTCTAACTTTGAACAAGGCCAATTTTGAAAGTGTTAGGTGAGCCCTGTGAAAGGCTGATTGGAATACCCTATTCACAGGGAAAGGGATGGTTGGAAAATGCAAGGCCATCTAAACTTGGATCCAGAGAGTCCAGAGCCAACGTGCTCCTATTAGTGAGAGGGGCAAGGCTGGTGGGTGCACGAGTGCTGGATGGCTAGATATATTGATGCTCTGGTCAAGGTAAGGAAGGAGGCCTATGTCAGGTAAACAGAGCTGAGATCAAGTGAATCCCGAGAGGAGTATAAGGGCAGTAAGTGTATAGTCAATGAGGAACTTCGGCCAGAAATATGTGGACATGAGATGGCTTTAGAAATAGGGTTAATGCGGCATTGAAGAAAGCCTACAAATCCTTTAGTGGCAAAAGATTAACTAGGTAGAGAATAGGGCACCTTAAAGATCAGTAAGGCTACCTATGTGAGGAACCACAGGAGATGGGAGGGATACGAAACAAGTATTTCTCCTCAGTATTTAGTGTGGACGAGTTTACATGAACGACAGAATGAAGAAATATATAGTGATATCTTTAAAAGTATCTGTATTACAAGGAGATGTTAGACATTTTAAAACATATAAAGGTGAACAAATCCTTGGGACCTGATCAGTTATATCCCAGAAGTTTGTGGGAAGCTAGGAAAGAGACTGCTCAGCCTTTTGATGATATATCTGTCTCATTGATTTCCACAGGTGAGGTGCCAATAGACTGGACGGCTGCTAACATAGTGTCATTATTTAAGAAAGTAAGGAAAAACCAGGTAACAAAAGACTGGTGAGCCTGACGTCAATGGTGACTAAATTGTCGGAGGTGATTTTGAGGGAAAGGATGTATAAGCATTTGGAAAGACAAGGACTGAAGAGGGCTTTGCACGTTGGAGATCACATCTCACTGACACGGTGGAATTTTTGAGGAAGTGATTAAGATGATTGATGAACACAGGACATTGCATGTTTTCTTTATGGAATACAGTAAGAAAACCATAATGTTCTACATGGTAGACTGTTTAGCAAGGTTAGACTGCCTGGACACCAGGGAGAGATCTTCATTTAGATCCAACATTTTCATGAATATTGGAGTCAGGGCGTGACAGTGGACATTTGTTCATTAAACTCGGAGACCTGTGACCAGTGGTGTGCCCCAAAGATCAATAGTGTTTCCACTGCCTTATGTTTCTTATACAAATCATTTGCACTTGTGTTTGTGAAAAATGGTCAGTAAGTTTGTAGATAATAACAGATTTGGTGTTGAAGTCGACAGTGAAGAATGATCTCTCAGAATATCATGGGACGTTGATTAGGTGAGCTGAGGAGTGGCAGATGGAGTTTATTTTAGATAAATGTGAGGTTTTGCATTTTGGCAAGAAAAATCAGGGCAAGACATATAGGTAGGATCCTGTCGAAAGTTGCCAATCAAGGAGAACTCCGTCGAACTTATAGAATCTCTACAGAGAGGAAACAGGTTATTCGACCCATCGAGGCCACACCGACCCTCTATGCCGTATCCTACTGGACAACACCCCACTCGATCCCTCTGTGCCTGCATTTCCCATGGACAATCCACCTCGACTACACATCCCTGGGTACAGTGTGCAATTTAGGATGGCCTTACCTTTATATCATTATACTGTCGGAGGAAAACATAGCGCACGGAGGAAACTCACACAGACACGGGGAGAATGTACAAACTCCACACAGTCAGTCATTCAAGGATGGAATTAAATCCAGATGGCTGCCCTGTGAGGCATCTTGTGGTGCGGGTTCACAGTTCCTTGAAAATGCCGTCATAGGTAAACACTGCAGTGAAGAAGGCACTTGGTGATCTTCCCTTTATTGGTCAGTGCTTTGAGTCTAAACATTAGCATGACATGTTGCATCTGTACCGGACATTGGTTTGGCCACTTTTGTAATATTGCCTTTAGTTCTGGTTTCCCTGCTGTCGGAAAGATGTTGTCAAACTTGAAAGGGTACAGAAGAGATTTAAAAGAATGTTGCAGGTGTTGGCGGGTTAACGTTACAGGGAGGGTTTGACTAGGCTGGGACTATTTTCACCTGTTGAGGCTGAGGGGGGCCTTAACGAGGTTCATAAAATCATGAGGGGCATAGATAAGGTAAACAGTCAATGTCTTTTCCCCAGGATAGGCGAATCCAAAATTAGAAGACAAAGGTTTCAGGTGAGAGGAGAAAGATTTTAAAAGCGACATGAGGGCCAACATTTTCACAAAGAGACTGCTGTGTGCATGGATTGAAGAGCCAAAAGAGGTGGTGGAGGCAGGTACAGTTACATCATTCAAAAAGGCATTTGGATGGATACATGCATGGGAAGTGTTTAGCGGGAGATGGGCCAACTGCTGGAAAGGGAGACGAGATTAATTTACCATATGTGGTCGGTATGGATGAACAGACTGAAGGATCTTTTCCATGATGTACATCTCTGAGAGTCTATTGAATTTTGAGTGTTTAACATGGGATCAGGAGGAGACTATTCAGCTTCTGAATTCTGCCAGGCGGCTTGTTTGTTCAATTAATGAGAGTAAAAAACAAAAATACACCATTCAGATTTTGATGGTGTTTTACAGAAACAGGAGAAAGGTTTTTCGTCAAGGAGAGCCGTAAAGAATGTGAAGAGGCCATTCAATCCCTCAATTCCATTCCACAGGAGCAGCAGGTGAGCACAGAGCTATTGGAGCCTGTTACTCTGGAGCAGGAGGTTGACATATATTTTCACAAAACTTTGGATTAGGAGGTAGTCACTCAGCTGCTGAAGACTGGAATACAGGAACAGGAGGCAGTTACTCAACTGCTCAAAACTGGTGCACAGGGAAATCTGGAGGCTAGTGAGGCCCGAGGATCATGTTACACAGGAACAGGAGGAGGTGACTCACTCCCCACCAGTATGGGACATTGGGAGAGAAGGGAAGTTTGCGTGGACGAAACAGAAATAGATGAATAAGTTGCATTAGTAGTCCATTCAATCCTGCCCCACCATTCACTAAGACCACGGCTGATCTGATGATGATTCCCTCATTGCATTTTACGGAGACTGTCCTCTCTGCAGCCTCTGCTCCATTTGTTGGTCATATTGCACACCCAGATACTGTAACAACAGTCACCATGACTCATCCAGAGGGTCGGGTCTAACCGGATGAGTCTGGATTTGACGGATCCAATCACAAGAATGAAAACACAAAATGAACGTATTGCCAGATGTTTAGTTCTCTCACATTCGCAATCCAACTGACATAACCAGCCCATCCATGATATGTTCAGGACGGAACACTGTGTAGATCCGGCTAGTGTACTGCTGAATGCATCCCAGCAATATCCAGCATGGAACTCTGTGCCAAACCAATGCTTGATCAATAATCCTCGGCTAAATGTCCAGTGTGGCGAACTGTGCAGACCGCACTGATTCGTTCTTATATAAACCCAGGCTGTTGCATTGTTCGGTAACACTGTGTTAGATCACGGCCCAGTGTGGGGAAACTTGCAGCCAATGCTGTAAGTGAGAGGATGTGACCTACAATCCATTTACAGCTCCATATCTCCACTGTGCCTTGACAAGAGGTGCCGTGGATGTGAAAATCACTGCGAGGGAGAGATGTAAGTGGAAACAGTTTAAATACCAATAGTACTGACTAAGGCGAGTATCACACCAGTATTTAAAGATGAAATAACTGAGATAATATCCAGTGAGGTTTTGTGAATGGTGCGAAGAAGTTAGAGGGGATGGTATTATTATAGTGGTTGCACGATAAGCCTCCATATCAACAATGGGAATTAGAGGAACAAATATGCAGGGAGACTGGGGAGACTTGCAGAAACATTAGGGTTGTTATAATAGGTGAATTTAATTTTCCTAACATAGAGTGGGACTTCCAGATGTTGAAGAACTTAGACGGAACGTAATTTGTTAAGTATGTCCAGGAAAGTTTCCACAAGCTATATAGCGGGTCCTACTCGGGAAGGGGCAGACTCGACCTACTGTTGGGAAATAGGGCAGGATCGGTGGTGGAGGTAAAGTGGGAAAGCATTTTGGGAAAAGTGACTAGAGTTGTTTTAGTTTTAAAATAGTAATGGTAGGGACAAAATTGTTCCACAGATTCAAGTTCTAAATTGGGGCAAGACGAATTTTGCTGTCATTGGACAGGGGATTGCAGGGGATGATAGGAGGAGTTTGGTTCGAGGTAAAAGGATCTCGGGCAAGAGGGAGGGCTTTAAAAGTGAGATAGCTCGAGTTCAAGGTTTCTATTTTCCTGTGAGGGTGAAGTTAAAGTGAGGCAGGAAGACAGAACCCTGGATGACAAGAGATATTGAGGCTCTGACCAGAAAAAAGGAGGCGTGCCTCAGTTTCATGCAGTTCGGATGAAGGGAATTCCTGGAGGTACACATAGGATAGAGGAGGTTACTGAAGAAGTTCATCATCAAGGTGGAAAGGGGGTATGAGATAACCTTGGCTGAGAAGATTAGCGTGAATCCAAATTCTATGGAGTAAAGAAAAAGAACAACTAGAGAGAGAATAGAATGTCTTAAAATCCAAAATAGGATGCATGTGTAAAAATTCAAGAGATTGGTGAAGTCCTCAATTTCCCCTCTGTGTTTACCATGAAGAAAGACATGAATACCTGTGACCTTTGGGAGGTTAGTTGTCATATCTTGCTAGTGCCCATATCATAGCAGAGGTGATGTTGGACATATTAGAATGCACAAAGTCAGACAAATCTCTTGGTCCTGACCAGATATATATATATAAGAGCACTGCAAGAGGCGAGATCAAAAGTTTAGGGGCCAAGGTTCCAGAAAACTGGGCTGTAGCAAATGTCGTGCCCTTATTCAAGAATGGCTGCATAGAAAAGCCTAGGAAATATAGACCCGTAAGCTTCACACCTGTATTCGCTAAACCACTTGAGAAGGTTCTGAGAGATAAGGTGTGCATGCATTTGGAAAGACAGTTTGACTTGGAGCAGTCAGCATGGCTTTGTGCTTGGCGGATCATGCCTTACAAATTTTGTTAGAGATTTTTGAGGAAGTGACCAGGAAGGTTGACGAGGGCATGGTGGTGGACATATTCTATATGGATTTTATTAAGGCCTTTGATAAGGTTCCACATAGTAGGCCGCTCAAGAAGGTTAGACCGCATGGAATCCAAGGTGAACTGGCAAATTGGTGACACAATTGGCTTGACATTAGGGAACAAATGACTATGGTGGAGGTATGCGTGTCGGACTGGAGGCCTGTGCAGTGTTCTGCTTCAGGGGTCGGTGCTGGCCCCAATGCTGTTATCTATATCTATGATTTGGATGAGAGTGCACAACGCAAGGTTAGTAAGTTTACAGATGATACTAAAATAGGAGCCATCGTTTACAGTGAGGAACGTTAAAACGTTATCAGAAATTGCAGCAGTACCTTGATCAGCTGGGGAAGTGGGCTGAGAAATAGCAAATGGAGTTTAATATAGATAAGTGTGATGTCTCGCGTTTTGGAAAGTCAAATCCAGGTAGGAGTTTAATGATGAATGAGAGGGTCTTAAGGAGTGTAGTGGAGCAAAAGGACGTTGGAGATCAGGTGCACGGTTGCCCTTCATCAGGACATTGAGTATAGAAGTTGGGACGTTATGTTGCAGTTGTACAGGATGTTGGTAAGGCTGCAGTTGGAGTGTTGTGTTCAGTTCTGTTCACCTTGCTCTCGAAAGGATATTATTGAACTAGAAAGAATGTAGAACAAATTTACAAAGATGTTTCCTGGGCTAAAGGGTCTGAGTTATAGGGAGACGTTGGACAGGTTAGAACTTATTTCTTTACAGCATAAGAAACTGAGAGGGTTCTTATGGACGTGTACATCTTATCAATTCATGAGAGTTCATGCATGTGGTGAATACTTCAAAATCTTTTTGCAAGGTTCGGGAATCGAATACTCGCGAACATCCGTTAATGTTGGGAAAAGAAAAAAATAAAAATGAACCTGAGGGTCAAATTTCTTACACAGAGCATGGTACGCATATGGACTGAGCTGCCAGTGGAAGTGTTTGAGGTGGGTACAATAACAAAAATGTAAAGGACAAATACACAGATAGGAAATGTAGAGATGGCTACAGAGCAAGGGCAGGGAAATGGCAGATTGGCAGATAAGGGGCAATTACACCATGGTGGATATAGTGGATGGACGAGTACAGAGGGGGACCATTCTCTTCCCAGAGGGATCCACATCACCAGACGCACCAAACATGGTCTGAGCTCACCACCCAGCTCAGTGCAGTATCTGCTGTCTGAAGAAATGTCCAGCAATACAGGACAAGCGTCAATAACATTCCCTGCTCTGTCAGGATAAGTATCACTTTATTCTCTCTGCTTCCTCACACTCACTGTATATCTGTTATGGCACCGATCCCTGAACAAGGCTGATGATCCCTCACTCTCACTACCACATGCAGCACCTTCACTCTCTCTCTATCTCTATATTTCGCCTTTGCCCCCACCGCACCACCCCCCCCCCCCCCCCACACACACACACACACAGTTATAGAATATTCTGGAGAATGCAAATTATGGAATGTCCCAGATAATGTTCCAAATAATTTCTAGTTTCTGGAAAATGGCAGTATCCCAGTGTGTAACACATAAGAGGAACGAGTAGAGATGTATGCTTTTAAATTCACACACAATTCAAACCATGCTGAAGCCATTCAGCTCTTCAAACGTGCTTTGACACTTAATAAGGTCCCCGCTGATCTGATGGTTTTCTCAACTATATGTTACTGGAACTTTCACTCATTCAACACCTGGGTTCCTGTCACTTACCAGATTGCACTCAGGCACCTTTACCCCGGATTTTTTCAAGCGCCTGTTTGAGGGCATTTCCCATTGGGACGGACACTCCTAACAATATATTCCACCATCTTTATACTTTCATGCAATGGTCAGCATGTATTACACAGACCAAACAAAAATCTACACTTATTTTATGGTTATTGATATTCAATCACACTTAGTAATTCTGGTTATTTCACTTGACTCACCTTAACGATATTTAACCAAAGACATCTTCTAAACACATCTTGTTATAAAATACAATTGCAAACAGAGAACGGTTTTATCCTCAGGTGTTATCTTAACTGTTATCTGAATTGTACCACTTTCCTTGTTATGAATGTTTCTCTTACCCTTTGTCTGTGACTGTTTCTGTCTGTAACAATTACACTGTTTCCCAGTCAGTTGGCTGGACGGCACGTTTGTGACGCAGAGGGAGGCCAACAGCGCAGGTTCAGTTCCTCACACTGACAGAGGTTACCATGAAGGGGACGCTCTCTCAACCTCACCCAATAACCCCAGGTATGGTGACGCTCAATATAAACCACCATGAGTGGTCTCTCTAATGACAGTTTTTGGGACTCTTTTCCATCAATGTTAGCATTTTTATTTAAAAATATGTATTTTTATTGAAAAAGAGATTTTTAATATTATAATAAACCAATAACAAGATAACCCAAATAACTGAACAAAAATACATCCAATTGCATGTACATACAAAACAAGTTAAATACACTATATAGACAAAAGAAAAACAAAAATAAACAAATAATGAATAAATATTGCAGCTCAGCATAACAAAACGATAGCTTTCGTTCATCAACAAGCATTAACTGATGCACATTTTTATGTTCATAGTTCTTCCTCTCTGGATGCTGGTTCATTAGACAATATCGTCATGGCTATATAAAAGGCCTTCTGAGAGTGGCAGATAAGCCTGTATCGCGGTATTTTAAAAGGGCTGCCATGTCTTATGTAAATCTCTGTTTTTTGGTGTACCATACTGGTGCATGAAGAGCTTCCAACGATCCAACAGACCCCGGGGGGTTTCAGACATTTAACAAAACCGAATATTTTTCCTAGAACAAAAAATAAGGGTTTTTTTCCCATGTGCATCTGTGTAAAGTACCCTGGACAGGCCAAAGAAAAGAGAAACAAGGTCCACCTCCAATTCAGTCCCCAAGACCCACTCTGTCACACCTAACACAGTGCTCTAATATAGCTGAAGCCTTCAGAAGGACCACAAGCAATGAGTAAGAGTGCGTGTAGTCATTCTGCATTTAGTACATGCTGAAGGTATTCCCATTTTGAATTTTTGAGAGACAATCTGGGGTCAGATAGACCCTATGAAGAATTTTCAACTGCATGGAATGGGTCCTACTACAGATCTAAATCCTTCGAGCATTTTCACAAATATCCTCCCATATCTCCGAGTTGTTCTGAAACCCCAACTCTCTCTCGCAGATATCAAAAAGCTGCAAGTCTCGTCTGAGGGGACACTCTCCAACTAATGATAAGGGGTACTGACAGATATTGCATTCTAAGCAATAGGCACCCTCTTCTCTCTATTGGAACTGTAAGAGTCTGTTAAAAGCTTTTTTAAAAAATCAAATCTCTGCTCTGGAAAATAACAGAAGAGGTCTCTACTAGGTAGTCCATACGTACGAATTATTTGATCAAATGATATCATTGTTTACCCCTCAAATAGCACGTGGTGGCTTAGTGATTAGCACTGCTGCCTCACAGTACCAGGGTCGCGGCTTTGGTTCCGGCCTTGGGTGACTGGAGTTAACATATTCTCGCCGTGTCTGTGTGGGTTTCTCCCACAGTCCAAAGATGTGCAGGTTAGATGAATTGACCATTAATAAATCACCGATAGTGTTCAGGGATGTGTAGTTTTGTGCATTAGTCAGGGTAAATATAGGATGGTAGGGGAATGGGTCTGGGTGGGTTACTCTTCAGAGGGTCGAAGTGGACTTTCAGGGCCCAAGGGCTTGTATCCACACTGTAGGGATTCTACTAATTCTAAATCATTCAAGCAAGGCACATCCCTGGCTGCCCACAGTTTCAACCTGGAATCCATTAACACCGGATGACAACCCAGTATACCAATTATAGGAGTAAGAAACATGGTTTTGGCTGTATTGCCCTCAATCTGACGCATTGTCATTCATGCTTTAACAGTATTGATAATTATTGAGTTATGGCAATACTCCATAAATGTTGTCAATCTGTCTGAGACCAACAGGCTAATAAGGGTTCACTTTGTCTGAGAGGGTTCAATATCTAGCCCTATTGACGCCGACTCCTCAGCAGCCCAGACGCTAACATAGGATAATAAAGAGCTTAATTGGTAGATTTTATCTGGAAGATCTACTCCCCACAATCTGTGGGGTAGTTGCAATTTGGTTAGCTTGATAAAGAGTCGTTTATGGTGCCAAATAAAAGAGCTAAACCAGCCATAAAGTCTCCTAAATGTCTGCCTAGGAAACGTCAAAGGAAGCATTCACACGGGGTATAGTAAACGAGGAAGGACATTCATTTTACGAACAGCTAGCCGACCTCGCCAGGATGTTGGAAGTGCTTCCCATCTTTGATGGTCTTATTTAATTTTGTCAAACAAATGGACATAGTTCACGTTAAGTCAATGATCAAAGACGAATGTAATGAATATACCGAAATAGGAAAACCCTCCCCCGCCACAGCGCCCCCCCCCCCCCCCCCCCCGCCATGACCGTTTAAAAGGATTTGCACTCAACATCAGGTATTTCCCCAATACCTCCCATACGCATGGCCTTCAACTTTGTAAAGTGAATCTTAAAGCCCGAAAAGGCGACAAGCGAATTAATGCATTGCATCACGTGAGCTACCGAAATTGCGGGATTTGACAAAAACATAAGACCATCTGCATACAACATAATCTTATGTGAATTCTATCCCAACTCTGGGGCAGGTATGTTGGGGTAATATTCCCAATTGTGCAGGATGCCACCGAATCTAAGATTGTGGCAGGGATGGGGAAGAGATCAACCCTCATGTTCCATTTCTGCAGGTTAAAGCAGAGAATAAAACCCCTACCTGTGAAGCAAATGTGCCTCCAGACTTCCACCAGCTCTAGTTCTGCACACAAATCCATTAATTGCTTACATTATAACGAGGGTATTGGGGGACATTTGGACATTCTGTCCACCGTGAGGCCATAAGACAGTCGAAATCCCCTTCTCCAATGATGTGCCACGATGTAAGATAACTTACTTTGAAAGATGCATCTAACAAGATTTTAAGAGGGTGCGCCGGGTGGCAATAAACATTCAAAATACAGTATTATTTCCCATAGTTCAAGGCTTTGAGGATTATGATCCTTCCGTGGGTGTTTAATACAATCTAGTAATTTAAATAGAAGATTCTTCTTATGCATTATAACTTTTCTCCTACTCCTACTATTAAAAGTCAAGAAATAAACTCGATCAAACCCGCCCTGCTGTAACTTCAAATGTTCCTTGTCATCAAGGTGCATCTCCTGCAATAGGGCAACATCCACCCTCTCTTTTTTAAGACGAGAAAGTCAATTTTTCCTCTTGACTGGCAGATGGATCCCCTTAATGTTTCAGGCACACCATTTAAGCACATCATTATGCATAACACACTGCAGCAACATTTGAACTCTCGACAGTTTCACATCAAATTACACATCGCAGAACATTAATGACAAAAGACTCATTGAGCCTAAAAACTGTACAAACTAAAACTACTACAACTAACAAAATCTAAAAAACTTTCCAAAGCTAAACACATAAAAAACAAAGAACGAAACCAAATCCAAAGTACCAATGACACTTGATAGGGGAAGTTACCACATCCCCCGCCCACTGGGGACGCTTACATATCCCAAAACTTTATCTTCTGCCCGCTACCAATATGGCATCTAGGGCAATTAATAACAAATATCGGGCTTCAACTGCCCTGAGATCGGCACTTCGTCATCACAACCAGATTTGTAACTCCTTCCAGCTTAAGCCACCCCAGACACAAGCAAAGAAAGAGAAAACGAGTTGTAATACTAATGAAGAAGTTAAAAGAACTCTACCCATCCCTGACTCTAATTTAACACTGGTTAATACCAGAAAAATCCAACAAAATTTCTTTGAAAGAGGAACATGACTATCTAAATATCCAGCTTACTTTAAAATGACTACAAAGTTTTTGCTTTCTCTGGAGAGACAGAAGAATGTATGGATCCATATGGATCCATTGAAAGCAATATGGAGCATCGCTGGGGTCCGTAAGGAATACTGAATCCCGAGTTCCCTTACTCTTCTCTTGATATCATCAAAAGATTTTCTTTTCTGAATCACTGCTACTTGAAAGTCCTGAAAGAATTTAATCCTGGAGCTCTCCTGAATTAAAGCCATTGGAAACCACACTGAGCTTCCATTGGTCTTTGCTTATCCCCATAACTATGTAACTGCAAAAGGACAGGGCGAAGGCGTTGGTCTGAGTCTGACCTGCGCTCCATAACCCGATGAACTGTCTTAGTCTTCACTCGTCCCTCTTCATCTTCGAACTGAAGGAATCACAGCAGTCAGATCTAGAAAAATCTCATTGGCTGACCACCTGCTGTCTGGTCCAGCATCCCCATGATGTGAACATTCTTCATCCTGTCCCTGTTCTCGAGGTGGTCATCTTGTTCAGCTAAGGTATGGACCTGTATTTCAAGGGGGAGGATCCTCTCCCGAGAGGAATAGACCGCGGTCTCTGTCAATGCAGTTCGGCACTTGCCATTGTCTGTTCTGTTTCCAAGGCTGTCAAGTTGCTGTTTTTGGAGCACGGCTGAGAGCGGCACTAGCCACCGCTGAATCCTTCTTCAATCATAGCTTCAATCATTTCACATACTTGGTGAACTCAGTGACCAATGTCTGGTGAGTAACTGGGTCCACAGAATGAGCAGAGTGGGTTGCAGCTCCAGCCTCAGGCATGCTCGATGCTTCTGACGGGTGCACCGTGTGTCGGGACTTACTCGATCCTTCACCATGTTTGGCCATTTCCCTTTGACAAAACGGGATTAGTAAAGATTCTATCGCTCTTTTTAGTCTTGAATTTTAAGAAAATGGCTGGGATGGGGTGGGTTAGACATCCACTTGGCCTGTGCTGTGATGCAGAGCCCAGTAAAGCAGCCCTTCCAGATCGACGTCATCTTGGATTCCCCCTTAAAATTTTATCGATATTATCATTTCGTTTTAACTTATATTCCTGGATGTTCTGGAGCCGTGTCATTTGGTACCACTGTCTACATTTCCCACACAACGCACATTCCTGCTAATCCCCGATAATCCTTGACTCCATTGTTATTTATGAGCCTTCTGTCAGTGCCTCAAAAATATTCAATATCTCTGCCTCCAATCCTCTGTGGGGAAGAGAGTTACAAAGGCCCTCAACACTGAGAAATCAAAAATAAAACTCAAGATCTGACTGTGAGATTATTTTTTCTTTGTCTCCTTATCTGAGAACGCATATAATTACATTGGAAGCAGCTCGGAGATGTTTCACTTCACATATTCCAGGAATGAGTACCTTATGTTATGAAGGCTTTAACATGTCACTCTTGGAAAGAGAGTTGATCTTATTGAAACGTACAAGGCCTAGACGAGAGTGGATCAGATAGATACCCATTGGATATCGTCCAAATGTATTGTCATTTTCATACAATCTCTACAGTGTGAAAGCCGCACATTCAGTCCATCAGGTCCACACTGACCCTTAGAACAGCATCCCCCCCGGACCTGCACCCCCTACCCTATACATGTAATGCTGCATTTTCCATGACTAACCTACCTAATCTACACATGCCTGGGCACTATGGACAATTTAGCATGGCCAATCCACTCTAAGCTGCGGATCGTTGGACTGTGGGAGGAAATTGGATCATTGTGAGGAAACCCACATAGATACCTGCATAGAGAATGCTCAAACCCCACACAGAGCGTCGCCCGAGGTTGGTATTGAGGCCAGCTCTTTGGGGATGCGAAGTAGCAGTGCTAACCACAGATCCACCATGCACATCCATTAATTCTAGTAGTTACTTGGGGCTGACTAAAGGAATCTGCCTGACTTGTTCCTGTCACTGAACCTGACCCAGTCTGAGACCTTTATGATCTGCCATGTCACCAACCTGGTTACATTTAAAATTTGTTGGGAGCAGTGGAGGAGTGTGACGAGAAAAGGAAACGGTGGCACCCTGCAACCTCAGTCAGAGCAGGAATTAGGAAAATTCACCAAGTGGGCATTCATTGTAGTGGGAATTCTCTTTCCCAGAAATTTGGGAGGGCTGAATCTTTACATTATATCGAGACTGGCTTCATCTGAATTTCCGTAGACAGGTGAATCAGGGATAATGGTGCATGGAGAGCAAAGTGCAGGTGGGAACATAATGGGATGAGCCGTGACCTTAATTACTGGTGGGGTAGTGTCAAAGGGCAGAATGGCCACCTCGCGTCCCTCAGCCCTGTGTTCTGATGTTTCATTCAGTCCTTCAGACCTGCTACACAAGGGCAGATCGAGGCCACTCCGATGGTTAGGTGTAGTTTTGGAAATGTACTTGGAAAATCCAGCCTGGGTCAGGAATCGACCCCCACCCCCAATCTCTCTTTCCAGGCTTCCCCTCTCTGTAACCTCTTCTCTAGATGTGGGTCATGTTACAGACCTAGATATGCTGGGAATACAGCCCCATACCCCACCCACGGTTAACTCAAACAAATCACCTGCTGTCCATGAATGCAACATTGTGCAACACGACTCCAGGAAAATAACCAGTTAATTTCCAAAAGCAAAACATGTGAAATTAATAAATAGTAACAGATGTAGGTCATTTGGCTCCTCAGGCTAGCCCCTTCATTTATTAAGAACATCACTGATCTACTCCAGGGTTCAACTCCACCTTTTGCCGACTCCTGTATCCCTCCACTTCTCTCTGGGTTAGGGAATTCCAGATATTCACTACAATCTGAGAGAATACATCACTTTGCATCTCAGATTGAAATCGATGTTCCTTATTCAGTATCTGTGTCCTCGAGTTCGACATTTTGCCCAGGAATGGAATCAACTTCTCAACATCTACCTTCTCAAGCCCACTCTGTATCTTGTATATTTCAACAGTATCACTTTTCATTCATTTAAACCCCAATGAATAATCACCTCACCATTATAGAGATTCTGAATAACTCAACCATTTCATCGCTGGAAGCCGGCTAATGATCCAACCTGGTTACTTGCTGCATCCGCATGTTGACTGTATGTTTCATACACTGGAAGACTCCAATCACTTTGTCCTGCTCCTTTTCTGGAAGTCCTCTCCATTAAATAGCAGCCTGTCTTTTGATTCTCAGTATCTTCCACAAACTCAGATGTATATTGTACTCAGTTCCCTCCTTCAGGCTATCAGCATAGATTGTAAATAACTGATGCCATAGGACTGGTATGTATGGCACTCCAGCAGATACCCCTTTATCATAAGGATCCATTAATTCTGACTCCGATGTCTATGTGTTAACCAATCATCATCACATGTTAATAATCACCCGTCATCCTACGATCTTCTGGCTTGAGAAAGATCTTTTATTCTGTCGTACCTTGTGGAAAATCACTGAAAAGCCTCTTATCGACCAGATCCGCTTTATCAAGTCCGCTTGTTACATTCTCAGGCATCTCCAGAAAAACTTTGCATGATTTTACAGGGCAAAATACAATTTCCCTTTCACAAAACCACACTGACTCTGCTAAAAGCTTTCCTTAATGCCCATGCTGGCCAGGTTTTCCAAACTAAACTAGGCCCATCTGTTTTCATTTGGCCCATATGCCTCTAAATGTTTCCCATTCATATGTTTGTCCAAATGAGTCTTAAATGTTGCAGCTGTACATGGATCTATCACTCTTCCTCTGGCAGCTCATTCCATACACACACCACCCTCTGTGTTAAAACATGGCCTCCTCGTCCCTTTTAAATCTTCCCCCTTTCACCTTAAACCTTTGCCTTCTATGGTTGAACTCTCCCATCCTGTGGAAAAACCCTTGGATATTCACCAGATGCATACCTCTCATAATTTCATAATCTTCTTTAATGTCAGCCCAGAACCTTCTACGCTCCATCTGATACTAACTTCAAGAACAAGCATTTCAACATAAGTGCTGCAAATTTGAAACTATATTAACATGACAGTAAAACAATACTCAGCCCAAGTGTTATTTGTCTTTCTCTGTATCACAATACTGAGGCAGCATGAAACGCTTACGAGTGCCAATAAGAGGTCACGCATCTGAATTTATTTGTCTAAAGAGGGTGATGATTTCGACCATGAAAATTTATCTATGGCCAGATCTATATAATACCATATAGTCAACATTCCCCCTCCTGGGCTCCCTATGGACTTGTGTGCTTGTATCTACCTTACCTTGCACGCAATAGAGAGAACCCCTTTCCCCTGTCACATCTTAATTTAAACCCGTTTTACATACTCTTCTTTTATCTTTTGTTGCGCCCTCTTTTCCCTGTCACCCATTCCCTATCTCTGGCAAGGGATTAAAAGCACATTTTCAAATCATTTTCAGTTCTGAAGAAGTGTCACACTAGACTTGAAACACTAATTCTGTTCCTCTGTCTCTGCAGATGCTGACAGATCTGCAGAGTTTATCTAGAAGTGAATTTCGGTACAGAACAAATTTTCAATTAAACAAATAACGTTTAATACTGGAAATAAAAATACTAAAAATTGCTGGAGAAACAGGGAGCTTTGTAGAAGGTTCATGGACCTGAAAGTTTAACTCTCCATTCACTCCAAAAAGTTCTGCAACATCTTTAGCAATTTCTTCAGCAATTTCTGTTTTTGAACAATTTCCAACGACATTTGTCAAAGATGCTCAAACATCCTGTCCAACATGGAGCGCCGTACACTGGGAACTGAACGATAACGCATGGTGACAAGTTCCTTGACTCTGAAACTGCATAAGGCTGGCATCACTGACACTGCAGAGCTCTGAATCATGGTCACGGAGAGAAACAGAAGGAAACACATTCACTTCAAATACGGAAGATGGCATTACTGAAAGAAAAAGATTCAGATTATACCTTAAATTGATTGAGTTAAAGTAACAAATTGGAGGCGTGACACCAAGGAAAGAATTTCAGCAGAATGAGAATATGAAAATGGAAGGGTTGCCGCATCAGAAACCAGAATAGATCAGTGAATACAGCGCAGTTGGGTGAATGGGTCTCGGTTTGAACTGGGGGACAGTCAGTAGAATTGAATCGTAGATATTGCAGCTTAAACTGTATTATCATCTGATGCTATAGGTCTTAGCAGCAGCAGAAGCAGAATTGTATTCAATGACAATCTGTATCCTTTCCCTCAGGATAATCTCTCAGTCCACTATTACCATCAAGCAGATCTATGGTTCAGTGACGAGTGTGGGTGAACATGCCAGGGTCAGTACCATGTGTATCTTTACCTGATGACAACCCATTAAAGCTACCGCAATTGACTGGTTACATTCGAAACAGCAGAACTAACATCTGGTACAGAGGCAGAAATGATCCCACGACTAACAAATCTGATCTAAGCTCTGTCATCCTGCCAAATCCAAGCATAAATGTCGATGAACTATTAAACAACTTACTGGAGGAGATGACACCACAAATATCCCCATCCTAAATAATGGAACAGTCCTGTAAGTCAGTGTAAAAGTCAAGTATGTGGTGTCTGCACTATCCTCAGCCAGACATGTTGAGTCGATAATCCACTTCACCCTATCATGATGCCCACAGAATCACAGATGAAAGTCTTCAACCAATTCGATTCGCTGCAGGTGACATGAAGAAACAGCTGAACACATACGACAAAGATACGACAAAGGCAATGGGCCCTGACACCATTCATGCAGCAGGGCTGCAGACTTGTGCTGCACATCAAGCCGTGTCCCTGGGGAAGCTGTTTCATTCTAGTTCCAACTCTCACATCTCTCTGGCAATGTGGAAAATTACTCAGCTATGTCCACTTGCCTAAGAGGGGAATAAATACAATCTGACCAATTACCACCCCATCAGTCCCATCACGACAGTAAATTGGTGGGAGTTCTTTTTTTTAACAGAGTTGTCAAGCAGCACAGAAATAACCAGCTCAGTGTGATTTCTGATAGGTCCTGATGTGGAGATAGTGCTGTTGTGGAATTGTCATTGGATTACTAATACAGACCAGGCTAATGCTTGGGAAGCTGGTGGCAGCTGGTAGAATAATAAAAACAATTTTTAGCATATCGAGATCTAAAATCTGGTGTCAGTAACAGTGATCTTGTGTCCAATGTTGATTGTAAACATTGATCTCCTTACCCAGTGTACTTTCAGGAAGTGAATCTCCCGTGCTTTCATGGTCTGACCTAAAAGTGTCTCCAGGCACAGAGACATATGATACACTCTTCAATGGTCTCTGAATCGGCCAAGCAAAACACTTAATTGTATCAAATGGTCCGAGGTCTTCAAGGATAAAACCGGAGAGAACTCCTGGCCCCAACCTTGGAGTCAGAAAAGGGAACAGGAAACATAGTCCTGTTGACCTTGCAGAGACCTCCTTCCGAATGTCTGACGGTTTGTGACAACATTTACAGAGCTTTCCCACAGACTGCACAGAAACATCGGGAAATGAATGCGTCATACAACACCTTGCGCTTTCCCTGTGCTAGTTAATGGCCGAACATCTCCTTAATGCAGTTTTACCCATACAATGTTCGTATGCCTTAATATGTTTAAACATTGTGAAATATAAAGTGAGAACTGCTGTAGTCCCTTCAGCCCATCAATTTTGCTCCTCCATTCAATATACAGGCAGCTCTCAGATAACGCGTGTTGATTAAATGCAATTTGGCTGCAATGTGATTCGTGAACCTTTTTCCATAAAGTGAATTCCCGTTAATTGTGACGCAATTCCTTGCCGGGAACCAACTGAACAGCAAAACCCAGCCTCAGGATCCTCTGTCTGCAAAATGTACAATCAATGTGTTCAGCTAAAACAGGAACACAATCCGCTCTGGAAGCCTTGAAACTGAGCCTGTAACGGGGAATTATAGTATCCATTTAGAATGAACTTTATTTCAAACTGTGGGGAGAATCTTGAGGGGAACTGCAATTTCCCCATCGGCATCACGTGTTCAGTCAGCCCCACGCACTTTCTGGTGAAGAGTGTGGTGAAAGGTACACTGCTGTAGTCAGTGACTGTAGTTTGAAAGTGTAACATTTAGAGGACAGTTTCATAACAATATGTGATTTAAAGATGTATTTTAGACTGTGCAAGTGTGTGTATTAGACTAAAATTAACTTTTGGTTTTACCGATATTTAGGGGGTTTGTCCCTTACCCTCTTTTTCCAATAGACGCCATTATTAATATTGCTCGATTTTCTTCTACACGGTGTTGCACAGGAACACAGCTACTGCGTTATTGGAGAACAACCTGGACTGATAGCTGATCTACCTTCACACGATACTCCTGCTCTCTCCATATCCCTATAATTTCCAGAAATACTTTCTTATATTCAGCGCCTTGGTTTCCACAGCCTGATCTGGGAAAGAGTATCCCTGGTTCGCCGGTCACTGAGTGCAGACATTTATTCTCATCTCAATGCAAAGTGGCCTGTCTGTACCTAATACTGTGGCCCCTTGTTTTAGACGTCCAAGCCAGGGAATTACCGTCCCTGCTTCCAATCTGTCTCGCCCTGTCAGAGTTTTATATATTTCATTGTGATCACCACTCATTTTCCTGAACGGCATGGAATACAAGCTCAGTTGTCCCAAACTCTGCTCCAACAACAAGTCTGTCATCCCAGAGATCAGTCTGGTCATCCTTCACTGCTCTCCCTCAATGTCAGGTTTGTCCTTTGTTGGATAAGGAGTCCAAAGCTGCACACAATACTGCACAATGTTCGAGATGGGGTCTCACTAAGGCCCTGTACAGCTGCAGTAAGATACTCTTACTCATGTACTCAATTCCCCTGAAATGAGGGTGAGTACACCATTTATCTGTCTACCTGCTTTCTGCTCCTGCAATATTGCTTTTAGTGACTGATTTCCAGGGAGATCCAAATTCATTTCAATGCTCCAATTCCCCACTTGCAGGGTCTATGTACACTGGTCAGCGTGCCAATGCCATCCTCAGTATTGACTTCTGGCTTCAGACTCACTGCCCTACATGTACTTAGAAGGCTGCGCAGAAATAAACAAAAATGCAGCTTTAGTTCCTTTATAGAACAACATTTTTCAACCACGCCCTTTTCAAATGAGAGGCTGTCTTTTTATTGTTCCCATCAAAGCGCACAACATCTCATCTCTCCCATTGGTCTCCATCTCCCACGCATTTTCCCAGTAATTTCACTTGTCTCAGTCACTTTGGAGATTTTTTACATCCCCCTCACCCACTCACATGCTGACATCGTTCAGTGTTGTCAGCAGAGTTGGGAATGTTGCATTTGAGCCCCTCAACCAAATACATGATGTGTATTGGGAATATCTGGGGCCCAAGCCACGATCCTTGCGATATCCTCCTAGACTTCCATTTTTAAAAAAAAAACATTGGTTTATTCCTACTCAGTGTTTCCTGCCAGCTCTCCCATTATAAAATCATGACCATATATTAGCCTCAGTCCCACAGGATTCGAATTCGCACAATAGGCTTGGGCTTTATCAAAAATATTTCTGAGATTCCACTCGTATCGCATTGATAGCTTCTCCGTAATTTTGCTAAAAGCCACTTTCTCAAATATGATTCCCATTTCATAAATCTCTGTTGACTTTGGCTATGCCCATTAATTTCAGTCCGATACTTTCTCTAAACTGTTTAGTTGATAATTTCATTCTATTCCATTTTTCTCACCAGACTAAAGTTCCCTAGTATTGCTCGGAAGTTTTCTTTTTTGTTTTGTTTTCCTCTGTGAAGGCATAACTGAAGCATTTGCTCCATAGTTCTGCTATTTTCCCGTCCTCAATTATCTGGTGTCAAACTGTATAAAAGCTGCACATTTCGTTCTCTTAATTTTGCCATTGGCATATTTTCAGAAAATATTACAAGTTTTGTCTTATAAACTTTGTTAAGATATTCTTCAGAATCCTATCAATTCCTATTTTAAGGTACTCAGTGATTGGCCTTCTACAGCCATACAATCACAGAAGCAAAGATACAGTGCCATCAGAAATACAGCACGGTCTAAATGAGGCCCATTTCCCGACATATCACCCGTAGCCGTGAATCTTAAGGCATTTCAAGAGCACAACCGTGTATTTTCTAATGGTTTTGAGTTTACCATGACAACTCACCTCTCAAGAATTGCATTTCAGACCCCAACAACGTGGGTGAAAAGCAATCCTCAAATCCTCACTAAACCGCAAACCCTTCATTTTATAAGTGTGGCCCTTTGACTAAACGGAACAGCTGTTGTCCATCCACTCTGTCCATGCTCCTCGTAATCCTAAGCTTCTGAATCACGTTCCCCTCAGCCTCCTCTCCTCCAGTCTAAACAACCACAGCTTATCCAGCTTCTCTCCACAGCTGATATGCTCCATCCTGGTGAATCTCCTCTGCACACCCTCCTGTGCACTCACATCCTTCCTGTAATGTGGTTTCCAGAACTACACAGAGTATTCCATGTTGGCCACACCAAAGTTCCGCATTGCTCTTATAATCTGTGCCTCAATGAATCAAGGTTATGTTTACAGTCCCTTATGCTTTCCCAAATTGTGTATTAACCTGTCCATCACATTCAGGGATGTGTGTCGAAGCACCCTCTGACCTTCCTAGTGTGCCTTCATTGAATCCTCCAAGGTCTGGTTCCTTCTTCCAAAGTGTATCACCTCATATTTATCAGGGTTACATTCTATCTGCCATTGAACTTCCCAGCTGACCATTCCATCTGTATCTTCACGTAAGGTAAGGCCTTCCTCCTCACTGCCAACCAATTGGTCAATCTGCGTATCAAACACAAACTTACTTATCACACTCCCCACCCCTCGTCCATATTCACAGCGACATCATTTATGATTCCCACAAATATTAAATTTGAAAATCACACAACATGAGGTTAGAGTCCAACAGGTTTGTTCGGAGGCACTAACTTTCGAAGCGCTACTTCTTCATCAGGTGATTGTGTGCTTTGATGAAGAAGCAGCACTTTGAAAGGTAATGCCGCCGAATAAACATGTTGGACTATAATCTGTTGTTATGCGATTTATAGCATTGTCCACCTAGTCCAACACCAGCACCTCCGAATCACAAATAATAAGGGACACAGCACTGATCGCTGTAGTATACCAATGGACACTGGCCTCCAGTCACACAAGCAGCCGTCTACCACCACCTTCTGTGTCCTACCACTAAACCTCATTTGGATGCAATTTGGCAAGTCACGAATGAGTCCTATCTGTTCCCTGTTTATTCTGATTCCACTGGGCACACTTGTATATTATCTGGGAATTCTCCCTAATCTTGTCCTGCCAGCAGGTTTCCATGCCCCTGTGTTAGTTAGTTCCCTACGCGTACGAAATTTCCTCCTTATTGCAGCCTTAAATGGTCTGTCCTTTATCCTGCTATTATTTCCCTTGATTGTGTATTAGGCAGCTGGAGAAACATCCTGTTAATTTCCAACTTGTCACATGTTTTGTGACTTTTATAAATTTCACAGTGACCCATCTCTCATTCTTTGAAACTCTGGAGAACACAGGCCGAGTTTCCTCATCACGTAATCTCGCCAATTGACTGATTAATCTGGAGAATGTCCAGTGAACTTCCTCTGTGGTCAGTATATTCTTTCTCAGATTTGTTGACCAAAACTGAACTCAATATTCCAGGTACAGTACTCACCAACACGCTGTTAAACTGCTTCAACATGTCTTTACATCTATATTCTGACTCCCTTAATGGAAGGCAATCCAAACTTTAACTTACCACTTGCATATATTCCTCCAAATACCCTTCACATTCAATGCATTTACAAACTCATTGTGTGAGTTCATATAGAAAGCCTTCTGATAATCTAAAATATGCCGATTGTACTGGTTCCCCATGATCTATGCTGTAAGAATCAACTTCAAACAATTCCAAAGCTTGTTAAGTATGATTTCCCTTTCAGAAATGCAGACTGATTCTCTCCGATGTTGCTGTTAATTTCTAAATAATGATTATCACATCCTATACAATAGACTCCAACAGTTTCCCCACAAATGTCAAGTTAATTGGCCTGCAGTTCTCCACATTATCTCTTCTTCCCTCTGTAGATGCTTGGATCACTACCGTTCATCTATAGTGCTTGGATCCAGACTATGCAGAATGCACTGGGTAATAGAACACATTCATCAACAGTGCAACTAATACTTTTATTAGTGGTATATTTCTGAAGATTTTGGTATGAAGTACATCTGGTTTATCAAGGTTATCAATGCTCAATCCAGCTGTATGTTCAAGTAGAGCCTTGTTACTGATATAAATTGACTTTATGTCATTCGATCCACAAGTCCTATATGATGACTTTGAATTTCTGGGTGATTTTCTGGATCTTCCTCCATGAAGACAGATGCGAGGTAACTGGTTATTTGCTTGGCCATTTCCCTGTTATCGATAATAAGCTCGTCTTTCCTGATTGCAGATTTCCACATTTGACTTTGCTTTTTCTCTTTCCTTTGAAATATAGAAGATAGATTTATGCAGTCTTTGTGTTCCTGTTTGTTTGCATGCATGGTCGCTTTTTGATTTCCTTACCCGTTTCATGGCCCTCCTTTACTGGATCGTAAATTTCTGAGAATTCTCAGGATTCCACAATGTCTGGAATTCTTCTGAAGTCACTTCCTGTGATTAATATAAAATTTATTTTATTATGCTAATCATTGTTAACTCACTTTCTCACTCTTGGGTGTTTTACCTGAAATAAATAGACATATTTTTCAGACTTTGTAGTATTTCTGTAAATCTCCTGGTCCTGACCATATATATTCAGGAACACTGCAAGAGGACAGGAAAGAAATAGCGGCGGCCCTGGTTGGTACTTTTGCATCATCGGGAGCCAATGGGTGAGGTCCTGGAGGACTGGAGGGTAGTGAATTTATTCAAGAAGGGCTACAAATAAAAATCGGGGAACTATAGACCAGTAAACCTAAAATCTGTCGCAGGAAAGGTACTTGAGAAGATTCTGAGGGAGCAGATATACATGCATTTGGAAAGACAGGGCCTTGTGAATGGGGGATTATGGCTCACAAATTTGTTAGACTGCTTTGATGAAGTGACCAGTAACTTTGGCAAGGGCATGGTTACATATATAGTCTATATGGATTTCAGTAAGGCCTTCAATATGGTTCCACATGCTACGCTGCTCTGGAAGGTTAGATCACATGGAATTGAGGGGGAACTGGCAAATTAGGTCCAAAAGTGTATTGATGATAGGAAGAAGAGGGTAATCGTGAAAGGATGCTGGTCGGACTGGAGGCCTGTGATGAGTGGAATGCCTCAGGGGTCGGTGCTGGGACGATATATTCATATATTACACACATCTATGATTTAGATGAGAATGTACAGGCATGATTTGTAAGTTTCAAAGTGACACTAAAATAAGTGGTATCGTGGACAGTGAGGAAGGTTATCAGAAATCTTAGAAATTACAGCAATACCTTGATCAGGTGGGGAAGTGTGCGGAGAAATGGTAAATGGAGTTTAATTCAGATAAGTGTAAGTTCTTGCATTTTAGAAAGTCAAATCAAGGCAGGAGTTTCATGGTGAATGTCAGGGTCTTAAGGAGTGCAGTGGAACAGAGTGACCTTGGAATTCAGGTGCACGGTTCTCTGTAAGTGGAGTCCCAGGTAGACAAGGTACTGAAAAAGGCATTTGACGCACTGGCCTTCATCAGTTAGAGCACATAGTATTGAAATTACGGAGTTATGTTGCAGTTGTGCAAGATGTTGGCGAGCCCATACTTGTAGCGTCATGTTCAGTTTTGTTCACTTTGCTCGAGGAAGGATGTTATTAAACTGGAAAGAGTGCAGAAGAAATTTACACGGATGTTGCCAAGACTCAATGGTCTGAGTTATAGTGAGAGGTTGAGCAAGCTGGAAGATTTTATTTTAGAGTGTATGAGGCTGAGGAGGATCTGATAGTAGTGTATCAGGTCATGGGAGGCATGGATAGAGTCAATGCACTCAATCTTTTTTTCCCCAGGATTGGGCAATCACGGACTAGAGGGCATCAATTTATGGTCAGATCGGTAAGAGTAAAAGGGAACTTGAGGGGCAATTTCTTTTACACACAGGGTGGTATGCATATGGGATGAGCTGACAGCAGAAGTAGTTGAGGCGGGTACATTCACAAAATTTAAAATATATTTGGACAAATACAGAGTTAGGAAAGGATTAGAAGGATACAGGGAAATGGCAGGGAAATGGGGTTATAGTGTGAATGGATATTTTGTTAGGAATGGACCAGTTTAGGCCGAATGGCCTGTCTCCGTGCTTTAAGACTATATTGGTCCAACAACCATTGTTCTCCTACTGAATGTTATATTGTAATTTCCCAATTCACTGGAGTGAACTTGACCCTCTAACCTCTGGGCTTCCATGATGTTTGACCAGAATGTTCACACATTCCACATTGAATGCAGACACCGTGTAAAATATAACATATTAATGTCACTATTGCTCCAAAGATGCTTCAGAGCAAGCTTAGTAATTAGTCCTTCCGACCACACAATAGACAATAGACAATAGGTGCAGGAGGAGGCCATTCTGCCCTTCGAGCCTCCACCACCATTCAATATGATCATGGCTGATCATCCTTAATCAGTATCACACAACACCAAATCTGAAATAATCCACTCTCTAGTTTGGTTGACAACATATTCTTCAACCTACCTGATATACACGAAAGGAATTTATTTTTTACAACATTTTCAGTCACTTCGTTAACTCAGTTTCGATGAAACTTGACACCATGCATTATTAGTGCAGAACCCACGAGTATTTGTTACTCATTCACAGGATGACGGCTTAGCTGGATAACCAGCATTTACTGGCCATGCCAGACGGCAATTGAGAGTCAACAGCGTTGCCTTGGATCTGGAGTGACATGCAGGCCAGATCAGATAAGAATAGCCGTTTCCATCCCTAAAGGACATCAGTGAACCAGATGAGTTTTTCCAACAATCAGGAATGGATTCCTGATCATCATCAACCCTTGATTCCAGATACTTATTGAATTCAAATTCCACAATCTGCCAAGGCAGGATTTGAAACCATGTCCCCAGAACATTACCTGGGTCTCTGGTTTAAGAGCTCAGCGATAATATCACTATGTCATAGCTTCCCTTTGAGTATAGTTGCATATATAATTTCCAGAGCATCTAATGATGCAAAATATTTGCGCGACAGTTTTGGTTCAGATATATAACACAACAAGTTTGTTTCTCCTTGCTATTTGTAAGACCCACCCAAACTCGTTCTGTGGAATCTGAGGGACAGAGCCTGTGTTGTTATTAGTGATAGACTGCGATAAGACATTCGGGGAGGCTCACCTCGATGCTGAGATTATCTGAAGACAGGTCCAGCAATACAGGACAAGCATCAATATCCATTCAACTCCGTCAGGATAAGTGTCACCATATATTCTCACTGCTCCCTCACACTCACTGTAGATCTGTTACAGCACCTACCCTCGACCAAGGCTCAAACTCTATCTCCAAATAAGGCTCAAGCACGACCACACTCACTGTTGAATTCAGCACCTTCCCTTCCCCCACATTTTCTGTCCCTGATGCAATAGCCCCGCACACTAATAGCACCATATGGATACAACACTATGGACAGACTCCCTCCGGCTACCTCACCATGTCACACCTCACCTGGTCCAGTACTAACAGCAGGGCCATCCACTCCCACCCTCACTCATTCCCTCCCTTTCTCCCATTCTAGGACAAGCAGCCTGGAATAGGACAGAAAGTGTCACGCCGGGTGGTGGAGTGCCGGATATCCGTTCCCTCATCCCTCTACCCTGACATGTGGGGAGGATCCTGGAGAGCTCCAGAGAGGACCAGGAGGCCTTGTGTGGAGATTTTGAAACATCCACGTCCCACCAACCGAATAAGGTGCAGTGTTCAGTAAAGAGCAATTCTCAATTCAAACCTACTGTTAGTTCCAACCTCATCTCTCTCACTCGCAGAAGAACAGATACCCCATTGCACAGAGATGCAGGCATTGACATACACAGACGTATTGGTAAATACCCCAATATACTAACATACACAATGCATACAAGGAGATAAGCATGCACACACGGAGAAGCACACAAAGACATAAACAGTCACACACAAATGGATACAAACACAGATAGAAACACACAGGCTGATACAAAGACAGACAGACATAGTCACACAAATAGAAAAGTAATAAGCACATGGACATACACACTTAAATACAGGTTAAGACACAGACATGAATGCAATTAGGACAAAGATAATTGGGCTTTTGATTTATAAAGAGATCAAGGATTCTAGGGAGAAGGTAGGAGAATGATGTTGAGGAACATATTAGAAATGACTGAATGGTATATCAGACTCGATAGGCCAAATGGTCTAACTCTGCTCCTTTTTTCATGCTCGTGTGGTGTTATGCTATCAGGTATTCTCTTCCTGAGACAGCAGCAGCAGCATATTTGATTGGAAACAGTCAGTGGTAATGTGGGAAAAGATTGGAGGACAGAATGGTTAATGACTATTCCTAGTAATTGTACTACTATATCCGAAAAGGGACTGATTTGATATGAGGTTAACACAGTTTATAAAAAAATGTGTCCCACAATGAAAAACGGATGTCCCTTTCCCTTTACTGTTGTGTTATCTCCCTCATCCTCAGGGAGCAGTGAAGATTCGGTTAATCAATGTATTTTAGTTTGAGTTTGACTGATCTTTGCCGGACAGGAGAGTCAATGTTTATTGGGAACAGACAGGAGACGGATGGTCAGACACACTCGGATCAGCCATGAGTACTCTGAATGGTGCCGCTAAATGGCCAACTGCTGCCCCTTTCCAATGTGTTGTTCCCTCAATCCACACTCCCGGCCGTTACAGGAATATACTGCTGCCCCATCCCATGTGATGTTCCCTCACTCCAGGCTCCCGGCCGTGACAGAGATATCGTGCTGCCACTACCCTTTGTGTTGTTCTCTCAATCCATCCCTCGATGCTGTTCCAGAGATATACTGCTGCCCCTATCTCACGTGTTGTTCTCTCAATCCACCCCTCGAGGCTGTTACAGAGATATACTGCTGCCCCTAACCCTTGTGTTGTTCCCTCAATCCACCCTCGGGACTGTTACAGAGATACACTGCTGCCCCTACCCCATGTGTTGTTCCCTCAATCGACCCCCGAGGCTGTTACAGGGATATACTGCTGCCCCTACCCCTTGTGTTGTTCCCTCAATCCACCCCTCGAGGCTGTTACAGAGATATACTGCTGCCCCTACCCCATGTGTTGTTCCCTCAATCGACCTCCGAGGCTGTTACAGAGCTATACTGCTTTCCCTACCCCATGTGTTGTTCCCTCAATCCACCCCCGAGGCTGTTACAGAGATATACTGCTGCCCCTACCCCTTGCGTTGTTCCCTCAATCCACCCCTCGGGGCTGTTACAGAGATATACTGCTGCCCCTACCCCATGTGTTGTTCCCGCAATCCACCCCTCGATGTTGTTACAGAGATATACTGCTGCCCCTATCTCACGTGTTGTTCTCTCAATCCACCCCTCGAGGCTGTTACAGAGATATACTGCTGCCCCTACCCCATGTGTTGTTCCCTCAATCCACCGCTCGAGGCTGTTACAGAGATATACTGCTGTCCCTACCCCTTGTGTTGTTCCCTCAATCCACGCTCCCGACCGTTAGAGATAGACTGCTGCCCTTACCCCATGTGCTGTTCCCTCAATCCACTGATCGATGCTGTTACAGAGATATACTGCTGTCCCTACCTCATGAGTTGTTCCCTCAATCCACCCCTCAAAGCAGTTACAGAGATATACTGCTGACCCAACCCCAATCCACCCCTCAGTGCGATTACAGGGTAGAGGACCATCCCATTCAGCCAGACTGGATCGTTACAATGAGATGGGAGGAGACCATTCTGCCCCTTCAAAGAATTACACAGGAATATAGGATGAAGTAATTCAGCTCGTTGAGTACATTACACAGTCCAGGACGAAGCAATTCAACCCGCCTTAACTGCTGCACAGGAACAGGGATGCTGTCACTAATAGAAGGTAGATAGTAGTGATATATGATCTTTTTAAACAAAACTGTAACTAGTTTTGACTCAGAGATCACTGTAGGGTCATCAATGATCAATAATCTATGTAAAATATCTGGATGAAGGGACTGAATGGCTCAAAGCTGAACTTCCTTGTCCATCAAAGTGATCATTCAATAGATCTTCAAATGGAGGGAGTGAATCTGCATTATGATGTAGACAGGGAAGGTTAGTGAGCGTACCCTAAGCAGAAATAATATTATGTGAGTTGTCTATTGCAGTCGGGAACAATTTAAATGGAGAGAGATTGCAGAACTCTGTGATGGAGATGCTTTTCATATTCTTGGTACATGAATCATATGAAGACTGTCTGCAGATGATTCAGAAGGTAAGTGGAATGATGCTGTTTGTGGCAACGTGTATTGGGTTTAATGAGGAATATTTCACTATATATGTACAGGGCATTGCTGAGACCACATGAGATACACTGGGTGCAGTTCTGATCCTCTAAACTAAAACAAAACGGATACAATTCCTTTCAAAGATGTTCAAAGATGCTTCCCTTTACTAATTCCTGAAATGAAGGCCTTTTGTTATCGGGGATTATCTGTTTCGATCTTAGATGAGAAATCTTATTGAACCATGATTTTCAGAGAACTCTTTCAGCTGGATGCATATTTTATCTTGTTAAGAAGACTAAAGCTAGATAATAATATTTTGAATGAGATGCATTGGTATTAACACAAATATTATGAAGATATCAACCCATTTTAAAAATTACGCAGATGCATATAAGCATCTCATCAAATCATAAAACGGGCACATTATTTTCATTTGCTAATGCAAGGCACCGTACACAAAACTGCAATAATGCTGCATACAGCATACAGTCTATTATCATCCATTCCAGAGAATGTACATGGAGAGTGCACATGGTCCAGTTTGGGGTTCAGTTGACATTCTTGTATTTTTCCACACAGAGACGGAGAAAAATATTACATGCTTCAGAAGCATCAGCCAATTGGTCTCTCTCACTCTTACTTTGTTCTGCTTGAAAACAAGGTGTAAGAGCAGAAAAATCCTGAGTCATCTTTACCACTCGCGGAGGATTCCTGATGAGGATTCATAGGAATCTCTGTACAGCTCGAAGCAAAGGGAATTCGGACAAATCCAAATCCAACTGTTCTGGGAAGAAATCTGCATTCCCAGACATTAGTGTGAGCAGAATAAATTCAAAGTCAGAAACATATTTGAGACACTCTATCATTTTACCACACAGTTCAACTTTCTGTGTCTCAGATTTTTCTAGAAAATTACCCAGTCCGATACCTATATCATTGGGCACAGCACTCAACTGGTTACATTTAAAATTTGCTTTCACCAATAGAGGAGTGGGAAAAGACATGAGTGACCCTCCAACTTTGTTCAGAACACAAACAAGAGATTCTCAAAAGGTTTTCAAGGTGTGAATTCCCTTCCACAGAAGATTGTGATGCTTGGATATTTCCATTTGCTCAACGTTGTCTCTGTAAGGCATTTGAAAGACAAATTAATGTATGGAAATGGTACTGACAGAAAAGTGCTGCTGAGACCTTAATCAGATCATAGTGCATGGTAGAGCCGTGACAAAGTGTCTGATGACCCACTCTAGCTCCACAGTCCCGTGTTACTATGGTGCATTCAGCCTCTCACAGCTCCGGCAAGGTGCAGATGGGGGCCAATGCTCCACAGTAACACAGGATTTCATTTAATCCCTCACAACTGTCACACTCAGATTTATATGGATTGGAAAATGTTATTTGGAAATCCAGGCTGGTTTTGAAAGACGCCTCTGGTCTGTTTACAGAGTGCCCCCTCTCTACAACATGTGCTTCATTTGTTGGTCTTGGTCTAGACCAGGATTCGTTATGCATAAAGCTCCATACCTCACTCAGAGATGACTCAAAAATGTTTTGCTCTCTCTGATTACAACATACAAATACAGTACATCCAGAAAAATTACAGCCGTTTACTTCGAAATTACAGAAAATGAAAACATAAGGAACAGGAAAAGGTAATTCGGACGGTCAAGCCATTGTATATGATCATGGCTGATCTGTTCGCATTACCTCCTCCATAATGCCCAGTTCTTCACACTCCTCAGCTCTCTGACAGGTCAAAGATTCATGTACCACCTCTTTAAATACTTTCAGTGATGTAGCTCCCCTAACTCTCTTGTCCAGATAATTCCTGACATTGATTACCCTCTGCGAGAGGAAAACACTCTCGACACATACACCGTTACCTATTGATATGAACAAGAGGTGAATACAGGGGCTCAGGGAAGAGTGAATGGCCTTGATATCAAGGCAGTAGTTGACTGAGGATGTCATCAGGACCTCCTACTTATTTGAGCTTAATGAGAATCAGGTCTAACCTCCTCACTGGTTGGGGTCTTTCAGAGCACAAAGGAAGATGTTTGTGGTTGGTGGCCGACAATCCTCTCAGTCCCGGGACATCGCTTCAGGAGATCCTCAGATTAACTTCCTCAGCATAAACATCTTCAGCTCCTTCGTCAACGTCTATGTGCCCCCATTCCCGGCGCCCCCCATCTATCCCAAGATCAGAAGCGGAGTAATCACTGAAGATCACACAATATTCAGAACATTTTGTCCCCACTCAGCTCCTGAACGGGTCTGTGTCCATATTCAGCAAGATCCAAACAACATTCACGTTTGTGCTGTTAAAGTGTCGGTAACGTTCATGTAACAGAATAGCCAGGCACTGCACATTTCCACAGTTAAAAGAGGAGCTCATTCAGCATCTCAAGCTGGTTACACCCGGATATGTGGAAACTATTCAGCCCATCGAAATGACTGATCAAGAAGAAGGACAGCCCATTCAATCCTCCTGCCTGTTCCACAGGAAGAGGAGGTGTCTGGTCAGTACATTGAGCTGTTAAACAGGAACAGGCAGAGTCCAGTAAGATCGCTAAACCTGTTCTATGGAACCAGGAGGAGACCATTCACCCCTCGAGACGCTTATACAGGAATAGGAGGGTGTCATTGATGCTCCAACCTGGGAAACGAATAGAGCAGAAACCGCACTCATAGACTGCTCACAATGTTCCTCGTGGCCCCATTGCCTGTGGAACACATGATACTTTAACGTGTTTTGCCGGCAGTGAGGGAGGAAGCCAAATGTTTTGTGCCAAACCTCAAGGAGGCATCTTCCATTTCCAAGAAGACAGACCCATGTTCTCCGTTGGTGTCAGAAGCTGGTGGGGATAGTTAACTGTTTTAGAATGAACGTATTGTGGCTCCTGTTGCAATGGTAGATAACGTGAAGTTCTATGTATGATCACACACCAAATGCACTGTATTAATGTTGGAAGAGTTTAGTTAAAGACTGGCTCTCTCTCTCTCTCTCAATCGAAATGGGGAATGGCGTGGAGTGAGAGGAACGTTCTCAGACTCTTTTAAGCCATCGAGAATCATGTAAACCAAGTTAAAAAAACATGGAATTTATCACCGTATTAGTTCTGTTTGGAATATAGTGAATGACTGTCCATCACCTTACGTTTCAATGCAATCACCTCTTATTCTTCAAAGCGCTACAGAATAATCCTCATGCACTCCCGATGGTACAATCATCCCAACAATTAGTCTGGTGAAACTCCTTTATACTCTTTCTGCCAAGACGATTATTCCTTATAGAGGAGAGAAAATCTGTGCACATTACCACAAATACTATCACAACAACACTCTAGGTTTGATAACAATAATTCTGTTCCCTCACTTAGCTGTCTCAGCTTCTTTTCGGTGGTATAAAAAGCCATTCCTTCTCTCTGCACTGCGAATGATGTGGAATTTTGAAGTTTCTTACATCTGTGCGTCAGTCATCACCAGAGGTGTCGATGGAGATGTATATCACGTTCAGAGGGAGACTCAATCAGAAAGAATTCACATGAAACAGGGAATGGTCACCTACCTGAATGGAAATGCCTTACAGGAGAATGGAAATCAGGCAGAGAAAGGGAGCTATCTTTCCTTTTGTTCTTCCCTCACGGGATGTGTGCAGCCCTGATTAGGCCAACATGTTCTGCTGATCTTGAACTGAGTGGCTGATTCAGCTGTTGCACAGGATAATAAAGAGTAAACCACATTACTGTCAGTTTGCAGTCACACAGAGACCTGAACATGAAAGGATAACGCATTGCCTTCTCTAAAGGACATGAGGCAAACGGATATGCTTCTGTGGAAAACTAGTGGTGATGATTTCATTTGCATTCCATCAACTTCCTTCATGAGACACCAAAAGATTATTATTCTCTGCCGTTTGATAATGAGTAAATGACTTGACCAACATGCACTGACTGTCCATTTGACAGATTCTGTGGAGAGGACAAATTAACCAGCTCAAGTGCAAATATTCTGTGACGTAAGCATAGTTAGAAGGGACTTGAAACGGTTATATCTGGATTTTACCAAAGGCACAGACGATGGATTATTCAGCAGTTGCATTGAGGCTAAGAAGGAGACTGAAATATCCTGATAGTGGCCTTGGGCAGGATTAGTGAGTGGGGAGAATATGTAGAAATGTAAATATGAATGGAGAAAACACATAATGGAGATTAAGAACAGTCTGGTTTCTCCTCGTGTATTGTTGAGTAAGCTGTAAATAGTAATTTGCTAGTTATAACCAGTAAGGAATAACATTTTTGACTGGATCTGAAAATGATGACTTCCAAATTTTAAAATTTGAATATGAACAGCAATTCAGTTCGACTCAGCTTAATGGTCAGATGGAATGACTTACCAGGAACACCAACTATATCGAGGATGGGATAGTAACCACCTTGAATAATTCAAAGGACATCTTCGATCCGTGATGCTAATGATATCCAAAGCTGAGAAAGGTAGTAAAGACCCAAGGATAAACTCCTGTCTGTTGTAATATTCCAGTCTAAGGTTCTCAGATTCTGATCCATTATTGGAACATCCCAGTCTAATGTTCTCAGATTATGATCTCTCCTCCCACTGTCTCTGGAGCTACTGATCGCTGTTAGTCCAGTCGTTGATGCTCCCGCCCATACTGGGATAGTACATTGAACCGAGTCCTTAATTAATAGAAGAGGCAAACCCTCCAGTGACTCATCTCGGATCCACGGAGACTGACATTAATCACAATCACTGAAGAAATAGCTCCAGCCAACGCCTTTTAATTCAATATTGTTTTATTCAAATTCAAAACAATGATTCAAACTGTCATTTTCTGGATGGGCTATGTGAGGGTGAGTGATGGAACAAATCTTGAGGCCGGTGGATAAATTGAGTGTAACCATTCAATCTGTCTTGGATGCGGGAGTAATGCCATAAGTTTATCAGAACGTAAACATGCGTCTCTGATTATAAATGGAAAAATACATCCTGGAACTATTGATCAAGCATCATAATTTCAATTAAACATTGAGACAATTTTTATAGTTCATGATCTGAGGGGAATGTGTGTCTGAGAAACGTGGGGTTGTAACAGACAAATGGCATGGTTATGTTAACAGAGAATTGAACGTGACAAATGCAATTCAGATTGTTATTCCAGGTTTAGAGAGAGGCAGATGAGGTCTGTGCTATTGATGTTATCGATGTTAGTGAACTGTGATGAAATGTCATTTACTGGACTTCAATTACAGTGTGATCATGGCATTGTGGAGGAGACAGGAAACAAAGAGAATTGGGGGACATGGCAGTTCAGACTGGAGGGAGGGACAATAATAGTCCTCAGTCACCAGTATTGGAATGTTACCCTTTATATTTCATATGAAGAACAGATTCAAGGATACATCTAAAGTGAGGAATGAGGAGTAAAATTTGTTTATTGAACACAACATACTGGACAAAAAAAAGTACAAAGAAATAAGATACACTCATGATATTGAGCTACATCAATTGAAATGTGTATTATAAAACCACGGAAGTGGTGTGTAATCTTTATCAATCATTATTTGGCCCACAGCTGAGATGCTGATTTCCCCTCTGTCAGTGATCCACCTCATTGAGATTGTCTGGCACAGTATCTCAGTATTGAGGGGGTTCTCAGTTCTTGCTGCTGTTCACCCCGTCTATTTAAAGTAAATCTCATTCTCACAGTAGAGAAAAAAAAATCACTGAGCCTTTTGGACTCTGTTTAACTGTCAGCAAATCAACTCTGTGATATTATTGGCGATAAATGCTCTGGGACCTCAGCCAGTATCCGCCCAGTGCTCAAACGGTATGGCAATAGATAAAGGCCTTGCAGTCCGCGAGAATTTCTAAATAAAACTTCCATTTTCTGTCTGGTTCTGTCTATCTCCCCTCATGCTGTCTTGTGATCTATCCAACTCACCCTCGTTTAACATCCCTCCAATCACTCCCTGTTTCCAAATTGTGCAGTTGTACAACTTGATGTTGTGGTCATTTTGGAGAAATGGATAGAGCAGGGACAGGACTGAATGTTGGAAAGTCCGGGGTTTATATGCTTCATTAAGAACAAGGAAGGTACTAACAGTGGGGCAGAGTTGGGGCTTGGTGTGGGGGAGGGTGGGGTGGAATTTAAAATCAAAGACAGCGTTACGTTGGTATAAAGGATGCTTGATAAGGACTCGTCTAGTGAGGCCGTATGGGAATGTTTAGAAACAAAAACGGAGAGGTCACCCTGTTGAAAGTTCTCTATTGCCGTCTGAAAAGTTACAGAGATGTAGTGGAAAGGATTAAAAAGATGATACTGGATAGGAGCGAAAGTAACAGTGTAGTTATTATGGAAGAATTTAACTTTCCAGATATTGACTGGAAATGCTGCAGTTCAATTACTTCATATGGGTCAGTTTTTGTCCAATGTGTGCAGAATGGTTTCCTAACACAATATGTCGATAGGCCAACAATGGCCGAGGCCAAATTGGATTTGGTACTGACTAATGAACAAGAGCAGGTGTCAGATTTGGAAATAGGTGAACACTTTGCTGATAGTGACCACAGTTCAGTTATATTTACCTTAGCGATGGAAAGGGACAGTTGTATACTGCAGGGCAAGATTTATAGCTGGGGGAAAGGCAATTATGATGCAATTAGGAAAGGTTTTAGGATACATAGGATGGGGAAGGAAACTGCAGAGGATGGGTACAATTTAAGTGTCGAGCTTTTTCAAACAACAGCTACTCTGTGTCCTTGATAAATTTATACCTGTCAGGAAAGGAGGAAGTGGTCGAGCGAGGCTGCTGTGGTTTACTGAAGAAGTTGAATCTCTTGTCAAGAGGAGAAGGAGACTTATGTAAAGATGAAACGTGAAGGCTCAGTTTGATGCTTGAGAGTTACAAGTTAGCCTGGAAGGACTTAAAGAAAGAGCTAAGAATAGCCAGGAGAGAGCATGAGACGTCTTTGGCAAGTAGGATCGCGGGAAACCCTCAAGCTTTCTATCAGTGTGTCACGAATAAAAGAATGACCAAATTAAGATTAATGGCAATCAAGGATAGCAGTGTTAAGTTGTGTGTGGAGTCTGAGGAGATAGGACAGGCTGTAAATTAATGTTTGAATCAGTATTCACAATGGAAAAAGAAAATGCTGTCGAGGCCAATACTGAGATACAGGCTATTAGACTAGACGGGATTGAAGTTCGTAACGTGGCGATGTTAGCAGTTCTGGAGAGTTTGAAAATAGATATGTCCCCTGGGCCAGATAGGATTTATCCTAGGATTCTCTGAGAAGCTGGGGAGGAGTTTACAAAACCATCTATTCGGACTTTTACATCGCCATTATCTACAGGAATAGTGCCAGAAGACTGAACGACAGCAAACGTTGTCCCCTTGCTCAAGAAATGGAGAAGAGACAACCTTGGTAATTAAATACCTGTCTTACTTTGGTTGTGGGTAAGGTGTTGGAAAGGATTATAAGAGACAGGATTTACTATTATCTGGAAAGGAATCATTTGATTAGGAATAGTCAAAAAGGTTTTTTGAAGGGTATGTCATGCCTCACAAATCTTACAGAGTTCATTGAGAAGGTGACCAAACAGGTGGATGAGGGTAAAGTGAGTTATGTGGATTTTATTGAAGCGTTTGATAAGGTCCCCCAAGGTCGGCTATTCATGAAAATTTGGAGAGTGTAGTGTTGGAAAAGCAGAACAGATGAGACAGCGTCCAAGATGCATGCAAGTTGATGTTTCTCTTGTAAGCCCTTCATCAGGAATCAGTTTTCTGGTCTGCAGCATCTGTAGACTTCATTTTCTCCTCGCTCCTCGGATGTTGCCTGACCTGCTGTGCGTTTCCAGCGCCACAATCTCGACTCTGATCTCAAACATCTGCAGTCCTTACTTTCTCCCAGAAAATATGGAGACGTGGAATTGCAGGCGATTTAGCGTTTAGTTCACAAATCACCTAGCTGAAAGCAGACAAAAAGGTGGTAGTTGATGGGGAATGTCCATCCTGGAGTTTAGTTGCCAGTGGTCTACTGCAAGGATCTGCTTTGGAGTGGCTGTTGTTTGTCCTTTTGAAAATGACCTTAATGAGGGTATAGAAGGATGAGTTAGTAAATTTACGGTTGACAGTAAGGTCGGTGGATCTGTCGGCAGTGCTGAAGGATGTTGTAGGTACTGAGCTGTAATGTTCTATGTGCATGGACCTACAATGGACTAAAGAGCTTCCTTCTGTGATACAACGATTCTGAGGTACTCTGCCTGGAGAGACAAGCTGGTCCAGTAAAGGACACACACTGCACAGTCACCCATCATCTCTTCCTGTTTTCTGACATACAGCGGCCTCAAAATATCAGTCCAAACAAAATAGATTGATTCACATTCAAGCAGCCAGCAGGACGTTCACCGGAGGGGATTACCGTCAGAGGTTTCAATGAATAATAAGATTTCAGAATAACACAAAAAATAAAGCAATATCACAGCAGCATAATAATTGGCAGCAAAGTAAAGTTCCAAATATTTCCCAGTTCAGCATTGTGTTCAGTTTTGGTCACCTTGCTATAGGAAGGATGGTATTAAACTGAAACTTTACAAGGATGTTACCAGGACTCAAGGGTCTGAGTCATAGGGAGAGGTTGGATCAGCTGGGACATTTCTCTTTAGAGTGCAGGAGACTGAGGGGGGTGGGGGGCATGAAGTGCTTCGAGAGTCTAGTCATGGCCCACATCAGTTCCAGTCTCCCAGCCTGCCTCGATCCCCTACAATTTTCCTACCAGTGGAATGGGTCCATAGCGGGTGCCATATCCCTGGAGCATCTGGACACAAGGACACCAACGTCAGATTCCTGCTCATTGACTGTAGGTTCACCTTCAACACCATTATTCCCTTCAGAATAATCACAAATCTCCCTGACCTTAGCCTTGGCTCCGCCTTCTGAAGTTGGATCCTCATCTTTCTGACCCACAGTATACAATCATTAAAAATAGGTAAGTGTGTCTCTTCCATGAGAACATTCAACACTGAAATCCCAAATGATGTGTCCTCAGCCCCCTAGTATACTCCCTGTTCACCCACAACTGTATTGCCAAATTTTGAACGAACGCCAGCTACATGTTCACTGATGACACCATCATAGAAGGACAGGTATGTAATGATAGCAAGTAAAAATACAGAACGGAAATAGAGGACTTTGTGATGTGCTGCACTGAGACCATACTCTAATTCAACGTCGGCAGAACTAACCAATTGATCAATGACTTCAGAAAGAAATGAGAAGAACATGCCCCCATCTGCATCAATGGAACTGAAATTGAAAGTGTGGAAAGCATTAAGTTGCTTGGAGTGACGATAACCGACCTCCCATGTAGTCGTGACAGCCGAGATGGCAGAACAACACCTCTTCTTTCTTTGGCAGCTCAGGACATTTGACATGTCCACAAGGGCCCTCACCAATGTCTACAAATGCACCACTGAGAGCAAAGTATCTGGGTGCATAATGACCTGGTGTGGCCACAGCCCTGTCCAGGACAGGAGTGAAATGACAGAAGGTTGTGTGCACAGCCCATGCCATCATGGAAACCAACGTCCTATCCATTGTCTCCATTTACACAGCTCACTGCCACGGAAAGGCTGACAACATTATCAAAGACCCAGCGCACCCTGGATCTCCTACAATCTCTTCCACCATGCAGACAATACAGAAGCTTGAACACACAAACCAGCAGCTCCTGGACAGCATCTTCCCAGCCATTATTAAACCGAGGAATGGACTCTCTTACTTCAAATAATGCTGATCTTGCTCACATTGATGTTGCCTATTGCATGCCCTTTCTTGTGTAGCCTTTATGTCTCAGTCTGTTTTTCCTTTACCCTATGATCTATATGTCCTTGCTTATTGTCGGAGCGAGATTCCCCAGCTAGGGTCAAAGACTCTGGAGGCAGACAGGACACAGGCACGGAATGGACTTTAATTCAAGCAAAACCTGATTAATGCTGGGAGAATACCAAAGGATCTTCCTCGAATCTGGCTTTGAAATGAGAAGACAATCGTTTCCTTAATCTTTAGCTCAGATCATAAGGCAAATCAATGACACACTTCGAGTTTACAGTAAAAAGACAGTATTTTTATACGTTCTGTGTTGCAATGATCATACACAACTTTGTCAGTGTACACTCCACTCCCCTTCTGCAGAACCAATCTTGTAAAACAACTGATCAATGATGGACCTTCCCAGGGACAGCCCGAGGTTCTTATTTGTTTCGGAAGTTTAACGATTGTTGTTATCTCCAGTCCGTGGGATCTTTCTGTAATACATTCCTAAGTTCGTGGCTGTGCTCTTTTTAGTCATATCCCTCATTGGTTATCTAGAAGGATTGCATAAATTCTATTCTCCAATCGGCATGCTATCTCTTATCAAATTCCGAGATCACGTTTTTCATTAAAAAGTTGATTCTGTTACAAAATTCGTATTGTTATTATTATTTCTACTGTTATCCTTTTTCTTAGTGAATTAGACAAGACATGCCAGGCATTTCTTTAAGCTTTTAGAATTACGTTGAAATCTGTGTCCATGATTATTTACCAAATATTTAACTCGGACTTATTACAATTGCAAATAATTTCAAAGGCACAGCGAGCTTCTGAAAGACAACATGAGTTGCTGTTTTTGTGGATGAAAAGAATCCCTACTGAGATCAGAATAACTTACCTTTTGTAATGATTCTTCAAAGTTTTTGTGCTACAATTTCATTATTTCATCTGTGTTCTGTTAAAAATCATCAATTCTTTAAAAAAGAAATTTCTTTATCACTATGTTGGCATGTTTCAGAATCTTACAAATCAGATTATCCTTTCTTTTGTTTTGGAATAATTCCCTTCTCAAAGGCCCTTTTTTGACAAATGTTGAAGCAATCTATTTTAATTTCTGGCTATTTTGTGGCTCTTCAAAAACAGACAGTTGAAGTAGACTTTTAAAATTCGGCCACTCCATGTCTCTAAAAAAAGGCAGCTCCAACTCTCACTATGATCTGCCAGAACTGTGTATAAACAAAGAGTTTCACAATACTTACATACATGCAACAATGACTCCTATCAAATCAAATGAAACCAAATCTAATGATAGAGAGAGCGAAATTGTCACAAGGTCAATACACCCAGATCGAACTCTGCAGCCTGCCACATCCGGCCAAAACTCGTGATAGACGATTAAACAACTGACAGATGGAGAGGGCTCCACAATTATTCCCATTCTATCAATGGATCAGTTCTGCACATCAGTGTAAAAAAACAAGGAAATAGTATCTGTAACATCCTCGCCAGGAGTGTTGAGTCGATGATTCAACTCACCGTCATCATGATGCCCACAGAATCACAGATAAGTCTTCAATCAATTCGATTCGCTGCGCGTGACATGAAGAAACAGCTGAACGTAGGAGAGACGGCAAAGGCAATGGGCCCTGACCCCATTCCTGCAATAGGACTGAAGACTTGTGCTGTACAACAAGCCGTGTCCCTGGGGAAGCGGTTTCCTTCCAGCTCCAACTCTGACGTCTCCCTGGCAATGTGGAAAATTACTCAGTGTCGGGGAATAATTACAATCTGACCAATTACAACCCTCTCAATCTCATCACGATAGTCAAATTGGGAGTTCGTTTTGATAGAGCTGGCAAGCAGCACAGACATAAACTTGCTCAGCATGGTTTCCGATCTATCCCCATGTGGAGTTGGTGCTGTTTTGGAAAAGTCACTGGATTAATAATCCAGACCACGCTAATGCTCTGGCAGCTGGAGGAAGTTAAAAACAATTAATAAAGTATCGAAATCTCAAATCTGGTGTCAGTAACAATGGCCTTGAAGTCAATGTCGATTGTAAACACCAATTTGTTTTTCCAATGGACTTTCAGGAAGTGAATCTCCCGTGCTTTCCTGGTCTGGCCTAAAAGTGACTCCAGGCACACAGACATGTGATAAACTCTTCAATGGTCTCTGAAACGGCCAAGCAAGACACTCTATTGGATCAAACTGCTCCGAGGTCTTAAAGGATGAAACCTGACAGAACATCAAGCCCCAGCCTCAGTATGGAAAAGGGAACTGGAAACACAGTCCTGTTGACCCTGCAGAGACCTCCTTCCTAACATTTGTGAACTTGTTACAACATTTACAGAGCTTTCCCACGGACCGCACAGAAACATCGGGAATGGAATAGGCCATACAGCACATTGAGCCTGCCCCATTCTCGTTAATGTGTGAACATCTTCTCAATGCACTTCCCCCCACACACTTTACACACCCCTTAATGTGATTAACCTTGTGAAGCTATAAAATAGGAACTGCAGTCGTCCCCTTGGTCTGTCGAGATTGCTATCCAATTCAATATAATGATGGCTGACCCTTTATTTCTACACTATACTCCTGCTCTCTCCCCCATCTTTTCGGTGTCTAGACATCCTTATGAGTCTTTAGTGTTTTGGCTTCCAGAGCCTTATGTGAGAGAGAATTCCCAGGTTCACCAGTCTCTGAGTGCAGACATTTATTCGTATCTAAATGCAATGTGACCCATCTGTATTTAATACTGTGGCCTCTTGTTTTAGACTTCCCAGCCAGGGGAATTATCTTCGGGTCAATGAATAAAGGCTTTATCTACAATCATGCTGAACTCATCAATTATCATACCCAGTCACATTCAGAAATGTGTGGAGAAGCACGCTCTGAGCTTCCTAGTGTGATGCCATTCTTTGAGTCCTCTCCTGTCTAGTTCCTTCTTCCAAAGTGGATCACCTCATATTTATCAGGGTTACATTCCATCTGCCATTGATCTGACCATCTGACCATTCTATCTGTATCTTCCTGTAACATAAGACCTTCCTCATCACTGCCAACCACCCGGCAATCTTTATGTCAAACACAAACGTACTTATCACATTCCCCCTACCCACTTCACATTCACATCACTTATGAATAACACAAATAATAAGGGATGCAGCATTGATCTCTGCGGTGCACCTGGGGAAATTGGGCTCCAGTCACACAAACAGCCTTCTACCATGAAGTTGAGTTGAGATACAGCTTGGCAAGTCACTAATAGGCCCTACATATTCCCTGGTTGTTCTGTTCCACTTGATATACGTGAAGAATATCTGGTGATTCTCCTTAATCTTGCCCTGCTAACAGGCTTCCATGCCCCTGTGTTAGTCAGTCCCGTCCAAGGGACGAATTTCCTCCTTATTACGGTCTTAAATGGCATATCCCTTATCCTGTCATTATTTGCCTTAAATATAGAGTAGACAGCTAGAGAAACATCCTGTTTATTTCCACCTCATCACATGTATCATAAATTTTTGAAATTTCACTGCGATCACCTCTCATGCTTTGAAACAGGAGAGGTCGCAGGACAAATCTCCCCATCAGAAAATCTTGTCATCTCAGGAATTAATCTAGAGAATGTCCATTGCACGTCCTCTGTGATCAGTGTAATCTTTCTTAGATTAGATCACCAACGCTGCACTCAATACCTCAGTTACATTCTCACCAACATTCTATGCTACTGCTTCATGATGTCTTTACCTCTATATTCCAATTCCCTTAAACAATCTCCAACCTAACTTTAACTTTCCAATTACACGTATTCATCCAAATACCATTAACACCAATTGCATTTACGAACTCACTGTGTGAGTTATAAAGGCATAGAGATGTACAGCATGGAAACAGACCCTTCAGTCCAACCCGTCCATGTCTAGCAGATATCCCACCTGCCTGCACCCAGCCCATATCCCTCCAAACCCTTCCTATTCATATAACCATCCAAAAGTCTTTTAAATGCTCCAATTGTTCCAGCCTCCACCAAATCCTTTGGCAGCTCATTCCATACACGTACCACTGTCTGTGTGAAAAAGTTGCCCCTTAGGTCCTTTAGTTTAATTACTTACAGTGTGGGAACAAGTCCACACCAACCCGCCGAAGCACAACCCCGCACCCCCCCCAGACCCATTCCCCTACATTAATCCCTTCACTTAACACCACAGGCAATTTAGTCTGCCCAATTCACCTAGCCTGCACATTTTTGTATTGTGGGAGGAAACCCACGCAGACACAGGGAGAATGTGCAAACTCCACACAGAAAATCGACACAGCCTGAGGCAGGAATTGAACCTGAATCTCTATCATTATGCAGCAGCATTGCTAACCACTGTGCCACCGTGCCACCCAACACCTTCTGCCCCTAAACCTATGCCCTTTAGTTCTGTACTCCATTACCCCAGGGAAAAGACTTTGTCCATTTATCCTCTCCATATCCTTTATAATTTTATACATCTCTATAAGGTCACCCCTCATCCTCCAGCGCTCAATGAAAAACAGCCCAGCCTGTACAGCCTCTCCCTGTAGCTCAAATGCTCCAAACCCGCCAACGTCCTTGTAAATTTTTCCTGAACCCTTTCAATTTTCACAACATATTTCCAAGAGGAAGGAGATCAGAATTCCACGCAATATTCCAACAGTGGCCGAACCAGTGTCCCGTATACCCGCAACATGACCTCCCAACTCCAATACTCAGTACTCTAACCAATAAAGGAAAGCATGCCAAACGCTGCCTTAACTATCCTATCTACCTGCCACTCCACTTTCAAGGAGCTATAAACCTGCACTCCAAGCTCTCTTTATTTAGCAACAATCCCCAGGATATTGCCATTAAGTGTATAAGTCCTGCTAAAATTTGCTTTCCCAAAATGCAGCACCTCGCATTTATCTGAAATAAACTCCATGAATTAAACTGAATTAAACTTCTCAGGCCATTGGCCCATCTGAACAAGATCCTGTTGTACTCTGAGGTAACCTTCTTCGCTGTCCACTGCACGCTAATTTTGTTGTCATCTGTGAACTTACTAACGATACCTCTTAGGCTCGCATCCAAATCATTTATGTAAATGACAAAAAATAGAGGACCCAGCACTGATCCTTGTGGTACTCCACTGGTCACAGGCCTCCAGTCTGAAAAAACAACCGTCCACCTCCACCCTCTGTTGAGCCAGTTCTGTATCCAAATGGCTCGTTGTCCCCGTATTCCATGCGATCTAAACTTGCTAACCAGTCTCCCATAGAGAATCTTGTCGAACGCGTCCATATAGATCACATCTACCGCTCTGCCCTCTTCGTTACTTCTTCAACAAACTCAAGCAGGATTGTGAGATATGAATTCCACGCACAAAACCATGTTGACGACCCCTAATCAGTTCTTGTCTTTCCAAATGCATGTCCATCCTATCCTTCAGGATTCTTTACAATAACTTGCCTACCACCGACGTCAGGCTCACTGGCCTATAGTTCCCTGGCTTGTCCGTACCACCCTTCTTAAACAGTGGCACCACGTTAGCCAACCTCCAGTCTTCCGCCACCGCACCTGTGACTATCGATGATACAAATATTTCAGCAAGAAGCCCAGCAATCACTTCTGTCGCTTTCCACAGTGTTCTCGGATACACCTGATCAGGACCTGGAGATTTGTCCACCTTTAACCATTTCAAGACATCCTACGCTTCCTCCTCTGTAATATGGACATTTTTCAACGTGTAACCATCTATTTCCTGACATTCTATATCTTCCATATCCTATTGCACAGTAAATACTGATGCAAAATACTCGTTTTGTACCTCCCCCATTTTCTGCCGCTCCACACAAACGCTGCCTTGCTGATCTTTGATGGGGCCTTATTCTCTCCCTCGTTATGATTTTGTCCTTAATGTATTTGTTTAGAAAAACCCTTTGGATTCTCCTTCGTTCTACTTGGTAAAGCTATCTCATGTCCCCATTTTGCCCTCTTGACTTCGCATTAAGTATACTCCTCCTGCCTTTATACCCTTCTAAGGATTCACTTGATCTATCCTGTCTATACCTGACAGATGCTTCCTTCTTTTTATTAGTCAAACCCTTTAGTTAGCCAGCAATCCCTATACCTACCAGCCTTTCCTTTCATTCTAACAGGAATATACTTTCTCTGGATTATTGTTATCTCATTTCTGAAGTCTTCCCATTTTCCAGCCGTCTGTGAATATCTGCCCTCAATCAGGTTTTGAACGTTCTTACCAAATACCGTCAAAATTGGCCTTTCTCCAATTTAGAACTTCAACTTTTAGATCTGGTCTATCCTTTTCCATCATTATTTTAAATCTAATAGAATTACGGTATCTGGCCCCAAAGTGCACCTCCACTGACTTATTTCCCCAAAGTGTGTCAAGTTTTGCACTTTCTCTTGTATGGTCATCCACATACTGAATCAGAAAATTTTCTTGTACACACTTAACAAATTCCTCTCTATCTAGACCCATGAAGCTATGGCAGCCCCAGTCTATGTTTGGAAAGTTAAAATCTCCGACCAAATCGCCCTACTTTCTTACAGATAGCTGGGATCTCCTTACAAGTTTGTTTCTCAATTTCCCTCTGACTATTGGGGGGTCTATAATACAATCCCAATAAGGTGATCATCCCGTTCTTATTTCTCAGTTCTACCCAAATAACGTCCCTGGATGTATTTCCGGGAATATCCTCCCTCAGTACAGCTATAATGCTATCTGTGAGAAACATAGCCCACTCACTTCAATAATCTCAGTCCGAGACAAGATCTGAATCAGTAGTGCCATTTATTTTACACTTACAAAAGGCAAGGGACATACACACACTAAATTCAATTCATACATAACATTTATATGATTTGATGTCTATTGTTTTACACTGCTCCCTCCCCTGCTTACATCGTCCACTTCCCTAAGACCGACCCCCATTACCCCTGTTTACCTCTTGCCTTATCCGGCCTTGTCTGTTATAAAATGCTTATTTCTGGTCTCACAAGGCTGTTTGACCTTATCCTGCTATAGGTCATTGTTAGGCCTATCCTTTCTTCATCATTATCTACCCCCTTCATCTGTGCCTTTCCCGAGGCGTTCTGATCCCTATGACCCTTTTAATTGGGGTTTCTTCCTGTGTTTTTGTAAAAGTGGGAAGCACATGTTTATATCTACTGTTTGTACAGGCGTATCTAGCTTAACTTCATCCCCTCACAACACCCTATCTACTTGCCCATAATGTCTACCTTCTGACATACAGTTTTAGCTAATACAAAAACAATTCTATATTTCCTCCACATCGTTTCCATTCTTGTTGACTCAGCTCTTGGCTAAAACAATTACACACTGGTGTGAGTTCATTTTACTTTGTAAGATGGAATTGCATAATTGCAGAAGTTACATTAATTTACCTATATCCCACAATTTCCCCCTTTTCTTTAATTACCATTTGTTATCTTCTGCATTTTTCTTTTAGGGGCACCTGTTTCATCAAGGCTGTTTCAATCAGTCTTTGGGTGAGCCCTCGTATACAGGGTATGATCATTTTTATTAATTGTTACCCACCAAAAGAGAGCTGACACAAAGCCTGCTGCAATCTGGTTACAAGCCTTGAATTCATCAGGTACCCCCCGAGGGACTCCTACCGAATCGAGATAAATCCTGTCATCGAAAGAAGTGTCTAACAGTAACCTCTTACCCCACCCTTTTTCCCTCCTATCTTTTCTTTCTCAAATGCCAGGGTAAATGGAATTGTCAATTGTACAATTGCACATATCCCTCTCCAATCTGGAGGTAGCGTGGGTCTCAATATTTTGCCTCCACAGTCCCACCACAGATCCACTCGGGGAACCATTAGTGCTGAGTAGTTCCCTCCCCTTCTCCATTTCGGTTACATTCTTAATTTCTGTACATAATTTCAGCTCCCCCAAATCTTTCGACTGACTTGTACCTCGTCTACACACACGATGTGTGATTTCCAACTGCGGCAGAAAACGGGGGGGACCTTTTACATCTTTCTTCTCCAAGGGAGGGAACATCAGTGATAGGGCGGTTCAATTTTTATCATTCCACGCAGTCTCAACCTGATACAGGGCTATCATACATTTCATGCCCTTCCTGTCTCGCTTCCACCCGAGCGGAAAGGAAACCACCTGGGCCACTGGCCTACCGGAGGCACATGCATAGCAATTGCTCTTGTTCAGACTTTTCACAGTATACTTTACCCATTCAACCCAGGCATTTGCATCCCCGTACCCAGTTTCTATTTCAATGGTCTGTTTCAAGTCCTTTACCTCTATACATTTTACTACTTTAGGATCAGCGGGAGGGGTGAAAGATTGTATTTTATTACCCTTTAGTTCTACCCGTTTTCCCTGTCCTACGCTAATTCAAAAACAATAGCCCAAGAAATCCTTCCCATTTGCTTTCATTTCTATCCCAAACATTTCATTTCATTGTATCTCATAGGTGCCCCCCCCCCCCCCTCCCACCAGGATTGTTTCGTGCCATGTGGTTGTCCTTATCGTTAGGTATATTGGGTTACACTTTTTATCGGGACAATCACGAGGGCGTCGGAAGGGGGTCCGGTGCACTGTGATGAGACCACTATACTAAGTACCATCCCCAAGGCTATCCCCATAGGACTTAAGATGTATCTCAGAGCTGCGGTACTGTCTCTGATTATCTACATCCCCACAATTTAATAAGCTGCATATATCAGCGTCTATTACTTGTGGATTATCAGACTTGGGGACCGTTAATAATACATATAAAAATGATATTTGAAAAAATCCCAATACTAAAAGGGCTCGCATCATATCTCTAACAGCATTCCCAGTATTCTAAACATCATGCTGAATATACAATCTTATGAAATAATCTCGCGCTCGCATCGCCACTGTATAATCAGCTACTCAAAGTCTCTTTAGCCTGAGTTTCAGCGAATCTTGCGTTGATTCGGCTGTCCAGACTTCTTCCTCAACTGGAGGGTCCACTGGCCCTTTGATCCGAGTGTAGTGAGTCCAGCCTTTCTCTGCTGTCCTTACCGCTGTTTCAGGGGTCAAAAGAGCCTGGTACGGCCCTTCCCAGTCCGGCTGCAATTGAGTCTCTGTCCATGATTTTACTAAGATTCAATCTCCCGGCCAGATGGGATGAATGGTGCATTCAAGGGGTGGAGTCTGTGCCAATAATCCCTGTTTCCTGAGGAAAGATAAAGAGGAGGACAAACCCAGTATATACTTCTTTAAAAACAAATCTTTAGTTTCGGGACTTGGCAATTCTCCATTCGTTCCCAAGTAAGGTAATCCAAATAAGATTTCATAGAGGGATAGTCCCAAATCTTTCCTTGGGGCTGTTCGTACTCGCAAGAGAGCTATAGGTAAACATTTGATCCAAGGGAGTCTGGTTCCTATTATCAATTTAGAGAGCTATCGTTTGAGTGTTTGGTTGATTCTCTCAACCTTTCCTGATGATGGCGGGTGCCACGGAGTATGGAACTCCCAGGAAATTCCCAACCCTTTCATTACCCCCCGTAACACTTTAGAGGTAAAGTCAGTTCCTTGGTCGGAATCAATATGGTTCACGAGCCCATATAGGGGAATTATGTGCTCCAATATTGTTTTAGACACTCCACTCGCAGTTGCGGTAGCTAGGGGGTATGCCTCAACCCAACCAGATAAATGATCTACTATGACTAGCATATATTTTAGTCTGCCTACCCTGGGGAGTTCAGTATAATCTACTTGTATACTCTGGAAAGGTCACAGTCCTGGGTCTCTTCCTCCCGGGGTCTGTTTTCTCAAGACTTTCTTATTTACCTTTTTGCATCTGATACATCCCTCACATATTTGTTTAGCAATTGTATATATTCCTTTACATCCATATTCCCTAAGAACCAAATCACACTTTGCATGTACTCCCCAATGGCTGCCTTGGTGTCGGACCAGCCATAATGTCTCGCATCATCATTTTCTTCAACATTCTCCTTCCATTAGGTATCATCTAATGCCTGCCTGCTGTTTTTACAGCCCCTAAATCTCTCAATTCTTTTTCTCCGCTTTCAGTAAATATAGGAGCTTCCAGAGGACCTGGGACAGTAGGTATTAGGGAATGAATCACCACTTCTTGTGGGTTCAGGGCTGCTTCCCTAGCCACTTCAGCAGCTAATCTATTTCCCCTAACCTCTGGTTCATTTCCTTTCTGATGACCATTTACATGCACTACTGCTATTTCTCGGGGAAGTAATAGGGGCTCCAAGGCTCGTTTAATCAATTCTTCATGTACTAATTCCTTCCCCCACCTCTGGGTCAATACTCCCAAAACCGCTCCCTTATCCACGGTAGCAAAGAGGTGGAAAGGTTTATCTAGGGAAGGTAGGGCTAACACAGGGGCATGGATCAGATCTCTTTTGCCTCATCATCCCAACTTAGACATTTTGGTTCCCCCTCTAATAGTTTGAGATATAATTTCTCAGTCTTCTGTGCATAGGAGTCAATCCACAATCTGCAATAACCCGTGAGACCCAAACATTTGCGTAACTCCCGTTTAGTGCTGGGCAGCGGCATTCCCACTATTCCCTCTATCCGTTCCGGGCTTATCTTTCGCTTTCCCTCACTAACTAAATGTCCCAAGTATTTCACTTCTTGCTCCACATATTGTGGTTTGTTTTTAGATACCCTCAGTCCCTGCTGACCCAGGAAATTCAATAATTTGTTAGTGGATTCTACTACTCTTTCTCTTCTTTTTCCTGTTACTAAGAGGTTGTCTACATACTGCAACAGGGTAGTCCCCTCGGGGCTGCTAAATTTCTCCAATATTTGTTCTAACATCTGTCCAAATAAATTCGGGGATTCCGTAAACCCCTGGGGAAGCACAGTACACTGGTATTGCTGTTGCTGTCCTGTCTTCGGGTCTTCCCACTCAAAGGCAAACAAATTCCTACCGTCCTCTGCCAAGGGACAAGCCCAAAAGGCATCCTTTAAATCTATCACACTAAACCATTTGTGGTCATGAGGGATCTCAATTAATAACGTAGAGGGGTTTGGCACCCTGGGTGCCTGATCTGTACGATTCGATTTAATGTTCTCAAATCCTGCACCAATCGATAATTTCCATCGGATTTCCACACTGGTCGTATTGGGGTATTATAAGGAGACATACATGGCTCCAACAGTCCATCTCGAATCAGTCCTTCAATTACTGGCTGCAGTCCTCGTTTACCTTCTTTGGAAATGGGATATTGTCACTCAAAGACAAATTCCCCTTTCTTTTTTTAAAAAATTTACTTCAAGGGGAGGGATCTGTAGTTTTCCACAAATCCCTTCCCTAGCCCATACAATAGGGTCTATCTCTCTCTCCACATCCTCTGCCAACATTGCCTTTTGTACAACTAATTCTTTTTCCTGAATTCCAATCCCCAGTCCTAAGAGGATAGTTAAATCTCTCCCTAATAAGTTACTTCCTATATCAGGGATATACAACAGTTCCCCTGTGACCATATCCTTAGGACCTTCTATCATCATAGGTTCAAATACTGGAACAGTAAATCCTTCCCCTTTTTAACCCCGAAACAGTAATTGACCGTGTTGACATTCCTACTTTCTTTGGTTTAAAATTCAGCGATGACCGTGCTGCCCCCGTATCTACTAGGAAGACTACCTCTTCCCTATAGGGTCCCACCTTCAGGTTTATCAAGGGTTCCTGGTGGGTTCCCGGGGGCAGGAACCCCTGACACCCCTATACTTCATCAAAATTCATAAGCGGAATTGCCCTCTCTTCCCTTTTCAGAGCAGGACACTCCCGCTTAAAGTGCCCTATCTTTCCGCAATAATAGCATCCTGCCTGTGGAGACCTCCAGCTCTGCCCCTGTCGCTCGAACCCTCTATCAAACGCTCCCCCTTGTCCTCTCTGCCCTACATGCTGCCACCCGCCCCTCCGGTTGGTCTCTATTGGTTCTACTCTTTTCTTAACTACCTCATCAACCGCAGCTACCATCATTTTCACCTTCTGTTTCTGTCTCTCATCCTCTCTCTTTACAAACACTTTCTGTGCCTCTCTTCACAATTCATCTAATGGCTTTTCACTCCACCCTTCTATTTGCTGTATCTTTCTCTGTATGTCTGGCCATTCCTTTGTCACAAAAATGTACTTTCAAAAGACCCTGTGCCACTGGGTTCTCAGGGTTCATTCCAGAATATCTCTGCATTGAGTCTCGTACTCTCTGCAAAAAAAAAGCTGAAGGAGCCTCATCTTTCTCCTGTCTAACTTCAAAGACTTTAGTCAAATTCTGTGACTTCGGAACTGCCTCTCTTATACCTTTTAGAATCAGGTCTTTCAATTCCTTCATTTCTTCTCTATGCTCCGGATTTTGGTTTTCCCACTGGGGGTCTCTGAGGGGAAACTTCACCTCTCCCTGTCCAGCATCCCCACCTCCAATGGGGTGTTCCCTGTCCCATATTTTAATGGCTGCTCCCCATATAAGTCCCCTTTCTTCCCCAGTAAATAGTATATTCAAAATAGACATTAACTCAGCCCAGGTATACAGACTGGGCCCCAAAAATTGATCAGTTTGTTCAGGCAACCCTACCGGATCCTCAACAAGGACCTTCATTTCTTTTTTTTAAATGTTCTGACCTCCCCACTGCTGAGGGGGACACTAACAAACCCAATCTCTTTGTCCCCGATTGGTACCTCCCAAAGGGGATAAGTCATTACGTTCTTCCCCTTTTTCTTTTTTTTAAAGAAATATTGCAATATTTCTAGCTCCCCATAACTTCAAACACCAATTCATCAATTCATGCTTGACTAACTTTAAAGCCTGTTCCAAACTTGTAAATATATTTATATATTTACGTTCATTTATTCAGTATTTAATATTCAAAATGTAAAATGCATACAGTTCTCAATTTTGAAATCCACTGTAATCACCCAGTTTTAGTCCCTTAATTTAAATGCAAAATTAGTTTTCTAAAGTAGTACTGACCAATCATTGCTCAATTACAATACTATAGGTCTTGAAATAATCAGAGCTGCCTTAAAATTATTTGTCTATTCAAGTTTAAAGAAAAAACTTCTAATGCATGAACAATGGCCGAATGCAAGGTCACAGATATTAACCATAGGATCTTGTTTTTACTACAATCTAATGTCGAACTGAAACTTCAACTGTCCTCCATAAATCGCTTTCATGTAAAGATAAAAGAGATTAGTTAGAAACTGATAGTAAGGCAGTCATGACCTGTGAGAAGAACAGGAGTTATCATTCTTTTTTTTTCATAATCTCTATAGAATCCTTAACCTTAAAAGAAATCATGTTAAGTTTCCATAATAAGAATCAGATTCAAAACAGTCCCGGAACTCAAGCTCCAGGGAATAAAACGCAAACATTCAATCACCAACAAACAAATGTGCATTCAAACCAAACCATTTCGACCAGCTGTACAGCTCTCTTCATTCTCTCTCTCTCTCTTTCTCTCTCTCTCACTCATTGACAAATAAAGTCAGATATTTACAAACCCAGTCTTTGTCCGACCTGAATTTTGGCCAAAAGAGGCGGGACGAAGAATGGATTCCTTAGTTCATATGAAGCAACAATATTTAATCATCTTTTTCCCCTGTACAAGTATTATTTTGCCAATTCCACAACATCCTCCCCAAAGGACTTTCTGGAGGTATGTTGTAAGGGACCCCGCCTCCAATTCCATTGCTTTTTCCTTCTTTTGTTTTCCCGGAGGCTTTTTCCTTACCCACGGCACAACCCATATTGAGTTCCGTCGTTAGTCCCTTATTGACTACTAAAACTCAATCCCGGCCACCAAGGCAATACTTAAAAGTCAGGTTTCTTACCTTGGTCTGTGCACAGAGTTGCCTGGCCCCTTTGTGCCGTATTGTCTATCGAACTCCTATCACTGTCTGATTCAGATGTCTCTGTTGTGGGATTCGTACCAGTCGCCCAAGGGAGCAGACCAAACCAGGACACGAGACCGCTCCTCAATGGGGAACGGGACGCGTACTCCCAGTGTCCAAGGCCAACCACTCACCCCGGTGATGGAAGAAAATCCCGGACAGCCCCCAATTGTGAGAAACATAGCCCACTCACTTCAATAATTTCAGTCCGAGACAAGATATGAATCAGTAGTGCCATTTATTTTACACGTGCAAGTGGATGTGATGTCCACTTCCCTACAAGGCAAGGGACATACACACACTAAATTCAATTCATACATAACATTTATATGATTTGATGTCTATTGTTTTACACTGCTCCCTCCCCTGCTTACATCGTCCACTTCCCTAAGACCGGCCCCCATTACCCCTGTTTACCTCTTGCCTTATCGGGCCTTGTCTATCATAAAATGCTTATTTCTGGTCTCACAAGGCTGTTTGACCTTATCCTGCTATAGGTCATTGTTAGGCCTATCCTTTCTTCATCATTATCTACCCCCTTCATCTGTGCCTTTCCCGAGGCCGTTCTGATCCCTATGACCCTTTTAATTGGGGTTTGTTCCTGTGTTTTTGTAAAAGTGGGAAGCACATGTTTATATCTACTGTTTGTACAGGCGTATCTAGCTTAACTTCATCCCCTCACAACACCCTATCTACTTGCCCATAATGTCTACCTTCTGACATACAGTTTTAGCTAATACAAAAACAATTCTATATTTCCTCCACATCGTTTCCATTCTTGTTGACTCAGCTCTTGGCTAAAACAATTACACACTGGTGTGAGTTCATTTTACTTTGTAAGATGGAATTGCATAATTGCAGAAGTTACATTAATTTACCTATATCCCACACTATCCCTAATCAAAATCGCCATTCCCACTCCTCTCCTTGCCTCCCTTTCAATCTTTACTGTAGCATTTGTATCCTAGAACATTTAGCTGCCAGTCCTGCCCATCCTGAGCCATGTTTCTGCAATTGCTATCATATCCCAGTATCATGTTCCTAACTATGCCCTGAGTTCATCTGTCTTCCCTGTTCGGTCCCTTGCATTGAAATAAATGCAGTTTTCTTTATTAGTCCTACCTTGTCCCTGTCTGCCCTGACTATTTGACTTGCTTCTTTTCTCAATTGTTCCAATTTCAGATTGATCTGTTTCCTCACTATCTCCCTGCCCACTTCCCCTCCACCGCTATACGAGTTTAAATCCACCCGAGCAGCTGGAGCAAATCTCCCTGCCAGTATATTCGTCCCCTTCCAATTCATGTGCAATCCGACCTTCTGGTACAGGTTACTTCTACCCCAAAAGAGATTCCAGTAATCCACAAATGTGAATACTTCTCCCATACACCAGCTCCATAGCCATGCATTCATCTGCTCTATCCCTCTATTCCTGCCCTCACTAGCTCGTAACACCGGGAGTAATCCACATATTACTACTCTCGAGAACCTCCTTTTAAAATTTCTGCCGAACACCCTGCAATCTCCATCCAGAATCTCAAACTTTTCCCTTCCTATGTCGTTGGTTCCAATTTGGACAATGACCTCTTGCTGGCCCCTCTCCCCCGTGAGAACATTCTACACCCTTTCTGAGACATCATTGATCCTGTCACCAGGGAAGCAACATACCATCCACCATTTTTTCTCTGCTGGCCACAGAACCGTCTGTCTGTTCCTCAGACTCGGGAGTCGCCTAACACAATTGACCTCGTGGAATCCGACGTATCCCTTGTTGCAGTATTGCCAGTCTCAATACCAGACACTTGCCTGTTCGTGCTACATTCCCCTGTGAATCCATCACCCACTACATTTTCCAAAGCAGCATATTTGTTTGAAATGGGGACAGCCACAGAAGACTCCTGCACTTCCTGCTTAACTGTTTTAACTTACTTGGAGTTAACCCATCTATGTGACTGTATTTGAAACCTCCCCCCTTCCTATAACTGCTATTCATCACATACTGTTGCTGTTACAAATTCTTCATTGTCTTTAACTGTCTCTCAAAACGATCCATTCGATCTGACAGAATTCTCAACCAGAAGCATTTATTGCAGATATAACTTGCAGTAACCCTGAAATCCTCTTTAAACTTCCACTTTTGACAAGAAGCGCATATGATTCTACTAAGGCCATTTGTGCTGTTTCACAATCTACTGACCCAGAAAAACAAAACTTTCTTATTCCTCTACAAAACACTGCTCAAAGTTAAATTAATATTTATGGCTTATATTTTAAGATTAATCAAGAGACATATCTCAAAAACATATAATTAAGGAAGAACCCACTCGACTCACTTCTGCAGACTTTCTGTAGGACACAGATAAAACAATTCACTTATCTGGCAGGGAACTTTGTCCAAACAGTTCCTCCAACCCAGTTGTAAATTTCACTGTTTGTTAATTTTCCTAGATGCACTCCGATATCCAGTGATACATGAATTCAAACAGCAAAGGCAGTAACTGTGCAGGTACACTGTCCGATCAGTTTCTTCTCCTCACCATGTGCGTCCTTTGTCTGTTCTTTTCCCTAATAAAGCTGCTGTTGCTTTGACTTTTTCTCCCAAAGTTCCAATATAATGCAACAGCATACAAAACAGTAATTGCTGCTTCTGGAATTAGAGGAAATCACCTCCAACACCTAAAATACCTCAAAAAAAGGAGTAGCTGTTACAGCCAGAAATTTTTCCCGCCCAGACTTCTGAAAATCCAAATACACTACTCCCTCTGGTTGTCTGTGGTCTATGATGCAAGAAACAACTTGAAATAATTCCGAAGTTTGTCGGGCATGATTTCTCTGTCAGAAATGCATTGTGATTCTCTGCAATTTTGCTGTTCATTTCTAAGTACCCAAAATCACTTCTTATATAATGGATTCCAACTCTTTCCATACATCTGTCAAATTAATTGGTCTGCAGTCCTCCACATTATCACTTCGTCTCTGTGTACACAGATGGGTCATGTTTACTACCTTTCAGTTATCGACAATAGCTATGGCCTTTGCAGAATCTGCAAGAAACTAAAACACAGTCACCGACAGTTCAATTAATATGTTGTTTTATTTCTGACATTTTGATATGAAGTATATCTGGCCCGTCAGACTTAGCAATGATCAATCTCGCTCCATTTTCAAGTACTACCTTGTTGCTGATATGAATGGATTTTATGTCTTTCGTTCCACAAGTCCCATGTGATCACTTGCTTTAAACAGAGGTTTCCTGGTGCTTTCTCCATGAAGACAGATGCAAAGTAGCCGGTTCGTTTCTCTGCCATTTCCTTGTTCCCCACAATAAATTCTCCTATACCTTACAAATGTCCACATTTGGCCTTACTTTTGTTTTCTTTGGTGTATGGATAGTAGATGTAAGCAGCCTGTGTGTTTCCTGTTTGTTTGTATTCATGTTCTTTTTGATTTCCTTAACACTTTCTTAGTCCTTATTTTCAGAAAAGTAAATCTCTCTGCATGTTCAGGTTTCCACAATACCTGGAATTCTTCTGAAGCTGCTTCCTTAGATATAATGCAATCATTAATTTCTTATGTACACGATTAATGAGTCCCTTTCCTTTTCTTTGGTGTTTGTAACTTAATGATATGTACGTATTTTCCAGACTTTACAGTATTTCTATCACTAACAACCAGTGTTTGTCTCACACTAAATGTCATATTGTATTTTTCCAATTCACTTGACCCTCTGGCCTTCGGGTTTCCATGATATTTGAGTGTAATGTTCAAACATTCTATATTGCTTGCAGCCGCCAAGTAAAATGCAACATATTAATGTCACGATTGCCCAACAGCTGCCTCAGAGCACGGTAAGTAATGGGTACTTCTGACCACACAACACCACGCCCGAAATAACCTGCTCTCTACTTTGGTTCACAACAAAATCTTCAGCCTGTCTCATATACACATGAAATAGATTTTTCACAGCATTAGCAATCATTTACTTAACGCAGTTTAGATGCAATTTTAGATCATTCATTTAAAAAAAATCATGCAGCACCCACGATATTTGCACATCTAATTTCCAGAGAATCGAATGCATAAAGTTGCACAACAGTTTTGGTTTAAATATATAAGGCACCAATGTGTGTTCATCCTTGTTGTTTGCAAGTTCCATACAAACTGATTCCGAAGAAGCTGAGGGATGTGGTGTGTGATGTTATTAGTGATAGACGTGGATAAGACATTGGGGAGGCTCACCCCCAAGCTGAGATGATCTAAAGAAATGCACATCGATACAGGACAAGCGAAAATAACCTTCCCGCTCGCCAGGACAAGTGTCTCCCTATTGTCTCTACTCCCTCACACTCTCTGTATATCTGTTACAGCACCTGCCCCCGAACAAGGCTCTTGCTACACCACTCTCACTATTGCATGCAACACTCTCTCTGTCACTGAACGCAAATCGAGATTGAATTTATTGTTTTGCCAACATTGAACCAGTGAGACAATTTGATGCTGAGGACATAAAAATGCGAACATTTTGAAAATTAGGGAGAGAGCAGATGCCATCGAGACGGAAGAAGCCTGGGGATCAACCATCTTGCTACGTAAGAAATTAGGAAATGCTCACTAATCATAGATAATTTTTCATAAGAAACCTATTCACAGTAAACACAAATACGATGACCCAGGGAATTCAGCAGCCAAGAGAGTAACATCACAGAGGACGGCAGTGGCTGTGTGGTTGTGAAATTAAGTTGATGTAATCTTCATAAGTGTCTTATTGAAACAGCATATTTTTAGAGAGTTGGGGGCAGTTTTGGGGGGTGGGTTGGTTAAAGTCGTAAATAGTTGTGGCGTAATGTTCACTTTTACAGTTAAACATAAATTGGCGTTATTTTCTTTAAATAGTGGAATTTGGGAGTTCTCTGTCACTCATATTCTAATAGATTACGAGGTGAGGTGAGCTATCCTTCGTGTTTGGTTTAATTAACAGAGGCATTCACCACCATGTTGCAACACCTGAAAAGACCAACAGAGAGCAAAAAAATAGAAATAAGGAGTGAGAAAGTTAAATATGAGGTAAATAAGCCAGTCATGTAAAGAAAGACTGTAAGAGCTTCTTTCGATACATAAAGGGCAAACGAGAGGCAAAAATGGGCATCTGATCACTAGAAATTGAAACAGGAGAGATAGTAATGTGGAACAATGAAATGGCTGAGGAGCTGAAAAACTACTTCGTGTCAGTCTTCGTGGTTGAAAACACGAGTAATATCCCAAACATTGAAAAGACTTAGTGGACAGACCTGATTAAGGTGGCCATCATCTAGGAGAAGGTGCTGAGAAAACTGAATGGTCGGAAGGTAAGTAAATCACCTGGACCAGATGGACGCCACTCCAGATTTCTAAGGCAGATAGCTGATGAGACAGTAGAGGCGTTGGTGGTGATCTTTCAGGAATCTCTCGAATCAGGGAGATTCCCAGAGGACTGGAAAATCGCTAACGTGAGACCCCGGTTTAAAATTAAAGCAAAAAAACGGAAAATTACTGACTGACTAATCTAAACTTGGCTGTGGGTAAGATCCAGGAATCCATTGTGAACGATGAGATTTCTGAATACTTGGATGTGGATGGTAAAGTAGGACAAAGTTAACATGGTTTCATCAAGGGGAGATCATGCCTGGAAAATCTGCTCGAAAACCTTGAAGGTGTAACAATCAGCTTAGATAAAGGAGAGCCATGGATGTCATCGACCAGATCTTCCAGAAGATCTTTGACAATATGCCGACAGGAGGCGACTGAGGCAAGGGCCCATGGTGTTAGAGGCAAGGTGCTAACATGGATAGAAGTTTGGCTGTCTGGCAGGAAGCAAACAGTGACGATAAAAGTGTCCCTCTCCGGTTGACAGTTGGTGAAAGTGGTGTTCCATAAGGCTCAATGTTGGGACCATAATTTGTCACTTTATACATTAACGATCCAGATGAAGGATCTGAAGGCATTCTATCTACATTTCAAGATGAAACAAAAATAGGTATAGGGACAGGTAACTTCGAAGAGGCAAGGAGGCTCACGAAGGATTTGGATAGTTTAGGATAATAAGCATAGAAATGGCAGATGGAGTACAACGTGGGAAATTGTGGGAACATGCTCTTTGTTAGGAAGAATAAAAAACATGGACTACCCAGAAAATTCAGATGTCTGACGTGCAAAGGGACTTGGGAATTCTACTCCAGGATTGTCTCAATGTAAACTTTCAGGTTGTGTCAGTAGTTAGGAAGGCAAATGCAGTGGTGGAATTTATTTTGAAAGGGTTTGAATGTAAAAGCAGCGACGTACTTCTGAGGCTCTATAAGGCCCTTGTCAGACCATATTTGGAGTATTGTGTGCTGTTCTGAGCCCCATATCTCAGGAAAGATGTGCTGACCTTGGAATGGGTTCACAGGAAGTACACGGGAATGGTCGCAGGAATGAAAAGCTTAACATATGGGAACGTTTGAGGACTCTGGGTCTGTTCTTGATGGAGTTCAGAGGGAGTTGGGGGAATATAATTGAAACATACAGAATACTAAATGACCTGGACAGTACGGATGGTGAGAAGACTTCCATTGGTAGGATACTCTAGGACCCAAGGATACAACCTCAGAACCAAGGGAAATCCTTTAAGAACTGAAGTAAGGAGAAACGTTTTCAACCAGAGAGTGGAAGATCAATGGAATTCATTTTCACAGAAGTCAGTGGAGGTCAGGTCATTGTGTATATTTAAGATAGAGATAGTTAGCTTCTTGAGTATCAAAGGGTTCAAATGTTACAGGGAGAATGCAGGAGAATGATTTTGCGAAACTTGTCAGCCGTAATTGAATAGTGGATCAGACTCGATGGGCTGAATGGCCTAATTTCTGTTCCTATATCCGATGATCTTATGGTCGTTACCCACTGTCGATTGCCCCCTCTCTCTCACTTTGTCCCTTCTGACTGCAAAATGTGAGAGTAAAAATCCCTGAGTCATCTTCACCAAACTTGAAGCATTCCTGTTGAGGATTCATGGGAATAGCTCCTCTGATTGAAGAAAAGGAAATTCTGCCAAATCCAACTGTTCCAGGAAGAAGTCTCATACGAGCAGCTTGTTTGAGTAGAATAACGTTGGAGACAGTGTGTCAGTTGGGACGCATTATCTCTTCCATTTGAAATGAGTTCAACTACGATGAAACTCTGGAAACCTTTTCCTATTCATTTTCGTCTTCAGACATGTGCGATTGTGTATGTGTCTGTACGTGTGTGACTCTGTATATTCACATTTTTCGAGAGACTGGGCTAGGTTACACTTCAAACCTGTTGTAACCAGTGGAGAAGTGGGGCTGGAAAAGGACACAGTGACCTTCCAACATTTGTCGGAGTAGAAATGAGAAATTCATATGGGCTGTTCAAATGGGAATTCTCTTCCTCAGAGGTTTCAGCTCAAGATGGCAGCTCAACACCACCACTTCCAGCGTAATTAGACATGGTCCATAAATGTTGGCCTATCAACTACACCCACAATCCATAAACAAATCTAAAATGATAAACTGCAACAGCAGTAATTGGATGGGAACAAGACTGATAGATAAATGCCTGTTGCCTTCCAGAATTGTGCTGCCTGTGTACTTAGGCTTTGTGCAGTTCCCTGGTATTGTGCATGGGTGCTTGCATTTATTCAAAGTTGTGTTTTGCAACATTTGACAGACATGAAAATGAATCTAAATTGTGGACAGACAGAAAAGTGCTGCGCAGACCATACTCAGATCAGCCACGATCTTACTGTCTGTTTGAGCAATGACAAAGTGTTTAATGATCCACTCCTGCTCCTCAGTTCTCTGTTCCTATCTTCCACTCAGTCCTTAAAACCATTTGAATAGGAGCAGATGGAGACCACTTGCTCCAAATACCTGGTCCGCAGTATTACAGGATATCATTTAGTCCCACAAATCTGTGTAGTTTACTGTGGGTTGGAAAATGTGATGGGAGATCCAAGCTGTGTATGAAAGTGGACTCCCACCTCTTTGCAGAGTGTCTCCTCTCTGCAAGTGGTGTTTCATTTGTTGGTCATGTTGTAGACCCAGATTCGTGTGAATATCGGGCCCATACCTCTCCAAGAGATGGCCCACAAAATTCTTTTCTCTCACTCTCCTCAACATTCACAAACAACATTTCCAGGAAAATTAAAACCATTAACTTTCCAAAGACAGAATATGAGAACATAAGAAACAGGAAGCGGTAATTTGGATGCTCAAACCATTGTATGCTATCAGGGCTAACCTACTGTTGGCATTAACTCTTCTTTAAAGCGCAATTCTTCACACCCTTCAGCTCTCTGACAGGTCAAAAATCCATCTACCTCCTCATTAAATACTTGGAGTGATATAGCTCCCCTAACTTTCTAGACCGAGAATTCCTAACATTCACTACCCTCTATGAGAAGAAAATACTCTCCACACAGATACCATCGCGTATTAACATTAACAAAACTGTTTAACTAACCTGCTCAGGTAAGGGGGATGGACCCCGATTTGACTGAAGATTTTATCCACAGAGGCACTTAAATATCCAGAATCATGCATCCCGAGTAAAAATAAAAATACAAGCCATGGAATTCATCACCTTCTCAGTGTCTGTGTAGAATATAACGAGTGATTGTCCATCACCATCAAGTTTCAATGCAATGACCTGTTATTCGCTAACTGTTCTACAGATTAACCTTCACTCACTCCTCTTTTACCACCAGCCCAGGGATTAGTCTCATGAAATTCCTTTACACAGCATCTATTGTAATGAGATAATTCCTTTTAAAGGAGAAAAATCTGTCCATAATACCCCAAATACTACCTCAACTACACTCTCAGTGATGATCACAATAATTCCTTTCCCTCACTTATTGGTCTCCGTTTTTTCATTATGACATAAAAACCCATTCGTTCTCTATGCACTGCCACTGTTGTGGAATTTAAAAGTTCCTTACATCTGTATGTCAGCATCAGTAAAGCCAGCACCACAGGTGCCCATGGAGATTAACATCACTCTTGGGGAGAGACTCAGTCAGAAAGATTACACTTGAAACAGGGAATGGTCACCTACCTGAATGGAAATAAAGTGTAGAAATAAGGAAAACAGGAAGAGGAAGGGAGCTAACTTTACTTTTGTTCTTCTCTCACGAGATGATTGCAGCCATGATCAGGCCAGCATGTTACGCTGAGCTTGAACTGAGTGATTGGTTCAGCTGTTCCACAGGACAGTCAAGAGTAAAACATATTGCTGTGGGTTTGCCCAGACATGACTGGGGAAGGATAACGCATTGACTTCTCTGAAGGACATGAAGCAAGCAGATGGGCCTTTTCTCACAAATGATGATAGTTTCAGTTCAATAACATCAATTTCGTTCATGAGATATCACCAGAATACTATTCTGTGCCTCTAGATTATGTGCCAATGATTTAAGCAGCATGCAGCATCTGCCCGTCTGACAGAATCTGTGCAGTAAACAAGTTCAAAATACTCAAGAGCAATTATTCTGTAAGTGACACGTGGTTACAAGGGACTTGATAAATTGTATCCAGATTTAACAAAGGCGCAATTGATGGTTTATTCAGAAGATGCACTGAGGCAGGTGAGGAGTCGGGGATATCATGATGGTGGTATTGGACAGGATTAGTGAGTGGGAGGATATAGAAATGTAGATCTGTGCCGGGCTAGACGGATTATGGAGTTTGAGAACAGTCTGATTCTCCTCACAATTTGGTGAGTAACTTGCTCGATACAATTTGTGAGGAATGGAATATTTCGTTGGAATTTAAAATGTTGACATCCACCTTTCTAAATTTTAAATAATATACGCAGCAATTCAGTCGAACCTGGCTTAATGAACAGATAGAATGAATTACCAGGAACACCAACTTAGCGAGGATGGGATAGTAACCAACTTGAATAACCATCAGTACGTCATAGATCCGCAAAACTAATGAGATGCAAGGCCGAGAAAGACAGTAAAGACCCTCGGATAAACTCCTGTCCATTGTTGAAACATTTCACGCTCATGGTCTCAGATTCTGATGCATTGTTGGAATATTCCAGTCCAATGTTCTCAGATTCTGATCTCTCCTCCCCATCTCTCTGGATCTGCTGATGCCTGTTAGTGCTGTTGCTGATGGACCCGCTGATACTATTGGATAACACATTGAACCGAGTCCCTAATTAATAGAAGCGGAAAGCCCTCCAGTGACATATTTAGGATGCAAGGAGACTGACATCAATCACAGTCACTGAACAAGTACCTCCAGTTAACCCATTTCACTTCAATACCTTTTATTAAAATTCCAAACTATGATATAAAAAAAAATTACATATTCTGGATGGTGTATGTGGGGGTGACTGAGGGAACAAATGTTGGGGGTGGTAGATCAATCATGTGTAAGCATTCCATCTGCCTTGGATATGGGAGCAATGCCAGAGGGTTATCAGAATATAAGCGTGTTTCTCCGTTTATAAATTGAAACATACGTTCTGTATCTACTGATCAGGCACTGCAATATCAGGAAGATATTGAGAGAACTTTTATCGTCCATGATCTGAGAAGAAAATATCCCTAAGATTACATGCGGTTATAACAGACTGCGACATGGCTATGTTGAAAGGGAATTGTACCTAAGAGATAATGGGGACTGCAGATATTGGATAATTCAGTATCGGTAAAGCGTGGTGGTGGAAATGCACAGTAAGCCAGGCAACATCCGAGGAGCAAGAGAGTCGACGCTTCAGGCAGGACCTTTCTTCAGGACTGGGGAGGGAGAAAGGGCTAAGAGAAAATGGGTGATGGGGTGATGCTGGGGGAAAGATCAGTGATAGGTGAATGAAGGTAGGAGGTGATAGTGATAGATCGGTGGGGAGTTTGGTTCAGATGATGGGAAGGATGATGGACATTAGGTCTCCTCGAGAGGACAGATGTGAGTCCGGGGGTTTGATCGGGGATCTGGGTTGGCCAGGGGAGATTTGTACATCAGTGAATCCAATGTTCAATGCTGTGTGTTTGTAGCTTCCGAGGCAGAAGATGAGGTGTTACTGGTAACATCCTGGTAATGTCTTCTGAACCATCTCCAGCTTAATAATCTCTTTCCTATAACAGAACTGCACACAGTCCTTCAGAAGAGGCTGTATCAATATCCTGCACAATCTCAGCATGACTTCCCAACTTCTAACCTCAAAGATATGAGAAATGAAGTAACCTGAAACACCCGAAGCCACCAACTTCAAAGAATTATACCTGAGCCCCTGGGTCCCTCTTTTCTATATAACTACCAAAGCCCAGCATTAATTGCATAAGTCCTCCCCTTGTTTGTTTTTTCAAAATGCAATGCCTCACATGTATCCATGTTAAACTCAATCTGCCACACCTCAGCCCAGTGAGTGATATTACTGCCCCCTCACACTCCCCCTTTGGATTAAACTACACTCCCCTCTCAATAAGGCCTACAGACACCAGCCTTGAGTTTCCCAAAGACCCAGTGCTTGGTTTGTCTTGAGCAGGCAGAGCGAGGAGTCCATAACCAAAAGCTGGAAAGGAAACAGTTGCCTTGTATCAATGAATGATTTTAGGAAGAGGGAAGCCACATGATAGAGATTTGAAATAGTGACAAGTGTTTTTGGACCAGAATTGTGCTGCTTTCTCCTCTCTGGTGTTCAGTATTGATATCTATTCGAGCTCATTAATAGTGTAGAGTGTGTCTGCAGGATTTCTTCCCCTAAAGTAGCAGACTGGTGGTAGTAGCCATTTAAACCAGAAATCATAGCCAAGCAATTGAAGATGTTCATTGGTTATCTCAATGGCAGAGCGAATGCACTCAACATCCTTTAGTTGAGGCTAATAACTTGTACTTTTTTTTCAATTAGAAATGTCCCCTGCATAATTTGGTAATGTTAACCAGAATTTAATATATCCACACACTTCAAATATGACCAGAAATCTGGGCATAATTTAGGCCTTGTTTAATGGATGGTGCACGCGTTTCTGAGCCGGAGCTATGGATTCGATTCCAGTCCATGACTGTCTGATAGTGCCCCTATCTCTGGAGAAGGTGGAGTGGAGTCATGTCCTGTGGAAGTGTGTCACAGCATGTTACAACAGGCTGATGAACAACATACAAGAGCATCATGTTGCAGCTTTAGGGGCTAATGCTGAATGATGGTAGTGTCCCTATCACTGCGCTGAAAAATCTAGTTCCGACTCCCACAGAGCTGTTTCATAAAATGTCTGAACAAGTTGATTAAACCTTTTTGGAATAGTGCGTTAATGGAGAAGAAGAGGTACGACTACTGAATTTGAGACTATAGACCCAGGATGACTGAAAGCACAGCCAACCGTCTTGATTGGTGTCACATTTACGCTTTCTAGAGGTTTATAAAATTATGAAGGGCATGGATAGGGTGAGTGGTCAAGGTTCGTTCCCCCCAAGGTATGAGAGTCTAAAACTAGAAGGCATAGGTTGAAGGTGGGAAGAGAAATATTTGAAAGACAATGAAGAACAACTTTTTTTCCTGCAGAGGGTGGTGCTTCTATGGAATAAACTGCCAGAGAAGCTGGTGGAGGCTGGAACAATTAGAACATTTAAAATGCAATTGGATGTCTTTCTGAATAGTGGGACATGGGCCAAATGCTGACAAATGGGAGTGGATTAATTTAGAATAATCAGATGGCATGAACAAGTTGAAGGGTCTGTTTCCCTGTTGTACATCTCTATGAATCATTGATTTAATTAATGAAGGTCTCTTTGTAATCTTAGCTGTTCACCATTATACAAACACTGTCCACTGTACACCAAAACTTGATGTCATCCGCAAATTTGCGAAATATACCTTCTATAACTCTCATCTAAATCATATATATAAAAGACAAACAAAAGTGGACCCACCAATTTTGCCTCTGGATCATCGCTGCCCACAGGCTTCCAGTTCAAAAACAACCATCCACCACCACCCTGTCTCCTGCCATTAAACAGATATACACAGAAACACACACGCAATCACACACACATACAGAGACACCGACGCAACTATGTCTTTAAGACAAAGGTTAAATTAAAACAACGATCGAGAGTTACAGTGAGAAGGCAGGAAAGATGTGTTGAGAAACACACCCGACAGGATCAAATAGCAAAGTAGACTTGATGGGCCAAATGGCCTAATTCCAATTTCTTATGTTTTGTGGCCTTAAGGTGTCATGATTATTTTCCAAGGGTGCAGTAGAAGCTAAGTTTGATAAATACTTGACTGCAAAGTCAATGAGACTGTGGGATACGTTTGAGGGGCTGAATGGTATATGTTTGTTCCGATTTGCTGTGCCCTTGCTTCTGAAAAGAGGAGTTGACTTGCTGTGAGGTTAACACGCTTTAATATAAAAGGGGTCTCCCATTTCCATTTGAGATTACTTTGCTCCTTTCTCCTTTGGATTATGCGATCTGTGGCGTTCTCATCCCCCGGGAACAGTGAAGTCTGGGTCATTGAGGATATTCAAGGTTGACCTTGACTGATCATTGATGGACAGGAGGGTCAATGTTTCTTGGGAACAGACAGGTAAGGGGTATTCAGTTACAATCAGAGCAGCCATGATGTTTCTAAACTGAGCAGCAAGTTGGACGGGACGAATGGCCAACTGCTGCTCCTACGTAACCCGTTGTTCTGTCAATTCACTGCCAAGGCTGTTACAGAGGGAGAGAAAGATCCCAATCAGCCAGTCAGCATAGTAACAATACAGCAGGGGAGGCCATAATGCACCTCTATGGGGTTAGACAGGAATAGAATGAAGCATTCAAATCATTTTAGTAAATTACACAGCACAGGAGGACGCCATATAACCATCCAAGGCTGTTACGCAGGAGCAGGGGCGCCCTGGGCAGCATCAGGAAATACAGAGAAGAGATCATTACTCATTTTGTTATTGGCAAGCTGTAACTAGTGGAATTCTTCAGGGATTTGTGTGAGGCCATCAACAAATTACAAACCACACCAATGAACTGGATGGAGAGGATGGAGCTCAGTTTGCTCATACGTCAGGACAGTCAATCAATACGATGTCAAATGGAGACAGAGCATCTTCAATGACATACAGACAGGGAGGGCAGAGCATCTGCAATGGGATACATAGAGGGGGAGGGAAGAGCATCTGCAATGATATTCAGACAAGGGGAGGTCAGAGCGTCTGCTATGAGATACAGACAGGGGACGGCAGAGCATCTGCAATGGGATACAGACAGGGGAGGGCTGCGCATCTGTAATGGGATACAGACGGGGGAAGGCATAGCGTCTACAGTGGAATACAGACAGGGGGAGGGCAGACCGTCGACAATATGATACAGACAGGGGGAGGGCAGACCGTCTCCAATGGGATACAGACAGGGGAGGGCTGCGTGTCTGCAATGGGATACAGACAGGGGGAGGGCAGTGCATCTGCAATGGGATAGAGACGGGGGAAGGCATAGCGTCTGCAATGGGAAACATAACGGGGGAGGGAAGAGCATCTGCAATGACATACAGATGGGGTGGGAAGAGCGTCTGCAATGGGATAGAGACGGATGAGGGCAGAGCATCTGCAATGGGATACAGACAGGGGAGGGCTGCGCATCTGTAATGGGATACAGACGGGGGAAGGCACAGCGTCTACAGTGGAATACAGACAGAGGGAGGGCAGACCGTCTACAATATGATACAGACAGGGGAGGGCAGACCATCTACAATATGATACAGACAGGGGGAGGGCAGAGCGTATGCAATGGGACACTAACAGGGGAGGGGCAGCGCTTCTGCAATGGGATATAGACAGGGGAAGGGCAGAGCATCTGCAATGGGAAACATAACGGGGGAGGGAAGAGCATCTGCAATGAGATACAGACGGGGTGGTCAGAGCGTCTGCAATGGGATAGAGACGGGGGAAGGCATAGCATCTACAGTGGAATACAGATGGGGAGGGCAGACCGTCTACAATATGATACAGACAGGGGGAGGGCAGAGCGTCTGCAATAGGATACAACGGGGGGGGGGCGCAGAGAGTCTGCAAGGGGATAGAGACAGAGGAAGGGCAAAGCATCTGTAATGGGATACAGACAGGGGGAGGGCAGAGCATCTGCAATGGGATACAGACAGGGGGAGGGGCAGAGAATCAAGCAATGGCATACAGACAGGGGACAGTTTTGAGCAAACCTTCAGCAGAAAAAAAGTACAATATATATGTGATGGGAATTTTCTGTTTTGGGGAAAAGACAAAACAGCAGAAAATTATATAAATGTAAGGAGAATGCAGAACAGAGTGGTACAGAGGGATCTGTGTGTCTAAGTACATGAATCACGTCAAATTAACCTGAAGATGAAGCTGGTGATTTGATAATAAATGGAATTATTCTGTTCCGTGTAAGGGGTGTTGTGTTTGATCTTAGCGATGATTTTTGCATCAGTACAGGGCATTGCTGAGATCACATCTGGTGTATTATGTGTCATTATAATTGTCTTAACTGATAAAAACAAAATTGCATTCGAAACGTTTCAAAGATTTATCTCTTTACTCATTCTTGGAATGACGACATTATGTTACGAAGGAGGAACAGTTCGACCTGAGAATCAGAGATGTATTATTGACCGTATAACATCTTGAGAAGAGTGTAGTTGGTAAATACCGGATGGATATTTCTTCTTATGTGGGAGAATAAAATTGGGGAAATAATTTAAGAATAAGTCAGGTTCAAAGGAAAGGTCATTGGACCGAAAAATTGAACTCTGATTTCTCTTCATATCTGATGCCAGACAGGCTGAGCTTTTCCAGCAATTTCTGTATTTGTTTAAGAATAAAACGTATTCATCTTAACACAGATATTGTGAAGTCATCAAACGCTTATGTTTACATTACGCAGGCACATATTAACGCATCTTCAAAACAAGTACGGCCATTTATTGTTAATGAATTGATTCGGTGTATGACAACAGCAATAATGCACTGACCTGGAATCGAGAATGTGATGGAGTCATATAGTTCAGCCAATATTCAAGGAGAGCTCACACGGTCCCGTTTGGGGCTGATAATGTTACTGATTAAACTTACAGATAGAAATATGTAACCTATCTGTGAAGGAAAAGCCTATTGCTCCTTTTCAGTTTCCCTGCCGCTCAACACAGCACATTGTGGGATTGAAAAAATGCCTCGACGTCTTTTCCACTCATGGAGGATTCCTGATGATGATTCATTGGAATCTCCCCACTGCGTGAAGCAAAGCAATTCAGCCAAATCTAACTGTTTCAGGAAGAAATCCCATTGTCAGAAGGTTATGCGTGACGAATAACTTCAGAAGTAATTATTCAGACTCGCTATGTGAGGGGATCAGACAAGAGATTCTATGGCTGCAAATGGGAATCCAAGATGATGTATAGCCTTCTCCGTGCCAGGGTCCAGGATGTCTCAGAGCGGCTGCAGAACGTTCTCACCGGGGTGGGGGAGCAGCCAGAAGTCATTGTGCACATTGGTACAAATGCCACAGGTAGAAGTAGTGATGAGTTCATGCAGAGTGATTAAAGAGAGCGATGAAAAAGGGTAAAAGTCAGGACCACGACAGTGGTAATATCCGGTTTACTTCCAGTGTTCCGTGCTAGTGAGGGTAAGAACAGGTGGACATGGCAGAGGAATGCGTGGCTAAATAATTGGTACAGGAGTAGGGATTCAGAGTTTTAGACCACTCGGATCTTTTGTGGGGTAGAGGTGACATGTTCAGGAAGGACGGGTCGTACCTGAAATGGAAGGGGACTAATATCCTGGCAGGCAGGTTTGCTCGTGCTACAAGGGAGTGTTTCAACTCGATTGACTGGCGTGGGGGACAGCGTGGGATCCTCAACAGCAGGGTTGCAAGTGCGAAGCTGGAAGGAGATACCGTAATCACAAAGAGTAAAGTGCAGAGACAGGTTAGGCAGGAACACGACAGGGAGCAAGGAATGACTGTTGGATTAAATTGCATCTGTCTCAATGTAAGATGGCTGACAGGTAAGACCGATGAACTCAGTGCGTTGAGAGGGACGTGGGACTGCGATATTATAGCCATTACAGAAACATGGCTAAGGGAGGGACAGGACTGTCAGCTTAATGTACCAAGGTACAGATGCTTTATGTGAGACAGAGTTGGTGGAAGGAGGTGTGGGGGTTTCATTTTTGATTAAGGCGAGTACCACAGCGGTAATTAGAGATAAAATAACTGATGGATCATACAGTGAGGATTTGTGGGGGAGCTTAGAAATAAAAAAGGATTGATGATATTATTTGGGTTGTACTATAGGCCCCCTAATAGTAAAAGGGAATTAGAATAATTAAAATATGTAGAGAGATTGGGGAGACCTGCAGGGCCAATAGGATTGCCATAGTTGAAGATTTTAATTTTCCTAACATTGACTGAGAATTACATAGAGTTAAGGTCTGAGATGGGGTGTATCTATTAAGTGTGTTCAGAAACGTTTCCTCAAGCAGTATGTAGAGCGAGCAATTAGGGAAGGGATAAAACTTGACCTACTCTAAGAACTAGGGCAGGACAGGTGACTGAGGTGACAGTGGGGGAGCACGCTGGGACCAGTGACCATAGATTTAAAATACTTATGGAGAAAGACAAAACTGGCCCGCATGTTCAATTTCTAAATTGGGGGAAAGCGAATTTTGATGGAATTAGAGAGGAGCTTGTATGGGTTGGTTGGAGGAGTTTGTCTGCAGGCGAAGGGACCTCCGGCTTGTGGGAGGCCTTTAAAAGTGAAATGGCTGGAGTTCAAGGTCTATATGTTCCTGTGAGCGTAAAAGGCAAGGTTGGCAGGAAGAGGGAACCCTGGATGTCAGGAGATATTGAGGCTTTGACAGGTAAAAACGAGGAGTGGCTGAGATCCATGCAGCTGGGATCAAGGGAATCCCTGGCGGTGTACAGGGAATACAGGCGTTTACTGAAGCAGGAAATCAGAAGGGCGAAAAGGGCGCACACGATAGCATTGTCTGAGAAGATTAGGGTGAATCCAAAGAGGTTCTTTCCGTATATTAAAGTTAAATGAATAACTACATGAGAATATGACCCCTCAAGGCCCAAAGTGGACATGCATGTCTCGAACCATAAGAGATGTGTGAGATTCTAAATGAATATTTCTCCTCTGTCTTTATTGTGGAGGAATACAAGAAGACTTGGGAGGTTTACAAAGGTAGTGGTGATATCTTGGGGTTAGTCAATATCACAGGGGAGGACGTGTTGGATGCATTAGAATGTATGAGGGTGGATAAATCTCCTGGTCCGAAACAGATGCATCCAAGAATGCTGCAAGAGGCGACGGAAGAAACTATGGGGACCTGCGTGATATTTTTGTATCATCGTTAGCTGCAGGTTAGGTTCCAGAATATTGAAGTGTAGCAAACGTTGTGCCATTATTCAGGAAGGGAAGCAAAGAAAAATCTGTGAACTATAGGCCAGGAATCCTAACATCTGGAGTCGGTAGGTTACTTGAGAAGATTCTGAGGGATAAGATATGCACACGTTTGGAAAGACAGGGTTTGATTTAAAATAGTTTATTTTTTCTCAATTTCCTACAGTATAGAAACAGGCCATTTGGCCCAACAAGGCCACACCGACCCTTTGAATAGCAACCCACCCAGTCCCATGCCCCTAATCTATATTCACGCCTAACTAATGCACATAAGGCGGTGGCCAATTCACCTTACCTGTACATCTTTGGATTGTGTTGCTGGAAAAGCGCAGCAGGTCAGGCAGCATTCAATGAACAGGAGAATCGACGTTTCGGGCATCAGCCCTTCTGATGCCCGAAAAGTCGATTCTCCTGTTCCTTGGATGCTGCCTGACCTGCTGTGCTTTTCCAGCAACACATTTTCAGCTCTGATCTCCAGCATCTGCAGTCCTCACTTTCTCCATCTTTGGATTGTGTAGGGAAAATGAAGCTCCCAGAGGAAACCCACGCTAACACAGGGAGAATGTGCAAACTCCAAATTGAGTCACCCGAGGCTGAAATCAGATGTGGATCCGTGGCACTATGAGGCAGCAGTGCTAACTCAGCCACCATGCCACCCTTGCTTTTTTTCAACGCAGTTCAATGACACAGGTACAAAATCTATTCTGTGTTGCTAGAAAAGCGCAGCAGGTCAGGCAGCATCCAAGGAGCTGGAGAATCGACGTTTCGGGCATGAGCCCTTCTTCAGGAATCATCCTGAAGCCCTTCCTGAAGAAGGCCTCATGCCCGAAACGTCGATTCCCCTGCTCCTTGGATGCTGCCTGACCTGCTGCACCTTTCCAGCAACACATTTTCAGCTCTGATCTCCAGCATCTGCAGTCCTCACTTTCTCCACAAAATCTATTCTGCCCTTCACCAATGCTGCAGGTTCCAATGCCACAAGCCATGGATAATTTATTGTCCATTGAAAATGTAATCTTACTATTATTTACTATTGTTTGTTGTTATTTATTTTAAAAATTATTATTAATAATTGTTTTTAGACTGGAAGGATTGCATGACTTTGTGAGTGGGAGATCATGCCTCACAAATATGTTTGAGTTCTTTGATGAAGCGACCAGGAATGTTGATGAGGGCAGCGCAGTGGACATAGTCTGTATGGGTTTCAGTAAGGCCTTGGACAAGATTACTCTTGATAGGTTGGTCTGGAAGGTTAGAATCGCATGGAATCGAGAGGGAGCTGACAAATTGGCTGCACAATTGGCTTGATGTTAGTAAACAGAGGGTTATAGTGGAAGGATGCTCTCCGACTGGAGTCCTCTAACACATGAAATGTCTCAGTGATCAGTGCTGGGCCCATTGTTGTTTATTATCTATTTCAATTATATTCTTCAGAATGTACAAGGCATGAATAGTAAATTTGAAGGTGGCACTAAAATTGGTGGTATTGTGGACAGTGAAGAAGCTTATCAGAAATTGCAGCAGGATCTTGATCAACTGGAGAAATGGGCTGAGGAATATTTTTTGCAAACTTAGATCAATGTAGGAGTTTCATGGTGAATGGTAAGGCCTTAAGCAGTGTCGTTGAGCAGAGGGACCATGACGTTCAGGTCCACGGTTCTGTGAAAGTGGAGTCACAGGTAGACATGGCAGTGAAGAACACTTTTGGCTCACTGGCAGTCAACGGTCAGGACATGGAGGAGAGAAGTTGGTAAGTTATGTTGCAGTTGTACAGGATGTCGGTGAGACTGCACTTGTAGTGTTGAGTTCAGTTTTGGTCACGTTGTGATCAGAAGGATGTTTTTAAATTGAAATGTGTGCAGACGGAATTTACAAAGATGTTGCCAGGACTCCAGAGGGCAGTGGAGGCCCTGTCTCTGGATTCATTTAAGAAAGAATTGGATAGAGCTCTTAAAGATAGTGGAGTCAAGGGTTATGGAGATAAGGCTGGAACAGGATACTGATTGGGAATGATCAGCCATGATCATATTGAATGGCGGTGCAGGCTCGAAGGGCTGAATGGCCTACTCCTGCATCTATTGTCTATTGTCTATTGACTCAATAGTATGAATTATAGGAAGAGGTTGGACAAGTGAGAACTTTTTTTCTTTAGAGTGTAGGAGACTGAGGGGGATTTTATAGACGTGTACCAGATTATGAGAGACATGGATAGGGTGAATGGACTGAACCTTTTTTTTACCAGAGTTAGGGAATTGAGGACTAGAGAGAATCAATTTAAGGTGAGATGGGAAAGAATAAAAGGGAATCTGATGGAAACTGTTTTACACACAGTGATACACAAAGGTAATGAGCTGCCAGCGGAAGTGATTGAAGCATTTATATTAACATTATTTAAACGGTATTTGTACAATTACATGGACAGGAAAGGATAACAAGTGACATGTGCTAGGAAAAGAGGTTAATGTGGATGGATATTTATGTCAGCATGGACCAGTTTGGGACAAAGGGCCTCTCTCCATGCTGTAGGATTGATGACTCCATAAGTAGAATAGCATTTGGGTCAAACTCTCCCACTCACAAAGTCATGCAATCGTTCCAGTCTAAAAACAACTATTAATAATTATTATTAAAATAAATAACAACAAACAATAATAAATAATAGTAAGATGATCATGAGTTCGAATAATACTTGGACAACGTTCTTTTAAGATAACTTTGCAGAGATTTTCCTTTTCAGTTTGATATCATACAGACGTGTGTGTGTGTGTGTGTGTGTGTGTGTGTGTGTGTCTGTATGTGTGTGCATGTATGTGTGTGTGTTTGTGTGTGTGTTCTGCTGTATTTTTCAAAGGGAAATACCAATGTACATATTTGCAATATCCACTCGTCATTCTTCTTTCCATCACAGCTTGAGAAACTTTGCTTTGGTCATATACATGTTGTTTTAACAGATTAAATAAATCTGTCTGACTTGTTCCTAACACTGACCCTGAGACACTCTGAGGACTATATCATTGGCCACATCACCAATTTAGTTAAAATTATTTTTTGTGGCTAGTGGACCAGTGGGACTAGAAAAGGGAACAGCGATCCAAAAACACAGGAAATTATCGACTCAGTCAGCCTAATGCCAGTGTAGAGGAGATTGTTGGAGGAAATTCTGAGGGATAGGATTTACATGCATTTAGAAAGACGAGGACTTATTAGGAATAGTCAACATGGCTTTATACGATGGAAATCATGTCTCATTAATGTGATTGGTATTTTGAAAAAGTGACGAAGAAGGTGGAGGAAGGCACTGTGGTATACATTGTTCACACAGACTTCAGCAAGGCATTTAATAAGGTTCCTCATCGTAGACAGGATACTAAGGTTAGGTCATATGGAATTCAGGAAAGGCTAACCAATTGTATACAAAATTGGATTGAAGGTAACGCGTTGTTTTCCAGACTGTAGGCCTGTAGGCCGGGGTGTGCTGAAAGATTCAGTGCTGAGCTCAGTGATTTTCATCATGTATATAAACAACTTGTATGTGATTATCGGAGGAATGGTTAGTAGTTTTACAGGTAACATCAAAAAGAAAGTGGGGCAGTGGACAGTGATGATTATTTCAGGTACAACGGTACCCTTGACAAACAAAGGGCCAAGGACTGGCAGAAAGAATTTACTGTAGACATTTGTGGGGTTTTGCATTTCGGTAAGTTAAAACAGGGTGGTATCCTGGGGAATGTTGCTGAACAAAGAGACTTACGGATGCAGGTGCATAGTTACTTGAAAGTGGAGTAGCAGGTCGACAGAGTATTAACGTTCAGTCAGAACATTGAGTATAGGAGATGGAGTAACATATTACGCTTCTACAGGACGTTGGTGAGGCCACGTTAAGAACACTGCATCCACTTCAGTTGGCACTGCTAAAGGCTGGAAGTTGCTAAGCTTGACTGGGTGCAGAAAAAATTTACAAAGATTTTCTGCAACCTGAGGAATTGAGCTGCAGGTGAGGATGAACAGGTGAAGGCTTTTCCCCCTGGACTGTTGGAGTCTGAATAGTGACATGACAGAGGCTTATAAAATCCTGAGGGCCATTTATAGTCTCAATGGCCAACATATTTTTTTCCCAGTGTAGGGACTTCCAGAACTAGACGGCAGAGGTTGAAGATGATAGGGGAAAGATTTAGACAGAACCTGAGGGGAAACTGTTTCATGCAGAGACTGGTGAGTGCACGGAGAGTGCTGTGGTGAAAGCGGGTACAATTACATGTTTAAAATATATCTGGATAGATACATAAACAGAAATGGTTCAGAGGGATACGGACCAAATGCTGGCAGTGGGACTAGGTCAGGTTAGGATGCCTCATCGGCATGGAGAATTTGGACAAAAGGATGTGTTTCCATGCTGTATGACTCTCCTATTCTATCACAGTGATGAGGAAAAATGCTAAAAGGGAATGGGAAGTCTCTTCCCCAGAAGTTTGTAGTGCCTCTCTGATTCCAAGTATTCACAGCTGAGTTAAAGACTTCACAGAGACTGCGTCATGGCTAATGGGATAGAGTCAAGAAAGTGGGGCTGAAACCAAACCTGATCAGCCACAATCTTAGTGCCTGATGGAGAAGGCTCAAAGTATCTCAGGACCCACTCCTACTTGTCAGTCCCCTGTTTCTGTCTTCCATTCAGACCCTCAAACCTGCTGGATCTGAGCAGTTGGAGGCTACGTACTGCTCTCACCTGGTGCACAGAAACAGAGAACATTCACTCCCTCATGACTGTCACACACGGTTTGGGAGATTTGGAAAATGTAATTGGAAATCCCAGGCTGCATATGAAAGCGGTCCGTCATTTCTCTTTACAGACCTTCCCCTCTCTGAAACTTGTGCTCCATTTGTTGGCCGACCCAGATTCACTGTGAATACAGCCCCCATGCCTCACCCAGAGATGGCTCACAAAGTCCTCTGGGCTCCTGGACTGCAACATTCTATAACAGACCTTCCAGGTACCTTCCTGTAAGTAATCTCATTTTATCTAATCTAATCTAATCTAAACCATTCTAATCTAATCTAATCTAAATTTCCAATAACAGAATGTGAGAATGTCAGAAACAAAGGCAGGTCGTTCACCTCCCAAGCCTGCCTTGCCTTTCACTAAGATCATGGCTTCATAGCCCTCACCTCTCTGATACATCAAAATCCCTCTCCAACATCTATGAGCACTTCCATAAAACACAGAACAAAGAACAGTAGAGCACAGTACAGGCCATTCGACTCTCGATGTTGTACCACCCGTATATCCTACGTATGATCACAATATCCTCCATGCTTCCATTCACATTCTTCCATCTGCCTATCCAAGATTCTCTTAAGTTCCCTCACGTAATTGACTCTACTTCCACTGTTGGCAGTGCATTCCACACACCCACCACTCTCTATCTAAAGAACTAACCTCGGATATCTCCCCTAAACTTTCCTCCAATTACCTTAAAATTATAACCCCTTGTGATAGATATTTCTGCCCTAGGAAACAGTCGCTTGCTATTCACTCTGTCTATGCCTCTCATCATCTTGCACACCTCTATCAAGTCACCTGTCATCTTTCCTTCCTCCAATGAGAAAAGCCCTTGCTCCCTCAAGCTTTCTTCATAAAACTTGCCCTCCAGTCCAGGCAGCATCTTGGTAAATTTCCGATCTAAAGCTTCCACATCCTTCCCATAATGGGGTGACCAGAACTGAACACAGTATTCCAAGTGTGGTCTATCCACGGCTCTATAGAGCTTCAGCATAACCTCACGGCTCTTAATCTCAAACCCCCTGCCTATGAAAGCCAACACACCAAATGCCTTCTTAACCACAGCATCAACTTGGGGAGCATATTTGAGGGATCTATGGACACGGACCTCGAGGTTGCTCTGTTCCTCCACACTGCCAAGAATCCTGTCTTTAACAATGTATTCTGCATTCATATTCGAGCTTGTAAAGGGATTCACTTCACACTTTTCCAGTTTGACCTCCATCTGCCACTTCTCAGCCCAGCTCTGCATCCTGTCAATGTCCCGTTGCAACCTACAAAAGCCCTCCACATTCCGTACCACTCCCACAACCTTTGTGTGATTGTCAAACTTGCTAACCCAGTATTCCACACCCCCATCCAAGTCATTTATAGAAATAACAAAGAGTAGGGTGTTCAGAGCCGATCCCTGCAGAACACCACTAGTCCTTTTCAGTGATCTAGCTCCCCTAACTCTCTGTGTAAGAGAATTCCTGACATTCACTACCCTCTGTTTGAAGAAAACATTCTCTGCTTCTACATCATGACCTATTGATATGAGCAAAAGAGGGAACACAGGGGCTCAGGTAAGAGAGACTGGCCCTGAACTCAAGGCAGTATTTGACTGAGGATGAAATCAAGGAGCCTGAGGAAAATCACACTTAATGAGAATCGATTGTGACCTCTCCACTGTTTTGAATCATTCACGGCACAAGGGAAGATGATTACCATTGGTGGGCATTAATCATCTCGGCCATGGGGCATCTCTGCAGGAGATCCACAAGGTAGCTCCCTCAGCCGAGGCATCTTCTGTTTGTCAGCGGGGAATCCTACAGTTTGGAAGGAGGCCTTTCAGCCCATTGAGTCAAAACTTTGCAGAAGTGGGGATATTCACTGAAGTTTACATAATGTTTAGAACAAGTTGTCCCTCTTCAGATCTTGAAGTAGTCTGTGTCCATGTGCAAGTAGACCTGGACAACATTCAAGGTTGTGCTATTAAAATCTGGGTAACATTCATGTTACAGCACTGTACATTTCTACAGTAAAACGAGGAGCACAATGAGCACTTCAATCTGGTTTCACAAGAATATGAGGAAGCCATTCAGCCCATCAAGACTACTGAGCAAAAAGAGGGATAGCCCATTCAGTCCCTCCTGCCTATAAAACAGGAAGAGAAGGAATCTGCTCACTCCCACACCCACTTACAAAGGATCAGAAAAAGACCATTTTACTCCCAGTGTCATTAAAAAGGAACAGGAAGAGGTCATTCAGCTTCTCAAGCCACTAACACAGGAAGAGGAAAGGGTTAGAGATGTTTTAACGCTGCAAACAAATGGAGCAGGGGCTGCACAGATAGACTGCTCCAAATTGATTCACGTGACTTAATTACTCATAGTACGCAAGTATTACTAAAACATGGTTTTCCGGCATTCAAAATGAAGCCAACCTTTTTCAAGTATTTTCCAAATAATTACTTTCAATCTCCAAGAAAGGAGACACATGTCTCCGTGGGGGTCAGAAGCTGGTGGGGAATGACTAACTCTTTCAAAATGAAGTTATAGTAGCTGCTGACAGGATTGTGCACAAAGTGACATTCAATGCAGTGTCAAACACTAACTGTGCATTCAAGTGTCCCGAGTTCATTCAGAGCCTGTAGCTCTCTGTCAATTGACATGGGGCTCTGCAGATGCATGTTAACTATCGGGAATCAATCATCCAATGAAAAGTATGGAATTTTCACACTATTCAACTGTTTGGGACAAAATGAATGTCCGTCCATAATCATCAAGTTTCAGCTTGTTATTTTCTCAGAGCCCTACACATTAACCACATAGTCACTGCGCTCACTCCGCGTGGTACCATCATGCCAGGGTTTAGTCTGGAAAAACTCCTTTGTGCTGGCTCGGTGACAAAGAGATCATTATCTCTAAAGCAGACCAAACAAATACTCTCTCAAAAAAAACACGACCAATGGGAAAGATGTTCTAACTCTGGTGCTTCAATCAGTTTGCATGAACAGCCACATATCACTTACTTCCTGCCCCATAAGAATTCTATTTGCGAATTGTGACCAAGGACTTCCAGGCCCTTTTCAACAATAGCACTTCCCAATTTCTCACCATTTAATAAATATAAATGTAGATGATGATATTTGATGTTCACATCTGAATCATTTTTATACCTTGTGAACAGCTATTGCCCAAGCACTGATCCTGCTGCCACCCATCAATCTTTCACTCCAGAGAAAAAAAAGTATTTTTCTCGTATCTCAATTACCAGTTTTTGATCCATATGGTATATATTCCTCCCCGACATACCCATGGACTCTCACATTCCCAATCACTTGTATTCAATCAGGTCAAGCATCTTCTAAAAACTCAAATAGTCCACTCCCATTGGTTCTCAATTGTCGATGGCACAATGCACAATCTCCACAAAAAGGTTTATCAACGACTATTTCCTTTTCCTGAATCTAGGCTGATTCTACCAAATCATATCATTATTTTACAAGTGTCTAGTTGTCACGTTCCTTATAAAATGTTCTAATGACATTTTTTTCTCACAGCTAACATCAAGCTATTTAGTGTAATGTTTTCCCTCTCCGTTCTGTTTTAATTTTTTATGTTTCCAATAGCTGCTTTCCAGTCTACAGGATCCTTTCCAGAATCTAACTAGCCTTGAAGAATAATCAATATTTTTTTCACTGGCTCTGTTTTCATCTCCTCAATACTCTGGGATGTAACTCATCAGATGCAGCAACTTATTAAACTTCAGTTCAATTAGATTTCCAAAAGGATTATCTGCATTAATTCTAATTTCCTGCATTTCCTCTTTTTCACCAGTCCCCCTTCTCTCTAGTATATCTGGAAGTTGGTTTCTGTACCTTCCCCTGTGGAGATGGAACCAATGCGTTCCTCTCAGCAGGCAGGTGGCTTCTGTCAGCTCATTATATATCGGAGGATTACACTTCAGAGATAGTGGATACATTACCCACTCCTGCCTGGAAATTTCCAGAATTAAAACAGGTAAATTCATAGTGGGAGTCAGCACAGTCCTGTCCCTGGTGTGAGGCTACAGGTTATACTGAAGGAGGGACACAGCTCAGTCACCACCTCATTATTGAAACAAGCTGGTTTTACACTTTACACCTGACTGGGTCCAGCTTAGACAAAAGTTCCTGGAAATCCCAGGAAGGAAGTTGCAGTGCTTCGCACCTCCTTGTTTCCAGAGCTTCCCTTCTGTGTAGTCTTCGCTCCATTTGTTTACCATGGACCCAGACACGCTGTAACTGCAGTGTCCAGAGAGTGCGGTCACCAGACCCTCGGGTCTCCCTGAATGAACTCAGCAGCTGACAAAACAAACCTGAGGACACCATCCACAGAAACTCCACTGAATTTCTAATGACAGCAGCAAGTCAATGCCCCACACACATGGTGCACCCATTAAGTGTTGAAAATGGCTCCCTCTTCTTAGTTTCTCTTCCTGGCTGAGAAAACTGTTGCATCTCTGTAAAGCCCCACAGTAACAGTTCCTCTCTCCAAAGAAGCAGCTGACTCTGTAACACTTCCTTCTTCTGTATCTCTGCAACTGTCAGGGCAGCACCAGTATTGCCAATGGAATAGATCATCAAACTCAGAGAAGAGAGACACGGGGAACATAACTCACTTTAATCAGGGACATACCGAAATGGACGTGATATTTGGGAATATGGGAAAGTTAGGAATGTTAAAATAGCTTCCCATTCTATTTTCCTTCCAGTCCATCATCAGAAATCCTTTTGTTTTCTTTTCCTTTGTCTCTCTCTCTCTCTCTCTCTCTGGACACTGGAGAATTTTATTTCAGATCTCCATTACCCACAGTTCCTTGGTTTATTTCACCTTTAATGTTGTTGTTGTTGTTTCATGGTATGTCAGCACCACTGGCAAGGGCAGCATGTGTTGTCCATCCTAATTACCCTTGACTGTGAGGCCATTTGTCAAGACAACATGGAGCCAACTATTTTGTTCTGGAACTTAAGTCGCCCTTAGTCCAGACCGGGCAATAATGTTAAGTTTCTTTACCAAAAGCTATCAGTGAAATATTAAAAGAAATCCTGATTGTTTATTTTTTCCATCAGTGAAATTTCATTCCAAGTTTTGTCATTCGACTTTAAGTTCAGTCATCAGCTATGGTAGGATTTCAAACAAAGCCTTAAGAGTCATCACCTTTTCCTCTGAATTACACGTGCAGTGACATCATGAATCTCATACAGATTACCTGTTGTGAAGTACCTATAGTGACGGCAACAAGTTTGTGGTCAAAATATTTGTCACGGGTAGCGGGGTCAGAATACAACGGGAGCCATAAATTCTGCAGTTAACAAAGGGCTAGATGATGTTTAATTCAGCAACAGCATTGAGGCAGAGGTCGAGACTAGGGATATTATCGAGTTGGGTGTGGGCAGTTTCGATGACAGAGGGAATACTGAGACATAGAACAGTTCAGGGCAAAAGTCAGGTTGAGGTTATGAACAGTCATGTTCCATCTGAAATGTTTATGAGTGAAGAGTCTGAAATTAATTTAAAGGAAATGGAGTTTGTGACTGAAACTGAATAAAATACTCTACGTCTTTGCGAAATATAAATAACAGAATTAGCAATGATTTTCACCATAGTTTATAGAATTAACAGGGATAGACTTACCAGGAACACCAATAACAGCGAGTATGGGGTAGTAACCAGCTTGAATAATCCTCAGTACGTCTTCGATCCGCAACTTTAACAATGGCCAATCCTGAGAAAGCCAGTAAAGACCCAAAGATAAACTCCCGTTCATTGTAGTGATATTCCAATGTAATATTCTCAGATTCCGATCCATTGCTGGAACATTTCAGTCTATTGAACTGATTCACTTCCTCTCCCTCTCTCTGGAGCTGCTATCCCTATCGTGTTGAGGATCATGCTGCCCCTGATACTACGGGACAACAGGTTCAAAGAAGCCCCTTAATTATGGACGAGGGAAACTCTCCATTGACACAGTTAGGGTCCATGGAGACTGACATCAAACAGTCACTGAACAAACAGCTCCAGTTAACCCATTTCACTGCATCCCTTACAGATCACAGTAATACTTAGTCTGGGTGGGGTATTGACATCGCTGACTATTGGGTGAATGGCACATCTCCAATTGTAAAGTTCGAGGTGACGGAGAGAGATGATGCTTTCTCTTCACATGCTCGATGATTCTACAGTGTTTTGGCAGGGTAGGAATTGCTGGGTTCCCGAGACCATCCATGACTGATCACCAGGCCTGCTGCATGCTCTCGTTTTATATATTTATGTTTAACTTTGACATTTATCTCACCATCATTTAACGGCTTCGGTTGGATTAGGCATTTTTGAGAGGCTCCTGCATTGTCATAGATGGCGTAGATACACTCCATTCCTTGTGGTCCTTGAAGCTGCAGCCTGGTCCTGTGGAGTGATGGCCAAGCTCTCAGAGAAGCAGGATTTATAGTTTTACCTTTTGCCAGTTATTGGTAGGGTCTCAGCAGGATTGGAAGGCAGGAAATCTCTCCCGATTGCTGCACTCACTCTCTGAAATTTCTCTCAGAATTGTCCTTTGATGTTCGTTCCTCCTGGATTGGAGAACTGCATGTGAGACAATCTGTTTCCTGAATTTGTTTTGTGAAAAGCGGGTGTTTATTTGATGCTGCCATTTTGCAGTAGTTACTGTATAGTAGTTAAATAATCTATTATTCTGATATGTTTTCCAATAGAATTAAGTTATTACAAGTTGCTCTTGTTTTTGTTGTATTTTATTGACGGTGTTTGAATATATTGTATTTTGCTGAATGTCGAATATTTTGACCAAACGAATTGCATCTGAAACAGAGCACCTCATACTTATCTTTAAAATAAGAAAACGTTCGGGTTGACACGACCTTCATCATATATTTTCAGGTACATCTGCTCATGTGCATCGCAAGAAGGACAGATATTCATGTTTTAATTGGTTAATTATTGAATGGACAATATGTTGCAGAAATACATGGTTTAACAGCGGACTGCGCCGAGCTGAAGGAGTGATAGCTCGATAAGGAATTATGCCGGATTCTCAATCCAATTCACAGATCCACCACAGACACACATAAACGTAGATGAGATACCTGCTCAGCACGGAGCACTGTGCAGACCAGACTCAGTTCAACACAGCAATCTCCAGGATGGAGCATTGTGCAGACCTGGCTTAGGACAACCCAGCAATTTGTCTAGGATGGAGCACTGTGCAGACCAGGCTCAGGACAACTCAGCAATATTCCAGGATGGAGCACTGTGCAGACCAGGCTCAGGACAACTCAGCAATCTTCCAGGATGGAGCACTGTGCAGACGAGGCTCAGTACAACCCAGCAATCTCTCCAGGATGGAATACTGCGTAAGTCTCACCAGGCCACTGGCTATCTGTCCAACATGGGGACCAGCACAGACACACTGGGGCATTGATTCAGTAACCCAGATGAAACGGTCTGTCCAGCATTGGGTGATATGCAGCCCACACCAGTGTCTTGCTTAACTAAACAGTTTTCTGTTCAGTATGGGTAGCTGTACAGTGACAAGCAGCGAATTGGTCTGTAAACCGGGAACAGTTACCCTCGCAACATGTAGAACTGTGCACACCACCCCAGTGCATTGTTCAGTAACACTGTTTTAGATCACTTCCCAGCGTGGGGAAACGTGCAGCCCATACTGGAAGTGAAAGGATGTGAAGCTCCCATCCATTTACAGCTCCATATCTCCATTGTGCCATGACAACGGGTGCTGTGGGTATGAAAATCACTGCCGGAGAGAGATGGTGGGGAAATCAGTTTAAATAACAACAAACAAAAGAATTTTGGGAAAAAGAGAGAGGGAGATTGAGAGAATATTTCATTGAGGATCACACGTTTCAGCATGCTGATATGAAGTTATTTCGACAGTACCCTGCAACATGTGCCAGTATTCCCAGGATTGATGGGTGAACCGGATATTGGTGTGCGTTTAGATGATGGACATTTTGAATGAGCATTTGTTCTGCAGCTCTGTAACTGAAAGTGGGCACAGCAGAATCTATGACTCATTGGGCTGAATATAAAAAGAATAGTTTATCTTTGTGTGATTTTCACTGAGTCTGACAGATGGGTTTTCTGCAAGAGGCTGAGCTAGTTTTCTGGTACTATCATATCGAACTCACCTTATTAACTACCCAGCCACCCCATAGTGTCCCTGTCATTCAAAGCTAGCCCGATCCCACCCATCATGGCTGGAGTGGCTCACCACCGCCCAGAAGCCCCGATAGTCTGTGATCCCTGGTGTCATCTTTAAATGCTAATGGGCACTCGATTGAGCTCTCTCCATTTCGAGCTGCCCTGCACAGTTTACCCTGAGCATGGCAGATATGGGTCAATTACACCGCGGTTTGTTGACAGGGGCATGGATGTCCTGGTGGAAGTTCAAAGTTTGGGAGAAGATTTGTAGCTCGCGTGCTCATTGTTGTGGTTCTGTTCGCCGAGCTGGGAATTTGTCTTGCAAACGTTTCATCCCCTGTCTAGGTGACATCCTCAGTGCTTGGGAGCCTCCTGGCTTCACTGGAGGCTCCCAAGCACTGAGGATGTCACCTAGACAGGGCACGAAACGTTTGCAAGACAAATTCCTGGTGGAAGTGCTTGTATAGAGGGAGACCATTTTTTTTCCCAGAGGAGGCCACACCACAAGACTCACCAAGCATGGCCTGAACTCACCAACCAGCTCAGTGCAGTATCTGTGGTCTGAAGAAATGTTCTGTAATACAGGACAAGCTTCAATAAGCTTCCCAACTCTATCAGGATAAGGGCACCATATTCTCCCTGCTCCCTCACACTTACTGTATATTGGTTATAGCACCGACACCCGAACACGATTCATGGTCCACAACTCTCACTACTGCATGCAAAGCCTTCTCTCTCTCTTTCGCCTTTGCAATAATCCCATGTGTTGATAGAATATTCTGAACAATGCTGATTTTGGAGTGTTCAAGTTAGTGTTACAAATAATTCCCATTTTCAGGAAAGTATCAATGCCCCAGCATGCAACACAGAAGCGGAAGACACAGAGTTGTACAGTTTTCAAATCGCATGCAATTCAAATCCACTACGAGGCCATTCAGGCCTTCAAACGTATTGGAGCATTTTCGAAGATTGTGGCTGATCTGATGCTTTTCTCAGTTCCATGTTACATGACCTTTCAGTTATTCAACTCCCTGGGAGTCTGCCACTGAGCAGACAACACTCAGGCATTTTTACCCCGGTTTTCTTCAAGCGCCTGCTCGAGGACATTTCCCAAGGGGACGCACTCTCCCAACAATATATTCCATCAGCTTTCTCCATCTATGTAATGGTAAACACATTTTACACAGACCTATCAAAAGTCTACACTCATTTTATGGTTATCGATATCCAATCACACTTAGTAATTCTGGTTATTTCATTTGTCTCACCTTATCAATTTCAGCCAAAGACAGCTTTGAAATACTTGTCTCATCATAAAATACAATTTCTAGCGGAGAACGTTTTTACCCTCAGCTGTTATCCAGACCGTTATCTGAATTGTACCATTTTCCTTGTTATGAAAGTTTCTCTTGCCCTTTGCCTATGACTGTTTCTGTCTGTAACAGTTACACTGTCTCCCACTCAGTTGGTTGGACGGCTGGTTTGCGATGCAGATGGAGGCCAACAGCGCCGGTTCAATTCACCACACTGATAGAGGTTACCGCTGTCTCAGCCTCAACCCATCACCCGAGGTGTGGTGACCCTCAGCTTAAACTACCACAAGTGGTCTCTCTCTAATGACAGAGCAGTTCTGTGGTCCTTGGAACTCTGTTCTATCACTGTTAGCATTTTAAAATGTTTTCTAGATTACCTTTTGATTTTGCCGGATGTTGTGAAGCAGTGTCATTTTGTACCACAGTCAACATTTCCCCATGCTGCACATCCCTGCCCATTCCTTGATAATCCTTGACTCTGTTGCTACTTATGAACCTTCTGTCTGTGCCTCAAAAATATTCAATAACTCTGCCTCCAATGGTCTGCCAGGAAGAGAGTTCCAAAAGCTCAGCACTGAGAAAACAAAAAAAAAGCCTCACCTGGGGTGTGAGGTTATTTTTTGTCTATTTCCCTGAGATTGGATATAATTACATTGGAAGCAGTTCATAGATGTTTCACTTCATGTATTCCAGGGATGAAGGCCTTATATTATAGTTACTCATAGAAAGAGAGGTGATCTTACTGAAACATACAAGACCTTCAGCAGAGTGTATCAGGTAGATACCCACTGGGTATTTGTATATACTTCTTGATATTGTTATAGAAATTCAAACGTGTGGAGTCAGGGCATTCTGCCCATCAAATCCACACTGGCCCAGCGAACAGCATCCCAGCCAGACCTGCCCTCCATCCTATCCATGTAACCCTGCATTTCGCAAGACTAACTCACCTAACATACACATCCCTGGGTACTAAGGGCAAATTAGCATGGCCAATCCACTCTATGCTGCATATTTTGGACTTTGGAAGGAAACTGGAACACTGGGAGGAAACCCACACAGACACGGGGAGAATGTTCAACCTCCACATACAGGGCTTCCGAGGTTAGAATTGAACCCAGCTCCTTGGAGATGTGAGGCATCAGTGCGAAACACAGATCAACCATGCTCCTCCATTAGTTATATTAGTTACTTGTGTCTGACTAAAGAAATCTGCTTGACTTGTTCTTATCATTGAACCTGACACAGTCTATCATTGATCCTGACCCAGTCTAAGACTTTTATCATCGGCCATATCACCAACCTAGTCACATTTAAAATGTGATGTATTTAGTGAAGGAGTGGGACTAGAAAAGTAAACAGTGATTTCCGCCAACTTCAGTCAGAACCGGAGTGAGGAGAAATTCACAAAGTGGGAATTTATTCACGAAGGAATTCTCCTTCCCAGAAGTATGGGATGACTGAATCTTTATATTATATCGAGGCTGGCTTCATCTGATTTTCCAGAGAACGTTGAATCAGGGATAATGCTGCATGGAGAGAAACGTGCAGCTGGGACCACAATGAGATGAGCCACAACCTAATTTACTGGTGGAGTAGTGTCAAAGGGCCGAATGTCCCACTCTTGTCCCTCAGCCTTATGTTCTGATGTTCCATTCAGCCCTTCGGACCTGCTACACAGGGGCAGATCGAGGCCACCCCGATGGTTAGATGTAGTTTGGGGGGAATGTAATTGGAAAATCCAGGCTGAGCAAGGAATTGACTCGCACCCCAATCACTTTTTTCAGGCTTCCCGTCTCTAACTTCTTCTGCAGGTGTGGGTCATGTTACTGACCCAGATTCTCTGTGAATACAGCCCTGTACACTCATCCACTGTTAGCTCAAACAAATCCTCTGCTCTCCCTGAATGCAACATTTTACAACACCATTTTCAGGAAAATAACCAGTTACTTTCCAGAAGAATAACAAGAGAACGTAAGAAATAGAAACAGGAGCAGGCTATTCGCCCCTCAAGCCTGCACTGTCATTTAATAAGAACATGGCTGATCTACTTCAGGGCTCAACTCCACTTTCCCGCTAAACCCTTGTATCCCTCAACTCGCTGATATGTCAAAACCCAATCCAGCCACTCTGTAAATACATTCAATGACCCATCTCCACAACCTCTGGGTTAGGGAATTCCAGGCATTCACTACCTTCTGAAAGAAGGCGTTTCTTTGGTTCTCAGTTTGAAATCGATATCCCTTATTCTGTATCTACAACCCTGAGTTCGACTCTCTGCCCTGGAATTGATCCACATTCCCGAAAGCTACCTTGTCAAGCCCCCTCTGCATCTTGTCCTTTTCAGTAATATCATCCGCATTCAATTCAAGTACAATGAATAAACACCTCACCATTTTAGATGTACTCAATAATTCAACCCTTTCATTCCAGGCACCCGCCTAATGAACTAACCTAGTTACTTGCTGCATCAGCATGCTGACGTTATATTTCAGACACAAAACAATCCCATCCCATTGCACTGTTCCTTTTGTGGGTGCCCTATCCATAAAGTAACAGTCTGCCTTTTGGTTCTCAGTGTCATCCTCAAACTCGGATATATATTGCACTCAGCTCCGCCATCATGCTTTCAGTATAGATTGGAACTAAATCTTGCATTGGACTGATATTTGTGCTACTCCAGCAGATATATTTCATCAGGAAGATCCATTAACCCTGACAGTCCGATTTCTATGTGTTAACCAACCGTCATCCCATGCTAATATATTAGCTGCCAAATTATCAGCTTCTGTCTTGTGTAACAAGTTTTATTTTGTGAAACCTTATGAAAAATCTCGAGAAAGCCTCGTATCTACCAGATCCCCTTTCTCATGTCCGCTTGTTACATTCTCAGGGATCTCCAGAAAAAACTTTGCATGATTTTACAGGCAACATATAGATCGCCTTTCACAAAACCATGTTGACTGTGCTTCAGGCTTTCGAAATGCCCTGCAATTCCTTCCTTAATAATAGACTCGAGCAGATTCCCAACAATACTGTTGAGGCTAAATGGTTACTGCTTTCAGTCTCGCTGTTTTCTTGAAACCAGGCGCCACATTGTAGGGTCTCCAGTTTCACTGGAACATTCCTGCAATCCAAAGAGTTATGAAATATTTCTCACAGGAACACAAGTCACTCTGTAACCACCGGTTTTATAACCAACTGTGAACTACTGCTGACCTGCGCACCCTTATTCTTATCTGTTTATTAAAAAGCCTTGTTCCTTTTGTTAGAGGCAGTTCAGAAACTTCCCTCCTATTGCTATTTTGAATATATCATTGAAATACTTACAATGCCTGCGAATGTGAGGAATGATATAAAATTCTGGTATAAATTATCTGTCTGTTCCCTCTCGGCATACCCTCCAAACGTCCTCAATATGTTTTCCTGACTTCATTTCTACCATAGGGCATACATTCATCTTGAACTTTCTTTATATACACAGAAAAGCTTGCGCTGCTTGCTTTTATATTTCTTGCCAGTTTTCTTACATCATATCTTTTCTCAACCCTTTTCCTTGCTTTCTTGATTCATACAATCATATCGTGCACAAACACACTCTTTGGTCCAACTTGACCATGCTGAGCAGGTTTTCCAAACTAAACTTGTCTCATCATTCACGGTGGCACAGTGGTTAGCATTGCTGCCTCACAACGCCAGAGACCTGGGTTCAATTCCTGCCTCAGGTGACTGACTGTGTGGAGTTTGCACGTTCTCCCCGTGTCTGCGTGGGTTTCATCCGGGTGCTACGGTTTCCTCCCACAGTCCAAAGATGTGCAGGTCAGGAGAATTGGCCATGCTAAATTGCCCATAGTGTTAGGTAAGGGGTAAATGTATGGTTGGGTTGCGCTTCGGCGGGTTGGTGTGGACTTTTTGGGCCGAAGTGCCTGTTTCCACACAATAAGTAATCTAATTTGCTTGCATTTGGCCCATGTGCTTCTGAACGTTTCCAATTTATATGCTTGTCCAAATGTCTTTGAAATGTTGTAGCTGCACTTGTATCTTCCTCTGGCAGCTCATTACATAATCAAATTACCCTCTGTGTGAAAACGTTATCCATTTGTCCCTTTTAAATTTCCTCCTTTTAAACTTAAAGCTACGTCATCTATGTTTGGACTCTCCTATCCTCTCAAAAACACTTTGGCGATTCACCCTATCCATGCCTCCCATGATATTAAAACTTCTATCATGTCACCCCTCAACACTCCATCTGATTCTAGCTTCAAGAGCAAGCATTTAAAGATAAGCACTGCAAATTTGTAACAGTTTTAAAAATGACAGGTAAACAACACTCAGCCCAAACATCATACTGTGATTTGTTTTTCTCCATGTTACAATACTAAGGCAGCTTGCAAATCTTACTACTGCTAATAAGACGTCACGCAAACATTCTTTTGTCTAAAGGGGGTGATGATCTGTACAGGGAAAATGTATCTTTGGCCAGTTCTATGTAAAAAAAAAGAATTCTTTTACCATATGGTCAGCATGCACCTTTAGCTGAGTGAGATGAAGGCTGGGTGTACTTTTTGGATTTGGGATCACAATGTGCATTCAGTGCAAAGGGAGAATGGTGTTTCCAATACGGTTTACTCCAAGAATGAAACTTTCCGGAGCGAGATGTGACTGGGAGGTCAAAGACAGCATGAATGAAGAGGCCGGGCCACACTCAGACCAGAGGCAAGGTGGCAGCACAAAACACAGATTGATGCTCGTGCAGGGAAGGTAGTCTGGATCAAAGAGATTCAGGTGAAGTGGGGAGGGACCATAATGTGAAAGAATGTGCTCTGTAATTGGAGATGGAGAACCTGGAATCAGGAAGGGGAGAGGAGCAGGGAAAAGGATGGAACAGCAATGGCAGGGGTTTCTGGGGGGAACTCAGGAAGCACAGATGAAAGTCATGCCCAGCATCTGCTTATGGTCCCTGAAATAAACATCCTACATTTGGCCCTACACTAATGCTCACCATAGTATCCTTGTCCTCCATGGGTGGTACATCTTCTAATTGAGTCCTTCTTTTTGAACAGAAACAACAATTTCCGAGCGTTATTGGATATCTGCTTGATTGTCTGCCCAGGTATACCCACTGACCTTCCTCTGGGTCTACTTCCACATCCTGCTTCAGATCAGATGTAAGACAGAAAGCCTCAATTTAGATGTCTAGTTCTTTTCAATTATTCAGGGGGGACTTCTGCATGTAGCTGAACATATGATCAGCAGTGGCTGACTCCATTCTCCCAGTTTCTCTATCTCTGTTGTTTCTGTTTGATGACGCCACCTTCCAGTGAACTGCCTGTGACGTGACCTCCTTTTCCTTCAAATCAGAAATCCACTAATTCCGATGAACAGGGCCTTCAGCTGTGACTATCACATCTCCCGCACTTCTGTCCTCATTCCGTCCCCTCCTTACCAGAACAATGATAGATCTCCCCTCGTCCTCACTTCTACTGTACTAGAATCCACATTCACAGAATCATCTTCCACCATTCCACCATCTCCAATGCGACAGCACTATCAAACACATCTTCCTCTCGCGACCACTGACAGCATTTCACAGAGACCATTTCTTCTGTAACACCCTCCATCATCCCGAACACTTCCCAACTCCCCATGACATATTCCCATGCAATTACAGAAGCTGCAACACATGCCCATTCACCTCTTCCATCCCCACTCTCCAAGACCCCAAACACACCTTCCAGGTGAAGTAGCATTTCACTTTTACTCATTCAATCCGGTCTCCTGTCATTGCTGCTGACAATACTGTCTCCTTAACATTGGGGAGACCAAACAGAGACTTGTTCGAGGACCACCTTCACGCTGTAGGAATAACCCTGAGCCTCTCATTGATTCCCATGTCAACAACTGACCTTGCTCTCATCCTAAGATTTCGGTCCTGAGCTGCTGAAATGTTCCAATGAAACACCACCCAAGCTCGAGTAACACCTCACTTTACACTTTCATGTATTACAGCCTGCAGGAGTTAATACACAATTCCAAATTCACAGCCTGACTCCATTATGGCTGTCCTCCATTTTTCATATATTCTACTTCCTGGCCTCCCAATGATCCCATCTGTGTCTTGTTTATCTAGCACTCAATAGAGACAACCCATGTCTGCCATCTACACTTTAATTTACACCAATTTTATATCTGTTTCTTTTTCAGCACAATTAAAAGTCCATTTCTCTGTGCCATTGCACCTCCACATGCTCTGTTTCCAATCATCCCTCATCCACTTTTGCCAAGGCATTAAGCAGCCCTTTTCAGTTCTGAACAAGGGCCACGCTGGACTTGAAACGCTATCTCTGTTTCTCTGTCTGCACAGATGATGCCAGACCTGCTGAGTTTCTCCTGAATTTTCTGGTTTTGAACATGTTCAAAGATGTACGTCAAAGCTGCTCAAATGTCCTCACCCACTTGGATTGCTGTACACTAGGAAGTGAAAAATAGCAAAAGGTGCACAAATATCTTGGTTCTGAAACTACATACGAATGGAATCATTGACACTACAGAGTTCTGAATGAAAGTCATGGAGAGAAGCAGAGTGAAGCACATTCAATTTAAACACCGAAAGTGGCACAACTGCAAGGGAAAACATTCAGATGAATGTTAGAATTAGAATCGCTACACTGTGGAACAGGTCCTGCAGCCCAACATGTCCACACCGATCCTCTGAAGAGTAAACCAAGCACACCCATTTTCTTATCCTATATTTACCCGTGACTAATGCACCTAAACTGGAATTTTTTGGTTTGTGGGAGGGAACCAAAGCACTCAGAAGAATCCCACAGGGAGAATGCGCTAGCTCCATAAAGACAGTCGCTAGAGGATGGAATCGAACCTGGGTCTCTAGCGCTGTGAGGCAGCAGCACGAAACACTGAGCCATGGCGCTACCTCACGGAATATGTTTGAAGTTTTGAAAAACCTGACAAGTATGAGGTGTGACACAATAAACAAATGCTCAGAGGAATGAGAATATGAAAATGGAAGTGCTACCAGATCAGAAACCAGAGTAGCTCACGTGGTACGGGTCAATGGGTCTCGGTATCAATTGGGTGACAGATAGCAGAATTGCATTGCAGAAGTTGCAGCTAAAACCCGCGAATTCATGTAATAGTGTAGATCACAGTTGGACAGAAGGAGAATTGAACTGAGTTACAATCTGTAACTTTTTGCCCAATTATAATCTCTCAGTCCATTATTCCCATTAAGCTGAATGATGTTTCAGTCACGAGTGTAGGTGAACATACCAGGGTCAGAGCCGTGTGGACCTAAAACTGATGACAACCCATTTAAAGCTACCACACTTGACTACTCACATACATTGCAAACAGCAGGACTAACATCTGATAGAGAGGACGAAATGATTACAAAGCAAACAGATCAGACGAAAGAAGAGGACTCCACAAATATTATTTTTTAAAAATTATTCAATGGGATTAGTGTGTCGCTGGATAGGTCATCTTGTATTGCCCGGAGGGTAGTTAAGAGTTAAACACATTACTGCGGGTCTGGAGGTACATGTAGGCCAGAGCAGGAATGAATGGCTGTTTCGTTCCCGAAAGGGCATCTGTGAACAAGATGGGTTTCCCACACAATCAGCAACTGTTGCATGATCATCATTAGACTCTTAATTCCAAATATTTATTGGATTTGAATTCCACCATTTGCTGTGGCAGTATTCGAACTCAGGTCACATGAGCATTGCCTGGGTCGCTAGACTAACAGCTCAATACCAATAGGTTATTGCTTTGCCATTTCCCGAAAGAATGGAACCTTGCTGCACATCAGTGTAAAAGACAGTATACAATGTCTGCACCATCCTCAGCCAGAAGTGTTCCTTAGATGATGCCCACAGAATCACAGATGCCAGTCTCCAACCAATTCGATTTGCTGCACGTGACATGAAGAAACAGCTGAACACAGTAGGTATGAAAAAGGGAACGGGCCCTGACCCCATTCCTGCAATAGGACTGAAGACTTGTGCTGCATAACAAGCCGTGTCCCTGGGGAAACTGTTTCATTTCAGCTCCAACTCTGCATCTCCCTGGCAACGTGGAAAAGTCCTCAACTATGTCCAGTCCCTTAAGCGAAGAATAATTACAATCTGACCATTTACCACCCCCTCAGTCCCATCACGATAGACAAAATGGTGTGACTTATTTTTGACAGAGTTGTCAAGCAGCACAGAAATTATCTGCTCAGTGTGGTTTCCGATTGATCCCCATGTGGAGATGGTGCTATTGTGGAAATGTCACTGGATTACCAATCTCGACCAGGCTAATGCTCTGGCAGCTGGTGGAACTTAAAAACAACTAATAAAATATTGAAATCTAAAATCTGCTGTCAGTAATAGTGACCTTGAAGCCAATGTCGATTGTCAACACCAATTGCCTTCCTAATGTACTTTCAGGCAGTGAATCTCCCCTGCTTTCCTGTTCTGGCCTAAAAGTACCTCCAGACGACATACATGTGGCAAACACTTCAACGGTCTCTAAAATGCCAAGCAAGACATTCTATTGTGTCAAACTGTTCCAAACCATTAATGGATAAAGTTGGACAGAACACTCAGCACCAGTCTCGGTATGAGAAAAGGGAATGGGAAGCACAGTCCTGTTGATCCAGCAGATGCCTCCTTCCTAACAGCTGAGAGCTTGTGACACATTTTCAGAGTTTTCCCACAGACTGAACAGAAACATTGGGGAAGGAGTAGGTCGTTCAACACATTGAGCCTCCCCCATTCTAGTTTTTGGTCTAACATCTCTTCAAAATTTTTTCCCAAACACTGCATACTGTATATCCTTTGAAGTGATTAATTATTGGAACAATATGAATTAGGAACTTCGGTCCATTAATTTTGCTTTCCCATTCAATATAATGATGGTTGATCCTTTCTCCCCACACCAAACTTCTGCTGCAACCTTGTCCCTTTAGTGTCAAGAAATACTTAACGAAATTCAGTGCCTTGGCTTCCACAGGCTTGTGTAGCATAGAATTCCCAGATTCACCAGTCTGTGAGTTCAGACATTTATTCTCATCTCAATGCAGAGTGCCCTGACCGTACCTAATACTGCGGCTGCTTGTTTGGACGTCCCAGCCAGGTGAATTATCATCCCTATTTCCAATATATCTCCCCCTGTCAGAGTATTATTTTTCTCACTGAGATCTCCACTCATTTTCCTAAACCACATGGAATACAGACTCAGTCGCCCCAAACTCTGTTCCCACAACAAGTTTGTCTTCCTAGAGATCAGTCTGGTCATTCTTTGCTGCTCTCCCTCAATGTCAGGTTTGTCCTTTATTAGGTAAGGAGACAAAAACTGCACACAGTAATGCACAATATTCGAGATGGGGTCGCACCAAGGTCATGTACAGCTGTAATAAGATACCCTTATTCCTGGACTCAAATTCCCCAGAAATGAAGGTCAACACATCAGTTACCTTCCTAACTGCTTTCAGTTGCTCCAATAATGATTTCAGTGACTGGTGTACAGGGAGATCCAGATCCTTTTCAATGTTACGTGTAGCCACTGGCATACGTGCCAGTGCAAATCCCAGTATTGACGTCTGGTTTCAGAATTCACTGCCGTGAATGCACTTCAGAGTTCGGTGAAGTAGTCAACAAAAGTATGCACATTAGTATCTTCACAGATCAACATTTTCACATCAATTCCTTTTGAAATGCGAGCCTGATATTCTATTTTTCCAAGCAAAATGTTCAATGTTACGTCCATCCACATTGCTGTTCATCTGCCACGTATTTGCCCATTCCCTCCACGTGTCTCAATTACCTTGAACTTCTTTACATCCGCCTCACCCAATCAATTCTCAGTTTGGTGCCATCAACAGATTTTGAAACATTCCATTTAGTACCCTCGAGCAGATGATTAATCTGCTTCCTGAATAGATGGGTGCCAAACATCAATTCCAGGATCATCGAGCTCGTAAATGCTTTCCACTCCAAAAAAAGGAGCTGAAAATTCTGACCCCGTTTTTCTTTTAGCTGTCTACATTTCTCAACCCATGCCAGTATATTAGATCTCACTATTGCACACTGTTATGGGCCAGGACAGACCACCACAAATCATTTCAAGGAAGTAGTGCAGACCCAAACTTTGCTTGTTGCCTTAAGCAGGTGTAAAGCAGATATTCCAGGAGTGACGCAGCTAGTCAAGCCACTTAGTTTTAAATAAAACAGGATTTATTTTCAATGTTACGGATTGAAACACAAACAGAAGAGAATAGTATGCAGAATAACAACCTATCCGAAAACCCAACAGATTATCATAACTTAATGATGTTAGCAAATTAAATTCATTAGGAGTGGGTACATGGGAAGACCAAGAACTGACTTTCAATTCAGCCTACAAAAATGTAGGGCTTTACTATGTAACGTGATTAGGAATGACAATACCAAGAGTCAGCCAATTAGAAGCCATATCCATGCTACTAGTTCCACAGTAAGTAGAACTAAAGTGGCTTTTCCCACCTTTTGTCATTTTAAAGTTTTATAAATAAATATTTTTTAAAAAATTAAAGTTGGCTACTCAACTAATCTTCCAGGTGAAGCTTTCTGGTCTTCAGTAGCACTCCACTTCTCAACTGAGAATCTGCAATGTTTGAAAGCCATTGGGTGGTACCGTGGCACAGTGGTTAGCACTGCTGCCTCACAGCGCCAGGGACCCGGGTTCAATTACTGCCTCAGGCAACTGTCTGGGTGGAGTTTGCACATTCTCCGCGTGTTTGTGTGGGGTTTCCACTGGGTGCTCCGGTTTCCTCGCGCAGTCTAAAAATGCGCTGGTTAGCTGGATTGGTCATGCTAAATTGAGCGTAGTGTTAGGTGAAGGGGTAAATGTAGGCAAATGGATCTGGATGGGTTGCTCTTTGGGGGGGGTCGGTGTGGACTTGTTGAACCAATGGGCATATTTCCACACTGCAAGTAATCTGCATCTAAATAATCTAAGGCGTTGTTCGAAGTACTTGAAACAATCTCCATAAACACCCCATGGAAAATTCGAAAGGAAAAATCAAACTCAGTTTCTTCCAGGACAAATATCAGAGAGAGGGGGGATCAGCATGGACCTTCTTCTTTGGCCTGATAGCTTCACAACTGGCTGCCTGCTTTCAGTAAACAGCCAGTCTGTGAAAAATCAGTCCAATCAAATCAAAGCAGAGGGTCTGCGTTGGGAGAACTGGCCACTCCCCTTTCATAAGAACAGAAGGTCTAGGAGCAGGAGTAGGCCATCTGGTCCTTCTAACCTGCTCAGCCATTCTGTAACATCAAGGCTGACCTACTCGTGGACACAGATCCACTTACCCGCGCTCTCACCATATCCGTAATTTACTTCATTGTTCAAAACATATCTATCTCAGCTCGAAAAACATTTACTGAAGTAGCGTCAACTACTTCACTGGGCAGGGAATTCCATAGATTTACAAGCCTCTGGGTGGAAAGGTTCTTTCTCAATTCAATCCTAAATCTGCTCCCTCTAATATTGAGGTTATTTCATCTTGTCCTAGCTTCACCTGCCAGTGGAACTACTCTCTCTACTTTTTTCTGACCACTTCCCTTCATAATTTTTTTGAATGTTTCTATAAGATCCTCCCCTCATTCTTCTAAATTCCAATGAATATAATGCTGATCTACTCTGTCTCTGCTCATAAGACAACCCCCTCAACTCCAGATCCTCCAGAGTGAATCTCCTCTGCACCACCTCCACTGCCAGTACATTGCTTTGCAAGTAAGGAGGCCAAAACAGCTCACAATACTCCAGGTATGACCTCACCAGCACCCTGTACAGCTGTAACATAACCTTCCTGCTTTTAAATTCAACCCCTTTTGCAATGAAGAACAAAATACCATTTACCGTCCGAATTAATTGATGTACCTGCAGATCAACCTTCTGTGATTCATGCACAAGGACACCCAGGTCCCTCTGCACAGCAGCATGCTGAATCTTTTTGCAATTCAAATAATAATCCTTTTTACTGGTAATCCTAACAAAATAGATTACTTCATATTTGTTAACATTGTATTCCATCTGCCAGACCTTTACCCATTCATGCAATGTAACTATTTTCATCTGCAAAGTTTCACAGTACTCTGCACACTTTGGTCTACCGCTCATCTTCGTGCCATCTGCAAATTTTGATAAACTACGCATGCTCCCAACTCCATATCATCTATATAAATTGTGAATAATTGCAACCCCAACACTGATCCCAGAGGCACACCACTCAGCACTGATCGCCAGCCAGGATAGAACTCATTTATACCCACTCTTTGTTTCCCGTTAGTCAACCAATCTTTTATCCATGTTAATACTTCAGCTGTAACGCCATCCATCTTTATCTTAGGCAGCAGCCTACTATGTGGCACCCTGTCAAAGCCTTTTTGAAACCTAGATACGTTGTCTATCTTGCTCGTAATGTCTTCATAGATTTCCAAAAGACTTGTTAAGCATGATCTGCCCTTCATGCATCCTTGCTGCATCTGTGCAATGGGCCGTTTTCTATCAAAATGCCTTGCTATTTCTTCCTTGATAATACAGTCAAGGCATCTTCCCCACTACTCAGATTAAGCTAACTGGTTTATAATTCCCCAACTTTAATCTACCTGCCTTTCTAAACAATGGCGTCCCTTTTGCTGTTTTTCAATCTGCTGGGACGACCCCAGAGTTCAGCAAATTGTAGAAAATTACCACAAGTGCACTTGTTATTTCTCCTGCTGTCGTTTTAGTACCCTGGGATACATTATATCAGGGCCAGGGGATTCGTCTAACCTTAGCTCCATTACTCCATTAGCTTGCCCAATGCTACCTCCTCTGTAATAATGATTGTTCACAAGTCCTCACCTACCTTCATCTCTTTTGTAAAAACAAGGACTGCAGATGCTGGAAACCAGATTCTAGAGTGGTGCTGGTAAAGCACAACAGTTCAGAGCATTCCTGATGAAAGGCTTTTGCTCGAAACGTCGATTTTTCTGCTCCTCAGATGCTGCCCGAACTGCTGTGCTTTACCAGCACCACTCTAATCTAGAATCTTCATCTCTTCGTCAATCACTGGCATGTTATTAGTGTCATTCATTATGAAGACCGATACAAAATACCTGTTCAATGCCTCAGCCATTTCATCATATCCTGTAACTAAATGCTCCTTCTTATCCTCTCAAGGACCAACATTTAAGTTAGCCACTCATTTTCATTTTATATATTTAGGGAATCATCTGCTATCTGTCTTCATATTCTGTCCTAGTTTTTTTTTTTCTCGTGTTCTATCCTATTTTACTTTATAGCTTTTTTCGTGGCTTTCTGTTGACCTTTAATCTTTTCCCAATCTTCTAGGTTCCTGCTGTTCTTGACCACTTTGCATTCCATCTCTATCAATTTGATAGCCTTGCGTATTTGCTTAGACACCGACGGCAGACTGCCCCTTTTCTTAGAGTCTTTCCTTTTCACTGAATATACTTTTGCTTAGGACTTTGAAAAAATACTTTGAAAATCCTCCACTGCTCGTCAACTCTCACCATAAAGTATTTGTTTCCAGTTGACTTTTGCCAAGTCCTTCCTCCATTCTGTTGTAGTCTCCTTCGTTTTAGCACAGGACCCTGGTATTAAATTTTATCTTCACTCTCCATCTGTGTTTTAAATTCAACCATACTGTCATCATTCCTTCCAAGTTGATTCCTAACTAAGAGGTTATTAATTATTCCTGTCTCATTACACAGGACCGGATTGAGCACAGCTCGCTCCTCATTGTACGAGTTTTAATTTTCGACTTGAAAGCATTCCCAAGTTGTCAAACCCAGACTCTTCGGATTCGGTGCTTTTAAGATTGCTATGAAAGAAAAACAATGACAGTATAACCTTGTTAAAGGAGTAGCATTGTCACAACACTACACTTGGGACATCATCAAAAATGTTTCTGAAAATTCAAATTCACTGCATCTATTTCTTCACCATAATTTATTTCGCAGTCGGAATCTTAAATATGATTTTCCATTAATAATTTGGTATTGACTTGATCCATGTTCATTACTTTCAAATTAACATAATTCTCAAAGTTCAATGGCAAAGCATTCTATCTAATAGACTCTTGTATTGTCCTGACTGATTCTTTGGTGCTAAGCAGACTGTAATTCCCTACTGTCTCCCTGCCTCCTTTAGAAATATTGGGGTTACATTTGCTGCTCTCAAATCTGTCAATTCAATCACCTGGAATTTGGAAGACGGCAAGCAGAGTATCCATTATTCCCATGGCCACCTCCTTTAGGAATCAGAGATATAGATTATCATTCCATGGGGATTTATCAGATTTCATTACAAATAATTTCTCCAAAACTGCTTACTTAGTGATTTGATTGTATTGCCTTTCTTTCTCAGTAGACCTCGAATTGTTTGGAAGCATTTTTTAAAATATCCTATCATGAAGGCAGAACTGAACTCGATGCTTCATAGTCTGCAATTTTCCTCTTCTCCATTCGTTGGTTTTAGACTGTAAGGAAGCTACAATTATCTTCTCCAACATTTCACGTTGGTATATTGTACGCTGAGAAGATTTTACATTTCACGCTTGTTAATGCACTCTTCCAAAGCCCATTAGTTCCTGTCTTAAGCTGTTCAATGATTGAACTTCAACAGCCATACAATCACAGAAGCATAGACTCTGTACCATCAAAAATACAGCACGATTTATTTTATTCCAAATTTCCTACATCATGCCCGTAGCCATGAATGGTATGACACTTCAATTGCTCGTCCAAATAATTTTTAATGGTTGTGAGGTGACCCGTGTTAACTGCCCCCCTTTGGAAGTGCATTCCAGATCCCATGACCCTCTGGGTGAAAAACAATCCCTGAATCATCTCTAAACCTCAAATCCTTCCCTTTAAAAGTGTGCTCCCCTGTTCTTGACCATTTGACTCAAAGGAACAGCTGCTGTCTATCTACCCTCTCCACGTCCCTCGTAATCTTGTACTTCTGAATCACGCCCCCCTCAGCCTTCTCTCATTCAAATTAAACAACCCGAGCTTATCCAGCCTCTCTCCATAGCTGATAAGCTCCACCATTGAAACATCCAGGTGAACATTTGCACCCCCTCCAGAATAATCACTTACTTGCTGTAATGTGGCTCCCAGAACTCCACACAGTATTCCATATTGGCCTCACCAAAGAGCGACATAGATCTTGTAATCTATGCCTCGATGTGTAAAGGTTATGCCTACTGATTCCATTGACTTCTTATGTAACCTTTTATTCTCCCGCGTCACATTCAAGAATGTGTGGAAAAGCTCGCTACGAGCTTTCTTGTGTGCTACAATTCATTGCATATTCCCCATTTAGTTCCTTCTTCCAAAGTGCATCACCTCATAGTAATCAGAGTTACATTCCATCTGCCATTGATCCACCCATCTGACCATTCCATCTGTATCTTACTGTAACATAAGACCTTCCTCCTCACTGCCAACCACCCGGTCAATCTTTGTATCAAACGCAGACTTACCTATCACACTCCCACTCCCCCTCTACATTCACATCTGCACCATTTATGAATACCACAGGTCATAAGGGACACAGCACTGATCACTGTGGTATTCTAAGGGATACCTGTCTCCAGTCACACAAAAGGTGTTCTAACACCACCTATTTCGTGCAAAGATTTCTTTAACACTGATATGAAGCACACTGGTGTATAGTTCCCTGCTCTATCACTACAACCCTTCCTATAAAGCGTGTTCTCCAGTCCTCGGATACCTCACCTGTGACCAGATTCTATTGAAACATTTGCATCGGCGCCTTTCATCCATTGTCTCCAACAGCAGCCTGAGATGTAGTTAATCTGGACATAGGAATTGGTCCAATTTTATACCAGATAATACATCAATCCCTGCTCACATCTTACATCAATCTATTCAAGAGCTTCCCAGTCCATCTTCTTGAATTCTGTACCTGCCTCCTCCTTTTCCCAAGTAAAACAGACGTGAAGGTCTCATATAACAATCAATCAGAGTCTCCAGTTTCACGCACAAATTTCCCCCTTGATCCTAAACCAAGTCTCCTCAGCAGACCATCGTGCCATCTGAGGGATTAATCTGGAGAAAGCCCATTCAACATATGTGATTAATATATTTTACTTAGATCACGACGTCAAAATTGTACAGGCACAGTCTCCCCAACTCTCTGTGTTACTCTGAAAAGTGTCTTTACTTCTAGTCGGAGCAAATCACTGCAGAAGCAGCATCTGTACTGAAACCAACACCTGCTAAAGATCACAGTTAGTCAGACAGCGTCCGTAAAGAGAGAGCAAGCTAACACTTTCAGTCTAGTTGATTCTTCATCGTCTGTATTCGGATCCCCTTTAAATGAAGGCGTTTAAAAGGACATAGCACTGAAACCTGTGGCACACCAGCGTACACCGGTCTGCAGTCACAAAAACAGCCTTCTACCACCACCTATGTTCTCCAATAGTTTCTCTAATGCTTACCTTCCCCTGTTTGTATATGTTCCTCCCAATACACTTTGCTTTAATGTTTTCTGCTAACTTACTGTGTGTGCTGATTAAATCTCCTCCTGAATATCTGACTGTACCATATTCACTGATTCGCCATTGTTTACAAATACAAGAGATATATTCAAGAAAAATTTTGTAAATTGTAACTTCCCTTTCATAAATGCAGAACAATTCACTTGAAATTTGCTATTAGTTTCTCAGTGTCCAATAAGATCTCCGTTACAATAGGTTGCAACAGATTCCCTACTGTGGATGACAACTAACTGGCCTGTAGTCCTCCACTCTCCCATTTCTTCCCTTCGTAAATCATTTGAATGCATTTATAACCTTCCGAAGTGAATACAGAGAAATACAGTGGCCCCTTTTGTAATCAACATGTGTATTGCTGTTTTCTCTGAAATTTCAGTTTGAATTATATCTGGTCAGTCAGACTGATCAATTCTCATCCCGGTTCTGTTTCAAAATACTACCTCGTAACTGTTTATGAATTATTTTAGTCTTTAGTTACAAAGGTCCCGTGATGACTTGGAATTTCTGGGAGATTTTCTGGATCTTCCTCTTTGAAGACAGATGCAATGTAACTGCTTCGTCTCCTTGTCATTTTTCTGTTCTCTACAATAAATTCTCGTATCCACACATTCGCTTTGCCACATTTGATCTTGATTTCATTTTCTTTTAAGAATCAACAGACGCTTTTCGCCAGTATTTACAATTAACAAAGAAAATCACAGCGCAGGAATAGGCCCTTCAGCCCTCCAGGCCTGTGTCTATCCAGATCCTCTATCTAAATCTGTCGCCTATTTTCTAAGGATCTGTATATCTCTGCTTACTCATATTTAATGACGCTATCGTCCCCACCTCTACTACCTCAGCTGGCAACGCATTCCAGCCACCCACCACCCTCTGCGCAAAGAAATTTTCGAGCATATCTCCAATAAAGTTTTCCCCTTTCATCTTGAATTCTTGACCCCCAGTAACTGAGTCCCCCACTCTGGGAATAAGCTTCTTGCTATCCACCCTGTTTACATCTCTCAAGATTTTGTAGACGTCAATCAAGTCCTCCCTCAACCTCCATCTTGCTAATGAAAATAATCCTAATCTACCAAACCTCTCGTTCTCTCCATACTAGGCAACATTCTGGTGAAATTCCTCTGCCCTCTTTCCAAAGCATCCAGATCCTTTCAGTAACGTGGCAACCAGAACTGTCCGCAGTATTCCGAATGTGACCCAACCAATGTCCTATACAACTGTAATACGGCCTGCCTACTCTTGTACGCAATAGATTCTGAACAGATTCCCTCCTGTTAGTGACGAGTTAACCACTGGGGTTCTCCACTTTAGAATGCAGGAAGGAATTATGCTGTATGCCTTCTTGATCATTCTATCGACCTGTCACTTTCAGCGAACAATGGACCTGAACACCCAGATCTCTCTGTACATCAACTTTCCCCAGGGCTTTTTCCAGTTCTCGAATTAGATCTTCCAAAATGCATCACCTCATCTGCCTTTTCTCCACCCAACTCTCCAATATATCTACATTCACCTGTGTTCTCGGACAGTCCCCTCAACTTTCTGCTACTCTACCAATCTTAGTGTCATCTGCAAACTTGCTAATCAGACCACCTATACCTTCCTTCTGATCATGTAAATATATCACAACATAAAGTGGTCCCAGCACGGATCCCTGTCAAACACCACACAGAAGAGTTTTCCATTTTGAGAAAATCCCTTCCATTACTACTCTCTGTCTCCTGTTGCCCAGCCAGTTCTCTAATCCAGCTCGCTAGTACACCTTCTCCATCAGTCTATCTCATCAAACGCCTTACTGAAGACCATGTATTTGATAACTACAGCCCTTTCTCCACTATCAACTTTGTCATTCCTCAAAAAATTCTATTACATTTTCTAAGATGTGACCTTCCTTGCACAAACCATGGAAGGTGTTGTGTGGAGTCCGACTTTTTTTACCCTGCAGTCATACAGGGTTTATTTCCAAAGCAGGACTTTATAAAATGCCACAATGATTTTTTGCGTACAAATTGAATGTTATTTTGAACAAAATACAATCTATCCACAAATATAAATTTGCAAATGCAAATTAGCCCCCCGCCCAGATTTATAAGTGTGTCTGTGCAAGAGATGCGGAGTGTGTATGTGTGCGTGCGTGTGTGTGTGTGAGGTGGGGTGGTGGGGTGGCGTGCGAGTGAGAGAGAGATGACGAATATGTTTGTTTCCATGTGTGTGAGCGAAAGAGGGTGTGTGTGTGTATGTTTACGGATGAGAGTGAGAGCCTGTGCTCACTTTAAGACCAGGCAGATTTGGCAGATCCCTTTCCCCCCACACACCTAATCCGTGTTTTCAGAGCTTCCATGCTCTGCAGCCTCTGCTCCATTTGTTGTTCATGTTACGGGCACTGATGATGTAACTACAGTCTCCATGCTCTATCTCGAGTTGGCTCACCAAATTTTCTAGTCTCCCTGAATGTCTAAGGTAGCTCACAGCACAATCTCCAGCAAAGCATCACCATCCCCATCCCCTCTAATAACTTTTCAATAACAGGAGACAATCAGACTTCCAACCACTAAAAATTAGATATCTACTCCTTTATAATTATACTTCAGGCTCCTCCTCGTGTTTCTTACCACGTGATCAGCTGAGAGGGACAAACACAGGCGTTCAGTAGACAGGCACAGACCAAGTTTTAAAGACATGAGTCAAAGATGCTGAAACTCCCTGTCCAACATGAAGCACAACTTGGGACACACTGGGAAGTGAGTAATAACCCGAAACACAACCCCCTGTCCATGGAGCACCGCATGGAACACACCAGCAAGTGAACAACAGCCCAGCACACACACCGCTGTCCAACATGAAGGACGACGTGGGACACACCGGGAAGTGAACGGCTGCCCTGCACACACACACCTCTTCATGAAGCACCTCAAGGGACACACGAGGAAGTGAACAAAAGCCCAGCACACACTCCGCTGTTCATGGAGTAACACATGGGACACAAAGGGAAGTCAACAATAGCCTGCACACACCATTACATTATTTCTGAACTTCATGGTGCCAGCATTCGATACAATATGCAACCAAAACCTAAGGCCAGACAAAGATACAGATGGACAGAGACATTCACATTAAAGATAGAAACGGACAAGTAAGACAAAAAACAGAGCATGTTGTTGAAATATCAGATAAAAACAAGGGAGTGGGTCTATTTGGAGCAGTGAGTCCTTGGCTGGTCAGGTCACAAGAATGAGAACATTGAATAACAGCATTCTCAGATCAGCTGACCAAATTTGTACCACTAAATTTTGAATTTGGCTCACAGAACAAGCATACACTGGGACACGTAGACAACCCAGCGTGGAGAACTATGCAGACTGTGCCAGTGTATTGCTCAGTAAATTGGTCTATCTGCCCAGCATGGGGAGCTGTACAGACTATCCCAGTGTTTTGCTCAGTAAAATGGACTATCTGTCCAGCATGGGGAGCTGTCCAGACTATGCTCGTGTATTGCTCAGTAAAATGGACTATCTGCTCAGCAGGGGGAGCTGTGCAGACTATGTTAGCGTATTATTCAGTAAGCTAGACCAGATGCCCAGCATGGCAGTATTACAAAGTTTTGTCGGTATATTGCTGCTATATTTGCACTACGTAACTGACTAGGGATAATTTACCGCCCATACTGCGAGTGACAGTAAATGGGCTCCCACAAATTAATGTCTCTGTATCTTCATGCATCAGATCAAGACAAGGGGTTTTATGTGTGCATGTTTGTGTGGTTCTGGGACAGTGTTAGATGTGAAAATCATTGTCTAAGATAGAGCACACATGGAGGAAATCAGTTTAAATATGACCAACTGTTAGGGCTTGGTATACTGGACAGAGAGAGATAGTTCATGGGCAGCTGTTAATGACGTGATTGAGAATATTAAATAAAGGCATTGCCGGACCCAATAGCATTATAGATCAGTACGCACAGGAATGGTGGATGGATGGGGAGTTCTGTGTTATATCAGATATGTGCTGTGGAGTATTGTTTTCAAACACAGACAGCTACTTAGAAATTATAGAAGCCCTGTAGTGTGGAACCAGGCCATTTGGCCCACCAAGTCCACACTGACCCTCCAGATAACATACCGACCAAAATATCCAAACATTACCCCGGTAACTCTACATTTCCCAAAGACAATCCAACGTACCTGCACATCTCTGGATACTGTGGAACAATTTAGTGAGGTCACTGAACCTAACCTGGACATTTCTGGCTGTGAGAGGAAAACCAAACACCCAGAGGAAAAACACACACACACACGGAGAGCGTGCAAACACCGCGCAGAATGTCACCAAAGAGTGGAATCGAACACAGGTAATTGATGCTGTAAGGCAGTATTGCTAGCCACTGTGACATTCAATGACCAGCTGCGCGAGAAACTGCATCCTCCCACTTTCTCTGGATCTGTCACATCTGTTCAAATGATGCCGAATTCCAGTGTGGTGCTTCCAACAAGCCTTCCTTTACCTCCACAGGCCATCAGCTGTAACTGACACATTGCCTGCTCTTTGCCCTCACCCTTCCCCTCTTCTCAGATGAAGTTGTTCATTAATACTGCAACATGCAAGATAATTGCTGATCTAAAATAAAACAAAGAGCTGCATGTACTGGAGATCAAAAACAAAAGCTGTTCTGATGAAGAATTCCCAAATTAAAAATGTTGACTCACTCTCTTCCTACAGAGGATTAGGAAAAAGTGAATTCTGAAGTAAATTCCTGATGAAAGGCTTATGACCGAAACATAGACTTACCTGCTCCTTGGATGCACCCTAACCTGCTGTGCTATTCGATGGCCAAAAATTCGACTTTCTTCCTTCAAATGGTACCAGACCCGTCGGGTTTTGCCTGCAAACGCTTGTATATCTAATTTCCTGTTTAGCACGTACACATTTTTTTCCCTGCATTATTGACTTCCATACATATCTCCCACCAGTGATTGCTTGTACTTCTTGTTTATAACCTCCAGTCAAATTGTTTCTGTGTAATCTGATTGCTGGGGTGAGATGAATAGTAGATTCAGCGAGATCTTTTCTGAGGCCTTTCTTGATGTCACAAAACCTCGCTGCACTTTGTTCGAACAATATATGAATTGGAAAGGCAGAGAAGGATATTGGCCAAGTGCAGGGAATTGGGGTTAATGTGGACGGACATGTTGGTTGGTATGGACCAGTTTTGGCTGAAGCGCCTGTCTCCGTGCATGACTGTAAATGAAAGTGGTTTTGGGTATAGACAGAGAGGGTGAGATTGAGCAACAATATCATGGAAGGATGTGCTCACAGGTTTCAGAATGCTGAGATATAGACATTTCGATAGCATCAGGCAAAATAAGCCAGTATTACCAGGCATGATGGTGAACAGAATATAGGTGTGAGTTCAGATGATGGAGAGTTGTGGATGAGGATTTGTTCTGCAGCTCTGTAACTGTGAATGGGGTCAGTAGAGTCTTCAACTCATCCGTCTGTATCTAAAAATGATTTATCTTTGAGTGAGTTTCATTGAGTGTGACAGGGCGATTCTACACACGAGGCCGAGCTACTTTCCTGGTGCTATCTTATTGAACTCACCTCATTAATTACTCACCCTAACCCATATTGTCACTCTCATTCAATGTTAACCCGATTCTCCCACCCACTTTGGCTGGAGGTACCCACCATCGCCCAGATGCCGCTGGATATTCCATTATCCCTGGCACTGGTGCCATCTTCAAAAGGACAATGGGCACTCGATTGATCTTTCCTCAGTTTGGAGCTGCTATGTACGTTTTACCCAGAGCATAGCAGATAAGCGTCAATTACACCACGCTTTGTCAACAGGGTCACAGATATCTTGGCGGATGGGTTAATACATCTCTTCCCAGAATGGGCCACACCACCATACCCACCGAGCATGATCTGAGCTCACCACCCAGCTCAGTGCAGTACCTGCGATCTGTAGCACTGTCCAGCAATACAGGACAAACATCGATAACATTCCCAACTCTGTGAGAATAAGGGTCATCGTATGCTGTCTGGTCCCTCACACTCAATGTATGTCTGTTCCAGCACCAACACCCGAACAAGGCTCATGCTCCACCACTCTCACTCTTGCATGCAGCAGGACTACCCCCCCCCCCCCCCCACCCCCACGTCTCTGTGTCTCTTTCCTTTGTAATATCTCCACAGATTGTAGAATGCTCCAGAGAATGTTGATTCTGGAATGTTCCCGATAATCCAAATAATTCCCAATTTCAGGAAAATGACAGTGCCCCAGTGTGTAAAACATTATGTGAAGGAACAGAGTGTTTTTTAAAATCGTATGCAATTAAAATCCATAATGAGTCTATTTAGCCCTTCAAATGTGCTGTAGCATTTAATAAGATCGGGGGTGATCTGACTGTCTCCTGAGCTTCACGTTGCAGGAACTTTCAATCATTCAGCCCCCTGGTTTCCTGTCATCAACCAGACGACACTCACGCACTTTCTACCCTGGGTTTATTCAAGCATGTGTTTGGGAGCCATTTCCCATGGGGACCAACCCTCCAAAAAATGTGTTCCATCAGCTTTTTACTTTCATACAATGGTTAGCATGCTTCACACAGACCAATCAAAAATGTACTCATATTGTATAGTTATCGAAATCTACTCACAATTAGTAATTCTGGTTATTTCGCTTGGGTCAACGTATTCAACCAAAGAAAGCATCCAATCAACTGTCTCGTTATAAAGCATAATTTCCAGCGGAGATCTTTTTCCCCTCAGCCATTATCTTGACCGTTATCTAAATTGTACTTTTTGTTTCCTTATTATCGAAGTTTATATTTTACTTTGACTTTGGCTATTTCTGTCTATAGCAGTTCCACAGTCTCGCAATCGTTTGGCTGGATGGCTGGCTTGTGATGCAGCGGAAAGCCAACAGCGCATGTTCAATTCCCCACACAGACAGAGGTTGCCACGAAGGGCACACCGTCTCAGCATCATCCTGTCACCCGAGGTGTGATGATCCTTAAGATAAACCATAATTTTGGTTTCACTAACGAGCAAGTGGTCCTTTGGGACTTTTTTCTATCCATGTTAATATTTTAATTTTTTCAAAAATATTTTTATTCAGAGAAAATCTTTTTAATGCTTCAATGAACCAATAAGTACCCAACTCAAAAAAACAATGCAAATTGAACACAATTACACCCATGTGCATGTACATAAAGAAAAACAAGGTAAATTAACGGACCGAAGAAATATTTTAAAAAAATAAAAAACGAATAGTAGGACTCAGTGCTCTCAACCTTTCAGAGCATTAACCAATACACGTTCATTTGTTCATAATTCTTCCTCTCTGGACATTAGATTCATTAGTCAAGTTCGTCATAGCTATTTAAAAGTCCTTTTTAGAGTGGCAGATCATCCTGTACCTTGGTAATTCAAAAGGGGCTGCCATGGCTTATAAAAATCCTCTATTTTATGATGCAACATACTTTTAAAAAAGTCCAAAGGGCTATACTTCATGACGAGGTTACAACAAACCAATAGACCCAGAGGGTTTTCAACGCCCAACACAACAGAACATTTTTTTCTGAACTCAGAGAGTGAGGGTATTGAAGTATTTTTTCTTATGCACATCTGAGTAAGGTAGACTGGGCAGGCCCAGGGAAAGGGAAATCTGACCCATCTCCAATTCAGTCCACAAGATCCTCTCCATCCCAGTGAACACACCGCTCCTATAACGCTTACGGAAGGTTAACAAACAATGAGTAAGAGTGCCCAAAGTCATTTTGTATTTAAGACATGGTCCCATCTTGAATTTTGAGAGAGTATCTGAGGCCAGATAGACTCTATGAAGAATCTTCAACTACATGGCAAGAGTCTTCTTACAGATCGAAATACTTCTTGCATTTTCACAAATATCCTCCCCTGTGTCCGAAGAGATCTGAACCCCCATCTCTCTTTGCAGACCTCAGAAAGGCACAAAGTCTCGTCCAAGGGGCCAGTCTTCAACAACTGATAAAAGGTACTGACAGAGAGTGTGTTCTTAGCAATAAGGACCCTCTTCTCTGTATCGGATCTGTACGGGTCTGTTAAAAGCGTGGTTCTTTTCTGAATAACATCTATGATCTGATAAAAAGAAAACAGAAGAGATCTCTACTCGGTAGTCTATAGTTACGACTTATTTGATCAAAGGACATCCTTGTTTCTCCCTCAGATAAACCATCAAAGCAAGATACACCCACGAGTTGTCCATAGTTTAAACATGGAATCCAGTATTCCCCGTCGGAAACATGGTACACCACGTTTTGGGGTAAGAAATGAGGTTTGGCTATGTTGCCCTCGATCGGACACATTGCCCTCCCTACTTTAAAATTATTGATATTTATTGGGAAATGGTAATACTTCGTAACTGTCCTCATTTTGTCTACGGGTAGCATACTAATAAGGGAGTACTTTGCCTGAGAAGCTTCAATATCTAACCATATTGACACTGAGGCCTCACTAACATCGGTTAAAGAAGAGCTTCATTGACAGCTTTTAACATCCTGGAGACCTACTCCCCACAAACTGTGGGGTCGTTGTAATTTGGTTAACTTGATAAGGGTTCGCTTATGGTGACAAATCAGAGCTACACCGTCCATTTAGTCTCCTAAATGTCGATCTGGGAAAAATCAAAGAAAGCATTCACACGGGGTATAGCAAACAAGGCAGGGCATTCATGTTAATAAGAGCTATCTGACCCAGCCAGGATATTGGAAGTGTCTCCCATCTTCGAAGGTGTTTAATTTTGTCAAACAAATGGACAAATCCCACATTAAATATAAGTTCAAAGATGGGATTAATGAATATACCGAAATAGGGAACATCCCCATTATCCCCGGACCATTGAAAAGGAAATCAGGATTCTCCCATGGCATCAGGTATTTCCCTGAGTTCGCCCAGAGGCATAGCCTCTGACTTTGTAAAATCAATAGTATAGCCGGAAAAGGCACCAAATGAACTGCTGCATTGCATGAGGTAAGGTACCAAATCTGTGGGATTTAACAAAAATTTAAGACGATCATTTGCAGACAATGTAATCTTACATGACTTCTATCCCACTTCTGTGGCAGATATGTTGGGGTCCCTGCAGATGACCTTCGCCAGTGGCTCAATCACCATCGTAAACAACACTGGCGTAAACAACCTTGTCGACTGCCTCTCGAGATATTTATTTTACAGGATCGTACACAGGGTGTCACTTTCAAGGACCCTCACCCACTTGATAAAAACTTTGCTGAGATCAACCCAAGCAAATGCTTTCTCTGCATCTAAAGAGATCATTAATACCTGCATAATTTGCTGTTGACACGCTTGGATCATATTGAGTAACCTCCTAACATTGTTGGAATATCTGCAGCCTTTTATAAGCTGGTTTGGTGCACTTTGACAATGGAAGGATAAATAGTTTCCATCCTCAATGTAAGGGACTCAGACAGAATTTTGAAATCAATATTTAGAAGTGAGATGGCCCTACAAGAAGCACAATCTTTCGGTGTCTTCCTTTTCTTAAGAATAAGAGAGATATGAGCCTCTCTTCAGGATGGTGGGACGCAGTCGTAACTGTGTGAGTGACGAACATACTCAGCTTCGGCTCTGACAACAGGTTTATAAATTCATCATAAAACACACGTGGACATCCATCAGGGCCGGGGCGCCCTTCCGCCTGGAAGCTGCTGTACACCCTCCAGCACTGACAATGGTGCATTAAGGCAAGACGCTTATTTGGAGGTTACCCATGAAGGTCCAGGTTCTTGAAGAACGATTCCGTCTTAATCCCTCTATCCTAAGAATGCGCAGTCTGATATAATTCAGAGTAAAATCTCCGAAATGCTGCTTTAATCTATATGGGATCGCAGGAAAGGGTCCCAGTACCTTCCCTAATTGAGGTAATGGCTTTGGGGCTCTCTTTTTCATCGCAAGATAGGCTAACTGCTTGCCCGGTTTATCACCATGCTCAAACAGCCTTTGTTTTGCAAACGTAAGTACCTTCTTCGCTGTCTGTGTGTGCGTGGAATTCACTGCAGACCGTAGCGTTGTGATCCTCTGCAGCCTAGCCTCCGAGGGTCTATCACAGTATGCCCTCTCGGCTGCCTTCAACCGTGCCTGGAGCAAGTGTTCCTGCTCCAGCTTCTGCCGCATCCTAAGGAATAATTATTCCTTTGGCATAAGCCTTAGCAATTTTTCATAGAATGGATGGGTTACTGGTTGAATCTGAATTAATGGCTAAGAAAGATCTGAATTCATTACAGAAATACTCAATGTACTTACTATCCTTAAGAATCAAGGGATTCGCCAGTGTCTCGAACCCGCTGTATTACCCTTAATCTTAACCAGTAAGTATGCCGCTGAATGGTCAGAAATGTTAATATTCCCAATTGTACAGAAAACCACTGAATCGAAGATTGCTGCACGGTGAGGAAGAGATCAACACTAGTGTTGTATTTCTGCGGGTTAAAGAAGATAGTAAAATCCCTGTTTATGAGGTGGATCTGCCTCCATACATCCACCAGCCCCAGTTCCACACAAAAATCCACTAATTGCTTAGAATGGAAAGATAGTGTTGGGAGCCTTTAGGCATGCTATCTACCGTGGGTGCAAAAGACAATTGAAATCTCCTCCAATGATAATTTGCTACGAAGAAAGATTACTTAATTTGGAAAATGCATCTATCAGGAATTTACGGCAGTGAGCCAGAAAGCAATAAACATTCAAACTACTGCTTTCTTCCCCATATATCTTTGAGGGTTATGATCCTCCCGTGGGTGTCTAATACAATCTACTAATTTAAATGAAAGATTCTTCCTCACCAGTATGGCTTCTCTCCTATTCCTAGTGTTAACAGATGAGAAATAAACCCGATCAAATCCACCTTGCTGTAATGTCAAATGTTCCTTGTTATCAAATTGCATCTCTGCAATACGACAATATCCACCATCTCCTTTTTCTTAACTGGCGAATAGATCCCCTTAATGTTCCAGATACACCATTTAAGCATGACATTAGCCATTACACACTGAAACAATATTTGAACTCCAGAGAGGAAAAAGTCGAATTACAAATTACTGAGCACCAATGAAAAAAGAATCATAGAGCCTAAAAAAAACATACAAACTAATGCTACTACAACTAACAAGCTCTCAAAACGTTCCAAAACTAAATACATACAAAAACAAAAAAAAAGATACAAAGTGCCAATGGTATTCAGGAGGGGCATTTACCCCCTGCCGACTGGGGGCATTTGCACGTCACAAATCTCTATCTTCTGCCCCATTATCAATACTGCATCCAGGGCAATTAATCACAAACATCGGGACTGAACTGCCCTTAGGTAGGTATTCAGTCATCACGATCATCTTCATAACTCCCTCCAGCTTGAGCCGAACCCGACACACAAACTAATGAAGCGAAAAACGAGTAGTATTACTAATGAAGAAGTTAAAAGTGTGTACTCTACTCATCCCGACTATAATTTAACACTGCTTAATACCAGAAACAGTCAACAAACTTTCTTTTAAAAAAAGGGAAACAAGGTTATCGCTTTCCATTAACGCATCCAGCCTACTTTAAAGTGTCCACAAAGTTTTCTCATCCTCTGAAGAGTTAGTGGATCTATTGAAAGATCCACTAGTGCATACGGAGCACCGCTGAGTTCATTAAGGAATACTGAATCTCAAGTTCCCTGAATCTTCTCTTGATATCATCAAAAGATTTTCTTTTCTGAATCACTGCCGCTGAAAAAACCTGGAAGAACATAATCCTGGAGCCCTCTTCGGGTCTCTTCCCTGTATTCTGGAAGCTTCCCTAAATCTTTGTTTGTCCCTGCAACAATGTAATAGCACAAGGACAGGGTGAGGGCGTTGGTCTGAGCCTGACCTGCGCACCGTAACCCGATGAACTGTCTCACTCTTCACCCGTCCCTCTTCAGCTTCGAAGTGAAGGAATCTCTGCAGCCAGTTCTCTCAAAAAAACTCACTGACTGATCACCTTATGTCCGGCCCAGCAGATGGATGATATGAACACTCTTCATCCTGCTCCTGCTCTCTCGGTCGTCACCTTGTTTAGTTAAGGTACGGACCTATTTTTCAAGGGTGAAGATCCGCTACTTACAGGAATCGATCACAGTCTCTGCCCCTGTAGTGTGTCGCTCGACCTCATCTGTTCTGTTTCCCAGCCTTTCAAGTTGCTGTTCATGTTTTTGGAGCACTGCTGAGTGTGGTTCTATCCTCCTGCTGAATGTTTCTTCAATCATGGCTTCAATCATTTCCCGTAACTTGGTGAACTCGGTGACCAGGACCTGGTGAGTAACTCGGTCTATTGAACGAGCAGAGGGTGTTGTTACAGGTCGGCCACAGACATGCGGAAAGCTTCTGATGGGTGCGCTGAGTGTGTTGGGACTTACTCGATCCTTTCTAATGTTTTGTCATTTCCACTTGACAAAATGGCATTAGTAAGGATTCTGTGGCTCTTTTACTGTCCAATTGTAAGTAAATGACTATGATGGGGTGAGGTAGAGCATTATTGTGATACAGAGATCAGTAAAGCTGACCTTTCAGATCGCTGCCATCTCGTTTCCCCTATAAAACTTTATCGATGTTATCATTTTGTTTAATTCCTGGATATTCTGGAGCCGTGTCATTCAGTACCACTGTCTACATTTTCCCCAACACTGCACATTGCTGCCCACTCCTCGATAATCCTTGACTCCTTTGTGATTCGTGAACCCTGCCTCAAAAAAATTCAATATCTCTGCCTCGAATGGTCTGCAGGGAAGAGTGTTCCAAAGACGCATAACACCCTGAGAAAACAAAAATAAACAGACTAACCGCTAATTTAGCATGGCCAATCAAACTAAGCTGCACATCTTTGAACTGTGGGAGGAACTAGAAAACTGGGAAGAAACACACACAGACACGGGAAGAATGTTCAAACTCCACATAGAGTGTGGGACGAAGTTGGAATTGAGCTTAGCTCCTTGCTGATAAAAGGCAGCAGTGCTAACCACAAATCTAACATGCTGCTCCGTTAGTCCTATTAGTTACCTGCGGCTGACGAAAGAAATCTGCCTGACTTGTTCCTGTCACTGAACCTGACCTCGTCTGAGACCTTTATCATCGGTCATATCACCAACCCGGTTACATTTAAAATTTGTTGTGAGCAGTGGAGGAGTGGGACTAGGAAAGGAAACAGTGACACCCTCCAACCTCAGTCAGAACCGGAGTGAGGAAAATTTCACAAAGTCGGATTCACTCAAGTGGGAATTCCCTTCCCCAGAAGTTTAGGATGGCTGAATCATTATATTATATCGAGGCTGGCTTTGTCTGATTTCCGATCGACAGGTGAATCAGGGACAATGGTGCATGAAGAGAAAAGTGCAGCTGGGACCACAATGAGATGAGCCATGACCTTATTTACTGGTGGGGTAGTTTCAAAGGGCTGTTTAGCCCACTCGCGTCCCTGAGCCCGATGTTCTGATGTTCCATTCAGCCCTCCGGACCTGCTACACACAGGCAGATCGAAGCCACGCCGATGGTTAGGTGTTGTTTAGGAAATGCATTTGGAAATTGCAGGCTTGGTCAGGAAGTGGCCCGTAGCCGTAATCCCTTCTTCCATGCTTCCCCAATCTGTAACTTCTGCTCTGGAATTGCTTTGAATGCAGTTCCCATATGCCATCCAGGGTTAACTCAGGCAAATTTTCTCCTCTCCCGAATGCAACATAGTACAACACGAATTCCAGG